>NC_087352.1:38332288-38957288 GCF_030014295.1 Loxodonta africana
GAAGTTCCTACCTCATGTTTAGAACTTTCATCCCTGATCTTCTCTGTCTTTAGTTAAACATAGGAAGATGTGGGGTAGGTTTGGTGGTAGTAGGAGCAGAGGCATATAGCACGGGGGAAGGGATCAATGCAAGGAGAGAAGCATGCTATGCCCTGGTTGTACATGCAAGCAAGAATACGTTAAGGAGACCAAGATCACTGTATACACAAAATAGAATTTAAACTTGCTAAACGTAACACTTCAACTTCCCATTTCATTAGCCCTCAGGGGTTCTCACACAGAGTTTAAACATGCTTGGCTTTCTGATTTGCCAGCTGTAGCAGATTGGAGCATACATTAAAAAAGAAAGTGGGATATTTTGGTAAACCAAAGGTGAAGGAAGGGTAACTTCTATTGCATCACCATGTCTTAGCAGCAAAAAATAAATTAACTCTCATGGAGGAGACACCAAATGTGCAAAATATCTAAATCTTTTTAACAGTATGGTATAATTAATGTTCAAAATAATGACCATCGATCCTAAATAAATGCAAATTACATCATAATATACTGTAAGAAGACAGGGATGTTTTTCATATTGTAGAATAATTTTCTACTCAAATACTAAAAAAGGAATCATAATTTTGGCACATGAATTAATTATAGTCATCAGAAAATGTAACTTAGTTGGAATAATTTACTCTAGGTGTTAGAGATAAAATAGACTATATTACTTATTTCAGATATCTTTTAAAACAGTTTTTGTAGAAGTACATATATAGAGATTAACTCAGGGATAGAAAACAGGCATTCATTTTGCATATAGTTACTTTCTCTTTGGCTACTGACATCTACCTACCTATGCTAGGAAGATAGTGCTTACCTTGGAAACCTACAAAAAGTGGACACGTTGCAGAAACCCAGTTGAAATGTATTTGCACGTTCAACAGGGTTACTTGCAATTGAATAGTAGTAGGCACATGGAAGAGTCTAGACGTGAGGATGGGACCCCACTGCCATTCAATGAGACACTGCATGACTGCTGTGCTAGTAGGCCTTCAAAACACAAAGGCATTTTGAATGGGCTCTCAATAAGGGGTTAACCCAAGCTGCTCTTGGGCAAAGAAAAGGGGGCAGAGGAGAAGAGGTTGTTCTCTGAAAGTATGCACCAAAAATGTTCCAGAAGGCATGTAACAAAAATGTTCTTGAAAATTGCTTACCCAAACTGTTATCAGGAATCGATATGAAGAAAGAATTGTTCCTTTGAAATATCTGTGGTATTGGTCACACTGAACCCCATATATAAAAACTCCACCCTTTTTCAGAACTGCAGAGCACTTTGTACTGCCCAGCTGGAGTTGCTATTCCTCAATAAAACTCTTTGTTTTACTCCTATCAAAGTACAAGATTTTCTTCTTTGACACTACTTACTGGTCAATAGAGAAACAAACTATAAATACATTCCACATGTTTTAATTTTGCTTTAAATTTTATTTTATTGTTGAGAATATACACAGCAAAACATACACTGATTCAACTGTTTCTACATGTACAATTCAGTGACATTGATTACATTCTTCCAGTTGAGTGACGATTCTCACCTACCTTTTCTGACTTGTTCTTTCCTGTAAACTCACTGCCCCCTAAGGTTACCATCTAATCTTCTGAGTTGCTGTCAAAGAGCACAATGCTCAAGGCAGACATTCTTGTTAAGCTAAACTATCGTTTTTTTTAAGCACTTAAAAAAAATTTATTCTTGTACCTTAGATGAAGGTTTACAGAATAAACTAGCTTCTCATTAAGCAATTAGTACACATACTGTTTTGTGACATTGGTTACCAACCCCACGACATGACCACACTCTCCCTTCTCAACCCTGGGTTCCCTATTACCAGCTTTCTAGTTCCCTCCTATCTTCTAGTCCTTGCCCCTGGGCTGGTGTGCCCCTGCAGTCTCGTTTTGCTTTAGCGGCCTGTCTTATCTTTGGCTGAAGGGTGACTCTCAGGAGTAATTTCATTAACTGAGCTAAAAGGGTGTCCGGGGGCCATAATCTTGGGGTTTCTCCAGTGTCTGTCAGGCCAGCAAGTCTGGACTTTTTTTGTGAGTTAAAATTTTGTCCTACATTATTCTCCAGCTCTGTCCAGGACCCTCTATTGTGATCTCTGTCAGAGCAGTCAATGGCGGCAGTCAGGTACCATCTAGTTATACTGGACTCAGTCTGATGGAGGCTGTGGTAGTTGTGGTCCATTAGTCCTTTGAACTAATCTTTCCCTTATGTCTTTAGTTTTCTCCATTCTCCCTTGCTCCAGACACGGTGACACCAGTGGAGTATCTTAGATGGCTGCTCACAAGTTTTTAAGATCCCAGACGCTACTCACCAAAGTGGAATGTAGAACATTTTCTTTATAAACTATGTTATGCCAATTGAGCTAGATGTTTCCTGAGACCATGGTCCCCACAACCCTGGGCCCAGCAATTTAGTTCCTCAGGGAGTTTGGATGTGTCCACGACTATAGTTTTAAGAAGACTTTAGGAGTTATTTTTGGTTTAAGGTTTAAAGGTTATTTCGGGGCAACAGTTTCAGGAGTTCATCCAGCCTCCATGGCTCCAGAAAATCTGGATCCCATGAGAATTTGAAATTCTGTTTTACATTTTCCTCCTTTTGATAAGATTTTTCTATAGACTATAAATCTCTGGTCACAGGTAACAGGACCTACACCCTTTGTTTAACTCAGAGGACATTGATTTTTTTGCTCTGCTGCAATACCAAAAGGAAGTCAGTAGGGCGTTTGCAAGCAACCCTGATGGCGCAATGGTTAGGTGCTTTGCTGCTAACCAAAAGGTCAGTGGTTTAAACCTACCCAGAGGCTCCACAGGAGAAATACCTGGTGATCTGCTCCTGTAAAGATGGTTATTGTTGCTGTTAGGTACGTCGAGTCAGTGCTGACTCATAGCAACCTTATGCACAAAAGAATGAAATGCTGCCCAGTCCTTTGCCATCCTCATGATTATTGCTCTGTTTGCGCCCATTGTTGCAGCCACCATGTCAATCCATCTCGTCAGGGGTCTTCCTCTTTTCTGCTGACCCTGTACTTTACCAAGCATTATGTCCTTCTCCAAGGGCTGGTCCCTCCTGATAGACAGCATGTCCAATATGCTAAGACAAGGTCTTGCCATCCTTACTTCTAAGGAGCATTCTGGCTGTACATCTTCCAAGACCAAAACCCTATGGGGAAGTTCTACTCTGTCACATGGGGGCACTATGAGTTGAAATCGACTTGATGGCACCTAATAACAACAGTGCCTTTGGAATCATATGCATGTGAAGACCTAGGGGACAAGAAGGATCTTTGCATCTTAGCAATAGTGTAGTATCTCGTCCGACTCACACTGTACCTTCTCTTAATGTGCTTTACTTCCTGTAGGGAATTCAGTGGCAGAACATCTGCTGAGTATTCAAGTTAACAAGAAAAAGTGTTTAAAATTTTAATGAGATTCAAATAGTTCCAGCTGAAATCCTTGTGGCTAGCCAAAGCTTGATTCTGAAACTATTTATACTGGGTCGAATATGATTAGTACATCGATACAAATTTTCGAAAAAAATATTGCCAAAGTATATCCTATTTTCACACAAATAATGTGCACCTTCTGTATTTGTTTGCCAACCACACCCTATCCCCGCCCCCAAGGTACTTTCGTTAAGCACTGTTATGCCAATTTTTTTAACCACAGCATATAAAAAAAAATTAGCACATTAAATACCTCCTCGCAGGGGTGGGGGGTGTGGTTGGCAAATAAATGTTAGCAGTAACACTTAAAAAAAATTGGCATAGCATTGCTTACAGAAACACCTCTGGTTGGGGGGTGGGGAATGCAGTTGGCAAACAAATGTAGAAGGCCTGAGTTATTTGTGTAAAAATATGGTATGTTCATAAAAAGTTTTTCATTGTTACTTTTAGCAACACCAACAGTTCCATGCATTCAGTTATACCACCACTACCAAAAAATGCCACGTGTACTGCTTAAATAAAAACAATGATTTCATTTCTTTTGTTTAGCTATCACAAGATATAGAAATGACAAGCTTAACGTTTTTGATTGAATTAACATGCTCTCTCTCTCGTACACTCTCTCTCATACACACACACCTGACCAAGTAAAATGGTCACACATCTGCTTCATTTAGAATATAAGTGCTTTGCGAAACTTTAGGGAGCTGTACCAAAGTAATGTAAGCATTTTTGTGATGGAAGGAACAAAAGGCAACAAAACAAAAATAAAGGGTTCATTAGGAGATGCATAATTCTCGAATTGAAAACTTTACTAACTTCATTTGTAACAATTGTCATATATACTTTGTCTTTTATGAATATATTTGTAAGCCCAACATATGATCTTAGCTATTTTATTTGACAATTTTTTAAAAAAGTAATACCAAAGCTAATTATTTATCTTTAAAGAACTCCAATAAATGTCATCAATTTCACATTTTAAGGAAATGTTTATTGGGGATGCCATGTTTATTAAAAGCAGCTGAAGTGATGTACTCTATTATAATGAGCTACGTTATTTCTGTACTTCATCATCCATAGGAAAACATTTCCATGGTAGCATGAGATATCCTCAATAAAAGTGAAAACACAGGGCAGCTGAACCAGTTTTTTATGCTCCTGATTTACAGACTGGGGCATATTAAAGAAGTAAATGAGATAGCTTTTTCTGATCAAGTATTCAGACTTCATTACCTGGTAGTACATTTAAGAGGCATTATGATTCCAATTTACACATTTGGATTATACTATTGCATATTGTCTTTATGCCAACCACTTTTGCCAGGGTTCCAAATGATTGGTTAGGACCCCTTGGATAGCTCTACCAGCTGTTTGTTAAGTGCCAAGTTTAAATGGATCATATGCTTAACCATTACTTTGATGCTGGAATGTCCACCTACTCCTTAATTTTTATTTGTTATATAACATTGGAAACTTCCATTCGGCTCTTCTATTCCAAATTGTAATGCAAATTAGAGCCCACTAATTTTCTTCTCATTACAATGAGCCTAACTGCAGTCCTAAGCTGTGACTACATTCAGCGGGCAGTCAGTCATTACTCTGTGAGTGTGAACTACACAGTTCAGTTAGTTGAGTGAGAGGAGGGATTAGGAGATTTCTAGACGATCCTGAGATACTGATAAGATTGGCACACACAACTGGTGGTGAGCCAGTTCTGGTACCTTGTTGGACGTTTACCCTACTGTGTGTGGAGATTGTCAAGGCACCCAGTTCAATCTGGGATAGACCCAGATTACGTTTGTCTAGTCCATAAGCTTGTTAGCACTCTGAAGTGGAGAAAACAGAACTGCTAAAACAAAACCAAAACCAAACCCATTGCTGTTGAGTGGATTCTGACTCAGAGAGACCCTATAGGACAGAACAGGACTGCCCCATACAGTTTCCAAGGCTGTAGTCTTTAAGGAAACAGACTGTCACATCTTTCTCCCACAGAGCGGCTGGTGGGTTTGAAACTGCTAACCTTTCAGTTAGCTGAGTGCTTAACCACTGTGCCACCAGGGCTCCTCCTGAATTGCTAGAAAATGTATTGGTATTCTGAGACTCGAGGCTTTCAGACCAGCGTCCTTTTCTGTTTAAAACCCCTGTCCTGTAAGTGGCTCTGGGAGAGCTATGAGGGTTTCAAAATGTCTTAGAGGTGCTGGAGACTCAGCAACTTCTTCAGAAATAATACACTTTATGGCTGGTAAGTATCCATTAAATCAATAAACTAGAACAGGGTAACGGAGACCCTTAGAAAGTATAGCCCCAATGGTTAAATGTACTTAGTTTAAAATGCACATATATAGAGCACAGAGAACAGATTACTTGACACTTTTTAAGATAAGACTTTAAAGATATTTGGCTCTTCTGCTGGGCCGATTCGAGTTTTTCCACAGACCCTATAGGGCCCATGTTCCCTCCTTTCTGCTATTATTGTTTGCTGAGCAGAAAAGTTTGAAAAGAGATCCTGTGTCTTCTAGGGCCACTTCTCAGTTTGAGGTTGTTTACTACTATATCCTAGACTTCTACTTCTGGCTATGATGGAATGACCAGGAATGGAATGGATTTACCTTTCTATTGAAAACAACTAAAAAGCTGGACACAATGTCTAAAACACTTGATTTCAGACACTGGATGACAACAGGCAGCTCAAGCTGTGGCCCTGACAGAAGGAGAACCAGCGTGGTGATCCTCATGATCCTTCCTCTCCATATAAAGACCATTTTCTCTCCCCCTCAGGGAGGAGGATATGTGAGGAGACAGGGCTACCCTAACATTTACATGGCCCAGGGCAACAACAGGAAAGGAGGTCCACATCCCACCTATCTAAATATTTAAATGTCATAAATCAAGCTAACCCATGGTAAAAGGAAGTATGTTCTATTTGCCTGCTTGACAAACATACATCATTATGACAGCAGGAGTACTCATCTTGTTTCTGGTTATGCAGATATTTTCAGTTGGATAAAATTCACCCAGTTGTACAGTTAGGATCCATGCAGTTGTCTAATGAGGCTGAACCATCTGAAACTGCTGACATTTAACCACTTTTGACGTAAAAAAATGGGAGCCACATGGTTCAACTTAATATATGGATATATATGGTTCCAAGGATGGCTAGACTATGTCTCACATACTTTGGACATGTTATCGGGGACCAGTCCCTGGAGAAGGACATCATACTTGGTAAAGTGAAGGGTCAGTGAAAAAGAGGAAGACCCCCAAAGAGATGGATTGACACAGTGGCTACAACAATGGGCTCAAACATAGCAATGACTGTGAGGATGGTGCAGGACCCGGCAGTGTTTCATTCTATTATGTAGGGTTGCCATGAGTTGGAATTGACTTGATGGCACCTAATAGCAACAACATGGTTGTTATATGACTGAACATCAGCAAAGTATTAAAGTTTACTGAATGTAATTATTGTGCATGTTTCAGTACTTTACTGATAATAGCACAAAATATTTCTCAGATGCCATTTGCAGCTGTTGCAAGAACTGTGCTAATCTGCTGATTAGTGAATACTTCCGGAACATGAATGGCTTGTCAAAGGGAGGTAAGGAAACGGATGCTTGGCACTAGTAGGAAGTGAAAGGTCATCATGCAAGATTCTGTTGTGTTCAGGTTATCTGGGAAATGAATTAACTTATCTCACCACTCAAATTTTCCCCATCACTTACTGTGAATAATTTCACATTATAGCTATTTATAATCTACATCAGTCTTCTTTTTCATAAGATTGTCCATTATTTATATTAAACATTGTATTCCAAATAGCAATTAGGTTTAGTTGTAAGCGATCTTTACAAATAAACTAACACTCTAGCCAAAGAGCAGAAACCAAAAACCAAACCCATTGCCACTAAGTCAATTCCAAATGCTAACAACCCTAATGAGACAGAGCAGAACTGCCCCACAGGGTTTCCAAGAAGTGGCTGGTGGATTCAAACTGGCAACTTTTTAGTTAGCAGCTGACCTCTTAACCACTGCCAAGGCTGCTATTACTCAGTCTGTCTTCACTAAAATAGAATTAGCTGAATCCAGAAAGGTATATCCACAGTTAGTCTATTTTAAAAATGAATTTTATGGCAAAAGAGAAATAGATCTTTATTAAGATTTTTCTGTAGAGTGATATGGTTTTTGGCTGATTAAAATACAGGGTTGGTACTTAACTGCCTAAATTTCTAGCTACCTGCCAAAGATGCAAGAACAAAAAGTATTCTATGAAATTTTGAAAAGGCTCCAAAAATAACATTTAAATAAATGTTTTTCAAATAACTGGCACATTAAAGATCCTAAATTCATGCATTTACTTAAATGCTTTTTGTGTTTCTAAAGTATCAGACATTACACTAAATATCGGAGTCCTGGTGGCACAGTGGTTAAGTATTCAGCTGTTGACTAAAAGGTCAGCAGTTCAAATCTACTAGCTGCTCCTTGGAAACCATATCGGGCAGTTCTACTCTGTCCTATAGGGTCACTATGAGTTGGAATCAACTCAAGGGCAATAAGTTTTTTTTTTTTAAACTAAAGATCAGAAGTACCAAGGGGAATCTTTAACAGGTATTGATCTCAAGAATTCACCGTCCAATTGGGAGAAAAAATCTTGAAAACAGCTAATCATAGCACTGTGATACACGAGCTAAAGGAAGAATATACAAGATGCCTTGGGGACAACACTTTGTTTCCAAGACAGCACTAAATATTTCTCAGTGGCTTATCAAAAGGTTCAGACTGGTAAAATAAAGGGCAAATAGTCTTTTTAGAAATGAAATATACTTGTGTCAAAATACAATTTTTAAGATCAACACGTTTCAATCTTAAATATTGTGAAGATATTTTTGTATACCATTTTTGTACCTTAGGATGCTTTTTGCTAGATTATTACCTACTTTGGTTGGTTTCTGAGAATATAGGCCTTGGATTATGTATTTAGTCCTAAGTCAACAGCTTTTTAGATATTCTCAATGCCAGGCTTTGATTTAGTTTTTCAAGCATGGTGAAACCATTATTTTAAAATGTAGGTATTTTTCCTTTCCTTAACATGAATACTTTAGATATCAAACAGATACCAAAAAGAGTGTAAGTGATAGAAACAAAAGCAAACACACTGAAATCTTTTGCTTGGTGTCTAAACAAGTCAGCAAAGGCACAAATAGCTTTGACTTGTGTTTCTGTCCCACCGTTCTAAGTGTTTCCAGTCCCCATTGCCATGTCCTAATGCGGTTTTTAAGTGCTCTCGAAACAGTAAATTTAAATGTTTTTACTTAGCTAGTTATACCCTGAAATCCTGGTGGTGTAGTGGTTAAGAGCTTGGTGGCGTGATGGTTAAGCGGTAGGCTGCTAACTGAAAGGTCAGCAGTTCAAATGCACCAGCCGCTCCTTGGAAGAAAAATACGGCAGTCTCCTTCTGTCCAGATTACAGCTTTGGAAACCTACGTGGTGCAGTTCTACTCTGCCGTATAGGTAAGGTGCTATGAGTTGGAACTGGCTGGGTGGCAACAGGTTTTTTGTTTTTTATCTACATGCTGAAATCAAACTCCCTTGTATCTGCTGCATTTCAGAACATTCTAGATGATCAGGAATAATATTTAGGGCAATTTAAAAGAGTTCTTGCTGTTGTTAGGTGCTGTCAACTTTGACTCACAGTGACCCCGTGTGTCAGGGT
Source organism: Loxodonta africana (assembly GCF_030014295.1). Classification (NCBI taxonomy): domain Eukaryota; kingdom Metazoa; phylum Chordata; class Mammalia; order Proboscidea; family Elephantidae; genus Loxodonta; species Loxodonta africana. The sequence goes on from NC_087352.1 coordinate 38,341,490, forward strand.
AGAAGAGTTCTTACTTGTGAGTAAAAGCAGGAACAACCCATGATTTGAGACTTAGGTTTCTAATACCATTCTGCTTTTTAGGGGGCTGGAGGTATAGGCACCAACATGAGGTGGGATGAACATATATCCCATTTCCCTTGTTTCTTCCTCAGAAGTCACTCTAATTTACCCTCAGTGGGGGCTCAAGAACGGAGATCCTTATTCTCTTTCACAGCCCTAAATTGCCCTATGAGAACAATGAAAATTATACATCAAGCATTTGCATGACCCTTGAAATAAGGTCATCACAATAGAATCCAAGAATGTTGTCTCCCCCATTTGCTCTACAATCCATTAAGCTCCTTTGGTTTTGTCCCTCATAATCTCATTGCTCCCTGAGGACCCCACTGCTGCCTTAACTGCCTTAGACTGCAAATTTCAGCCAAAGTCACATAGTTGAAGGGGCCAAAAAATCTCAACACCCAAAGTTTAAAACTATTTTTGTTGTATCAAAATGCATAATTAAAGAACTGCATCTTAAATTTAAATTCCAAGTTTGATGAGTGAAGTACTCCATAAGGCATCATCCAAATGATCTTTTTAGTTTCCAACTCTAAACAGGTAACCTCCTTCCCTTTAATATATCAGCAAACTGTTGCTGAAGGTCCAGCTGTCATGACACACATAAGCTCTGGGAAAGCGAAGCACTTGTGATTTGCAGTACATCCAATGACAGCGATCATGGGAAAAGCAAGTCACCAAAGCTTGTCATTTACCTTCAAATCAAAAGGACATTAAGTACTCTTTAATGACCGTCAGTGAATTAGGTTATGTTTTTCAGTTTTAAGTTTTGATGAAGTGTTTATAGAATCAGGATTTGAAACTGCATTTTCAGCACGCGCATGGTTGATCAGCCATCTCTTTGACTTCGGGGATTTATAATGATACAAAAGAAATAGCAAAGTCAATTTTTCTTGCATTTCTTTGAGACCAACGATACATGACCATGAAAATGGAAAATACGATGAATCTCTCATTAATATTTCTCAAGCACTATGTGAAAACCTTATTTAAATGAGTCATTGATCTTGGGGAATGTTATGGGTTGCATTGTGTCCCACTAAAATAATGTATTGGAATCCTAACCCCTATACATGTAGATATCATCTCATTTGGTATAAGGTTTTCTTTTTTATGTTAATGAGGCCATATCAGTGTACGGTGTATCTTAAGCAGATCATTTTTGAGATATAAAAGGAGCAGATTAGGCACAGAAGCAAGCATACATAAGTGGTGGAAAATAGATGCCACACCACATGAGGACAGCCAAGGAACCTGGGAACAGAAGCTAAAGAGACAAGGATCTTCCCCCAGCACCAACAGATAGAGCATTCCCCTAGAGCCAGTGCTCTGAATTCAGACTTACAGCCTCCTAAACTGTGAGAACAGAAATTTCTCTTCGTTAAGGCCATCAGCATATCTGTTTAGCAGCACTAGAAAACTAAGACAGGGAAATAGACCTTTCCTCCCCTATAACTATCTTGACATATTTAATAGATTCTCAGTAAGAACCTACGAATTCAATCAAATGTACCAATAAATGGCTTTTGGACAGAAAAAGTGTAGTGAAATGTAGAATCGTCAATATAAAGTTATGACTGATTACTAGTTTCACTTAATTTTATGTAATGTTGTAGATACTAATCACAATTTTACTTGCATAGGAAACTACAATTGTATCATAATATTTCACATTAATACAATGAAATATGCTCTTCTGACACTGTAATGTTCTGACAATTTTTTTATAGGTGAAAAAAATAATCCCATACAAAATGCATAATGTTTTGTCTAGAGCAAAGCTAATTATTCCAATCGAAGAAAAGACCATATCTCATGCCTAAGAATCATGAAATTTTTACTTCAGAATATATATCTTATTATGCTTGCAGATATTTGTGTCATTTTTTACAGCAAAAATTAATTTGTAATTTGTTATGAAAGGTTCTTGGGTGGGTTTCTTGTATGATGGTAATGATAACGAAAGGCTAGAAACATTTTTTTTCCAGCATCACTTCTTGGTGAACAGTTGATTTTTTTAAAGAAAAGTTTAAGATCAAAATTCTATGTTATAATAAAATTCCATGTTCTTTGAAATAGTCAATATTTTTTGGAATAATATTTTGAGATATTAGCTGGAAATCATAACATTTTAAAAGAAAAGTTTGTTACAGGCTTTCATAGTTTTCAAATAAATTAAGTACTTAAATATAAATGAATAGTGTATTGGTTTGGATGCTTTTGGTTTTACAAACCCAAAAAGACTTAAAAAATAAAATCTTGAGAAATATCACTAGCGAGTACAGAGGTGGGGTAGAATTTGAGGTTGGCAGATCTCATTGTGCAAGAAGGTCATCAGGACCTGGTTTCTTCTAGAGCAGGACTGTCCAATAATACGAACCACACGGATGATCTTAAATTCACTAGCAGTCGCATGAAAAGTTTAAGAAGAAAGAGATGGAACTACTTTTGATATATGCAACATATTAAACATACCATTTCCACATGTAATCCGTATAAAAACTTAATGAAATAGTGTGCATTTTTCACACTAAATTCTCAAGTCCAGCGTGTATGTTGTGCTTACAGCACATCTCAGTTTGCACTAGTCACATCTCCAGTGCTCAGTAGCCACATGTGGCTTACTGTTATTAGGTGCCATCAGGTCAGTTCAGACTCATACCGACCCATTGTACAGTACAACAGAATAAAACACTGCCCGGTTCTGCACCATCCTCACAGTCCTTGCTGTGTTTGAGCTCATTGTTGCAGTCACTGTGTCAATCCGTCTAGCTGAGGGTCTTCCTCTTTTTCACTGACCATCTACTGGAAATCCTAATGGCGTAATGGTTAAGAGTTCGGCAGCTAACCAAATGGTCGGCAGTTTGAATCCACCAGGCGCTCTTTGGAAACCCTGTGGGGCAATTCTACTCTGTACTATATGGTCGCTATGAGTCAGAATCAACTCAATGGCAATGGGTTTAGTTTTTTTTGTTTTCTACTTTACTAAGCACGATGTCCTACTCCAGGAACTGATCCCTCCTGATAAGATCTCCAAAGTATGCGAGACGAAGTCTCACCACCCTCCCTTCTAAGGCACATTCTGGCTGTACTTCTTCCAAGGCAGATTTGTTTATTCTTCTTGCAGTCCGTGGTATATTCAACATTCTTTGCCAATACCATAATTCAAAAACATCAATTCTTTGTTCTTCCTTATTCATTTCCAGCTTTCTCATGCATATGGAGATTGAAAATACCATGGTTTGGGTCAGGTACACCTTAGTCCTCAAAGTGACATATTTGCTTTTTAATACTTTAAAGAGGTTTCTTGTAGCAGATTTGCCCAGTGCGATATGTTGTTTGATTTCTAGACTGCAGCTTCCATGGGTGTTGGTCGTAGACCCAAGTAAAATGAAATCCTTTACAACTTAAATATTTTCTCCATTTATCATCATGTTATTTATTGGTCCAGTTGTGAGGGTTTTTGTTTTATGTTGAGGCGTAATTCATACTGAAGACTGTAGTCGTCGATCTTCATCAGTAAGTGCTTCAAGTCCTCTTCATTTTCAGCAAGCAAGGTTATGTAATCTGCATAACGCAGGATATACTTTATTGGTTAAGCCCACCAGTGTCACCACTCCTGGAGTCAGGATGCTGTCAATTTCTTCCAAAGCCCATGCGATACATGGCACCTGGGTGGGTGTGGTACTCAAATGAGGATCTAGGTACCAATAGAAAGAGGAAAGGGATTGATCCCACTCTCAGGAGAGGATAGAGGGAATGGATAGCCAACTTGTATTTTAGATCATTTAGGACCTCTTTTGATTTATTTTTAAAATTATGATTTTTTGCAATGATTTAACGAAACAGAACTTGACTGTTCATCCTTGTACAACTAGCTCCTAAGATAATTTCTTCAGGAAGATGTATGATGCTTAGAAAATCTTACAAAACAAAATTTCCAAATAGTTCTAGATTTTAAAAAATCTTTACCTATTGACAGAAAAATAGGAGTTTATTTCTTCAAAATACCTGCTCTTTCTGTAGTCTGCATCATATTTATTCTCTCTATAATAGTCTACCCTTTTCATAGTAATTAAAAGCCTTTATTATAGGAGCTCTGATGGCATAGTGGTTAAGAACTTGGCTGCTAATCAAAAGGTCAGCAGTTGGAATCCACCAGTTGCTCCTTGGAAACACATGGGGCAGTTTTATTCTGTCCTATAGGGTCACTATGAGCCAGAATCGACTTGACCGCGATGGGTTTTTGTTTGTTTTATAGGACTATAATACTTTTTAGCCTAACTTCTCTGTCTCTAGCTGACATATTTACTTGTAGTATATAAAAGTATATTTTATTTTAGTCCCAGTAATGATGGAGTACTTTTGAAAAACTGTACCCATTATGGTTTTGCCTTCTCTACATAATCATACGTTTGGGTAATAACTAAATCACGGCGTCACCAGCATTTATTTCTGATCACAAACAACATATCTATGATTAACACTAATGATAAAACTAGAGCTAGTTTATTGCAAGCCAAGGGTAATAGTGCATGTAAAAGTATCCCTTGAACAAATGGTGAATGATGGCTTGTATTTTCAAGGATATGCTTTCCACAAGAAATCTAGGACGTGTCACAGGGAGAACATCAAACGGTCAAGCTTATTAACTAAAAACTCTATGTGCTTCACAGTTTTTTTTTTTTTGGGAAAAAAAATTAGTTTTCATAACATGAAAGAAAAAATTCTTATTTAAGAGCTCAAATTATTTAGGTAAGTGAAAACTATCTTCTAAACAGTCTGAAGGGGACAATCAGATGATCAATTAGGAAGGCATTTTCAGAGTCTTTTAGTAGCTGAAACAGTTTGCAGGTATTACAAAGACAAGGTGTCCATCATAATACTTCTGACAAATGGTCATCTATCAATGAAAAGAGAAATGAATGGAGATCTCACCTAGCCAAGTTAAGTCATCTTAGAGCCACTGCGTGTGGCCTTACAGTAGACAGCCCATAAATACCCACTTCTTTGTGTCCCCTGCAAAACAAGGAAAACAGCAATATGGAATTCTCGCTACCCTGGAACTTGTGGAAATATGTAACACGATTACATGGTTTTCACTGACAATCTTAGCTCTATTTTATAATTTGCTTTTACCCCGCATGCAACTGTATAATAAATAAACCCATACATAGCAGAAAAATATTAATTGCCTAACATTCTCTGCTGTTTGTAAAGAGAAGTTGTAGCTGCCAAAACCTCCAATTCTATATTACCAAAACATAACCTTCCTCACTGCTGTATTTTCAGAAGTTTTTTTTTTTTCCACATGTAAAGGTGGGTCCACATTTGCATGTCCTATTATTTATAAAATCATAATTTATGCATTCAGATTAAAATATTTTCTTTTGCCGATAGCAACATGATGAGCAGGACATTATTGCTGGAGTCATGTTGGTTTTCACAAAATTGGGAAAACATGTAAAATAATTTTTCACAATTCAGAGAAGCCTAAGTCCAGATCAACAGGATACTGTACGTATTATATGCCAAAAAGAAAACCAACAAAGAGGCCTTTGAATGTCAAGTAAAATCAACTATAATACAGGAATGGATCTCACTCACACACTCACATACACATACACACACACAGAGAAAAACTTGTCCTGTTACTACTGCTAAATTAATTTTCACTCTTAAGCTCTCACTACTTTTCATTTTTATCTTACAAATCAGAGACAAAATAACGTGGGATACATCTTCTCTCCCATGGCACAATTTCTATTATCGCCAAAAACAAACAAACAAAACAAACAAAAAAACCCCAAAACCCATTGCCGTGGAGTCGATTCTAACTCATAATGACCCTACAGGACAGAGTAGAACTGTCCCATAGAGATTCCAAGGTGCACCTGGTGGATTCGAACTGCCGACCTTTTGGTTAGCAGCCATAGCTAACCAAACCACCAGCGTTTCCTCTATTATCACAAGGCAACATAATTACAAAAATTTAAACGGCAGCCTAACAACAGTGAAATTTCTTGCTGGAAGCCTCTACTGCTTTTCATATAGATGCTTTTTGTGTTTACTGTTCAGTAAATCTTTACGAGGCACTGTGCTAGCTAGGTACAGAGGCACGCGAAGATTTGGGAAGGACGTATTCCTAGATTCGAAGATCTAGTGGGCAGGTGGGGGCACGGATGGAGAAAGCTAAGACTAATTCATTTTTGTCTGGCCCCCTAAGTACTTGTAGAAGAATCACAACTAGAGATGGGGGAAAATCATCGGGGGGCAGGGTAGGAACAATAATGTAAAAAGGGGGTAAAAAGGGGAAACTATCCCATTTGGGACAGGTAAGTCTAGACTGTAAGATTTCTTGAGGGAGAAGATGTTGACGGGCTTGGTGGGGCCAGAATATGAAATACTACAAACATTATACAACAGAAGTCTGGAGGCAGTGGAAATCTCCTGCTTGCTTTCTTTTGTATTTCATATTTTAAATTGGTTTATTATAAATGATACATGATTTTTGTTTAGAGATTCAGACAGAAGTGAGCAGGAAATGTCTTTTGTCCACTCAGCTTCCCCTTAAATCTACTCAGTAGGGGGTGGGATTTGAGGTTCCTCGTCCTAACACGCTCACACAAGCAAACGCAAAACAGTGGTAATGGCGGCACTAGGCTATATCCCCAAAGGTGAACATTCACAGTCCTTCAGGTTATTTCTTCTGATATTTTCCCCATATTCCTAAGTAGCTCTTTGCTTTTAAAACTGGCATTTGTGGATTTTTCGTTTTCAGACACTATAGATTTTCTTAGTTCTCTTCCTCATATGCAAATGTCCCTTCCGTTTGCATTCTTAAAATCGTTAATTATATTTTCAAGCAGTGTTCAGTTTTTTTTTTTTTTATTCAGTGTCTGCATTAGCAACATTAATGCAGTAATTATAAGTCAGCCATGTTGTGTACAATGATTTCATGTCTGTTCTCAGACTTCTTGTTGGTTGCTGTCGAGTCCATTTCAACTCATGGAGACACCATATGCACACGGTAGAACCGTTGTGCTCCACAGTTTTCAAGGCTGTGGCTGTTTGGAAGCCGATCACCAGGTCTTTCTTCTGAGGTGCCTCTCGTGGGTTTGAACTGCCAACCTCTCAGAGCTTAACCACTTGTGCCACCTGGGGCTCCTGACCCAGATTTAGAGCTAGTAATTGTCAGATTTGTTGGTTTGCTTGTTTGTGTGGTTTTACATGCTTTCTGCATCATCGTTTTTCCTCCAAGTTCTTTTTCTGCAATTTACTTGCTATGGCTTCTGTTTTTTGTGTTATGCTTTCCTCAACTAGCTGGTGATCACTGAGTAGCTAATCTCCTGCCCATTTCAGCCCGTCTTGGCATCTGCTCGTCGGAAGACCTAAGCTAAGACCCATGTTTTCCTTAAGAACAGACTGCCGTAAAACTTATTCTATTAAAATTTTGAGTTTATACCAGACAGCAAAGTTGCTTTGTATATAAGAGACATGGGATACATGTGTTGTGTGTGGGTAGCTGTTGTGTTCGCTACTTCCAGTTACATTCCACTGTATCCTGTTCTCTGATTGAGATTTCTGAACTCTGTTACAAACTTATGGGACCGTGGATGTATATGTGGTCAAATATTGCCCAAATGGATGTTATGTGGGACATAACTATATACAATTATGCATACATATACTCTTTTCTGTTTCCCACAGCTACTACTTTCAATTTTTTTTTGTTTCTTTATCCATGTATGTTATTTATTGAAGTCATTATAGGCTCTTTTCAGCTGCAATTACTGAGCTTCTAAGTGCTATAAAATAGTTTTATTTGCGTGAAGGATTTATTTTTATTTTAAATTTTACTTTACTGAGGGCACTCTAGTCTACTTTATAACCTTTTCCACTGTCTTATCTATTCTTGGATGTCTTGTAACTCTTAAAAACTCTTCTTTAAAGAGTATACACATTCTTATTAATTTCTGAATGTGTAGAGAAGTATTTACATAAATGAAATTGTTTTTCCCATTTTTATTCATTTTTTTCTTTGTTAATTTTTGTTCTGCTTTAAAATAATTTTTATTGTCTACATATGGATACCATGTTGAATCCTTTCTGCTTAGTACCTATCTTTGAATGCAACTGGTCTCTCTAGAGCTGATGCTTATTCTGAATGTGGGGTGCCATAAAAGACAAGCGGCAAAGATAGGTCAGAAGGCCATGCTGAATTGGGTGGATCTTCTCAGAACTCTGATCAAACTAGATGGTCCTTGTGCTCAGTCCAGGTCTTACCTTGCCTCAGCTGAAAAGATGGGCCCATGTGGAGGGTGGGATGGTCCATGAAGCCTCAGATACTTTTGTGAGGTGGTTTAGTAATTGCCATTAATCCGTTGTCTTTGGTCAGATGCTGCAAACTGTGCTACTTTCTTGCCACTTTCTAACTTACCCTAGAAACTTCTGGCTTGTAGTCCGAGAGTGCAGAAAAATTGCCCCAACAGCCCTACCTGCCGTGTCACCTGGCCATGTCAAACTGCAACCCCATGGAGGCACTACCTTTTTATAAAATCCAGAAAAAAAACCCAGTGCCGTGGAGTCAATTCCGACTCATAGCGACCCTATAGGACAGAGTAGAACTGCCCCATAGAGTTTCCAAGGAGTGCCTGGTGGATTCGAACTGCGGACCCTTTGGTTAGCAGCCGTAGCCAGGGTTTCCTACCTTTTTATAAAGAAGTACTGTATTTTATCAAATAGTTTTCTGTACCTGTTGATCATCACATTGTTTTTTAGCTTAAATTTCCTAATATGAAATAATTTGTTTTTTAATTGCTGAACTACCATTGTATCTCTAGGATAAATACAATCAAATTATGATGACGCTTTTTGCATTGATATTTATAAATGAGATTGGCTGATTTTTTTTCTTTCTAGTTTGTACTTTCCTCATCTAGCCCATAGCTGAATGGCTTATAATAAAGTTGGCTTATTAATTTTCTATCCCAGTACTCTTCTAATTACGAGCATTTCAGACTATAAGATTTCTTTCACCAATTTAGCTATATCTCATAAGTTTTGATGTAGTGTTTTCATTATCTCATAATGTCAGTAGTTTCTTTTTCCTGTTTTTTTTTTTTTTTAAATCTGTGATCATATAGCTGTGTTTTTAAAATTGAAAAGAGACCTTTTGGCTTTTAATTATTGATTTTGGTTTTTATCACATTATGTTCAGGAAACATGAGCACATGTTCTGTAGGGTATTAATTATTTTATACACGTTGAGACAATCTGTGGTTTTATCATGGTCAATGTTTATTAGTGTTGTGTGAATATTTAAAAAATAATATGTATCTTATAATTTGTTTTAGCTCAAGCTTGTTCTGTATTGTTAAATCTTCATTTTCCTCAGGGTATTTGTTTTTACTTTTGTAAAATGCATGGTTTTAAAAAATCCCATTGGGATTGCTAAGTTGCTTTCAAGGTTGAACCATAAAAAATGTTGTTATTTAACAGTTATTGGCCTACAAAAATGGCAGTTTCAATTGGTTCAATATAATATTTCCATTTTCATATGTATGTACAAGGGGTTGAGGGACACTGCATTTTCCTGGTAAATTATTTTTTTACAACTATAAAATATAATGGCCCTCTTTATCCAAAGCAGTGTTCTTTGCCTTACCTTTCATTTACTTTCAATATCCCTGTATCATTATAATTTTGATGTTTTCTGTATAGAAGCCTAAAAAATATTTCACTCTTTAACAAACTAAGTTATAAGAATTGTTCACTTAACTTGCTGTCACCTCAGTAACTTTGCTCTATTGATTATCTCCACTGTCTCTCCTATAGATTCAGTATCTTCCTTTCTATTAGCTCTGTTCATTGGTATTTAAAATTGTCACCTTGATTCCCTGTGCTGCTTCTACCATGCCTAGTCTCCATACTTCTCTTTATAGCTAAACTTCTTGAAAGAGTAGGTAGTCCTTTTGCTATTTCCACATCTTCATCTCATTATCTCTCTTCTTCCTGTTTCTGGCCATTCCCTCCCAGTGAAGCTGCTCTCCTTAAAGGACATGTCAAGGGACATGAGGAACATACCATCAGCTCCACATGGTGCAATCTGGGGTTCACTGGCAGAGGGGATGGAGGTATTCCCAGCCTGTTCTCCAAGCACTCAGCAGAGGGGTGTGTTTAGACCAGGCACAGTTGGATACAGTGAGGTATTTAGACTTGACTTATGCCTCGTGGCACAGTGGTTAAGAGCTTGGCTGCTAACCAAAAGGTCGGCCATTTGAATACACCAGCCGCTCCTTGGAAACTCTATGGGGCAGTTCTGCCCTCTCCTATGGGGTTGCTATGAGTCAGAATCAACTTGACAACAATAGGGAGACTCCAACAGAAGAAAACAGCGCCCATAATGCTCTTCTTTTTGTATGTAGATACAACCCTGTAGGAGTTAGACAAGCAGACTCAGGCACCAGGCAGTCTGATCTTTGGTGCTAGCTGTTTCTGGGACTCCAGGAAATCTCAGCTGCTGGGCCCTTTAGGCTGCAGTCCTATGGGAAGTTGAGCTCAGTCATAGCCATTTTCCCATGGGGTGGGGGGTGGATCCTATTTCTCTGCCCTCTCTTGTAAACAGCTGTACCTGACCTTTCTATCTTTATATCTGTTATTGTTGTATGCCATCAAGTCAATTCTGACTCATAGTGACCCTATAGGACAGAGTAGAGGTGCCCCATAGGGTTGTTAGAATCTACCAGTCACACCTTAGAAACCCTATGGCGGCAGTTCTGCTCTGTCGTCTAGGGTCACTATGAGTTGGAATCAACTCCATGGCAATGGGTTTGACTAGTACGTAAGGGCACTCAATACATAATTGTTGAATGAATGAATGAATGGACAAATAAATCTGCTGTAATTGCCTGTATGCCTGTATTTCCTGTAAGACTGTAATGTATATAGGGATGGAGACCACACTGTCCTTGTCCTCTGTAAATGAAATGCATCCCCAAGATCTAACACCACGAAAAAAAACCGTGATAGAAAAAAAAAATTCCACTTATACAAGATGTTATTGCAACCAACGATTATGTAGTAATGTGTTTATTGCAGCACTGTTTATAATACTAAAAAGCAGGGGATAGTACATGCTCCTGAGAAATGGTAGAGAAATACTTAAACGAGGGTTTTGCAATTGAATATTATACAGCCATTAAATGTGACATAATTAGACTTTGTTCTCAATATAAAATATAACTTGAAAACTTACAAAACTGCATATGAAGTATATGCTTAATTTTGTAAGTTTTTTATACATATATGCATATGAATTTTATCTCCATCTATTTCTATCTATATTTTATCCATATTATAAAAGTTAACAATATAGGGTAGAATTAGTGGTAATTTTTATTTTTTATTCATATTTCTTCATGTCTTGATATTTTTTGATGAGGATGGAATCATTTTGCAACTAAAAAGCTTATTAATTTCAATTAAATTTCACGTACTTATCCCTTGGAATTTTGGACAGATTTTCAGAAATTCTTCTACTATACAAAAACAAACTTTTAAATAAAGACACAAAAATTGTTTATTTAAGGGAAATAAAGCTTGGGTAAGAAGACATGTATTTTTTTTTATGGAAGCCACATGAACTTACAACATTCAGCAACATGGCGGCCCTGGATGTCAGTATTATTGCCTAAAAAGAAGAAAATATTCAGGAAGGAGGAAAGCATATGAAAGAGAAGGGATTTGCTACTGGAAAAGTGATTTTGAAATCTCCAAAGTAAGGCACGCTAAAGAAGTTGGAACTGAAGGAGGAACACATTTGAACTTTCTGTAAAGCTTAGTTAAAAAGCTTGAAAAGTAACAATGAAAAGTAATGGTAACTCTCCAGAGTTAAGCTGACTAATTTACATACACAATGTGCTTTAAATTGTTCCATAAAGGTAGAAAAGTGGTTATATAAAATATTTAAAAAAAAATAAAAAAGATTTATTTTTATTTTTTAAATAAAGCAGTGCCCAAATCATGTAGAACTTGCGTTTGAATACTTGGATTTTCCATAAATCGCTTCAATGGCTCCTTCTGTGATGTCTCATTTAAAGCACATTTGAGGATAGCTGCTGCCTTGCTTTTCTGCAGAATAATTCTTGTGAACCCTGATATGGTTCAAAGAGAATGGACTTCGGCAGAAGAGTATAGATTGTCAGTGTTTTATCCCATCTTGCCTTAAACTCTATTTTTCTGTGACAGTTACATAACCTTCCTATGGTGGTGGCAATCTAGCTAAAAATGAAGACCGCTTCCACTGATTACTCTTTGTCCTCAGGCAAGTTATTTAATCTTTCTGCACCTCAATTTCCTTATTAGTGAAATGGGGATAATAATAGCACCTACGCAAAGGGTTTTTGGGAAGATTAAATACCATGACTCATGTAAAGTGCTTAATGAGTGTGAGCCAAGATGATAATAACCTCCTTCCCCCTTCTATAAAAACTGCATGAGTAACAATCTACTTTTTCAGGGGTTTGTGTGGCTTCTAACAAGTCCTGGTGGCACAGTAGTTTAGTGCTTGCTTTGCCGCTAACCAAAAGGTTGGCAGTTCAAACCCACCAGCTGCTTTGTGGGAGAAAGCTATGATAGTCTGTTTCTGTAAAGATTACAGCCTTGGAAATTCTATGGGGCAGTCCTACTCTGTCCTACAGGGTTGCTATGAGTAGGAACTGACTGGAGGGCAGTGGGTTTGGTTTTGGGTGGGTGTGGCTTTTATGAGATTATATATGCGAGATTACCTAGCATATCTGTCCATAGCAGATTGCTCAATGAAACACCCTTCTCCTTCCTACAAAGAAAATTTTGTTAAATAATTTTTACATGTAAAAAGAAACGTATTACGTTTCCTCAACAGCTCTTCAAACCATACCTATCTGTTTCAAACCAAGTAAGTAGTCTGCCTTTACCTATTTACTTTCAAGACTGCAGAGACTATTGTTATTATGTGCTGTTAGGTCAATTCTGACTTATAGCAACTCTGTATGACAGAGCAGAACTGCCCCACAGGGTTTCCTAGGATGAAATCTTTAAGGGGGCAGATTACCAGGTCTTTCTCCTGCAGAGCCACTGGGTGGGCTTGAACCACTGGGTTTGTGTTAGCAGCCAAATGCTAACCATTTTGCCACCAGGATGGATTCCTTATTGTAGAAATTATGGACACTTCAATGAAATTGTACGATGGTTAAATCACTAAGCCCGTCTGAAATCTTTGGTTTCCTGATGTAGTGCCTTATTGCCTTCTGAACAATGAATTCAGCACTGAGACCCAGGAAAAAAGTAGTAGATTACAAAATGAAGAACACATTGTGACTTTCACTGTACTTACTTCAATCTAACACAAGAAGCTGCAACATTAATATAGAGACATGCTTGAATAATAAAATCGTGAGCATACTTTATATAATTTGCTTCTTTTTGGTAGAGTATGTGAATTTATAACACTAAATTTTACTGTAAAAAATTTGGACAACTTTAAAAATATAAAGAAATTCAGGGATAACATACTATCCTCAAAGAAAAGTTTCAACTAATCACGATGGTGCTTCTTACTACAGTTGTGGGTGCAGGCACAGGGTGTTTCTCAGTCAACAGCTTTTTCGAGCATATACAGAATTCTAAAATGGATTGCTAGGGCTCTACACAATGACTGTTCCTCAAATGTACACCGAAGAGGCACCTTCTTGATTTCATTTGGAAGAGTGGGATTTTCGGATGAAAAAATGGATAAGAAGTACATTTTATGATGTACAGTTATGTTGCCAGTAAGAAAATTTTGTTCTAAAGTCAAATATTTTCATCATTGAACATCTTTAAATGACATATTATGTCTCTTAAAGTTTGGCATTGAACAACTTTTTCTTGTTCTATGAATATTAAAACACCATAAAGCAAAGATTCTAAACTCCATACCAAACCAATATAATACAGCAATAGCTACCAAGAATTTCTAAGAACATTCCCAAACTATACTGCTCTTTCCATGTTAACTACAGGCTTTCAAACATATGCACATAGCTTTAATTGGTAACATAAATTCTCTTACATAAACTTATATAACCTAAGTTTTAAAATATGGGTATATTTGAATCAGGAACATTCAATTAGCATCTGTTATCTGTAGGGCAGTGTAGCAGGTGCAAGAAAGTCTTTAAAGTTCAAAACTTTCAGGCTTAAAAGCTACACTGACTAGGTAGTTCATTCTCCAAGCCAAAACCAAACCCGCTGCCATCGAGTCAATTCCGACTCATAGCGACCCTATAGGACAGAGTAGAACTGCCCCACAGGGTTTCCAAGGCGCACCTGGTGGGATCTGAACTGCCAACTCCTTGGCCAGCGGCCGTAGCTTTTAACCAGTATGCAATCAGGGTTGCCAGTTTATTCTCAGAAAAGTGTAATTCGGTATTTGTAATGATGCTAACTTCCTGATGTTTCTCATTTTTCTTCTTATCCTCCAATCATTTTCAAGTTTCTAGATTCTAGTTTCTTTGTTTGGCAGACAAAGGAAAAATACAGGAAAAAAGATAAATACATTTATTAAGCTTATACCTTGGGGTAGGTTACATTTAGTTGAAAAGCAAGAGATAGAGATCAGGTTAAAAAAGAGGCCAGGAAGAAGAGATGAGGGAGAAAAAAAAAAAAAAGGACAATTTTCCCTCTAGGTTCTTCTATATAGTTCATAATTTATGAAGCTTAGCCTAATAACTACATTTTTTTGAGGGAAACAATACATGGTGAGATAGCAGTGAGCCAAATGTGCCCCCCTTTGTGCGTGTGCACGTGAGTGCACACACCCACACTCACATACATGACAGAGAGAGCTGAGCCTCTGTCATGGTTGTATTAAGCTTTCTCTGAACTAATATCATATACTATGTCTATTCTCAACTGGATAAAATGGAATATATGTATAATATATAATACACACACACAGTGATAGATTCTATAAAAGTTTGATTCATATAGAGCTTAGAAATATGTCACTACACTTAAAAAAGTTGGATGGTGAAAACTTGATGGAGAATATACAAGCAGAGAGACCAGAAGGTTTAATTCCAGGTTTTTTTTTTTTTAATTGTAGAGAGTGAAGCAATTTATTTTAATAAGAACCTTGGTGGATTATACTAACCCAGCATAACATCTGGAAACTCTTAATCTTTTATCTCTTAGAAATTACTTTTACGTCTTTTTATCTTTTAGAAATTACTTTTATGTATCTGGTAAAAAATGATTAAATGACTGACTTGTTATATTGCAAACTGCGAGTCGTCTTTAGATTCTGCTTTGTGCTATGTCAGCAGAACTTAATTAACAGCTTCAATCTGGCAGTTCACCTCTGGTCCAGCCAATAGAATGTGCCATATGGGAGAATAAACTTATTAACATCCGACTTAAGTAAAGCTAGTCTGTATTAGGAGAGAGATTGGTGCCTAGTGGAGGAAGAATGTTCTTAGAAAGTCTCCTAAGGCAGTCAGGGTAAGCTTGTGAGCAAGAATTGATCTGGGGAAGGGGCACCTCTTCTGCACTGAGCTGACTGAAGCCCTTCTAGGAGATCTGCAACTGGGCCTGAAAAACAAGGTCTAGTTTCCCTAGGTGGCCTGGACTGAGATATTCAGGCTTGGCAACAGTGGTCCAGGGTGGGGAGTTGATGTCTTCAAGGTACAGTGTCTTATTTACATTCACTGGTGGCAAGAAAAAAATAACTGAAAAACTTAACTGAAACCATAAGACTTTATTTATTTTTGCATTAAAAAGTTAGGTTTAATGTCAGTGCCTAGAAAGCTAGAAACCATTTCTTAAACTAGATTTTTATACAGTCCTTAGAATGAACCAAAATTCCTCACACATAGTAGAAACTGTAATATTTTAGAATAAAAACTAGAATGAATTGGAGTGGGATAGCATGTCTGTCTTTGCCATAGAAAGGAACTCCTTAGTAGGAATTTATTTCCGTATATTGACTATGGTTAGTAGTTACTGAATGTTGATACCTTCTGCAGATGACCTTATTAAATCATGGCAAATTCCTTCCCTTTAAGACTTTAGGATTACCTAGGCCTAGAGTTACCATCTCCAGAATATGTTGTAACATGAACATGGACATTTTAGAGATGAAGAAAATGAGGCTTAGAAAGGGTTAAGTCAATTGCCCAAAGTCACCCAACAAGGGGTGTAAAGTTAATATTCAAATCCAGGTTATTCTGACTCCAAAACTCCAGATGTTAACGTCTGTAGAAAGTGTCTCTCCACAATTATTGAGCCCCCAAGTTAGGCTGAGCCATAGGGATAAAAATTATTCAAAGTTTCTTTCTCACAGTCTAGTGGAAGGAGCATATTTATAAACATAAACACTGATATCATAAAGTTATGCATAAATGTCTATGAGATCATGGAAGAGGGAGTGATTAATGATGGCTGCAGGGTGCATGGAACATTTCACGGAGTATTCAGAGCATTTCTATGATGTCTATTTTAGGGAGCAACCAATAAATTTATCTGCAAACACTAATATCCGGGAAGCATTCCCTGCCTCTGACTTGTCTTTCTTAAGGTAGTGTATGCAGTAAATGTTGACAAATCAGGTTTAATAAACAGAGGAGGTTGCTTCTAGAAAATGCTCCTGTTTTTAAAGGTTGTTGCCAAATTGCCATCAGCTGGTTTGTGCTTTACTGAGAACGTGGGATATATTTGCTACTACTGATGGTCGTAACTGATCCACTGAAATGTATAAACTGGGAAGATGGTAACCTGAACATATATGTAGGATCCTTTTTACTACCTGTGCAAATTTCTCTATTTTTTTATTTGCTACAAGTGGCTTTAATTAACTTTTTAAATTTAGAAAAGATCATATAATGATCACTTAAAGACAAAATCTCAATAAAAGCAATTTATATACACAGTGAACTTGAAACTGAATACAGTAAAGAAGGACTGAGCAAAGAGTAAATTCGTTAACTCCCTAACCTATGGCAGAGCTGTATGTACCATTTTCTTACGGTTGTTGCAAATTCCAGTGGTCTGTTTGCATCTGTCCTGAGATACTGGAGCCGCAGATGTCCCTTCAGTGCACATAAAACATCTTCTGTGTAATCAGGAAGGTGGCGGTGCTGACGCCGGAGGTCTGTAGGCTTAATTACACACGTACAGAGGGTAAAGGGAGGTGTAGACCATTTAGAACTGGCATTTGAATATTAATTGGTGTTAGTGATGGCAGAGTTCCAAAGGTACTACCTTTGCAACAGGCATACCCAGTCATCCTTGATCCAAAGGGCGAAGTTGTTCAAAGCTGTGTAAAAGTGAGTCAAAGCATATTTCCTATATATATATATATATTTTTTTTGTGTGTGTGTGTGTATGTGTGAAAGTAAGTCATTAAATACATCAGGGAGAGTTAAAGGTAAGCACACAGTCCCATAGCCCTGCTCCCCGGGGCTTACATTCAGCCAGTGATGTCAGTAGGGGGGTGCAGAGTGCACCAGGTAACACTATCAGAGAGGGTAACGATAAAATGGCTGTAAAGCTTTTGTGCAGTGTTTCAGTAGAAATTTAGTATTATTTTTTTTAAATAAAAATATCCCTGTAGTTAGTTATAACAGCAAAAACATTTTTCAAAAGTCTAGCTTACATGTATCAATATGCCTATAAGGCTAAAACTCTAAGCTAATTTACTTTTCGAACCTTCTAGTGTCCTCTGGTCAGAGCTGTCAATATCACGCAGTTACAACGATGCTTCAAATCACATGGTTTTGTCTGCACGCGCTACAAGCACGCGCTGCTGTTTTTGTTGCTGCCAGTGTTTTTACGATCACTGATTTTGTCACATTTTCTGGTGTTTTAGCTACGATATTGTGGTAATTAGTATTTGTGAATCTATATCAGTAACTTTTTTGAGAATGAAGTAGTAATTAAAGGAAAAGAAGGATTGATTTACAGGAATTATGATTTGCGAGTAACATTAGTACAAAAATCATTGCCGAGGATTCTGTATGGTGTGGTACCTGAGTTACCACACTGGGTGACACCAACCCTAGTAATGCTACTATATTTAACTCACACCCTCAGTTCCTCTTTGCATCATTAAAGCTTGTAGAGAACCTGATTCATCCCTGCAGGGAAGCAGTAGCTAGAGATAAGCAGAAACAGTTACCAGGTGAGAGGGGCAGATCTACAGGATTTCATAGCTCCTCTCATGGTTACCAAGATGAAGAAAAGCAAATATCTGTGTTCAGTAAAACTGATCCTAAAGCAAGAAGACAACCTTACAGCATGGTAACCAAGATGAAGGGTAGCAGGTATCTGTGTTCAGTAAAACCGATCTAAGGCAAGAAGACAACATGCCAGCAAGACCTGACTATGCTCAAGGAGAAGAGCAAGAATAGGCTCCATGTGAGACCAGAGATGACTCCTTCTGTGACAATAGTTACAAATTCTCCACAGCTCCACCCTCAGGCAGGAGGAGGACATGGTATTAATATCATTATATCCTTTATAATAAAAACCTATATGATTCCTAATTAATTGTTGCATTCAACAGAGATTCACCAGGTGCCACAACGGGCCTGGCTCTGTCGATGATTTTTACTAGATTGATTTGTCATTTTTAGTACGTGCTTTTGCCATCTTCACAAATCCTGGTTTAAAGACCCTAGTGTATATTCCATCATCTAAATACACAGAGAGATGATTAAGAGTGAAGGTGAGAGCCTTAAAGTAAGCAAACGTCATAATTTGGACCTCGTTATGGTATTTTATCTCTTCCATCTTTCTTTCTTTCTGAATGTTCCTCATGCTTCCAACATATTTTCAGTTAAAGGTGTTGGAACCAAAATCACAATTGTATCAATATGAAAACCAAATAGTAGTTTTTAAGCATTGACTTTTGAATCAAGAGTTCAAAATCACGGTTCCTTCCCTTTAAGAGCTTAGGAGTCCTTCAGTGGCGCAAATGTTTAAGCCTTAAACTACTAGCTGAAAGGCTGGCAGTTTGAGCCCATCCAGAGGTGCCTCAGAGGACAGGCCTGGCAATCTGCTTCCAAAAGGTCACATCCTTGAAACTCTTAGGAAGCGTTCTACTCCTCACATATGGGATTACCATGAGTTGTAATCAGCTTGAAGGCAACTAACAACAACAACAACAACAAACTTAGAGTTAACATCTCTAGAATGTGTTGTAACATGAACATTTTTCAGAAATACAGAGGTAGCTGGAAAAACATAAATAGAAAATTATCCACAATACAAATCAATCACCCTTATTATTTAGCCAAAAGAAAGGAAAGCAGAAGTCTTCATTTACCCCTTCTAGAAGAGGTGGCATAATTCGAATTATTGAAACCCATCTGTTGTTGGGTGCCCAAGTATTGATTCCGATTCATAGGGACCCCATGTGACAGAGCAGAACTGCCCCAAAGGGTTTTCTAGGCTGTAATCTTAAAAAAAAAAAAAAAATTTTTTTTTTTTTAAATCTTTACAGGAGCAGCTTGTCAGATTCTCCTACAGAGCCACTGGGTGGGTTTGAACCACTAACCTTTTGGTTAGCAGCTGAGCGCTTAACTGTTTGTGCCACCAGGAATCCTTGCAAGCCATTTAAGGGTATGGGTTTTAAACAGTAGCTTCCTAGTACACACCAAACGATACGTCATAAGCTATTTATTCCTTTTCTCACTTTTTGGGCCCCAGAGAGCTAGAGCAAAACCATAATAAACTATACTTTCAGCACACCCTTCTGGGAGTAGCATGGGTGGCTTGGCAGATTATCGTACCTGTTCTGCAAACATGAAGGTAAATGTAGGATCTCAGTATTGATCCCCTACATGTCTGTCAGTTTGTCATACTGTGGGGGCTTGCGTGTTACTGTGATGCTGGAAGCTATGCCGCTGGTATTCAGTTACCAGCAGGGTCACCTATGGAGGAAGGTTTCAGCTGAGCATCCAGACTAAGACAGACTAGGAAAGGGCCCAGCAGTCTACTTCTGAAAAGCATTAGCCAGTGAAAACCATATGAATAGCAGCGGAACATTGTCTGATATAGTGCTGGAAGATGAGCCCCCCAGGTCGGAAGGCACTCAAAAGATGACTGGGGAAGAGCTGCCTCCTCAAAGTAGAGTCGACCTTAATGATGTGGGTGGAATCAAGCTTTCGGGACCTTCATTTGCTAATGTGGCATGACTCAAAACGAGAAGAAACAGCTGCAAACATCCATTAAATGGTGAGGATGGCGCAGGACCAGGCAGTGTTTCGTTCTGTTGTGCATGGGGTCGCTGTGAGTCAGAACCGGCTCTACAGCACCTAACAACAACAACAACAATGGTATTGATAATCTTGGTCTTTTAGAGTGCATCTTGCCTCTATAGTTCTAGTCACGAATGACAAACAAATACAGTGAAACTGAGCGTTAAGCAGAGCTGTGAGGGTTGATGCAGAATCGAAGTGAGACGTAAGTCTTAGTATAGATTGGATTTGTTTTTATGCCATGAATGTTTTTGTGATTCTAGTACATGTGGTGCTTATTAATGAATCCCAAGTTACTAAACTTTGAATGTATAAAACGTTCCCCCCCTCCCTCAGAATGAAAGCCTGCTAAATTCAATTCATATTGATCTCAGCATCACAGATGGACTGTAAAAAATGAGAAATTTCTAAAGATCTATTTTTATTCCTCACTGCTACCTGTGCTTTGCTTGATGATATAACACCTTCTACCTCCAGGTTCTGACTTTGTGAGATCAATGGTGAGAGTTGGCAGGCAATGTTTTCCTATTTGTAAGGCAGAAGTGATGCCACTTCAAGGAGCAGAGCTTGAGGAAGTGAGGTGCAAAATCACCACACTTTAAAATGTAGTTTAGTGAAAACATGTAGTTGTGCAGAGAGGGTGCTAAGGCTCAGTGATACTTTCTATTGCTTTTTGTTTCAGTAGTTTTATCCTGCCCTGATTCCATGAGGGCACATGGAATCAAAAGGCTTCTTATCCTCTGCTTATTTGATCACCTCAAAAGAATAAAATAATAAAATAAATCACCAGTGCCAAAGTAGCACTATTGAGTCCAATCCATCCAATCCAATCCATCCCATCCCATCCCATCCCATCCCGTCCCGTCCCGTCCCGTCCCGTCCCGTCCCATCCATCCCATCCCGTCCCATCTATCCCACCCACCCATCTGTATATATGATATGTGGGAGGCATTTCAGTGGCAGAATTCTTGCCTTCCATGGGGGAGACCTGGGTTTGATTCCTGGCCAAGGTATGTCATGTGGAGCTACCACACATCTGTCAGTGAAGGCTTGTGTATGGCCATGATGCTCAACATGTTTCAGCAGAGCTTCCAAACTCAGGTGAACTAGAAAGAAAAGCCTGGTGATCTGCTTCTGAAAATCAGCCAATGAAAAACTAGGGATTACAACACTTCGACCTGCAACCGATCATGGGGACAATACAGGACCGGGCAGCATTTTGTTCCGTTGTGCGTGGGGGTCGCCATGAGTCAGGACTGACTTGACATCAGCTAACAACCACATATATATAATGATAAAATGAAGGGTATCCAAAATGGTAAAATGTATTGCTCTAAGAATTAATACAAGAGTAAAGCCACGATGTAGTGAAATGTAATTTACACTTATATTGAATAACATGTTATATATATTTGACTTACAGTAATTACATTAGTTAATGCATATTTTCTGTTACACAAAACCAACAAACAACAACCAACCCCCCAAAAATGTGATATGGAGAGCATAAAAGTAAACAGTTCATGTTGTTGCGGGCCACTGAGATGATTCTGATTCATAGTGACCCTATAGTACAGAGTAGAAGTGCCCTATAAGGTTTCCCAGGCTGTAATCTTTATGTGAGCACATGGCAAGGTCTTACTCCCCTGGAGTGGCTGGTGGATTTGAACCGCTGACCTTTTGGTCAGCAACCAAGCACTTTAACCATTGAGCAACTAGGGCTCCTTAAACTTTTCATGGTAACTGATAAAGCATTTGAAGTCCTTGACTTCGCTGGAAAGACGCTAATAATGAGAGAAACTGTAATATTTCAGTGAATTATTAGCTTTACTTTATTACGTAAATCAAGAAGGACTCTCTGTCAGTGTTTTAAAATATTTCAGTTCATTCTAGCATTTTCTTCGGTTGCATATGAATTCAGTTCTGAAGCTGTATATCAGCCTGTATTTTAGTTCTCCTTTCAGGGAAAATTGTCTGTTGTGCTATGACAAAAAAGTCATTTATTTTCTGGATTTATAAATCAAACCCTTGACAAAACTCAAAGTTTTCATTATATTGCTTTCCAACCTACTTCAAAATTATTTGTATTAATGTCTCACTTTTTTTTTTAGCTTAGAAATTTGATCTACCACTGCCACCCACTGCCATCAAGTTGATTCTGACTCATGGAGATTCTATAGGACAGAACAGAACTGCCCCATAGAGTTTCAAAGGCTATAAATGTTTATGGAAGCATTTAGTGTTGTTAATACGACCCCAAAGTATAGCAAGAACAGGAAAAAATATCTCTCATTATGGATTCTTAGCTTATCAGATATTTACTGAGCGCCTATTAAGTTCAAGCTTATAGTGCTCAATAAATGTTTGTTGAAGTCACAGGTACTCGCAGCCGTGTTTGGTTAACCTTATTTAGTTTCCTGCTTCCTCCAGTCTTGGCCAGCTGTTACTCAATTGCTTGCAGCCGAATATTTTATTTCAAGGTGAAGAATTATTCATTTTAGAGCAAAAGGGAAAAAGCAGAAAGAGAACCCCCAAGGTAAGGTTTCTGCTGTTGCTGACCAAATAGCTTCTTTCTATTAATTTGATTCATCTGGAAAACAATTCCCGTGCTAGTTAACTGACCATTTATCATCAGGAAAAATACAGGAGTAAAATATTTCCACGTGGTATTTTCTGCCTTCCCGAAATGGTTTCTAATTCAAGGCTTTTGCTAAACCTTGAAACTTCTCTGAGTAGGTTTATGTAGCTTTTTATTACACAGCCGAGAGTCAGCCTCCTGAACTGATCCTGTTGCCGCTGTTGTGTGCCTCTGAGTCAATTCCAACTCATAGCGACCGTATAGGGCAGAGTAGAATTGCCCCATAGGGTTTCCAAGGCTGTAATCTTTATGAAAAAAGGAGCCTTGGTGGTGCAGTGGTTACGAGCTGGGCTGCTAACCAAAAGGCTGGCAGTTCAAATCTACCAGCCGCTCCTTGGAAACCCTATGGGGCAGTTCTACTCTGTCCTGTAGGGTTCGTTATGAGTCAGAATCAATTCTACGGTGATGGGTTAATCTTTATGGAAAAAAGAGCCCTGATGGTACAGTGGTTAAGCATTAGGCTGCTGAAAGGTTGGCGATTCAAACCCACCAGCTGTTTCGTGGGAGACAGAAGTGGCAGTCTGCTACCATTAAGATTACAGCCTTGCAAACTTTATGGGACGGTTTTTCCCTGTCCTATAAAGAATTTTTTTTTTTTTTATGGAGTCGCTATGAGTCAATCCACTAGATGATGGTTTTACAGAAGCTGACTGCCACATCTTTCTCCCACAGAGCAGCTGGTGGGTTCAAACCACCAACCTTTCTGTTAGCAGTCGAGTGCTTAACCACTGTACCACTAGGGCTCCTTCCTGAACTGATACTCAACCCCTTTATGGAAAAAAGATGCTAAGAAAGAAATCCTTTGTAAAACACAGTATGAAACAGACCCTGACTGAGCTACTTTTAGCTTCTGATAATGTGCTTTTTATAGTGTTTTACTCAAGTTCCTGAGGCAAATTGAGTCCTCGGCCCACATAATGGTTTTTGAAATAATTTTTTTAACATTAGCCTATGAAACGATGGCTTTAAAGATGCCACTGTAAACCTTGGGGCTCCCACTGTGGCCTGTGACAGCTGATAAATGAAAATGGAGGGAAAATAAGCAATGCAAATGGAAAGCAATTTGCAGGACTCCTGGTCAACAGGAAGGAAGCTAATGGAGGTGTTGCCCAATTATTTTAAAGTCACTTGCCTTGCAAACTGTAGATTTCTCCGACGCTGTTCTGGCGTGTGATGTGATGCCAGTATGCACTTCGAGGAAGAGAGATGGATTTGGATAACGTCATGGGTTCAGTCAAGCTTGTCTGAAGCTAAAAGGAAAAGAAAAATTACCTTAGGCTTTATGAAAAATATTAAACTGAAAATTTCCCTTTCAAATATTGAAGATTAAGCGTGGGTGACATGATAGAATCTATTAGAGATACCTGAATGATTCCTTATTTATGGTTAATTTTTTTTAAAGAAGTAGAACTATGACTCACAACAATATGAAATGAACACAGTTCAAGTCACTGGTTAATTGGGGGATGAGCAAGATGTTACACTTGATTCCAAGGGGTATGCTGATCAATATACAAGGTAATAATCAATTGTACGCCACCAGGCAACTATATTTGCATTTCTATGGATAAGAATCATCTCAGGTCTTTGTGAAAGATACAAATCTTTGTCCACTACATTTTAGATGTTTAGGCGTTCTCCTAGACTTTAGGGAAGCCATTCATTATTCATCATTCACAACTATGTATCAAATATTAAGGACACATTCTGTGCCAGGCATTGTGTAAGCCATCATATGATGCAGGGTCCATCAGATTTGTTTACTGACCAGGTCAAGAAAGATAATGTCTTCTTTCAGGGCAAAGCTGGGGCAGGTTTGTCAATAGCCACTTTATAAAATTGGGAATTCCCTAAATTTGGGTTCCTGAGCTGTGATAATAATCTACTGGATGTGCAGTATCCACCTGGGCTGCTCTGTATTACCCCTACTGATGGGAACATGGACTTCATGATGCCTGCTATGCAGTAAGTAATAAAGTCCTTTGTCTCTGGCCCAGGAGTGTTGTGTCTTCTGCTAGCATCCATGAGACTGTGGCAGGCAAGAGAGGGATGGATTGTAGCATCTTTCCTGCTTTTGCTAATCTCTGAGTTGCCCCTGGTCTTCCTGCCTTGAAAGGAAATTCCCTTATTAAATTCCCTCAATTGAACTACCTTAGGTAAATTGTTTACCTAAGTGGATCATGACTAATACAAAGGGCTATCTCATCAGGCCACAAACACATTCAATATATTCACACTGAAAGACTTTTAAGTTGTTTCTGCTCTCTTGATGCTTCTTCTTGTTAGGTGCCCTTGAGTTGATTTAGGCTCACAGCAAAGGCTAAAACCAACAAATCCCAACTCTAGAGAACTTTGAGAAACTTAAAAAAAAAAAAAAAATTTAAGTCAGTATTACATCTAGGGAATTTATTTTGTGTATGTGCAAGCAGGATTATGACTATTTACCAAAGAGTCATCCATTGCCCTATACTTATTTGGCATTTATATATATATATATATATATATATATATATATATATATATATATATATATATTTTTTTTTTTTTAAAAGAGGCATTGAATTTTCAAGAATTTAAGAAGAATTTTGCTTTTTAAATTATTGATTGATGAAAGCGTTTGCTTGTGATCACCACTTTCTGCACCTCTCAATGGTCTGATAAGTGGAATAAAAATCATTTTATCCTAAAATTCTAATTGTAGTGGTATTCTATGATAGTAGTAGTATGTCTTCTTTTATACAAAAAAAAATTGCTGATTTTTTTGAGATACTACTTTTCGTGCATATTTTATTTTCTGTAATAATGCATTATAGTCACAGAACGTAGCCTGAGTAGTTTCCATATTCTGAAGTTTATTTTATAGGCCAATTTCTGTGTATGTTTCATGGGTGCATTAAAAGATGCACAGATGGATGTTCTTTCTCTCAATGTATATTTATATATGTACACAGATACTACTCACTCTGCGTTTCTTCTCTCTTTAATTTCTAATCCACTTATCAAGATATGAAGGAAAGCTTTGATTTCAAGTAACTTAAATAGCCATATCTGCCCATTTCCTCTTGTATTTACAAGTACTTTTTATACATGAAAATGGACTTTTATTTGACACACAAAGTTTCCTGACTGTTTCACAGTTATGTAATATTTTCTATTCTTTAGCTATATTGTTAACTTGATTTATAAAAGTTTTCCACAACTGTCCCAAGATTCAATTTCAGCCCCAACTCTTCTACATAAAAGGGTTACAAATCTCCTTTATTTTTTCCAGCATGTCTGAATTTCTTCATCAAGAAGTAGTGCTGTTCATCACCCATTAATACCATCTTTTTTTTTTTTTTAAATCTGCATTTGGCCTGGTTGGAATTCCTGGGCATTTTCAATGTATGTCGTTTGTGCTGTCAAATATAGATAATACCTTTCCCTTACTTTCAGCCTATGTCAAATATTAAATTTTTTAAAATTCCCTTTGTCATCATTCCTGGCATCTGACCCAGAAATAATTTATATAATTTAGTTAAATATTCATAAAATTCCTGAAAGATAGGAAAGGGATGAAGTATCCCTTTTAAAATGAGAGGAAGCTGAGGCTTTGAGATATTAATGGGCTTTCCTAAGGCCATATAACTGGTGGATGCATTGACAATCATGAATCTGCTCTGTACGTCTGTTTTTTTTTTTTTTTTTTTAACCAAAAGATTCCATATGTTGTCTTTCAAATGAACTTGCATCATAAGTAGTAGTATATAACATATTACTTTTTATATTATAGTAGAACATCTATATCACATCTGGCCTTGCTGATGATTGCCTTGATGAATAAAGTACTGTAGATATGACATTATGACCTTTACTTTCTTCTTCCTTCATCTTGTTGTTCTGAGTTGTCATGTAAGTCTCACTGTTCTGAGGCGGCCATAGTACGAGGAAGCCCAAGCTAACTACACGGATATAAAAAAAAAAAAAAAAATTATATAATTCAAGGTTTGAATCTTTCTTAAGAGAATCTAGCAATTCTCATCTCTTTTGAGACTTTGCCTCCCCTGTGATAAACATCGGGTCCCTGGTGGCAAAGTGGTTAAACATTTGGCTGCTAAACAAAAGACGGGCAGTTCGAATTCACCAGCTGCTTCTTGGAAACCCTGTCCTATAGGGTCACTATGAGTTATAATCTGTGGCAACAGGTTTGGTTTTTGGTTGGTGATGAACATTAATGCCAATTTGTATTCCCCTATATAAAATTCATCTATGTAAAAATAAGGTAATTTTCCTTTTACTCTCTATCTCCCTAGTGATTGCCTAGAAATTTAAAAATTCTATTAGCCTGTAAAAGACAAATCTATACAATTTAGCATTTATGAATCAGCATTTCTGAGTCATTCCCTATGTGCCTGGCAATGTGCAAACTAGGTTCATATGTTATCCCATTTAATATTCATATAAATTGACAGCAAATATGCCATCAGAATTTTGCAGACAGGAAAAGCGAGGTGCAGAGGTAATACAATTTGCTCCTGGTGACACAGCCGGTGAGTGATGTCTCTGGGACCTCAGAGCTCCTGAGGTTCTTCCTCTTTACCACAACTCACTATAAAATAATTATTGTATCCCTTTTCTTCAGGGAGCAGATGAGAATTCCACCAGTTGGATAAATTCCACTGGAGCAGGCCAGGAATGTGGGTGCCTCCTTCCTCTTTTCCAAGTGGAACACCATGATATGCAGGGCAGAAATCACCTGGTTGTTAAGCACATGGGCTTGGCTACCAGCAGACAGGACATCAAATATCACTCTATGGGGAAGTCATTTGATTTGACCTCGGCAAAGTCCTTCAACATTTTTAAAAAATAATTATTCAGTTTTTTCTCTGCTCTAAATTGGAGTTAATGTAACCTGTCTTAAGTGTATGGTGCAGTGGCAGTTTGATGGTAGAATTCTCCAATTCCATGAGGGAGGCTTGGGTTCGATTCCCAGCCAGTGCACCCCATGTGCAATGCAACCACCGTCATTCTATCAGTGGAGGCTTATGTATTGCTATGATGCTGAACAGGTTTCCACAGAACTTCCAGACTAAGACAGACTAGGAAGAAAGGCCTGGCGACCTACTTCTGAAAATTAGCCAGTACAAACCGTATAGATTGCAACAGTCCAATCTACACCTGGGCAGTGTATTATTCCCGTTCCATCATGCATGGAGTCACCATGAGTCTGGGGCAGACTCAACGGCAGGTAAAACAACAACAATCTTAAGTGTTAATATGAATATTATATAGGATGATGCTTTTAGAGTGAAAAGCACAGTGTTTGTCACACATGAAGTGCTCCATAAAGATGGCTTTATTATTATTGCTACTTCTGCATGGGAGAGATGATACAGACCAGAGCTGTATGTGTATTTGCAGTTGAGGCATGGAAATTTGTCCATGGGCTATCCAAGAAAGGACAGTGAAAGCAAGGGCACATATTTAGATCTAAGCTTAAGAACTAGACAGAAGTACAAACCCCAAGGAATATGACTATGGGCAGGTGGGAAAAGGTGGGAGGCAGATGGGAGACAGGTGAGAAATTTTTGTAGCAGAGTTTTTATTTGTGTACAATGATAACTGGGAAAGGATAGTCCCAGCTCTGTACATCCATGTTCCCTGGCATTACTGAGTCAAGGGGGACCTCTCTAGTGAAAGATATTGTAAATAGAAACACATAAGCAGGAAAGTACAAGTGGCTGGGAAACATGGTAATGTGAAATTCATGTCGGTTGTAAAAATATGCTGAATATAAGTGCCCTCCTAGTTGAAGGCATTTTGTTTTATTCTTAAAAAAGAGCTCATGAAACTTGAGAGCTGAATGGGAACACAAACACTAGAGACCTCAAGCCAGTCAAGCTTGGCACTGTGCAGCTCTGTGAAAGTCTCTGAAGTCTGAGCGTTTATGGGCAATTGGTTTCTCACAGACTTGACTTAATTCAATAGGGGACACCTCACACTTAATTTTTCATTTTATCCAAGATAAATGGAAAGGCGTTCAGAGACACCTTGCTGAGTTTGTACCAGATAAACAAATGTGGTTTACAGAGTTATTTAATGGAAGTTGCTAGATGTCATTTCAATTGGACTTTGTAGAATATTATTTTCATGAAACTTGAAACAAAATGGTTATTATTATATATCTTAAGCCACGTATTGACCAGAATACTTTCAGATAGTATGAACAAACTGGATTTTAGAGTAATATCAGAAAGTATTATAAGCATCTACAGAAATACGTTGAGCACCGTTCTCATCTGTAATCAGTATGGCTTTTAAATATAGACATACTATATAAGTATATGCACTTACAGAGCTACTCTTTGAATTAAAGAAAAATGATGAATACATATTAAAACATTAAATCCATAGGTGTTATAAATAAAAGTTTTGCTTTCTTTCAGTTTTGAAATATATAGATACCTAGAGGCTGTAGGAAAATTTATATAATTTCCTGTGTCTGCACAAAATGAAAACCAAGATGAACATTAAGTGGTGGTTAAAACAATTTTACCCATTTAAATATAAAGCAAAGATGTCACTTTGAGGACTAAGGTGCACCTGACCCAAGTCATGGTGTTTTTGGTCACCTCATATGCATGTGAAAGCTGGACAATGAATAAGGAAGATTGAAGAGAACTGACGCCTTTGAATTATGGTATTGGTGAGGAATATTGAATACACCATGGACTCCAGAAGAATGAATGGATCTTTCTTGGGAGGAGTATAGTCAGAGTGCTCCTTAGAAGCGAGGACGGTGAGACTTTGTCTTACGTACTTTGGACATGTTATCAGGAGGGAGCAGTCCCTGGAGAAGGGCATCATGCTTGGTATAGGAGAGCATTAGTGAAAAAGACGGAGACCCTCATTGGGACGGACTGGCTGCAACAGTGGGCTCAAACACAGCAATGATTATGAGGATGGCGTAGGACCAGGCAGCATTTCGTTCAGTTGGACCTAGGGTTGCTGTGAGTTGAAACTGACTAGACAGCACCTAACAATGACAAATACAAAGCTGAACTGTTACTGAGCCTTTCTTAAAGGCCAGATGGTATTCTAACCCTATAAAGTAGATATTATTATTGCCTCCTTTAAGAAGAGAAAACTGAGGACACAGAAGGTAAGTGGCTTGCACAAGGTCACATGAAGGCCCTGTTAGAGCTTTTCACTAGACCTCTGTGCTATAAGAAAACATTAAATAAATAAATACAATAACTAACTGATGGCTTGGAGAGAACAGTCAATATTAAATCACATAAAGAGGCAGACCACGATGGCTCCAGCAAGTGACCAAAACAAAGAACCAAGAAACCTCCTGGGGGAAGAAAATTTCTTGGAATTACCAGAGGTAGAGTTCAAAAGGTTAATATACAGAGGTCTTCAAGAGATCAGGAAGGAGATCAGGCAAAATGCAGACCAAGCCAAGAAACACACAGACAAAGCAACAGAGGAACTTAAGAAGGTTATACAAGAGCATAATGACAAATATAACATGCTGCAAGAATCCGTAGAGAGACAGCAAACAGAAATCAAAAAGATTAACAATAAATTTTCAGAATTAAACAACTCAATAGAAAGTCATAGGAGCAGAATCAAGGCAATGAAAGTCAGAATTAGATTGAAGATAAAGTACTTGTACCAACTTATTTGAGGAAAAATCGATAAAAGAATTTTAAAAAAAGAAAAAAAAAACTAAGAATTATGAGGGACTCTATCAAGACAACCCGAGTGATTGCAGTACCAGAACGGGGGGATAACAGAAATTACAGAGAGAATTGCTGAAAATTTGTTGGCAGAAAACTTCCCTGATACTGTGAAAGATGAGAAGTTACCTATTCAAGAAGCTCACTGAATCCTACACAGGGCAGACCTCAAAAGAAAGTCACCAAGACATAATCAGACTTGCCAAAACCAAAGATAAAGAGGGAATTTTAAGAGTGGCTAGAGATAAACAAAAAGTCACCTACAAAGGAGAGTAGGTAAGACTAAGTTCTGACTACTCAGCAGAAACCATGCAGGCAAGAAAGCAATGAGATGACGTATATAAAGCCTTGAAGGAAAAAAACTGCCAACCAAGAATTATATATCCTGCAAAACTGTCTCTCTAACACCATGGTAAAATTAGGGCATTTCCAGATAAACAGAAGTTTACGGAATTTGTAAATACCAAACGAAAAATACAAGAAATACTAAAGGGAGTCCTCCAGTTAGAAAATCAGTAACATCGGAAAATAACCCAAGACTAGAACACAGGACAGAACAATCAGATATCAATCCAGATAGTGACGTCACAAAAAATAAATCAAAGCTAAAACACTGAAAATAGGGAAACAGAGTCATCAATATGAAAAAGAAGACAACACTAAAAAAAGAGGCACTAAATGTGGTCACAGATCTTTCACATGGAGAGGAGGTGAAGGTGAAATAAAGAAATAAAAGACTGGTTTAAACTTAGAAAAATAGAGATAAATACTAAAGTAACCACAAAGGAAACCAATGATCCCTACATATCAAAATAAAAAATAAGAAAAACAAAGACTCAGCAAATACAGAATCAACAATGAAAAAGTTGAAAATACATAAAGAAAAATGAGTCAGAATACAAAATTAAGTGGAACAAATAAATTGTCAAGAACATACACACACAAAAATACATCACAGCAGTGAACTCATACCTATCAATACCTGAGTGAAATTAGTCAGTAGCAAAAGGACAAATATTGTACGAGACCACTATTATAAGAACTCTAGAAAAGTTTTAAACACAGAAGAAATCATTGTTTGATGGTTACGAGGGTGGGGAGGGACAGACAAGGGAATTCACTACCTAGATAGTAGACAAGAATTATTTTAGGTGAAGGCAAGGACAACATATAATACAGGGGAAGTGAGCACAACTCAACTAAACTAAAAGCTAAGAAGTTTCCTGAATACAACCAAACACTCTGAGGGACAGAGTAGCAGGGGTGGGAGTCTAGGGGCCATGGTTTTGGGGGACACATAGGTCAACTGGCATAACAAAGTTTATTAAGAAAATGTTCTGCGTCCTACTTTGGTGAGTGCCATCTGGGGTCTTAAAAGCTAGCGAGCGGTCATCTAAGATGCATCAATTGGTTCCAACTCACCTGGAGCAAAGGAAAATGAAGAACACCAAAGACACAAGGAAAACATTACCCCAAGAGACAAAAAGGGCCACATAAGCCAGAGACTCCATCAGCTCGAAACCAGAAGAACTAGATGGTGTTTGGCTACCACCAATGACCACCCTGACAGGGAACACAACAGAGAGTCCCTGAAGGAACAGGAGAAAAGTGGAGTGCAGAATTCAAATTCTCATAAAAAGACCAGACTTAATGGTCTGACTGAGACTAGAGGAACCCCAGAAGACACGGCCCCTGGACTCTGTCAAACCAGAGCTAAAACCATTCCCGAAGCCAACTCTTCAGACAAAGATTAGACTGGACTATAAAACGTAAGATAATACTCGTGAAGAGTGTGCTTCTTAGTTCAAGTAAATATAGGAGACTAAATGGGCAGCTCCTGTCTAGAGGCCAGATGAGAAAGCAGAAAGGGATAGGAACTGGCTGAAATGACACAGGAAATCTGGGGTGGAAAGGGGGAGTGTGTTGTCACATTATAGGGATAGCATCTAGGGTGATATAACAATATGTGTATAAATTTTTGTATAAGAAACCATCTTGAACCGTAAACTTTCACCTAAAGCGCACACGCGCACACACACACACAAAAGTCCTTTGCCCATTTTTGGATAGTAGGTGGTTAGACCCTTATCAGATACATGATTCCCAAGAAATTCTCTCAATCTGTGAATTATTTTTTACTTTGTTGATAAAACCCTTTGATGAACAAAAATATTTAATTTTTATGAAGTCCCATTTATCTATTTGCTGCTTGTGCTTTTGTTGTAATGTTTGATAATCCATTGTTAAAAGCTAGGCCCTGCAGCCATGCTCTTATATTTTCTTCTAAGAATTTTATGGTTTTAGTTTTCACATTTAAGTCTGACCCATTTTGAATTGGTTTTTGTGTATGGTGTGAGGTATGGATTCTGTTTCATTTTTCTGTGTGTAGAAATATAATTTACCCAACATCATTTATGGGAGAGACTCTTCCTTCCCCCATCGAATGGAATTAGAACCTTTGTTGAAAATCTGTTCACAAAGAGCTTCCTGGTGGAGTCAAACTGCCGACCTTTTGGTTAGAAGATGTAGCTCTTAACCGCTATGCTATTAGGGTTTCCAGTTGACTATAGATGTATGGATTTACTTCTGGACTCTAAATTCTCTCCTTTGGTCTATATGTCTATTAAAAACCCCGTATGTCTATTACTATACCAATATCAGGCTGTTTTAAATACTGTGGCTTTACACTATCTTTTGAAATCAGGAAGTGTGAATCCTCCTGCTTCAACATTTCTTTAGCTACTTGGTATCCCTTGTCCTTCCATATAAATTTGAGGATTGGCTTTTCCATTTCTGGAAAGAAGGATGCTGAAATTTTGAGAGGGTTGCATTGAATTTATAGATTGCTTTGGGTATTATTGACAGGTTAACTATATTAAGCCTTCCAATTCATGAACATGGAATGTCCATTTGTTTCAGTCTTCTTTATTTTAGTAATGTTTTATAGTTGTCTACGTACAAGTCTTTTGTCTTCCTGGTTAAATTTATTCCTAAGTATTTTATTCTTTTAGATGCTGTTGTAAATGATAATGTTTCCTTAACTTTCTTTTCTGCTTTCTCGTTGACATATAGAGCATGAATGATTTTCGTGCACTGACTTTATACCTTGCCACCTTGCAGAATTCATTCTCCATACAATTCTTACAGCAACTTCTTAAATTTTAGTTTGCTCATGACTGGCTTACGTTTTTGTTTCCATTATACAGCACTGTCTCAAAGAGAAGAGAGTCTGATTCATTGGGTTGTATGTGTGTATGTTATACGTTTGTATGCTGAATCCATTTGAACTTCTTTTCATTTAAAAAATACTGTTGCTTCATCATACACTTCTTCTAATCTTACATTATAAAAAGAAATAAGATAATTTATTTTTAGTAATTATTAGTTACCTTTACATTTGTTAAATGTGTGGATTTGACTTTATTTCTTATATTTCTAGTAAAAACAACATGTAAAATAGCAAATGATGGAGAAAGAAGACACTACTTGTTTTCAAGAAAAGAAGTGTTAAAATGCAAGACTTCTAAGATGTGTTTTCACTGTGGCCAATGGAGCTTAGGAAAATTACTGAATTGGCAGCTCTGACAGCAGCACATTCAACAAGTCCTGCTGGGGGTGTGTTTTAGGCATCTTGCTGGCATTTCAATAACAATGATGATACTTGTCCCTAAATTGGGCACACAGATTTTCTGGTGACTACAAGGAAGGAATTACCAGAATTACCAGACTATTGGAGTGTTCCAAATGCTGTGTTTTAAAAGAATACACTGTAATTCTCATTATATGACACTGTTTATCTACAGGTATGTTTTAAAATGATCCACATTGTTAGAAGATTAGAAATTACTACTGACAGCTTCCTTTCATTTTATTTACTTCTGGAAGTTATCAGAGAGTTTTTTTTTTACTTTCATTCATGTCAGCTTCAGTGCTCACTACCTGTGGACATTTTATAACATCCATTAAGATTAACAACATAAAAGTCAATTTAAAAAGAAAGCTTCTTTCACATTGTGTATGTATGTTGTGCATGTGTGTTCAAGAGATCCATGAAAATCTAAAGCTAAATTATTTCAGGCCATTTGAGGTCTTTTCTTCCACGATGATTCTGGAAACTACTCAACCACAATAGGCTAAATCATATTGAGATGAAATCACACTGGCCGTTTGTGACATGGTTTCTGATGAATGGCTTCTATCACAGAGAAAGTCATAACTCCCCATGATAATGTTGCACACGTGCAAGAGAGCATCTGTACAGTCCTTTGGCAACACAATTTGAAGAAGTGTTGGTTCTAAGGACAATCGTGATCTCTGTGAAAGGGAAAAAAAAATTCTACAGTGCCATTTTTGTTTCAGTATTTAGCTTTAATAACTTCCTCAAATATCTGAACACTAGTGAACTCTCAGAGATAATTCCAGTGTAAATATTTTTTAATAATTTTTATTGTGCTTTAAGTGACAGTTTACAAATCAAGTCAGTCTCTCACATAAAAAACCTATACACACCTTGCTACATACTCCCAATTACTCTCCCCCTAATGAGACAGCCCACTCTCTTCCTCCACTCTCTCTTTTCCTGTCCATTTCGCCAGCTTCTAACCCCCTCTCATTTCCCCTCCAGGCAGGAGATATCAACATAGTCTCAAGTGTCTACCTGATCCAAGAAGCCCACTCCTCACCAGCATCCCTCTCCAACCCACTCCTCACCAGTATCCCTCTCCAACCCATTGTCCAGTCCAATCCATGTCTAAAGAGTTGGCTTTGGGAATGGTTCCTGTCCTGGGCCAACAGAAGGTCTGGGGGCCATGACCCCCGGGGTCCTTCCAGTCTCAGTCAGACCATTAAGTCTGGTCTTATGAGAATTTGGAGTCTGCATCCCACTGCTCTCCTGCTCCCTCAGGGGTTCTCTGTGGTAGTCCCTGTCAGGGCAGTCATCAGTTGTAGCTAGGCACCATCTAGTTCTTCTGGTCTCAGGATGATGTAGTCTCTGGTTAATCTGGCCCTTTCTGTCTCTTGGGCTTGTAATTACCTTGTATCCTTGGTGTTCTTCATTCTCCTTTGATCCAGGTGGGTTGAGATCAATTGATGCATCTTAGATGGCTGCTTGCTAGCATTTAAGACCCCAGATGCCAGTCTTCAAAGTGGGATGCAGAATGTTTTCTTAATAGATTTTATTATGCCAATTGACTTAGATGTCCCCTGAAACCATGGTCTCCAGACCCCTGCCCCTGCTACACTGGCCTTCAAAGCTTTGAGTTTATTCAGGAAACTTCTTTGCTGTTGGTTTAGTCCAGTTGTGCTGACCTCCCCTGTATTGTGTGCTGTCTTTCCCTTAACCTAAAGTAGTTCTTATCTACTATCTAGTGAATGCTCCTCTCCCCTCCGCCCTTGTAACCACAAAAGAAAGTTTTCTTCTCAGTGTAAACTATTTCTCAAGTTCTCATAATAGTGGTCTTATGCAACATTTGTCCTTTTGCAACTAATTTCACTCAGCATAATGCCTTCCAGTTTCCTCCATGTTATGAAATGTTTCACAGATTCCTCACTGTTCTTTCATTGTATGAATACACCATAATTTATTTATCCATTCATCCGTTGATGGGCACCTTGGTTATTTCCATCTTTTTGCTATTGTAAAAAGTGCTGCAATAAACATGGGTATGCATATATCTGTTCGTGTAAAGGCTCTTATTTCTCTAGGATATATTCCGAGGAGTGGGATTACTGGATCGTATGGTAGTTCTATTTCTAGCCTTTTAAGGAAGCGCCAAATAGATTTCCAAAGTGGCTGTATCATTTTACATTCCCACCAGCAGTGTATGAGTGTTCCGGTCTCTCCACAGCCCTTCCAACATTTTGTGTTTTCTGGATTAATGCCAACCTTGTTGGAGTAAGATGAAATCTCATTGTAGTTTTGATCTGCATTTCTCTAATGGCTAATGATCATGAACATTTCCTCATGTACCTGCTAGCTACCTGAATGTCTTCCTTAGTGAAGTATCTATTCATATCTTTTGCCCATTTTTTAATAGGGTTATTTGTCTTTTTGTAGTTGAGTTTTTACAGTATCATGTAGATTTTAGATATCAGACTCTGATCTGAAATGTCATAGCTAAAAACTTTTTCCCAGTCTGTAGGTAGTCTTTTTACTCTTTTGGTGAAGTCTTTGGATGAGCATAGATGCTTGATTTTTAGGAACTCCCAGTTATCTAGTTTTTCTTCTGCATTCTTAATAATGTATTGTGTTCCAGTGTAAAATTTATTAGGATGTTTTAATTCTTCCCTGAACCCAAAACACAGAACTCTCTTGTAAAATAAGACTGTTGCTGTTATTGCTAGGTGCCATCTAGTCGGTTCCTATTCACAGCAACCCTACAGGACAGAACAGATCTGCCCCATACAGATTCCAAGGAGTGGCAGGTGGATTTGAACTGCCAACCTTTAGGTCAGCAGCTGAACTCTTAACCACTATGCCACCAGGGCTCCAAAAAAAGAAGACTAGTACAGGGTTAATAAATAAAAAATAATAGACTACTTAAGATTGCAATTCTTTCTTCTTACCATGACTACTTTCTGATATTCTCACTTGGATAGAGGAGTGCAAAGCAGTAGTTTTACATCTG
The DNA here is from genome assembly GCF_030014295.1 of Loxodonta africana. Lineage (NCBI taxonomy): Eukaryota > Metazoa > Chordata > Mammalia > Proboscidea > Elephantidae > Loxodonta > Loxodonta africana. Next base: position 38,378,817 of record NC_087352.1, read on the forward strand.
GATGAAAATGGGGAAGGGCATCTTCTTATGCTGCACAACTTTTTCTCTATGGAGGTTTAACTGAGACGTTTCCCATGAACTGAACCCCCACAAAACAAAAAACAAACCAACAAACCAAACCAACTGCCATCCAGTCGAATCTGACTCATAGTGGCCATATAGGAGAGAGTAGTACTGCCCCATAGGGTTTCCAAGGCTATAGTCTTCACAGGAGCAGACTTCCCATCTTTTTCCCATGGAGTTGCTGGTGGGTTTGAACCACTGATCCTTGGGTTAGCAGCTGAGTGCTTAACCACTGTGCCACCAGGGCTCCTCCAATGACTATGAAAATTAATCTGACTCTACTCTCTGGGCAATATGAACAAGCCCATGTGGTATGTTTATAATTGTTTATCCAAATTTTGTAATGTTGATATCATACCCATCTGATTAAATTAATTGTATTAAGTTATGGGAAACTTTTGGTGTTTTAAGGAGGAAAAGGACATGAGATAATCTTGCTCTGGGCAGTATAAACTATCTCATCCCACTTGAGAGAAGAACTGTTTGTTGCTTCTGTCTTATATTTCCCTTACTGCTGTATTGAGCACAAAGTAAGCATTTTTAAAACTTGTGAATAGTTAATAGTCAACTCTTCTTAAAAGGATCAGTTAATATGAACTAATTTCTTTCATTATGCTTCTCAGTGAAAGAAATCAAAATTCACACGTTTAGTTACCTTACCAATTTAGGAAGTCTTTTTACAAAGTATTTTGTATTGTGGCAGGTGTACTGTGTTATTCACAATGCTGGGAAATTTTTCTAAATATCAGATTCTTCAAGCAAGGGTAGAAATACTGCTTAATTTAGATTATAGAGATATGTGAAAATATGTTTATTCATGTGTACTCCAAGAAGGGAAGTAATAAACAAGGAAAAAACATACGTCAAAAGATTATATTGAGAACTTCCGCTTCCTGTAAAAAATTTTTGTTCAGTTGTTATTTGTTATTCAAGTTCATTTATCTATAGAGCCAGTAATACTCCTCAGTAATCTCTCCTTTAAAGGATGAGAGTGAATGCTTCAGTTGTTAGAACAATTATGTTTTAGATATGCAGTGCTTACATAGCTCGCTTATAATTTAATCATGTAAAATGTTTAAAATCATGTTTTAAAACAAAAACATTTTCTCTCTAGTTGGTATTAATCTTACATGGCCCAGTTTAACCCTGGAAAGCCAGTTAGCAATGGCATCTTATTTTGTAATATATACACAATAAATGGAATGTAATATTTTTACATTTTAAATAGTTTTTTTGGTAACTTTCCAACTCCCAAGTTATATATTTGCATAGTTTATGGCACAGGACTTCACTTTATTTAACTAAGTGAATGAACAGTTAGAATTTTTAAAAACTTATTTCGTATTTGGAACTTTTTAAACAGTTTTGTGCATTTAGCAAAAGTTGTATCTGCAGACCTGGAAGGCTTTGTTTAGGGGGCCTAGAATTTTGGGAATTAGGGCAGTTTATCAAGTTTAGGTAGCTTGATAATGCATCATCGGTTCAGCTTACTCTGAAGACTGGACTAGATACAGAATAATTTCTACTAGCATTAAACTTCAGAGAAAAGCACAGCTATCAAATAGTTTTGGAAATTAAATCGAATGCTCTATTTACATGGGTGCACCAAGTGACAGCCTCTAGACTTTTCTGATTTTAAGAAGCATTTGGTTTCTTTGCTGCCTTACTGAGCCTGTTCTTTGACATCTGTCTTAGTCATCTAGTGCTGCTACAACAGAAATACCAGAAGTGGGTGGCTTTAACAAAGAGAAGTTTATCCTCTCACAGACAAGTAGGCTGCGAGTCCAAATTCAGGGCATCAGCTCCAGGAGAAGGCTTTTCTCTCTCTCAGCTCTGGAGGAAGGTCCTTATGATGCATCAGTCTTCCCTTGGTCTGGGAGCATCTCAGCACATGAACCTCAGGTCCAAAGGATGCGCTCTGCTCCCGGCACTGCTTTCTTGGCAGTATGAGGTCCCCAACTCTCTGCTTACTTCCTTTTTTTTATATCTCAAAACAGATTGGCTAAAGACACTATCTAATCTTATAAACCTCCTCAGTATAACTGCCACTAACCCATCTTATTATATCATAGTGATAGGATTTACAACACACAGGGAAATCACATCAGAAGATACAATGGTAGACAATCATACAATCATGTAAGGGAATCATGACCTAGCCAAGTTGGCAGATATTTTTGGGGGGCACAATTCAATCCATTACAATATCTGGTATACTGTCCCTCTACCTGCCAGCTTCAGCACACAGGTCTATGGCATAAGCCGCAGCTGTGGAGACGATTCTGACTTGTGTCAACACCATGTGACATATGCCTCCAGCTTTAGAGTGCCTGAGGCTGTACTAAGTGGACAGACCTTTGCCAACACTTTGAGGGCTTGGCTCCACTCCCCTAACTTGCCTGTCAGTTTCACAGGGTACAATAAACACATAACATCAACAGCAAATGTGAATTAAATTCTGCGAATTTTGTTGGCAGAAAGTTGTTAGAAATTCTTCAAAGGATTTGAAAGATGTTTTTTAGCCAGCATTGGAAATAACAACTTAGTGTCTTCACAATCATTGCAAGTCTTATAATAATTCAAAATTACTCCTACAGATAGATCACCGTCATCACAGCAAAAACTTTCACGGTACTGTCTATGTACCAGGTCATGTTCTCAGCACTTTAGATGTATTAACACACAAAATCCTCGAACAACCAAATAAGTAGAACAGATATCCCCATTTTACAGGTACAGAAAAATAAGGCACCTAGAAGTTAAATTACCTGCCAAGATTACTGTATTTTTACACAAACAGCATGAACGTTCTACATTTGTTTGCCAACTGTGCCCTCCCCACTCCTCGAGGTATCGAGGTATGTTTGGAAGCACGTTATGCCTTTTTTTTTTTTTTTTTTTTACACCTTGCTGTACCCAACCAGTGAGTGGTGGAGTTGGAATTCAAACCCAGGACATACACACAGGTTATTCTCCTTTATGGTGCACAACCATATTACATTTATTTAGATAGCTCCTTTAATTTCCTTTGTGAAAATATAATTTAAATGACTCTACTTCTGAGAATTTTGGAGCCTTGGTGGTGTAGTGGTTAACAGCTCGGCTGCTAACCAAAAGGTCAGCAGTTTGAATCTACTAGCTGCTCCTTGGAAACCCTATGGGGCAGTTCCACTCTATTCTATAGGGTCACTACAAACTGAAATCGACTCGATGGCAACTGGTTTTTTTATGAGCATTTTTGCTTGTGTAGGAGAACTAGAGAAAGGATGAGCTACAACAGTTGACTAATGGCAAGTTCTAGCCACATTTGTTCATTCTGGTTGAAAATAAACATCAGCTGATTACAAAATAGGGTGATAACGAATGCTCAAGAATCTGAGGTAATTTGAGATTTAGAAGTGACTTTTTTTCACCTGATTTTAACCACTGGAAAAATATCAGATCAACTAGGTAATTGTTACAATGGTTTAAATTTAAACCAAATCTTTGGAGAAGATCAAGTCTTAACTAATACCTTATTCAGCAAATAACTCAGTAAATTGTTCATTAAAAAGAGTGAGTTATTACTGTGCTTTAGTCAATGCTGTATTCATACATTTATAATCCCACTCATGCTGAAGCTTCATTCATCCCGTGGAGGGCCAAACATCCACTATAAGACTGTTCTGCACTCTCAGCCTTAGGGGTCAGGAAGGCTATTTAACCCTATCTCAGACATGTAAAAACGTTTTTGTCAAAAAACAAACCAAACCCAGTGCCGTTGAGTCGATTCTGACTCATAGTGACCTAACATAAGCTCATTTGTTAAACATCTTTGCTTTCTTGTATTTTGAAGAGAATTATCTTTTATATTTCAAAATACTATGTAATTAAGAATTATTTAAATCAAAACTAATATACTACCAGATATAAAACTGTCACCTTAAACTGGACTAGAATCATGAACGTTTTACTGGTAATGACCCACACCTATTTCCCAAAACATCACGTATCCTCTTGAAGACTAAATCTAAGGTATCTCTGTCAATCCTGAAAAAAGAGAATATTTTTTTTTAAGATTATAGCCAATAGTTATTCCATTGATTGCTCTCCAAGCGAGTTAGTAGTAAAGCTTACAACGTTTTTTTTCCCAGCCAGTTATAAAATTTGCTATTTCAGGTTTTTGACTAAATTACTTCTCAGCTTGGCCCTGAATATGTGGGGTACTTCCAGGGCAGGATAAAAGACAAATTATTCTGATGGTAAACAGTATGAGCTTCTTCTACAAACATTTTATTACTGGCTGTGAAATTTAGACAGAAAAAGCTGGACGTTTCAGAGAACCTAGGATAAAGGTAAACACACACATAATAGAATCCTTTCGGGGATTGACATGATTTTCCTAGTTATTTTGAGCCCACATTAGAATCTCTGATCATCCACCTATACGTGGAGGTACATAGAGAGCACTGTTTCCTATTTCAATCTCTATGAATTCTGCTCCTAAGCACTCAGTTGCTAACCAAAAGGTCATCAGTTTAAACGCACAAGCTGCTCCACAAGAGAAAACTGTGACAGTTTGCTTCCATAAAGATTTTACAGCCTTGGAAACCCTGTGGGGCAGTTCTACTCTGTTCTACAGGGTCCTGTGAGTCAGGATCGACTCCATGGCAGTGAATTTGGTTTGGCTTGGTTTTGGGTAACTGTGGCAACAGATCACAGGTAGATATACAGATACATGTATAGTCGCTGCAAATAACTACTTCTGTGATATACTGAGTAGGTATTAAGGAATCCTGGTGGCACAGTGGTTAAGAACTCAGCTGCTAACCAAAAGGTTGGCGGTTTGAGCCAACCAGCTACTTCACTGGAGAAAGATGTTGGCAGTCTGCGTCTGTAAAGATTACAGCCTTGGAAACCCTATGGGGGTTGTTCTACTCTGTCCTCCCGGGTCTCTATGAGTTGAAATCTATTTGACATCAACGGGTTTAGCTTGGTTTTTGAGTAGGTATTAAGAGAGGAGAGATGATGGGCCTCTCAGGGTCAGTGACCAAGGTGTGCCCTTGGGTTGAGGTAGAAGTGGACACGGTGCTAACATGAATGACCCAAACACACACAGTATGAATCATTACTGAGGAAGGAACTCACCCGGGCCTTCTGTTCCATTTCTAGCATCAACCTTTCATGTTGCTCAGCTATGGCCAGTGTTGCAGAATGGACCTTCTGGTAGATCATCTCCCCTTCCCTTGTTTGAAAGGTGAACAGTCCTTCTCCCGTGTCACACATTCTGTGGGAACAGAGATAAGGAGAGAGATGGGTCTTCATGTGTTTAACTGTGTAAACTCTAGGTAAAAGATGTCCTTGCCCTGTGTCACCCACCTCCCGGACCTTTGTGGGAGTCAGAAAAGCAGATTCATCTTGGAGCAAACAAACAAACAAACACGCCTTTCAGTGGTACATGAGAACAAAACTAAGGGTGAAAAAAACCCATGTATATTTTGATTTTTTGAGATGAAGTGTTCTCAACAGTGTAAAGGAAAAGGTAAAAGTGATTGAAGTTATGAATGCATCTCTTACCAATATTTAATAAAAGCAACAAGTAAATAAATAAAAGCAGAAAAAAATTTCTTTAAAGATTTTCACATTTGTGATAATGCCATTATCACCTATGACTTGATGGCTCTTGAAATTTAAAGAACTTAAGAGATATCTGCAATTTTATACGCATTGCAATAGGAACCAAGGAGAAGAACATACATTTTTTAATTGATACATTTTCATACACAGGCTGAAGATTCTAATTAAACTGAGTAATCCTTAAGTAAAGTGTTGCATATCCCAGAGAACAATGTGTCATAAAAGAGACTGTATTTGGATATGAGAATGCTTTGAATTTTGGCCCTGTCATTTACTAGCAGTGTCACCTTGGGCACGCTGCTCCACCTGTCAACACTTCCATTCCAAATCTCCAGAATAGGAATAAAAATGGTACCCATTCCATCACATCTTTAGAAAGTTAAATGAGTTGATACACAAAATATTTACAGTGGTATTTTGTTGTTATTGTTGTTAGGTGCTGTTGAGTCAGCTCTGATTCATAGCAACCCTATGTACAACAAAACGAAATATTGCCCGGTCCTGCACCATTCTCACAATTGTTCCTATGCTTGAGCCTACTGTCGCACCAATGTGCCAATCCATCTCGTTGAGGGTTTTCTGTTTTCCCTGGAGCTCTACTTTACCAAGCATGACGTCCTTCTCCAGGGAGTAGTCCCTCCTGAAAACATGTCCAAAGTTTGTGGGATGAAGTCTTACCATCCTCGCTTCTAAGGAGCATCCTGTCTCTACTTCTTCCAAGACGGGTTTGTTTGTTCTTTTGGCAGTCAATGTTATAGTCAATATTCTTAGCCAACACCATAATCCAAAGGCATCAATTCTTCTTCAGTCCTCCTTATTCATTGTCCAGCTTTAGCATGCATATGAGGCAACTGAAAATACTATGGCTTGGTTCAGGTGGCACCTTAGTGACATCTTTGCTTTTTAACACTTTAAAGAGGTCTTTTGCAGCAGATTTGCCCATTGCGATATGTCATTTGATTTCTTGACTGCTGCTTCCATGGGCGTTGATTGGAGATCCAAGTAAAATGAAATCCTTGACAACGTCAATCTTTCCTCCATTTATCACTGGTGTTGCTTGTTTGTCCGGTTGTGAGGATTTTTGTTTTCTTAAAGTCTAATCCATACTGATGGTTGTGGTCTTTAATCTTAGCATATAATTACTCAAAAAACATTAGCTATTACTATTGTCATCATAGATCAAATTTGGAACTAATCTAAACATCCACCACAGAGAAATGGTTGGATTAATAATAGTATTTTCATCTGATGGCCTATTATGGGGCTATTATTTATGTTACTTATGAGAACTGTCATAACATTGAAAATTCTTATGTAATATCAAGAGGAAAAATCAGAATTCAAAATCCTTTTCAATTATATCATAATTACTTTTGAAAACATAATTTTTATTGGAAAAAAGCCACTATAGGTAAATTTTATTAACGCAGACTAATTCTAAAGTGAAAAATATTCCTAATTAGTATTTTAAGTCACCTTCAGAAAGACCCACCCAGTATCAACATGATGCTAATACTCAGGAATTGGATATTAACTTGATTGCTGTGTTGTTTTCACATTATAACATCAAATGATGTACACACAGTGCTCAGGAGGCCAAACTATTTCTCCAAGCACCAAAAAGGTTTTGGATTCTTCTCTATGATTCTCCAAGGAGTTTTCAGTAGAAAAGAAACATCTCAAGAGGCTTCAGACATTACAGAGGCTGCAACTGAGATCCCTTAGGGCCCCATAGACCCAGCACTTAGCTTCTGTGAAAGAGATCTTAATAAAATTCACACAGCGTGAAATGGAAAGTCCAGGGGAAAAATGAAGAGTTTTCACAAAGTGAAACAAATGAGTTCTCTTTGTTGATTCAAAGGAATAAAGAAATCCAACTGCAGCAGTGGCGGCAAAACCACAGACAAGCAGTGAGTACATTTTGTTTGTGTTTTGTTCATTGTCACCTGGAAAACACTGCTTATTAGCCTTTGGAAATGAGATAATGGATGTGGGAATTGCTACTCCACACTCAGCCCTTGAGATACAAACGGCTGATGCTTGCCGCCTCCTGGCACTTGACTCGGTCCAGTGGGGTGTTTGAAAGCTCACAGAAGGATTTTTTCATCCTTTGAAATAAAAACTATTGTAAGCTTCATCCTCTCATCCTCTGATCAAGAAAGAAAGGGTTTAAAATATTAGCATAAAAGGAAAAGAAATTTGAGGTGGAAAATGCTCTTTCTTCAGTTATGTACCTGTGCACTACAGCCAAGCTGAAAGTCAAAATCTCTGGTAATACTGGCCCCCATTTATGACTTTCCTCAGCAGGGTTGGAATAAACAGCTCTAGGTTTCCCTGGATATTGTTTAAACCATGTTCCTTTGGGACTTGGGCATGGATATGGAAATATACCAAAAATCATAAGGATGGTACAGGACCAGCAACATTTATTTATGTTACATGCAAGGTCAAGGAGCCCTTGTGACACAGTGGTTAAGCGCTCAGCTGCTAATTGAAAGGTTGGTGGTTTTACCCACCAGCGGCTCCATGGGAGAAAGACGCTGCAGTCTGCATCCATAAAGATTACAGCCTAGGAAACCCTATGGACTCAACAGCAATGGGTTTTTATACATAAGGTCACCGTGAATGGGAGCAGACTCAATGGCAATTAACACCACTACCATCAACAACAGGGCACAGATGTGGAGACTTTTTCTTATGTGCCTAAACAGTTTTAGATAGTAAGTCAGTACTAAAGAAGATGATAAAGAGAAAGATGAAATGACTAGATAGCTATAGCCTTGCTATTTAATGTGTGGTTCCCAGACCAGCAGTACTGGCATCTCTGGGAGTTTGTTAGCAAGGCAGATACTCAAGTCCCACCCAGACCACAGAATCAGAACCAGCATTTTAGCAATATTGCCAGGTGATTCGCATGCATATTATCATTTGAGGACAGGTCTATGCAACTCTTCCCAAAAGCACACCTGTCACCATTGCATTGAAGGGGAATGGGAGATGACACTGTGGCCCAAATGAAGCCGAATTAGAATCCATATTTGTGCAGCTTATTTCATATTGTGATGTACGAAACTGAAGACCAGAAAGAAACATGGTAAAAGGGCAAACAACCCAAAAGAATTAACTTGAGAAAAACTAAAACAGAGGTGCTAGTTATATTTGAATTTCCTAACCCCTTTGCCTGCAACATATATATTCTTCAACTGCATTCAATTTGTGAGAAAAGTAAAAATATGGACAATGTATGTTTGTCCTGGCCCCAAACAAGGATTCTATTGATATTAATAGAAAAGTAGAAATATTCTCTCTGTTTATACTTAACAAAGTATAGTAACACCTGGGAAAGCTGGAACCTGTGTAAGGCAGAAATCTGTCAGAGGAGGAAGATTCAAATATTTTCTACTAATAGAGAGTATTAGGAAAGTGAAGACTGCACCCTGTCAAAGTCAGAAAATTTGCCAGACCTGGAAAAACAAGGCAGTCTCGTCAAGTTTCAGCTCTCATAGGTTTCACTATACTTGCACAAAATTAGTGTTTCTTCTTATCTAAAATAAAATTACAGTGTGATAGACTGCTTTTGTGTGGCCTTTCTCATCATGGTCTTGTAACTTCCACCCAAGTGAATGGGTGGTTGTTGTTACGTTCTGTTGAGTCATTTTGACTCACAGCGACCCTATGCACGACAGAACAAAACACTGCCTGATTCTATGCCATCCTCAAAATTGTTTCCATGCTTGAGCCCACTGTTGCAGCCATTGTATGAATTCATCTCACTGAAGGTCTTCCTCTCTTTTGCTGACCCTCTACTTTACCAAGCAAAATGTCCTTCCCCATGGGCTGATCCCTCCTGATAACATGTCTGAAGTATGTGAGATGAAGTCTTGCCATCCTCGCTTCTAAGGAGCATTCTGGTTGAATGTCTCCCAAGACAGATTTGTCCCTTTTGTCAGTCCATGGTATATTCAGTATTCTTTGCCAGCACTACAATTCAAAGGCATCAGTTCCTCTTTGGTCTTTCTTATTCGTTGTCCAGCTTTTGCATGCATATGAGGGGACTGAAAACACCATGGCTTGGGTCTTTTTTTGCGTCAGGCACACCTTAGTCCTCAAGGTGACATCTTTGCTTTTCAACACCTGAAAGAGGTCTTTTGCAGCCGATATGCCTGATGCAATGTGTCTTTTGATTTCTTGACTGCTGCTTCCATGTGTGTTGATTGCGGATCCAAGTAAAATGAAATCCTTGACAACTTCAGTCTTTTCTCCATTTATCAAAATGTTGCTTATTGGTCCAGTTGTAAGGATTTTTGTTTTATGTTGAGGTGTAATCCATACTGCAGGCTGTGGCCTTTGATCATCATGAGTAAATGCTTCAAAACCTTTTCACTTTCACCTAGCAAGGTTGTGTCATCTGTCTAATGCAGGTTGTTAGTCTATCTCAATCCTGATGCCCCATTCTTCTTCACAGAGTCCAGCTTCTCAGATTATTTGCTCAGCATATAGCTTGAATAAACCAAACCAAACCCAGTGCCATTGAGTCGATTCTGACTCATAGCGACCCTATAGGGTCAAAGTAGAACTGCCCCATAGAGTTTCCAAGGAGCGCCTGGCAGATTCGAACTGCCAACTGTTTGGTTAACAGCCGTAGCTCTTAACCTCTACATCACCAGGGTTTCCATAGCTTGAATAGGTATGGTGAAAAGATACAACCCTCACACACACCTTTCCTGACTTTAAACCATGCAGTATCCCCCTTGTTCTGTTCCAATGACTTCCTCTTCATCCATGTACAGATTCCTCATGAGCACAATTAAGAGTTCAAGAATTTCCATTCTCTGAAATGTTATCCGTAATTTGTTATGATCCACACAGTCAAATGCCTTTGCATAGTCAATAAAACACAGGTAAACATCTTTCTAGTATTCTCTGCTTTCAGCCAGGATCCATCTGACTTCAGAAATATCCCTGGCTCCACGTCCTCTTCTAAATCTGGCTTGAATTTATGGCAGGTCCCTGTTGATATACTGCTGTAGCCACTTCTGAATAATCTCCAGCAAAATTTTGCTTGCATGTGATATTAATGATATTGATCGATAATTTCCACATTCAGTTAGATCACCTTTGTTGGCAATAGGCATAAATATGGATCTCTTCTGGTTGGTTGGCCAGGTAGCTGTCTTTCAAATTTCTTGCACTTCCATCACTACATCGGTTTGCTGAAACATCTCAGTTGGTATTCCATAAATTCCCAGAGCCTTGTTTTTTACCAATGCCTTCAGTGCAGCATGGACTTCTTCCTTCAGTACCGTCAGTTCCTGATCATACGTTACCTCCTGAAATGGTTGAATGTCGACCAATTCTTTTGGTATAATGACTCTGTATTCCTTCCATCTTCTTTTGATGCTTCCTGCATCGTTTAATATCTTCCCCATAGAATCCTTCGCTATTGCAACTCGAGGCTTGAATTTTTTCTTCAGTTCTTTCAGCTTGAGAAATGCTGAGTGTGTTCTTCTGTTTTGGTTTTCTATCTCCAGGTCTTTGCACATGTCATCATAATACATTAGTCTCCAGCCATCCTTTGAAATCTTCTGTTGGGTGTAACTGTGCAAATTAGATAATTGTGGCCACCAAGTGGATTGGTCAGCTTTGCCATCCTACTAGGCTTCAAAGAGCCAATTCCAGAGCAGAGAGAAGAACTTGCCACCACCAAGGGAGAACAGCCAGGAGCAGAGAGGGCATCCTTTGGACCCAGGATCTCTGCACTTAGAAGCTCCTGAAATCAGGAGACAGAGCTCTTGAGAAGCTGTGGCAGAGAAACAACAGCAGGACATGGTGTGGTGGAAGAAAGCTGAGTGCTTTGGACAGGAGGCTTGCTGGCAGAGTATGGTGCCTCTGGGTACTTACTGGCAGAGCTAAAAGAGCTTTGTAACATGTGCCTGAACAGGGCAGAGGCTGAGGGCCAGAGAGGCATGCCTGTCAGGATGGCTAAGAAGAGGGTGTCCTGAGGGAAGAACTGTGTTCTGAGCATTCCTGAACCTGAATTGTAACCTTTTACTTCCCTAAAAATAACCCATAATTGTAAGTATTGTCACTGAGTTGTGTGTGTCCACTGCAATGAATTATCGAACCCACCAGAGAAGTAGAGAGTGCCTTGGGAATGACAGTTGGTGTCAGAATCAATAAAGATGGTGGAGAGAGGTGGCTTGTATGACCTCCATCTCATAGGAATCAGTTTTGGGCTGCTGATCTTGATTCTCTTTCCTCCTTGTGAAGTTAGAGGCGGCCAGGCACAACCCCCATGCCGTTTTTACAAAAATGATAATATACAATATCTAAGAGCTCTTTCAGCTCTGAATAATAGTCTATTGCCTCATAAAAATTCAAAGAGGTAGGGAGGACAGGCAAACTTATTTTTTTTTTTTTTCCTGATATTGTGATGTAATGGAATCGTAATAGTGTAGGATTCAAAAGGCTTGGGCTCAAATTTTCAAGTATCATTTTACAACCTATTGTATCCATTTATTCACATATCTGTCAAGTAGTTAGTCTACGCCAGGTGTTGTCTTGGGCCTAACCAAAAAAATACCAAACCCGTTGCCGACGAGTTGATTTGGACTCATAGCGACCCTATAGGACAGAGTAGAACTGCCCCACAGAGTTTCCAAGGAGTGCCTGGAGGATTTGAACTGCTAAGCTTTAGGTTAGCAGCTGTAGCACTTAACCACTACACTACCAGGGTTTCCATCTTGGGCCTAGAGATGAAAAATAGAAAAGGAAAATACACATGGCTCATTTCTGCTGAGGCTTTCAAGTAGTGAGGAAGAGTGAATCAACAAAGCACTACGGTAACCACTACCAGGGAGAAGTACAGGTCCGTGAAGAAAGCAACAGCCAGATTAACTTGAGCAAGTTATTTGACTTATTCTTTCTTCATCTATCAAATGGGGGCAATAAGACCCATGTCACAAAGTTTTTGGTGATTAAGTGGAATAATGTATGTGCCACTGGGCAGGAAAGGATTAACTGAGCAAGCCCAAGTTGCTCAAACCCGGAACATTCCAAAAAAATGCCTCACTTCAAGTCTGGCCCCTGGCCAATTCCTGGGGAGGCCCTGGAATATTATGCCTTATAAGAGTGTTTCTGTACGCCCAAGGCCTTGGGTCATGGTGTACCAGTTTGACCAGATAATCTTTACTTCGGCAGTGTGATTTTGGCTGAGGTTGGAGTCTAAATAGCTGAGGTCAGTCACTTGGGCACTGAATGCCTAAATGACTGACTCCCAACGAAGACTCCAGACACCAAGGCTGGGGTGAGCTTCCCTGGACGGCAATACTTCTTAGGTATAGGCACACATCATTGTTTCCCCAAGCAATTCCACTGGGAGAGGACACCTGGAAGCTTGTGCTTGGTTTCTGCTGTACTTGGCCCCCTGTGCCTTTTCCGTTTGCAGATTTTAATCTCTCTCCTTTCTCTGTAACACACTATAACCATGAGTATAACAGCCTTCCTGAATTCTGTGAGACCTTCTAGCAAATCACTGATGTTGAAGGTAGTCTTTGGGTCCCCCCATCCTGACAGAGCCAGCATGTGGCAGATCATCAATATATTATAATAAAATAACTATCTAAAAATTCTAATGCTTTCCCTAAATGATTTCAAATTCCATATCACTAGGGATCTAAGAAAGTACCCTCTTTCTTTACTGCATCTTACCTCACTTCCAGAACCACTTCATTCTTGTCACTGTTGTGTTTTAATAAGTGAAGAATAAGTAATGTGTATATGAATATATTTAACCCTGGTAAATAAGGACCACCACCTCTCAGTTTGTTGTCTGCAGTGGTTTGCGTGTTGCTATGATGCTTATGATGCTGGAAGCTATACCACCAGTATTTCAAATACCAGCAGGGTCACCCATGGTGGACACGTTTCATTGGAGCTTCCAGATTAAGACAAGCTAGTAAAAAAAGGCCTGCAGACTAACTTCTGAAAATTAGCCAGTGAAAACTCTATGGATCACAAAAGAATACTGTGTGATTCAGTGCTAGAAGAAGACGCTCAAAATACAGTGGCCACCACAATGGACTCAAGCATACCAATGATTGTGAAGATGGTGCAGGGTTGGGCAACATTTTGTTCTGTTGTACCTGGGGCTGCCATGAATCAAAGGTGCCTTGAAGGCAATGAACAACAAGGAATCAAGAAATAATGAGGGTTTACGTGAATAAATGTATTCATAGAACGCTGAACTTCAAATGAGGGGCTTCACTACTCATGGTTCTCACATTCGTCTTCTAGGGGAGAAACAGCTTTAAATTCTGCTGCCCTAGTAGCAATTAAACTTAAGAAAAAACCTCTACTATGTAACTATTAGACCTTGTCCTCTCTTCCAGTCTTCAATTCTCAAACCTAGCTCTAATGAGGGGGTGATTTCAAAACGCCAATCTTGCCTCCAAATGACAAGCGAGAGACATTTGCCAAGTCAAAAACTGTAGAAGTGCTTTACTTTTAAAAAGTGGAAAACTATTTAGAATAATTTTTTGTAAGCCTCAAGATAAAACTTTTGTTATAGATGAATTAATTGATCTCTGGCAATTTCGTCCATCTTCACAGCTGTATAAATTTCATTATCACTCTAAGTTTTGCAATATTATGTATGTATTTAATAACCAAATATATATCCTCCATGCATACAGAAATTTTAATCTCTTAGCAATGGAGCAGACCAAGAGCACTTTCCTAAAAACCCAGTGGTGTTTCTATTCAGTATTTAAAATTTAATGTTTAATTATAGAAAGTAATGAAATTCTTAAAAGCACAGCTTTTTTGCAGAGCAGTTAGAGCCAATTAACACTTTTATCCTGTTAACAGTTTAATCTTTATTGTCATTTAACAATGCCAGCATTTTTTTAGCAGCTATGAAAGGACTGAAGTTTTACTTAACAGCTCTGGTAAGTCAGATTCTTTGAGTGATAAGAAACTATAGGCACATAAACGGGCAATCAGACTAAAAACGGTATAGAAAGTCTAGACATAAACCCAATTCAATATATGATAAAAATGTTACTGTGAATCAGTGAAGGGAAAGCTGGACTCTTCAATACATCACCATTTGGAAACATATTTAGATCCATGCCTTTACCTTAGAGGGTATAAATTCCCAAGAAAGCTAAAAAAAAAAAAGAAAAAAAAATACTAGAAGAAAATATGGAAGAATTCCTATTTAAGCTCTGAGTTAGAAAGGAGTTTCAAAGTAGGGCTCAAGACCAAAAGTGATAAATTAAAAGATGGACAAATGTGTCCATGTACACAAAATTAAAAACAAAAAGAAATTAAAAGATGTCAAAAGGCAAAACAAAAACTAGGAAACCTGTTTGAAACTCACAACACTGGAAATTTCTCATTTATAAAATAGGTATCTATCAGTGCTTGTTTCATAGGAGTGCTTGAGGATGAATGAGTTAATATATCCTAGAAAAGTACCTATAAAACTGAATCGAACCCATTGCCGTCAAGTCGATTCCGACTCATAGCAACCCTATAGAACAGAGTAGAACTGCCCCATATGGTTTCCAAGGAGCGCCTGGTGGATTCAAACTGCCAACCTTTTGGTTAGCAGCCATAACTCTTAACCACTATGCCACCAGGGTTTCCAGAAAAGTACCTATAACATACTATATAATTCATTAAATACTATGATCACTACTACTACTATGGAGATGGATAGATCTCTAAAATACATTGCTAAATGAAACAACATGAAAATAATATGTACAGTGTGCTATCATTTGTGTAAAAAATGCACACAAGGGAAGACTTCATAAAGCACATTTGCTTGTCTGTACGTTACAATCTCTGGAATAGCACACAAGAAACTAGTAACTGTTATTTATTGGGGTGAGGTAAAAACAGGGCAAGTTTGGTGTAAGTATCTGAGAGACACTTTTCACAGATACCTCTTCATGCAAATGACTAAAGAAATTTACTGGTTTATTAATTAAATTTAATTAAAATCAAATTAACACATTAAATTGTAAAGCAAGGTTCACAGTGCTCTCACAGGGTTGTTGTGAAGATTTAGTGTTTATAATGTGCCTACCTCAGTCTCTGTCACTTGGCATATAACATTTTTTACTGTTAAACTTATAAAATATTGTACAGATTTTTAGGGGCCTCCCTTCCGATTAAAATATTTTGTATGTATGTGCACAAATAGGGAGTCCCTGGGTGATACAAACATTTAAGCGCTTGACTACTAACTGAAAAATGGGCTGTTCCAACCCACCTGGAAGAACCCTGGAAGACAGATATGACGATCTGCTTCTGAAAGATCACGACCTTGGAAACCCTACAGAGCACTTCTTCTCTGTACACATGGGGTCACCATGAGTTGGAATTTACTCAATGGCAGCTAATAACAACATAAATGTATTTTGACTAAGAACATATTCCCATTCTCAGGCCTGTGGATGGAGTCTAGACCAACATGCAGTGGCTATCCTGATTCTGGCTTCTTACTGGTTTCCATCTACCTCAGGTTGTGTACTGAGTTAAGATGGTTTCCTACCTCCCTTAAATTTCATGTTTCTAATGGTAAAATAAATATGATTAAGTCTGGTCAAGCCAATCTAGGTTAATGTTTTGAAAATGAAACCTTTACTTTTTATTAAAAAGACGGACATGCTGATAGAAAAGAACAACTGGGACAAATATACTGAGGGGAAAATAGTTTCTTAATTGACATTACTTCATGTAATGGTAAAAAAGCAAAGCCAGTATTAAATGTGAGTCCTTGAATAAAATAAGAAAAACTCAAGTGAAATAACAAAGCCAGAAGTCATTATTAGGAAAATATGGAATCCCTGGTTGAAGTGAATCCACCTGTTATAATTCAGTATTTTTGCTATTGCATTAGCTCATTAAATTGTATTTTGTCCTAGAGTTCTATCAGAGGTCGACTTTTCACCTTTCTATGTATACTTTTTTTTTTTTTTTTCCTGGTTACACTTATCCACAATCCTGAGTTTAACTACCACTACTTTTTTTTTTTTCTTGTTAAGGCATTCGACTGTGTGGATCATAACAAATTATGGATAACATTGCAAAGAATAGGAATTCCAGAACACTTAATTGTGTTCATGAAGAACCTGTATATAGCCCAAGAGGCAATCATTTGGAAAAAAACAAGGGGATACTGCCTGGTTTAAAGTCAGGAAAGGTGCACGTCAAGGCTATATCTTTTCACCATACTTATTCAATCTGTATGCCGAGCAAGTAATCTGAGAAGCTGGACTACATGAAGAAGAACGTGGATCTGACTTGCTGATGCTGTTAAACACAAGATATGAAGTAAGTGAAAATTATATTGACTCAAGCATCTCCTTAAAAATCCAGACAAAGCAGATGTAATTTGATTTCTCTTAGGGCAGCTAACTTCCAAAAATATACTTCCTTTTCATGTTTGAATAGATTTTCCATCTCTACCTCTGACCCACCTTCACCCTTCACCTCCAATCTACCTCAAAGAAAGTTTCTGGGTTCTTATAGCACATTAAGTCATGTAACAGGGCAAAAGACAAGAGACGCTGACATTGAAAGGCCTAAAAAAGAGGTGAAATGGAAGTTTTATACATGAAGAAATTATGACTTACTCTATTCTTATCCATTTTTGAGTCTCAGTTTTCTGGGTTTAAAAATGAGCAGGTTTAGCCACATGGTTAAGGTCTCATATATAGAAGAGGTTCATAACTAAGCTTTGACTTTTAGTTCCATTTAAGAGGTTAGCTTACTTTAAACTCTACCTATATTTGTATTTCAGAAGCTACCAAATATCATTAAGGCATGAGTTACCATGTTGTGCTTCTTCAGTCTTACCTTAGGTACTATCCTTTTCCTGTTTAGAAACTTCCATGTAAGGAAAGAGTTAACTGAGACATCTTGTTGCTTAAGAGTTCATGAAACAAGAATGTACATCATGATGAACACAGAGTTCACAGCAAGGGCTCATTTACATATCTCGCATCAATTCGATTCCTCAATTATATTGAGCTTTGACAGTCACATGGCTGCTGTTGGAAATTCTCACTCAGATTCTCTGCCTCACTTCCTGAAGTCACCTCTACAGAGTCAACAGCCACTCTTTCTGCTAACTGTATCTCTGCCTTCCAACTCCTCCAGCCCTCCTCTACCCAGCGGAGATCTGATATCCTGACTCCGGTTAGTCTCAGAGTGAAGAGCGGGACCTCATCGATGTCAAAAAGGTCACATTGGTAGCTGAAACATCTAAAAATTGAGTAAGATAGATTTTCTTTCTTTCTAAAAACGAGGCATTTCCTCCAGTTTTCATATTTGCTTCACTATGGATATTGCTTGCATGCCTCTCTTTCTGCTGAGACTCACTTGGACTTTCTCCAAGTCAGCTGGTGGTAAGAAAATAGGAAAAATGCTAACTACAAGACCCAAGGAGCCATTCTCTTTTCCCAGACACAGCCATACACACAGCTAAACTTGAAAAATGGGGCAGGAGAAAAGGTTACTAGTATAATGCCTAATCATTTTCCCCCTCCAAGTTTATTACATACTTTTCTCTACTGAGAAAGCATTGGGACTTTCTAATCTGCCAAGGGTTTTTATTTACTTGGGAATATTATTATAGCAAAAGAAATAGGGAGTCTATATTCTGCTTCTGAAATTTAGAATAAGATTTGAGTTGGTGGAGAGTCAGGCTTTTACAAATTTTCCAGGGCCTCAGAGTGTAAATTTTGAGTAGAAAGAGCTTAGGTCATGACTTAAGAGTTCCTTCTGGACTTGGATGACTGTGGGAAAGAGAAGGAGAAAGAGGTAGAGAAACACAGGGGGAGATACATCTTGATGTCCTTTATTGGGGTTTAGATTCTGAAGAAGGCAGGAATGTTAAATAAGTTGGTGCCTAGATGGGTGAGCTAAAGGCTGCACCAACAGTCTATATTTGGATGCAGGGCTGCAGAAATCTCTCTGTAGAGGACTGGAGTTGGAGAAAAGAAGGGTAAGGGGACTATGAGATTGAAGAAGATGGTCAGGATCAGGGCTTCTAGCGGAGAGCACCATCATATTCTTCCAAAAGGGCAAATGGGTACAGTCACACTTACGCAGACACCAGGCTGGGGCAGACCAGGTCAGGCCGTGTTTGGACCTAAGGCTCCCTTTACGCTATAAGGTCATGTAAAATTTCTGTGTGTTCAAACACCCAACTACAGAGAACTGGGAGAAGGGGAGGAAACCAGTATAACATGAAGATGAGTCATCTAAAAAGGACAATTTACAGTTTCCTCATCCTCATGGAAGAGGGGGTTCATGAGAAATATTAGACAGAAAAAAATTTCTGTTTTCTCTGCCCAACCAAGTTGCGTTAAGTTTTTTCTTTAAAAAAAGAAAATTTATTTTTGGTGAAAATATACAGAGGAAAACGTGCAGCCATTCAACAATTTCTACATGTACAGTTCAGTGGCATCGGTTGCCTTCTGCACTCTGTCTCATGTGTTAAATTCTTGAGTTTGCTACAGCTGTAAAACATTTGGAATTTCCTATAGTAATATTCTCATTCCCTTATCTATGAGAATTAATTGGCAAAGGTCTTTATTTTCTGTGAGCTAATATTTATATAGTCCTCATGTCAGACCAGAAACCCTGGTGGCATAATGGTTAAGTGCTATGGCTGCTAACCAAGAGGTCAGCAGTTTGAATCCCCCAGGTGCTCCTTGGAAACTCGGGAAGTTGTACTCTGTCCTGTAGGGTCACTATGAGTCGGAATTGACTCGATGGCAGTGAGTTTGGTGTTTTTTTTTTTTTTTTTTTATGTCTGACCTACAGTCTCTCCGTGAATTTGTGGAAAAATATTTTTCCTTCAGTTTCTGCTAACACCTTTTTCTAATTCCTCCACTATATTGTTCCTGGTCTCCATAACCACTTGAAGGTATGGAGTGAAATGAATATATCTTATTTTTGATTAGTATTACTACTAAAGATCTTATCATTGGCAAAAAAAAAAAAGTCACAAAAGGAGCCTAAACCGAAAATGTATCCTTAAAATGGTCAGTATTTAAGATATGTGCTAGAACAGGCTCTAATGACCTAGATTTCAGCCACTTCAGAAAAGAATCCAACGTGAAGAAAGGGTCGCTAGGGCCCCGCACATCTGAGCTCTAGAATCCTTTCTGCTATGCTAACTCACACCCGGAATGAGGAGAGGTCTGAATTAGTAGGTTAAAAACAATCTCTTGGTTAAGATTAACGCGTGGTGAGAAACTGGAGGCGCAGTATAGGGTGTGAGAGAGTGGGGCCAGCAGTAGCAAATCAACTAAAAGTTAAAGAAAAAAATGAGGCATGGGAAAGGTCAGTGAGTTAAATGGTGATAAAATGAACAAGCAGTTGGGAAAGCAATTACTCCAACAAGAGCATTTTTCAGTGAACAAGTGGGCAATATCTTGGGAACAGAAAAGGTCACAGGATTCAGAAAAGAGGGAGTGAAGATCAGAACACACAGAGGGAATGTCAAAATTTAGGATGTAGGCGTTGTTATTGGAGTCCCATCCTTGGAGAATATTCTGGACATATTTTCATTGCTTCTGCTGTCCCAGCCCTGACTGAATATGCTGGTTGCATTTCCCAGATAAACTGTAGACTGGTGAGACCATCAAATTCTCCACATCCAAGAACTTAAGCTATGAGACAGGAGAGTGACAGCATCCATGGTAGATATCCAGCGGTGAAAGGGAGGGAAGCAGGGAAAGGCGATGAGACCTTGGCGGGGGGTGGGGGTGGGGTGGTGGGGTTGTTGCTGTTTCTCCCTGAATTTTCAGCTCTCCGTTCCGTTTAGTCTAACGTCAGGTATACTTTATCTTGTGTATTTGGATTCCATAAGATTTCTGATAGTGAGTCCTGTCTGAGCTTCCTCCAGCCACTGTAACAAAATACCACAAAGTGGGTGGTTTTAAAGAATATAAACTTATTGTCTCACAGTTCTGGAGGCTGAAGTCCAAATCAGAGTATGGGCCATATTGATTCCTTCTGAGGGCTTTGGGAAAGGAACTGTTCCAGGTCTCTCTCCTAGTTTCTAGTGGCTGCCAGCAATCCTTCGTGTTCCTGTACTGCTTGTAGATGTGTCTTTACAAGGTGCCTTCCCCCCTCCCCCAGTGACTCTGTTTCCCTGTCTGTTCTCTCCTTTTATAAGATACCACTTAGAAGGGATCAGGACCCTGTATGACCTCTGAGTCAGTTCTACTCTGTCATATAAGGCTGTTATGACTTGGAATCAACTCAGCGGTACACAACAGCAATATCAAACATGGCCTCTTTAAAGGAACTCTTGTGGCACAATGGTTACATAAAAGGTTGGTGGTTTGAACCCATCCAGTGACTCTGCAGGAGAAAAGACCCAGCAGTCTGCTCCTGTAAGGATTATAGCCTAGGAAACCCTATGGGGCAGTTCTACTCTGTAATATGGGGAATCGACTCACCAGCAAATAACAATTTGACCTCTTTAACTGAATTGATAACATAAGAAAAACCCTATTTCCAAACAAATTCACACTGATAGGTACAGAGGTTAGGACTTCAACATATCATTTTAGGGGACACAATTCGATTCATAACAGGGCCGGAATCTGTATTTTAAACAAACACCATTGGTGTTTAAGTAAACTCTGTAGGTGTTTAAACTTTAAATAAAGGTTAAAGTTTGAGAACAAGTGCTTTTAGAGCAAGCCCAGGATGGCTTCCTGCTCCATCAAATGTAGGAGAGAACCAAGGACCATACAGGGCCTTTCTGCAGGACCAAATTCTCATTAGCCTGTTTATTCACTCAGCAAACATTCACCAGTCACTCAGTGTACGTTAGGTGCTCTGACAGGCACAGAGCATAGCCGCGTGGTGATGGGAAGGCTGTCGAGTGCGCAGGTTCAGGCACTTCTCTGAGGGGTTTGTACTTTCCCTACTGCCTCCAGTTCACTGTGGTGCCATGCCTGGTCTCAAACACATTTCATTCATGTTTCCAGAAATATCCTCAGTGATTAATTAAATACTTTCGAGAGAGTTGAGGGCTCGTGGTAGGGGTGAATATCTATTGTCTGTAACCTAGAATGAATCTATCACTTGTGTAACTAAGAAGCATTTAGAGAAATAGCGTTTTGCTTTTTTGGGGAGGGCAATTTCAATAATTTAGAAATGAGAGCCATCACTGCTGGCTTTGCTAGCCAGAGGGTTGCGTGGAGATGTTTCCTGGTGGATCAGGAAGAGGATTGGAGACAGAGACAGTCCTAAGTAAACGACTCGAAGGAACCGGGTTTTTTTTCTGAGTAGCAACAGACGACGCAACTGACTTTATGCTCCTGGTGATCTTGGCAAGAATTGGCGAAGGCATCTCAAGTTTTTTGAGACATTTCAAAACCCCTGGCCTGAGTGGCCAGGCAAAGGGGTGAGGGTAGAGAAGACAGAGTGAGCAGCTCCCTTGCCGCCACCTCTCTGGCTTAAATGAAATGCTGTGGAGCCTAGAAGAGGTGGGAGTTTACTGGAATCTTTTCTACAGCTCTCTGTCAGCACCAACTGTTGTAAAGAGCAGAATAAAAAGGCCCATAGGAAAGTAGTTGAAAGAAATTTACTCTTTTACCCTTGAGACCTAATGAGAATTCAAGCAGCATACATTTTATTTTACTTTTCTTAATGGTCAGAGCCCTTGGCTGCCTAATGTAAATAACTATCACGGATCAAAGCAATCTCAGTGAGAAATATTCTATCCAGCTTTGCTAGTTGTTAAAGCTCCTTGAAAGTGCGCATTTTAAATGCTATCCTCACTTCCAGTAGAAGATCATTTGCTGCCTACGGAATATCTGTATTATTTCATTTTTCTGACTGTATATAAGGATTAATTTTAGGATCTCAATTATATGCAGTTTTGTATTGCTCTGTTGTATACAATTCTAAATGCCTGAGCTGTAAAATTATGTTTATATATATATAAAAAATAGTTCCCGCTAATTTTTTTTTTCCATCCAGGGATTGATTCTTCATTTCAGTGCTTAAAGATGGTATCTTTTGCTATTTTCATGAAATTGTTTTTCTACAAATTGAAATGAAGAAGGGATTAGTGAAGTAGCAAACAAGAGAGAATTGAAAAGTAAATCTGTGTCTTATTTCAATGAGTCAGTAAAACCTGTGAAAGTTGGGACCTGTGTAAAGAGGAAACCTGTCTGAGATGGAAAACTTAAATATTTTTCCCTAATGGTAGAAAAATGGTAAGACTGCACCCTGTCAGTGGTGGAAAAATTGTGATACTGGAGAAACAAGGCAATCTTATTGAGTTCCAATTCTTACAGGCTTCACTGTATTACCCCAAAGGAAGTGATAAAGGTTTTGTGACCAGGGTTAAGAGGCTGAGCTGCATGAGGTTGTACCTAAGAGTGGTAAGGATAAGTTGCAAGTAGTAAGGATAACTTACAAGAATAAAACAATGCTTTGGGGTGGGATGGAGCATCCTGGGGAAACCATTGATGAGAAGCCAAAGGATGTGGGCTGTAGCTTGGATGCTGCTATGGATTGAAGCCATTTTGAAGTCCTACCCCTGTACCTGTGAACATGATTGTGTTTGGAAATGGTCTTTGAAGATGTTATCAGTTAACAATGAGCTATACTGGAATAGGGTGGGTTCGAATTCAATATGACTGCTGTCCTTATAAAGGAGGGAAACAGAGGCAGAGAGGAAAGATGGCCATATGACAACGGTGTTATGCTCCAGCAAGCAAGCCCAGGAGCACCTGGAGATACCAGAAGTAGGGTATCTTCCCCTAAAGAGGAAGGAGTCCCTGGGTGGTGCAAATAGTTAAAGTGCTAGGCTGCTGGCCAAAAGGTGGGCAGTTTGGGTCCACCTAGAAGCGCCTCAGAAGAAAGATCTGGGGAACTTCTGAAAAGTCAGCCACTGAAAACCCTATGGATCACACTTCTACTCTGACACACATAGGGGTGCCATGAGTTGGAACTGACTTGAGGGCAACTGGTACTGGTATGGCCCAGCTGGCACGTTATATTTGGACTTCAAGCCTCAAACTGTGAGACAACAACTTTCTTAAAAGCAGTTTGTGGTATTTTATTAGGGCAGCTGTGGGAAAACCAGCACAGGTGCCTTGGGAAAGTCAGCTGGCTTCTGAGTCTTTGCAGCTTACCTATACACCCATTTGCCCTACCGTCTACAGGGCGGCTACGAGGGTCAAATGTGAAAGCACACTGCAAACTGTCACACACAGTGAAATGAAAGAATTATTAGTGTGGTGATGACAGATGGTTGCACAGGAGCACTACAGTATCTGGAGATCTGACATCCTTCTTTGCAAATGATTTCTTGCTGTGCTTTTGAACATCACCAGCCTCTGCTTCTCACACTTGAGGCTGCGCTTCCTACATTTGGAGATAGCATTTCCTGTTCTCAGACTGTGGCCCACAGTGCCCCCAACCAGCCCAAGCACACCCTTCTGTATACTCTGGCAGAGATGCAGTTGTCCCTGTCACAGTCTGCCTGTGACAAACGGCTTCCCCTGGGGAAGTGGCGGCTTTACACTAGGGAAATCTTCCTTCTTCTTCTACCAACACAGACGATATCTGAGAGGCGAACAAAAACCACTTTGCTATTTTACCGGCATGTGTAAAGGTCATTTTTCAACCTGTTTCTCTTGCAGTGGAAGGTTTTGATTGTATAGCTCTAGTAATGCTGCCTTTTTTGAAATTCATTTTTGCTCTCGGGGGCTGTGCTCTTTTTCCCCATAGCGACTTTCACTCTATTGAGTGCAGCAAAGCATGCTGGCTATGTAGTTAGAATTGCAGACAAAATAATCCATTACTATGCCTATTGTCAACTTCCTTTCTATTTCATAGAAATGCAGTATGCAAAACCTATTTATAGTTGATCAGGATTTGAAGAAATTGAAGAGGCTTAGTTTCTGCTTTTGGGCGTTGGCTGACTTGATGTATTTTTCTCTGGGGTTCTATTTAAAACAGCAATTTACCTCGGCATGAAGAGTGAGAAAATGGAATTTCTTTTAGTGACTATCTCTTATTGCTTTAGGGTTCCTATGTTATTTCAGGGATCATTTTGATCCATTTTTACTAGTACGTTCAACAATAATATATATTTTTTTCAGGATACTGTGTTCCCATTTTAGATTTTGATGTTGAATATTTATTATTAATATTTTAAATTATCATGACTATGAAGTTTCTACTGCATGAGTCTCCAGAGGCATGCTGGCCATGTGTGTCAATGGATGATTTGGGTGTTGTATATTCATTCCAGAAACCCTGGTGACATAGTGGTTAAGGGCTATGGCTGCTAACCAAAAAGGTTGGTGGTTCAAATCCACCAGGTGTTCCCTGGAAACGCTATGGGGCAGTTCTACTCTGCTCTTTAGGGTCCCTGTGAGTCGGAACTGATTTGACGGCAACAGGTTTGGTTTGGCTTTTTCGTATTCAAATTAGAAATTTCAAAAATTATATAATAATAGAAAAGGGAATTAGGTAATTAGAAGAGAAATGAGACTTGTGGGATATAGTCTTGAGAGAGAGATAACACTGAATGTAAACATACCGGGGACTTGACAGCGTTAAGTGTATCTAAATGGAAGATAAAAAAACTAAAACCCATTGCCAACACATCAAATCCAACTTATAACCCTTGGTTTAGAGTAAAAACTGCCAGAACAGACAGAGTAGAACTGCCCCATAGGGTTTCCAAAGCTGTAAATGTTTACAGGAGCAGACTGCTACATCTTTCTCTTGAAGAGTGGCTGGAGGGTTTGAACTGCTGACCTTTTAGCTAGCAGCTGAGTGCTTAACCACTGCACCACCAAGGCTCTTAACACCAATCTCCTCACCCAGATACCTGAAGGGCTTACTATGGTGTGATTATAGAACCTGAATTCTTATATAACCCATTGGCATCAGGTCGATTCCGACTCACAGTGACCCTACAGGACAGAGGAGAACTGCCCCATATGGTTTTCAAAGCTTTAATCTTTACAGAAGCGGACTGACACATCTTTCTCCCCTGGAGTGGCTGGTGGGCTCAAACTGCTGACTTTTCCATTAGTAGCCAAGCGCTTAACCACTGCACCACCAGGGCTATAATGTTATATTTGGGGCTGGAGAGTTAACCTTGGCTAAACCAAACAGAAAACCCATTGCTGTCGAGTCGATTTCGACTCATAGTGTCCCTATAGGACAGAGGAGAACTGCCCCATAGTTTCCAAGGGGCGCCCGGTGCATTTGAACTCCCAACCTTTCGGTTAGCAGCCATAGCACTTAACCACTATGTCACCAGGGTTTCCAAAAAGAATATGACTTTAAATGTAAACCAATTATTTTCCAGCCTTGATCCATGACTGCCTCAGGGGACACGAGCTCAGCAGTGTAAGTCCTTAAGGATTCTCCAGAAAATTGTAATAAGTGGGCTGAAAATTCAAGAGCTTATTTGTTTTGTTTTTATTGGGTATTTGGTACATAAGAAGTATTAAGCTGTTTCAGAGTCCATCCAGTTCACCCTTAAGTCTCTGACACAGAAACCAAGGAGATGAACATTTTGGGGAGAGGACATAGTGTTGTTGTTAGGTGTCGTGTCAATTCCAACTAATAGTGACCCTATGTACAACAGGTCCTGTGCCATCATCATGATCATCGTTATGCTTGAACCCATTGTTGTAGCCACTGCGTCAATTCAGTCAATCCATCTCATTGAGGTCTTCCTCTTTTCTGCTGACCCTGTACTTTACCAAGCATGATGTCCTTCTCCAGGGACTGCTTCCTCCTGATGACATGTCCAAAGTATATGAGACACAGTCTTGCCATCCTTGCTTCTAAGGAGCATTCTGGCTCTACTTTTTCCAAGACAGATTTGTTCATCCTTTTGGCAGTCCATGGTATATTCCAGATCCTTTGCCAACAACATAATTCAAAGGCGTCAATTCTTCTTTGGTCTTCTTTATTCACTGAAATAGAATTGATGCCTTTGAATTGTGGTGTTGGCGAAGAATATTGAATATACCATGGGCTGCCAAAAGAATGAACAAATCTGTCTTGGAAGGAGTACAGCCAGAATGCTCCTTAGAAGCAAGGATGTGTCTTACATACTTTGGACATGTTGTCAGGACGGATTAGTCCTTGGAGAAGGACATCATGCTTGGTAAAGTGCAGTGTCAGTGGAAAAGAGGAAGACCGTCAATGAGGTGGATTGACACAGTGACTGCAACAATGGGCTCAAGCATAACAACAATTTTAAGGATGGTGCAGGACCAGGCAATGTTTTGTTCTGTAGTATGTGGGGTTGCTATGATTCAGAACCTACTCTATGGCACCTAACAACAACATTCATTGTCCAGCTTTCACATGCATATGAGGCAACTAAAAACACCATGGCCTGGGTCAGGTGCACCTTAGTCCTTAAAGTGACATCTTTGCCTTTTAACACTTTAAAGAGGTCTTTTGCAGCAGATTTGCTCAACGCAATGCCTTGTCTGATTTCTTGTCTGCTGCTTCCATAGGTGTTGATTGTGGGTATAAGGAAAATGAAGTCTTTGACAACTTCAATCTTTTCTCTGTTTATCACAACGTTGCTTATTGGTCCAGTTTTAAGAATTTTTGTTTTCCTTATGTTGAGGTGTAATCCATTCTGAAGGCTGTGGTCTTTGATCTTCATTAGTAAGTGCTTCGAGTCCTCTTCACTTTCAGCAAGCAAGGTTGTGTCATCTGCAAAACACAGGCTGTTAATGAGTCTTCCTCCAGTCCTGATACCCCATTCTTCTTCATTCCAGGTTCTTGGATTATCTGTTCAGCATACAGATTGAATAGCTATGGTGAAAGGATACAACTCTGACACACATCTTTTCTGATTTTAAACCACACAGTATTCCCTTGTCCTGTTCAAATGACTGCCTCTTGACCTGTGTACAAGTTCCTCAAGAGCACAATTAAGTGTTCTGGAATTTCCATTCTTCGCAATGTTGTCCATGATTTGTTATGATCCACACAGTCCAATGCCTTTGCGTAGTCAATAAAACACTGGTAAACATCTTTCTGGTATCTGTGCCTTCAACCAGGATTCATCTGACGTCAGCAATGATCTGGGTCCACATCTTCTTCTGAATCCAGCTTGAACTTCTAGCAGTTCCCTGCTGCATCCGCTTTTTAATGATCTTCAGGAAAATTTTACTTTGTGTGATG
Organism: Loxodonta africana; assembly: GCF_030014295.1. Classification (NCBI taxonomy): domain Eukaryota; kingdom Metazoa; phylum Chordata; class Mammalia; order Proboscidea; family Elephantidae; genus Loxodonta; species Loxodonta africana. The sequence continues at coordinate 38,406,726 of NC_087352.1, forward strand.
TTTATGATATTTTTTGGTAATTTCTGCATTTGGCTGGATCACCTTTCTTTGGATCCATAAACATGGATCTCTTCTAGTCAGTTGGCCAGATAGCTGTTTTCCAAATTTCTTGACATACAGGAGTGAGCACTTCCAGTGTGGCATACCTTTGTTGAAACATCTCAACTGATATTCCATGAATTCCCAGAGCCTTGTTTTTTTTTTGCCAATGCTTTCAGTGCAGCTTGGACCTCTTCCTTCAGTACCACTGGTTCCTGATCATACGGTACCTTCTGGAATGGCTGAACACTGACCACTTCTTTTTGATACAGTGACTCTGTGTATTGCTTCCATCTTCTTTTGATGCTTCCTGCGTCATTTAATATTTTCCCCATGGAATCCTTCAATCCAACTCGAGACTTGAATTTTTTCTTCAGTTCTTTCAGCTTGAGAAATGCTGAGCGTGTTCTTCCCTTTTGGTTTTCTAACTCCAGGTCTTTGCACGTATCATTATAATACTTTTCTTGAGCTGCCCTTTGAAATCTTCTGTTCAGCTTTTTTACTCCATCATTTCTTCTGTTTGCTTTAGGTACTTGACGTTCAAAAGCAAGTTTCAGAGTCTCTTCTGACATCCATTTTGGTCTTTTCTTTCCTGTCTTTTTAACGATCTGTTGCTTTCTTATTGCATGATGTCCTTGATATCATTCCACAGCTCATCTGCTGTTCGGTCATTAGTGTTCAACGTGTCAAATCTCTTCTTGACATGGTTTCTAAATTTAGTAGTTATCTCTAAATCTTGGTTACTAACGTCATAGTTTTAGATCAAAAGAATAAAACATATCCAAGCTGAGACATAAGGCTTGTATGTAATGGTGGGGTCCTCTGCGTTGATGAGGAGGTGCTAGGTTGGTTGAAGGCACTCATTTGAAGAAAAATAACTTACTTGGAAAATCCTGCTTTTTAGAAATATGAACCAAATTTTGGAAGGTGTAAATGTGAATATTATAAAACTTTTGACATGATCTTCCTTGAACAATGTGTTAAGAATACCAGAACTATTAAATGGTAACTAAAAGTGACACACGGATCCAAACATATGATTTCATATTGTGATGAAGAATTAAATTAAGATCTCCACTGAAAAGAGGCTTAGAGCAACAGCGTATTGTATTTGAGGGAGCTTTCAATTTCCCTTGAGTTACCATGATGTTCTAAATCCATACGTACCCTTGAACTAACCCTCCCCAGTCTATAAATTCTCTCATAAATTCAGCTCATTTGTTTAAAGACAGATTGAACAGAATTAATCCAGTGTAGTCACTTTTTTTTTTTTTTTTAGTCACAGTTCACAAGGCAGAGAATAAGCTTTCAGCAGATCTTTAGTTTCATTTTATTTAAAAGTCAGCATAGTTTTCATTATTTATATATTTGTTAGGTTATCTTCTGTATCTGAAAGAAAAATAAATCTTTGGTGGTTACCTTCTCTACTTTTATTCACATCAATACATTTATGAAATACTTTAAGTAAACTCATAATAATGCTTCCACTGCATTTTAAAATTTCCTGCCAAGGAAGATAGTGTAGGAAAGAGCTAATATAATTAGCATTTTTTGATGGATGACTAGTGTCAAGGCTCGGGGATGAAAATGCTTACTGCAGTTAAAGAACACACTCAAGTGTACACGGCTGCCACAGCACAATATGGCTGGAGAAAGGAACTTAAACCCACTATTTTGTTTTTGGAAACCCTGGTATCGTAGTGGTTAAGAGTTTGGCTGCTAGCCAAAAGGTTGGCTGTTCGAATCCACCAGGTGCTCCTTGGAAACCCTATGGGGCAGTTCTACTCTGTCCTATAGGGTCTGTATGAATCAGAATCAACTTGACAACAGTGGGTTTGGCTTTTTTGGTTTATTTTGTTTTCAAAAAACCGGAGCATTATTTCTCCTAGTTTTATAGCTTACATTGGATTGGAAATATTTTTATGGGAAACCTTGTGTTTATTTTCATTTGAAGTTTTGGTCAGAGCCATGGCTACCTTGGAGCATCTGCTGAGTACTGTATCCGGCCCCTGCCATAGGAGGCTGAAGTAGGCCAAAAAACAAACAAAAACCTATCACTTTATAAGTAAATTTTGGCCTTAGGCTACAAGCATCTTCAAATAATTCAGCAAATATTTCTCATGTACCTACTATGTGTCAGGAATATATGTGCTTTCTGGAGATAAGCACTTCAGAGAAGGAATTTAGGTTAGGTGTGCATTACACAATATTTACCGGAGTGATCTTCTGATAACAGGATACGAAGGAATTTTGTAATCTAGACATTAACAGTGTAATGCCACAGGTACATAATGTAAAGCCAAATCAGTGCCACTAAGTTGGCCCGGACTCATGGTGACCCCATGTGTGTCAGAGTAGTACTGTGCTCCATAGGATTTTTAATGGTTGATTTTTTGGAGGTAGATTGCTAGGCCTTTCTTCCAAGGCATCTCTGGCTGGACTTCAACCTTCAACCCTTTGGTTAACAGCTGAGCATGATCCTCCAACCTTTTGGATACCATTTCCACCACCCAGGTGCTCTATGAGAAGACAGGCTCTTCTTATTTATAACTTGAAGAAGGGAAGCTTTGGGACTTCTACACAATATTTTTTTGATGAATACAAGCAACATTCAAGACATAAAGTACAAGAAAGTCAAGGATGAACTTACAAAGATACTTTTTGGGAGAGTATGTCTATAGGGTATTGCATCCCTATCAGGAGGGACCAGTCCCTGGAGGGTAAGTGAAAAAGAGGAAGACCCTTGATGAGATGGACTGACACAGTGGCTGCAACAGTGGGCTCAAAAACAAATATTGTGAGGATGGTGCAGGACCGGGCAGTGTTTCATTCCGTCGTACATACGGTCGCTATGAGTTGGAAACACCTCGTCAGCACCTAGCAACAACATAGGGTATTTCTAAGAACACAAGAAAGATTTCTTTCTTTTTAGATGTATTTCACATAACCCACCACTGTAGAACTGAAAGTATGTATATTTGATTAAAAAATTATCACTCTTTTGAGCTGTCTTATAGGAACTCTATTAAAGCTTTGATTTTTATTTCAAGAAAATAGTCCTTTAAAGGAACATGATCATACAATCACCAGTCTATTTCAAAAGCCAGAAACACCTCTGAAATTGAGAATATATAAAAGATAAAAGAATGGATCAAGTATCGTGTTCTTGTCAATTACAGTAAAAGTTAGATGGAAGATATTCAACTATATGAACTCATGTCAGAGTTTCCTTTAGGAAATCAATCAACTTTGATTTTCTACGCCAATGGTAATCTAGACTTAAAATGATCTGCTTTTGGAGTAAGATTTTTATTTTTCGCCTTAGCAAATCTTTGAAAAATTCCTCATTGCGTTAAGTAAACACATTTAAGTTTAGAATTAGTATATGAGGTCAAAAGAGAAATGTAAATATCAAACTGATCCTGACTTGACCATTTGCCATAATCTTATTGCCCAGCAAATTTTTCTCAGTTCAGAAATTGTCAAGTAAAGGCAATGGGTTCAAAGTTGACCCAATATCATAACAAAATTATATTTTAAAATTTATGTTTTATTGCTGAAAATACACACAGCAGAAAAGACACACCAATTCAACAATTTCTACGTGTACAATCAGTGACAGATTACATTCTTCAAGTTGTGCAACCGTTCTCACTTTCCTTTTTCAAATTATTCCTCCCCTATTAACATAAACTTACCATCCCCTAAGTTTCCTATCTGATTTTTTCAGTTGCTGTTGTCCATTTGATTTTATATTGACAAGAGACATTCTTTACTAGTCAAGGCAGACATTCTTTACTAGTTGAATTAAACTACCATTTGATTTTAAGAAGACTTCAGGGTATATTTTTGGTTTAAGGTTTAAAGATTATCTCAGGGTAATTGTTTTGGGGCTTCATCCAGCCTCCATGGCTCCAGAGAGTCTGAATTCCCTGAAAATTTTAAATTCTGTTCTGCATTTCCCCCCTTTTGATCAGGATTCTTCTATAGAATCTTTGATCAAAGCATTCAGTAATAGTAGCTGGGCACCATCCAGTTCTCCTGGTCACATGGAAAAGGAAGAAGTTCATGAAGTCAGAGCAAAATATTTTTAAGAGATATATAATATTATAGAATGACTATGATTCTCAATGTGTGCTACCTTTCAATATCCTGAAATAGGATTCAGAGAATTTTGAGGCCTAAAAATAAAAAAACCCTGAAAAGTATAATTTTAATATTTTCATATTAAATTTTAATCATGAGAAACATACAGATAACGAGATGAAATAAAATATAAATGTACAGCTCAGTGATTTTACCAAAAAGGAAACAAAAACATGACTTTTTTTTTCACCTAGTCAAACATTACAACATTGCTAGCATTCTAGGATTTTTGTGCCCTCTTCCCCCAATTCCTACCCTCTCCCACTCTATCCCTTGATTTAGCCAGATGTTTATGGCAATAGCTTCTACAAGTAGATAGCTTTAACAGGCAGAAATTTATTTTCTCGGAGTTTAGTAGGCTAGAAGTCCGAATTCAGGGTGCTGGCCATAGGGGAAATCTTTTTCTCTCTGTCGGCTCTGAGGGAAGGTTCTTGTCTCTTCAGCTTGCTTCCTGGTTCCTTGGAGATCTCCATGTGGCTTAGCATCAATCTGCCCCCATCTCTGCTTCCTAGCTTGCTAGTTTTAACTCCTTATATCTCAAAAGAGATTAACTTAAGACACAGTCTATACTAATCCTGCCTCATTAACAAAACAAAGACAACCCATTCTCAAAGTTATTATAACCACAGGCATAGAGGTCAGACTTTACAACACATATTTTTTGGGGACACAATTCAATACGTAACACCTAGTTTGCCATCTAATTATGTATGCATTCTTAAAGACTGTAGTTTAAGCTTACTGTTTTTTAAATTTCATTCTTTTGTGTTTGGTTTCTTTTTCTTCCTCAAAATGATATTTATTCATCTATATAGTTGTGTATAGTTGTAGGCTATTTGTTTTTAGTGTGTTATAGCATTCTATTGATTACACTAAATTATTTGTCCATTCTGCTGAAGCACGTTTGGACTATTTCCATTTTGGGGCTTTTACCAAATATATAAATATTGGCGTACGTATCTCTCGGTAGACATGTACAGCATTTCTGCTGGGCATATATCTAGAAGGGGAATTTTTTGGTTATGGAGTATGCACATGATCAGCTTTACTAGGTAATGCCAAAATAGTAACTGTATAAGCTTCTACTCCTACTACAGTGTGTGAGAGTTCCAGTTGCTTTACATCCTTACTAACACTTGATATTGTCAGTCTTTTAAACTTTAGCCATTCTGGAGTACATATAACATTATCTCATTGAGATTTGAAATTGTGTTTTCCTGAGTAATAACAAGAATGAATGACTTGACTATTTTCATTGGCTATCTGGATAGTCTCTTCTGTCTAGTGCCTTTTCAAGTTACTTATGCATTTTTCTATTAGGTTGTTTTTTCCTTATTGCATTTAAAGGTGGTCATTATATAGACTGGATATGAGCTCTTTTACATATTTTGCAAATACTTTGTTGCATATTGTGCCTAGTTTTCATGGCCTCAATGGTCATTCTGAAGAACAGAATTTAACTTTCTTAATTTTAATGTGCTCCAATCAGAAAATAATCTATTGATGAGTTATCTTCTGAGTCTTGTAAATTATACATATAAAAGCTCCCCAGGTGACTGTAAAGGATTCATAAGGTTGAAAGCCACTGGTCTAGGCCCTAGGAGAAATTATATTCAGGGAAAATTTTATGTTATTCCTCCTCAAAATTTTTAGGGGCAATTTTTATTTATTTATATTATACTTAAGATGAAAGTTTGCAGAGCAAACTAGTTTCTCATTAAACAATACGCATATTGTTTAGTGACACTGGTTGCCAACCCCACAGCACATCAACAGTCTCCCCTACTCAACCTTCCTCATTACCAGCCTTCCGGTCCTCTCTTGCGTTCCTGTCCTTGCCCTTGCCCCTGTCCTGGTGTGTCCATTTAGTCTTGTTTTGTTTTATGGGCCTGTTTAATCTTTGGCTGAAGGGAGAACCTCAGGAGTGATTTCATTACTGAGCTAAAAGGGTATCTGGGGGCCATACTATTAGGGACAATATTTTTATTGCATCAATTGTATCAATTAGCTAGGATTGTTTTTTCCTATTGGCCCATCAACTTTAATGAATTTATAATATTTTTGAAGTTAAATTTACATAACTGTGAAAATATTAGCTATAATTCGCTGAAAGAAGCCAGACATACATTAAAATGACATTCTGGAAAAAGCAAAACTATAGGGAGAAAAATCAGATTGGTGTTTGTGGCTTCGCTCACTTGGGTGTCCATCTGGAAATTAGGACTAATTCAGAAATTATCCTTAGCAAAAGAGAATTCAAAACACCTTCCCAGGGTGGGAGTATGATAGAAAAAGTCAGTTCCTAGTTAAAAGTAAAGAGAGGAATTCATTTTTGTTAATTCCACAGAGTCTGGTATCTAAAGCAGCTTTGAGAAACTGTAGGTGAAGTCTGAGAATGATATATTCTAGTCTAAATGGCAATACCACCAGCTGCCATCAAATCAATTCCGACTCATGACAACCCCGTGTGTGTCCGAGTAGAGCTGTGCCACCCAGGGTTTTTAATGGCTATGACCTTTTGGAAGTAGATCACCAAGCCTGTCTTCCCAGGTACCTCTGGATAAACTCCAACTGCCAACCTTTCAGCAAGTAGCCAAGTGCTTAACCATTTACACCAAAATAAAGGTCCTAAAACAAAGTAGGAACATTTTAAGGTAGACTAGTATAGAAACCACCACTCACCTGTCAGTTCATCATACTTTGGTGGCTTGCATGTTGCTATGAAACTGGAAGCTATACTACTAGTATTTCGAATATCAGTAGGGTCACTGATGGTAGACAGGTTTTAGTGAACTTTCAGATAAGGCAGGCTGGGTAGAAAGGCTTGGCAATATACTTCTGAAAATCAGTCAATAAAAACCTTACAGATAAGAACAGAACATTGTCAGATACAGAGCTGGAAGATAGCTCCTCACGTTGGAAGGTACTACATAATAGCCACAACAATGGACTTACACATACTAACAATCATGAAAATGTACAGGACTGGACAACGTTTTGTTCTGCTGTACACAAGGTCACCGTGAGTTGGAGCTGACTCGATGGCAGCTAATAACCACAGTATAGAAAAAGAACAGTGTGGGTATAGTATAGCATCAGCAGTACCTGTACAAACAAAGACACACAACAAAATAAAATCCTAGATATTTTGGGTTAAGATTTTCAATATCCCATCGTGAAAAGGAAATAGAAACACTCAGGTTAGAACGTCACTATGACACATTTATAAATATGCTTAAACTGCATATGAAATTGCCCCATAGTTCTCAATCTATAGTGCCATTCTCAGCTAAAATTTCCAAGTTAACATTTCAAGATAAAGCTTTACATAATAACATGGACTACATGAGTATCAAATAACTTAATTCCCTCAATAATCTGATACCACGGATGGGTAGAAAAGAATGCTCTCTCAATGAAGCATGGTTTTGTCTGGGAGGTTCTACGTTGTATTCTGTCCTCCTTGGAGGGTAGTTTGGTGTCAGCCTGCTTAGCTTGGAGAGAAACATGATTCCAGGAAATATAAGTGCATCTGTTTAAATACAGCTGGGATTAAGCTGCTGAAATGTCCGTTTCTAAAGCATTATTTTCCTTTGCATCCTGATTAAATTTTATGTTTATGAATTAGTTATTCCAGCAGAATTACTAATGGTTTTGTTTTTCAAATCTGCTGAATGAACTAGTTCCTGCCAATTGTGATATAACGAATATAAACATAAAAACCCAGTACCGTCGAAATATAAACATAGCAGCCTTAAAAATCACCATGCATGAGTGAAATGGGTAGTGGGAAGGCAAATAGCAAGCCAGTGGGGGACTTTCAATGCCTGTGTGACCAATTCAAATCTTGATTTGACTCAAATACAATCCCTTTACAGAGCAACGGAGCATGAATCTGCCAAATGTAGCTTTAGCGAGAGTCCTTTATATCAAAGACCATAGGGCTGGAAGAATTCACTCACTTGCAAAGTCAAATGTCAAAAGTTGTGCTTCCACTCATCCCCAGGCCTGTGGTTAAGGGTGCACTTGACTGACAGGTCCGTTGCACAGATCATGGTGCCCAAAGGCGGGAGAATGGATGCTCTTTCTATTTGGCAAGTTGTCAGGCCAACACTACTTTGTTTACCATGTGTGCTCACAACCCTGGGGCTTGATTCCTGATTTCTCTTTTAAAATGGAAAACTCTGTGTGTTCTTCAAGTTCAGATAATGCCTTAAAATTTTAAAACAGACATAGGTCTAATTAATTATTACTGCAGCCGCCATTCACTGTGTGCTTGCAATGCATCAGGCATAGTGATAATATCTTTACATGTTGTCTTACTTATCCAGAGCTGCTAGAACAGAAATACCACAAGTGGATGGCTTTAACAAACAGAAATTTATTTTCTCACAGGAGGTTAGAAGTCTGAATTCAGGGTGCAGGCTTCTTCTCTCTGTCTGCTCTGGGGGAAGGTCCTTGTTCCCTGGCTCCTTGGTGATCTTCCTGTGGCATGCCACCTATCTTTCTTCAACTCTGCTTGCTTCTTTGCCCTAATCTGCTCTTTTTATATCCCAAAGACGAGTGGCTTAAAACACACCCTACACTGATATGGCCTCTTAACAAGACAAAGAAAACCCATTCCCAAATGGGATTATAACCACAGGTGTAAACTGAAAGTCTGTTGCGATTGAGTCAATTCCTACTCATAGTGACCATATAGGGCAGAGGAGACCTGCCTCCAGGGTTTCAAAGGAAGGACTGGTGGATTCAAACTGCTGACCTTTTGGTTATCAGCCATAGCTCTTAATCACTGTACTACCAGGAGTCAGGATTTATAACACATATTTTTGGGGGACACAATTCAACCCGTAACATATGTGCATCATCTCAGTGAATTCTAAAACAGCTCTGTGGCCTAGGAAAAATTAATCTCCAGTTTTTAGACGAGGAAACTGATGCTGAAAAGAGTTAAGTGTCTTGCACGAGAGCATTTTAACCTAGAAAGTTTTGCCATCAGATTTCAGATTCTAAAGTACTCCATTACATAACGTAAATATAGGAAATGTATCACGTGATGGGGCAGATTCGGTCAGCTATAAAGGCTGTTTCACTCTAGTACTTTTTTCTGAGTTATAAGTTTTCCTAGTTAATTACAACAACAACAACAAAAATATACAAAATGAGGTTCTGTGGCATGATTTGATTGGTGTACAAACATGTTATTCCTAAAAAGCCCTTCTTTATTTATATACTCTTGGAGTAATGTCTGTGAGTCTATGAAAGCATGCTTCAACTAGTCTCAGTTCTTTAGATATTGACAAATGCACTCATCACATTTTGGAGAATGTCACTGCATAAATAAAATATTTATCATATAAGAGTATTGCTAAATATTTAATGATCAATATATTAAATCTTGCTAAATATTTAAGGTGAATTGCCTGCAAAATTTCTTTCTAAGCTCTTTTTATTCGGCTAATGTATTTTGGGATTTAAAAGCATCTATTTGAAACATTATTTTATTTACCATTTTTTTTCCTTCGCCTCATATATTGCTAAAAAAGTGTTTATTTTTAGGGATTACTCACGTATACTGTTGCTGCTGTTAGGTGCTGTCAAGCCAGTTCCAAGTCGTAGTGGCCCTACGTACAACAGAACGGAACACCACCCAGTCCTGCGCTACCATCACAGCTGTTAGCCACGTCTGAGCCCACTGCTGTAGCTGCTGTGTCAATCCACCTTGTTGAGGGTCTTCCTCTTTTTTGCAGACCCTGTGCTTTAGCAGCCATGACATCCTTCTCCAGGGACTGATCCCTCCTGATAACTTGTCCAAAGTATGTGAGACATAGTCTCTCCATCCTCACTTCTAGGAACATTCTGGGTGTACTTTTTAACACTTTAAAGAGGTCTTTTGCAGCAGATTTGTCCAATGCAATATTGTTTGATTTCTTGACTGCTGCTTCTACGGGCATTGATTGTAGATATAAGTAAAATGGAATCCTTGACAACATCCAATCTTTTCTCCGTTTATCCTGATGTTGCTCCTTGGTCCAGTTGTGAGGATTTTTGTTTTCTTTATGCTGAGGTGTAATCCACACTGAAGGCTGTGGTCTTTGATCTTCATCAGTAAGTGCTTCAAGTCCTCTTCACTTTCAGCAAGCAAGATTGTGTCATCTCCATATTGCAGGTTTTTAATGAGTATTCCTCCAATCTTGATGCCATGTTCTTCTTCGTACAGTCCAGCTTCTAGGATTATCTGCTCAGCATACAGACTGAATTAAGTATGGTGAAAAGATACAACCCTGATGCACACCATTCCTGATTTTAAACCACACAGTACCCCCTTGTTCTGTTTGAACAACTGCTCTTGATCTATGTACAGGCTCCTCATGAGCACAATTAAGTGTTCTGGAATTCCCATTCTTCACAATGTTATCCATAATTTGTTATGATCCACACAGTCAAATGCCTTTGCATGGTCAATAATACACAGGTAAGCCTCTCTGGTATTCTCTTTTAGTCAAGATTCATCTGACATCACTTATAAGGAACACTTACAATGGATCAGACTTTCAGTTTCTGAAATTATTTTACTTATTCTCTGTCATCCATTTTTGAGTATCAGAGCAGGGTGAGCCAAGCCAAAGGATCAGATTGTCAAATCAGAATCACATGAATCAGAGATTGTACTCGGTATCACGTTTTAACACTGATAGAAGGAATTAAGAGGCACAGACAAAGCAGGAAGGGCTTCCTGGGCCCTTCCTTCTGGAGTTGGATATGTACTATCTAGCCAGGAGTAGATAAGGTCTCTAAGTGAAGTACATGGCTAGTACACCCACCAAGGAGTGTTAGGGTTGGGAACTATATTTTAGAGCCAGATGTCTAGCTTCAGTGGCATTCTCCAGAGAGCACTGCCTCACAAATGTAGATTGTAGGTTTGTTTACCATAAACACCCATTGTTACAGATTTGATTCCAATTCATAGTGACCCTATAGGACAGAGTAGAACTACCCCACAGGGTTTTTCAAGGCTGTGATCCTTATGGAGGGGCCCTGGTGGTGTAGTGGTTAAGAGCTACAGCTGCTAACCAAAAGGTCAGCAGTTTGAATCCACCAGCTGATTCTTGAAAACCCTATGGAGCAGTTCTACCCTGTCCTATGCGATTGCTATTAGTTGGAATTGACTTCATGGCTACAGGTTTGGTTTTTGGTTTTAATTTTTAAGGAAGCAGACTGCCACATCTTTTTCCTGCAGAGAGGCTGGTGAGTTTGAACCGCCTACCTTTTGGTTACTAGCCAAGTCCTTAACTACCACACCACCATTAACTCACTGCTCACTCATAGTGACCCTACAGGACAGAGCAGAACTGCCCCCATAGGGTTTCCAAGGCTGTAATCTTTACTCGGAAACCCTGGTGGTGTAGTGGTTAAGTACTACAGCTGCTAACCAAAGGGTCAGCAGTTCGAATCCACCAGGCGCTCCTTGGAAACTCTATGGGGCAGTTCTACTCTGTCCTATAAGGTCACTATAAATCGGAATTGACTCGACGGCACTGGGTTTGGTTTTTTATTTTTTTGGAATCTTTACGTAAGCAGACTGCCACATCTTTCTCCCGCAGAGCAGCCTTTTGGTTAGCAGCCAAGTGCTTTAACCACTATGCCACCAGGATGATGCTAAACCAGGAACTTCTTGCTAAGAACATTCCATAAATAGGGAATCTCTTCCTGGCAAACACCAGCAGTCTATTTACCAAGAGGTCACTCACCAGCATATTTACAAGGAGTTTAGACTGGATTACCTGCTTTCTTTCTGTCCCCCTTAGTGGCAGTGCAAGAGAGAAAGGGGTCATAGACCAGATGCCTTAACTCCCTGCTTCTCCTTGTTGAGTACACCCCTGATTCCATAACTTTTTTTAATTGTGGTGAAAATACATATAACACATGCCGTCTCAATAATTAGCACACATACAAATCAGCTGTATTGATTACATTCTTCCAAGTTGTGAAACCCACCTCACTTTCCTTTTCCAAATCACTCTACTACCATTAACATAAACTCTATGCCCCCTAAGCAAACACTTCCCCTTTCCTACCCCTTCCCACCCCTGGTAATTACTAATATTCATTGGTTTCTATATATTTGCTTTTTTCATATAAGGTCATACAGTATTTGTCCTTTTGCTACTGACTCAGCATGACGTGTTCAAGTTTCATCCCTGTGGTGAAATGCATCAGAACTTCATTTCTCTTTACGGCTGGGTATTATTCCATTGTGCATATATATCACATTTTGTTTATCCATTCATCCGTTGATGGACATTTTGGTTGTGTCCAGTTTTTGACTGTTGTTAAAAGTGCTGCAATGAACATCGGTGTACAGGTTTCTGTTTGCATTCTTGCCTTCACTTCTGAGTATACACCTAAGGTTTGTGGGTCCTGTGGTAGGTATGTTCAACTTTTTGAGGAACTATGAAACTATTTTCCATAATGGTTCTACCATTTTTCATTCACACCAGCAACGGATGACAGCTTCTGTTTCTCCACAACCTAGCCAACACTTAAACAGTTTTACATTTTTTTGATCACTGTCATTTGGAATACACTCAACGGCAACGGGTTTGGTTTGGTCATTCTAAGGGGGGTGAGGTGGCATCTCATTGTGATTTTGATTTGCATCCTAAGGGGTAGTTCTACTCTGTCCTACAGGGTCACTATGAGTCAGACTCCACCTGATGGCAATGGGTTTGGTTGTTTTTTTTTCGTAATAGCTAGTGAAGGAGCCCTGTTGGTTCAGTGGTAAGGCACTCAGCTGCTAACCTAAAGGTCAGCGGTTTAAAACCACTAGCCACTCCACAGGAGAAATATTTGGCAGTCCGCTTATGTAAAGATTACAGTCTTGGAAACATTACGGGGCAGTTCTGCTCTGTCCCACAGGGTCCTATGAGTCAGAATTGACTCTGCGGCAATGGGTTTGACTTTTTGGTTTTTAATGGCGTTACACATCTTTTCATGTACTTTGTTAGCCATTTGAATATTCTCTTTGGTGAAATGTCTGTCCTTTGTCCATTTTTTTTGATTGGGTTCTTTATCTTTTTGTTAAGCTGTAGAAGTTTTTTTAAATATATATTTTGAATATTATTAGACTCTTATTGGATATGTGGCTCCTGAAAATTTTCTCCCAATCTGTAGCTTGGCTTTTCACTTTGTTGATTATAACTTGTGTTTACTGAATGTTCAGAGTACTTACAGGGTTTAGGGTTAAGATCAGGGGTTTAATTCCTATTTGATTCCTGCAGAAATCTTTCATGGTGATATACTGTCTCACCAATGTAGCCTATTATCTTAAGGGTGTATTTTATTGATTCCATTTGGAAAAGGGAGGTTGCTGAAGAAGGTAAACACATTTGCATAAATCCAGAACCCCTGCAGGTGAACTAATTCAGCAAGTACTAGAATGAGCAGGGACTGATCCAGGTTTTGTGGAGCACAAAGCTTATGCGATTTTGAAGGTCCTTTTTCTTTAATAAGAAAAAATATATTACATGTACAAAATGAAGAAAAAAGTATGACTACACATGTAAACTGGTGACTGGGGCCCCTCATATTAGACAGGAGTCCTGAAACTATAGGTCTTGACCATCTCAGTAAAATATACCTGCGTGGGAAAATTATTTTGTGTCAAAAGAATTGTGTTCAATTGATATGAAGGAATGAGGTGCCCTTTTCACCGGGGAAATCTTTTCTTTTTTTGAATGAAGAGTTAAAATTCATTACCTTCCTCTTTTATTCTGAGATGTAACTTGCGTTCCTTCAAAAATAAACAGAATAATGTTCATTGCCTTTTTAAAACATATTCCTATTCTCAACTGATTTTTTTACCTAAATATAATCCAGAAGAAGCTGACATATATTTCTTTATGCCAACATAAAGAATGATTAATAATCAATTGTTTGGTCACTGTGAGTTTTTCAGGGTGACTTAAAAACAAACAAAAAAGGCAAGTATTGAAATCTAATAGAAAACAAATACCAGTGGACCTGCCATGAATAATTTAGTCTACAGTATTTTTTTTTCTTCTAGCACTTCTGACACGCAGTTATATTCTATCTTTTCTCCTTGACTTGGCATTAACTTTTACAAAATATGATAAAATGAATTGATATTTGGCAATATTGATGAATGGCTTAAACAGGTCAAATGACGAATGTTGAAGTAAAAATGTATCTTAAAGAGTACTTAGGCAACCAAATGCTAAATGAAAATGAATTGTTCAGAATTTCAAGGAGCAATGATACCTTCATATTAGAGAACAGTAACAATACTATATCCTCCATATCCAGTGTTGCAACCCAAGAAGATATTATTTTTCAAAAGAAATGATTCAGAGGATACATGACCCCATTGGACGCTTTTTTAATATGAAAAATTTGTAAAAATTTAGTAGAAATTCTATAAGAAAACTAATTTTTTATATTACGTTTTTTATTGTGGTTTAGATGAAAGTTTACAGAGCGAATTAGGTTCTCATTTAAAAAATTTATACACAAGTTGTTTCATGGCATTGGCTGTAATCCTGCATTATGTCAGCACTCTTCCTCTCTCCCCCTCTACTCTGTGTCCATCCGTACAGTTTTCCTGTTCCCTCCCACTTTCTCGTCTTTGTTCCTAGGCAGATGTTGCTCATTTGATCTCATATACTTGATTGATCTAAGAAGCATGTTCCTCTTGTGTGTTATTGTTTGTCTTACAGGCCTGCCTAATCTTTGTCTGAAAGGCAACATTTGGAAGTATCTTCATGTCTGAGTTAGAAGGGTGTCTGGGGGATATAGTCTTGGGGGTTCCTCCAGTCTCTGTCAGACCAGTAAGTCTGGTCTTTTTTGTGAATTTGATCACTTGCTCCACATTTTTCTTCTGCTCTGTCCAGAACCCTCTGTTGTAACCCCAGTCAGAGTGGTTGGTAGTAGTACAAAGGCACTATCCAGTTATTCTCGACTTGGGGTTGTGTGGGCTGTGGTTCATGTGGTCAATTAGTCCTTTGGACTAATTGCTCCCTTGGGTCTTTAGTTTTTCCCCTTCTCCTTTGCTAAGGGATCGAAAGTTGTAACTTAGGCAGCTGCTCACAAGCTTTTAAGACTCCAAACGCTACTCACCAAAGTAGGATATAGAACATTGTCTTTTAAGAACAATGTTGTGCTAAATGAAGTAGATGTTCCCCGAGTCTATGGTCCTTTGCCTTCGAGCCTGGGAACTTCATCCTGTGGGATGTTTAGTTATGCCTAAGAGGTTTCTCTGACTGCCACTTGTGTGCTCTATTGTCTATATTAATATATGAGGTGCACCTACAGTCATGTATTTAGAAATTCCCACCTCTGAACCTCTATCTGCTGGTAAGTGTGTTCTCTTAAACCCTCCTTCATTTCCTGACATATCTGTGTATCAATTTGTAGACTGTTGATTCTATTGTTAATGGATTGTCTATGCTACAGTAGTTACCATACCAAAAACCAAACCAAACCCACTGCCATAGAGTCGATTCTGACTCATAGTAACCCTAAGGACAGAGCAGAACTGCTCCATGGGGTTTGCAATGAATGGCTCGTGGATTCGAACTGCCAACCTTCTGGTTAGCAGCTGAGAGCTTAACCACTGTGCCAGCAGGGCTACATAAAAAAAAAAAATTTTTTTTTTTTTATAGTTGTTCTTTATTGCTGTGTTCCTCTCAGTGTCCTCTCTTACCTTAGTCCTGTTGTACTGACTTCTCTCATATTGTGTATTGCCTTTCCCTTCACCAGTATTAACTCATGTTTACTATCTTTTTGGTAATGTTCCCTCCCTCCCCCTTTCATCCCTGGTAACCATCAAAGAGACTTTTTTTTTCTGTATGTAAACCTTTTGTTGTTACTTTATAAAAATGGTCTCACACAATATTTGTCTTTTTGTGATTTGACTTATTTCATTCAGCACAATGCCCTCCAAATTCTCGGATTTGTTGTTATTCTTTGTTGTGTAACATTCCATTGTGTGTATGTACCACAGTTTGTTAATCCATTTATTTGTTGATGGGCATTTAGGTTGCTTCTACCTTTTTGCTATTGTGAATAATGCTGCAACGAACATGGGTGTGCACATGTCTATTCTGTCATAGCTTTTATTTCTTTAGGGTATACACCTAGGAGTGGGATTGCTAGATCACAGGACATTTCTACTTCTAGCCTTTTAAGGAAGTACCATAGCCTTTTCCATAGTGGCTATACCATCTTCCATTCCCATCAGCAGTGTATAAGAGTTCCAGTCTCCCCACATTCTCACCAACATTTGTTGTTTTCTGGTTTTTTGATTAGTGCCAATAGTGTCAACGTGAGATGTTATCTCACTATATTTTTGATTTGCATCTCCCTAATTACTAATGATTGTGAGCATTTCTTCATGTTTGTTAGCTTCTTGAATGTGTTCTTTGGAGAAGTGTCTTTTCATTTCCTTTGCCCGTTTTTAAATTGGATTATTTGTCTTTTTTTGTTGTTGTTGAAGTGTTGAAGTTTTCCATAAATTTTAGCGATTAGACCCTTGTCAGATATGTCATAGCCAAACATTATTTCCTAATCAGTAGGTTCTCTTTTTACTCTTTTGGAGAAGTCTTTTGTTGAACGTGTTTCATTTTTAGGAGGTACCATTTATCTAGTTCATTTTCTTCTGTGTGTGCATTTTTAGTTATGCTTGGTCATCTATTTATGCCAATATTATGGCCCCTTACATTGTCCCTAATTTCTCCTCCATGATCTTCATAGTTTTAAGTTTCATATTTAGATCTCTGATTGATTTTGAGTTAGTTTTTGTGTATTGTGTGAGGTATGGATCCTGTTTCATTTTTCTACAGGTAGATATTAATTTTGCCAGCACCATTTGTTGAAGAGGCTGTCTCTTCCCCATTGAACAATCTTTGGTCCTTCGTCAAAGGTCAGCAGTCAATAGGTGGATGGATTTATGTCTGGGTTCTATTCCATTCGTCTACCTGTCTGTTGTTGTACCAATACCAGGCTGTTTCGACTAATGTGGCTGTATAGTAGGTTTTCGATCAGATAGTGTGAGGCCCCCTACTTTGTTCTTGTTTTTTAATAAGGCTTTATTTATTTGGGGCCTCTTCCCCTTCCATATAAAGTTAGTGATTAGTTTTTCCATTTCAGTGAAGAATGCTGTTGAGATTTGGTTTGGGACTGCATTATATCTATAATACTGCTTTGAGTGGTACTGGCATTTATTTTCACAACGTTAAGTCTTTCTATCCAAGGGCATGGTATGTTTTTCCATTTATGGAGGTCTCTTTTGGTTTCTTACAGTAGTGTATTGCAATTTCTTTAAGTCTTTTACATCCCTGGTTAGATTTATTCCTAACTATTTTATCTTTTGGGGGGCTGTTATAAATGGTATTGTTTTCCTGATTTCCTTTTAACAGTTTTCTTTGTTGATGTAGAGGAATCCAACTGATTTTTGTATGGTAATCTTGTATTTTCCACTTTGCTGAATGCTTGTATTAGTTCCAATAGCTTTCCTGTGGAGTCCTTAGGGTTTTGTATGTATAAGAATCATATCATCTGTGAATAGGGATAGTTTTACTTCTTCTTGCCTTTTCCTGCCTTATTGCTTTTGCTAGGACACCCAATACAATGTTGAATAAATTTGCTGAGAATTTTTAACATGAATGGGTATTGGATTTTATCCAATACCTTTTCTGCATCGATTGAGATAATCAGGTGATTATTTTCCTTTATTTATGTGTTGGATTACATTGATTGATTTTCTAATTTTGAACCAAACTTGCATGCCTGGTGTGAATTCCACTTGGTCATGATACGCTGTTGTAGTCTGTTGGGTAGGATTTTGTTGAGAATTTTTGCATCTATATTCATGAGGGATATTGGTCTGTAGTTTTCTTTTTTAGTGGTGTCCTTGACTGGCTTTAAGAGTTATGCTGGCTTCATAGAATGAGTTTGGGAGTATTCCTTCCTTTCCTATGTTCCAGAATAGTTTGAGTAAAATTGGTATCAACTCTTTTCTGAATGTTTGGTAAAACTCTCCAGTGAAGCCATCTGGACCAGGGCCTTTTTTTGTTGGGAGTCTTTTTTAAAGACTCCTTCAATTTCTTTCTTTGTTATGGGTCTGTTCAAATTTTCTACCACAGTTTGCGTTAGTTCAGGTAGATGTTGTATTTCTAGAAATTTGTCCATTTCCTCTAGGTTTTCAAATTTGTTGGAGTCCAATTTCTCCTAGTATTCTGTTAAGATCCTTTTTATTTCAGTTGGCTTTGTTGTAATGTTACCTATCTCATTTCTTATTTGGGTTGTTTGCATCTTCTTCTGTTTTTCTTCTGTCAATCTAGCCAGTGGTTTGTCAATTTTATCAATCTTTCAAAAAACCAGTTTTTAGTCTTGTTGATTCTATTGTTTTTCTGTTCTCTGCTTCGTTTATTTCTGCTCTAATATTTATTATTTCTTCTGGTGACTGTGGCTTCCTTTTCCTGCTCTTTCTGATTTCATCTTCAATTTTCTTCTACTACCCAGCAGTTTTTAAGAAAAGCGTTATTTCGTTTCCATTTACTAGATTTTTTTTTTCTTCTTTGCTCTCCCTGTTACTGCTTTCTACTTCTACAGCATTGTGGTCAGAGAAGATGCTTTGTATTACTTTGATGTTTTTGAATTTATTGAGGCTCGCTTTGTGGCCTAAAGTGTGGTTTGTTCTGGAAAATGATCCATGAGCCCTGGAGAAGAATGTGTACTTTGCTGCTGTTGGGTGATGTGCTCTATATATGTCCATGAGGTAAAGTTGGTTGATTGTGATGTTTAGATCTTCTGTGTCTTTGGTGAATTTCTTTCTCATTCTTCTGTCCTTCACTGGGAGTGGTATGTTAAAGTCTCCTAGTATTAGTGTGGAACTGTCTATTTCTCTTTTCAGTGCTGTTAGAGTTTTTTTTTTTTTTTTTAATGTATTTTGGAGCTCTGTTCTTGGGTATGTATATATTCATTATGGTTATGTCCTCTTGTTGGATTGACCCTTTAATCATTATGTAATGTCCTTCCTTATCTTATATAATGAATTTTGCTTTAAAATCTCTTTCATCAGAGATTAATATTGCTATGCCTGCTCCTGCTCTTTTTTGGTCATTATTTGTTTGATATAACTTTTTCCATCCTGTTTTAGTTTATTTACATCTTTGTGTCTAAGATGTATCTCTTGTAGACAGCATATTGATGGGTCATGTTTTATTATTCATTCTGCCACTCTCTCTTTACTGGTGCATTTAGACCATTTACATTCAGTGTGATCATCAATAGGTATGAGTTTATTGCTGTCATTTTCTTATGATTTTTTATTTATATTTTTTGTGGTGTTGACTGTTTCTTTGTTCCACTTAATTTTCCATGCTGAGTTCTTGTTTGTTTGTTTATTGTGGCTTGTCTTTTAATTTCCTTCATCGTTTTTGGTTTTCTGTGTACTGAATCTTTATGATTTTCTTCTTTTATATTTTGATGAGTAGGTTTGTTGAGTTTATTTGTGGTTACCCTGAAATTTACCTTATCTTCCTAAGTTTTAAAGTAGTAATTTATTTCTTGATATTGCCTTGACTTCCTCTCCATATGTAAGTTCTAAACCTATACCCTTTATTCCTTCCGCCTTTATGTTTTGATTTGGTTTTCAGTTACAGATTAACATCTGTGGTTCCATGTTTTCCCTCCTTTAGCTTTATTTTATTTTTGAGAGTTCTCTATCTGGGGTGATGTCTGTCTGATGTTGTCACGTATTTTAATCTCAAGTTGTTGTCTGGTGTGTTATTAGTTTTCTGTTGGAAGGACTCCCTGAAATATTTCTTGTAAAGTTTATCTGGTTTTTTATAAATTCCTCCAATTTCTGTTCATCTGGAAATGTTCTAACTTCATCATCATATTTGAAGGATAATTTTGCTGGATATGTAATTCTTGGTTGGCAGTTTCTTTTTTTTCTCTTTTCAGGTTTTATATATATTATCCCATTGCTTTCTCGCCTGCATTGTTTCTGCTGAGTACTCAGAACTTAATCTTATCGATGTCCCTTTCCAGGTGGTCTTTCGTTTCTCCAAAACTACTTTCAGGATTCTTTGTCTTTGGTTTTGGAAAGTTTGATTATGATATGTGTTGGTGTTCTTTTATTGGGATCTATCTTGTATGGAGTTTGTTGTGCTTCTTGTTTGGTTATCTTCTCATCTTTCATGATATTAGGGAAGTTTTCTGTCAACATACCTTCAACAAGTCTCTCTGCTTTTTGTTGACTCCTCCCCTTCTAGGATTTTGATCAGGTATAAGTTATTCCTCTTAATGGTGTCCAACATAACTCTCAGACTTCTTTTTTTTTTCTGATTGTTCCTCAAACAGATTAGTGTCAAAGGACTGGTCTTCTACTAATCCTGTCTTCATTTTTTCAATTCTACTCCTATGACTTTCCATTGAATTGTCAATTTCTGCAATTTTATTGTTGCTTTTGTATCATTTCCAATTTTCTATTTAGCTTGTCATTTTGTTCTTGTATTGTTTTCCTGAATTATTCTAGCATTTTGTCTGTGCATTCCCTTGGTTTTGCCTGTGTCTCCCTTGATTTCTTTGAGGAGCTAATATATAAGCCTTTTGAATTCCTTATCAGGAAGCTCTATTTACCTTTTCTTCCTCAGGGAGGATTTCTGGTTCTTTATTATGGTCACTTGCTGGGGTCATCTTGCCCTGCTTCTTTAGGTGGCTTGCTATTATCTGTTGTCTCTGGAATATTAAGGGCTTATTGTATTTAATTTTTATTTGTACAGTTGTTTGCTGGGTCCTTTTTTTTCTTTCCCTTGGGTGATTCCTGGCAGGCATGGTTGGAGTGGTGCTCTGGTTGCTGGACTGGCTGTGCTGAAGCCCTCCCGACCTTTCTTTGGGTGGATGGATGGAGTGGCAGGTAGATGTGGGAGCTTGGGTCTCTGTTTACTGGTCTTGCAGGGCAGCTGAGGGTGGGTTTGTTTGGCTTTGGCCTCCGTCTGTCTTCAGTTTGGTGGCTCAGGAGGAAGGAATGATACTCTCTGTGCAGGTGGAGCAGCTGATGTGGTGGGCGAGTGGAGATGTGCTCCTCTCTTCTTGCTAGCTGTGGGGGGTAGGTCTAGGTGAGGGGGGTGGCAGGCGGACATTCACAGAGTTGCTCTACCTCTACCTCCTCCTGGGCACGGGAAAAGAAGAAGGAACAGCACCCAGATGTTTGATCAGTCTCGCTGCTTCTGTCTGTTGGTAGCGGGAAGGAGGAGGAAGGCGCAGTGTACTCACTCTTTTTCCACCCTGCACTGGGCAAGGGGAGGGAAGAAAGGGCCTCAGGGGTGACGTGCTCATAGTTGTAGCTCCTCTGCCCCTTCCTGGGTAGGATAGAGGATGGATTTGATCCTGGGAGATGCATGAACAGTAGTGTCACCTTGTGTCAGGCAAGGGCAGGAACGAAGGGGATGCTGGCGGATATGCGTGTAGTTGTGTCTCCTTTGCCCCTCACTGGGCAGGTTAAGGGAGAGAGTTGTGCCTAGTAGATACATGCACAGAAATGCTGCCTCATGCCAGATGGGGGGAGGGAGCAGTGGGTGAGCCCTCTTGCTGTCCCACCACTGCTGCCTTCCACCAGACCCTTGGTGGGGAGTAGGTGGCAGGCACAAGCACGAGGGCACGCCTAGTCCAGAGTTGGGTGGGGTTGGGAGAAGAAGATAGGCTCATGTTAGGGTCCCCCAGTCAGGCAAAGCAGTCAGGGCACAGAACCCTCTGCCGACTCTGATCAGGGGGATGGTGTGTTGGGGAGTGTGTTCCTCCAGCTATGTAGGATACGTGGCGCCAGGGCACCTTGTGTCTACTGCAGCCAGCTAACGGGACCTATCCTCTCTTGAGTGCGAGGGTGGAGCCACACAGGGACCGGCTGGGTGGGAGAGCTTCTGCTGACACTCCAAGAGTCCACCGTGCCATATGCACACTCACCCCCTGAGGTCAAGGGCTGCCACTTCTGAGTATCTCTGGTTCTGATCTGGTCTCTGCTTCTTTCCGTGTGTGTCTATAGAGGTTCTCTGTCCCTTTTCGGAAAGTTGTGAAGTTGCCTTGCTGTTTTCTTTACCCAAGGTCTCTGGTGACTTAGTCCTAAGTTAGCCTCAGCAGGCTGGGACAGCTGGTTGAGCTGTGCTGTTCTGTGTTACTCCTTTTTTGCTGCTTTCCTTACTCCTTCCAACTGGTGTTCAGTTCAGTCCTTAGACTTTCTTTTTTGATGTTCAGCATTCCTGATTATCTGCTTCTGTTTTGCTTGATTTTTTAGGTCTTTGGTGCAGGGAGACATTATGGTGTGTGTGACTAGGCTGCCATCTTGGCTCTGCCTCAGAAAATTGATAATTTTTAATATATATTTTTAACGGAGCCCTGGTACCATCTTGGTTGAGAGCTTGGCTGCTAATTGAAAGGTCAGCAGCATCAATCCACCAGTTGCTCCTTGGAAACCCAATGGCGCAGTTCTGCTCTGTCCTATAGAGTTGCTATGAGTTGGAATTTGACTCAATGGCAATGTTTTTTTTTGTTTTTTATCACTGAAGAATAGGGTGACTGGATTTGAATATCTGTTAAACTTGTTGATCATTAAATGATTCCACTCTCATCAGAATTATACTTCCAAATGTAATACATTCCAGATGCATTAATTGTTGCTTAATTCTACTTGCAAATCAAAAATATTTACCTGGAAACAGGCCTGAAGTGGAGCATATTATGAACTCAGGGTCTCTGTGCATTTGTTTTGTTTGATTCTGTTGAAGGAAATGATACCAATTTGAGGTGTTTTACCATGGCTATGTTCCAGACGCCATATGCAGGAAATAAATTTGAGGGATTTTCTCACCTCCACTTGAAGGGTTAATTGACTCTAATATTCCTCTGGAACTGTCGGTCTAGCCTGAAGAATAACACCAGACAATCCAAAGCCAATGGTGCCTGTGGCAAACAATGAGCCTTGTGGTCCCATGGCTCTTAACATCCATGTGTTTTCTATTGAAATGCAATGTCTAGTCAACTAAAAATAGGGCTCATTTTAAAGAAACCGAAGTACAGATTTAATCCAAATCAGCTATCATCATGGGCCAGAAACTTCTGGACTTCATGGACTCTGAATACAAAATAGGTAATACATACATAAAAAACAAACAAAAAAAACCCACATTTAATTAGTTTCTTTCATAGTGAAATACACTGGAAAAAAAATACTTGATTTCACATGTTGTTTAATAGGTTTCTGTTCCCATGGCAGAGTATCCTGTGATAAAGACTAGATTATCTTTAGAAATGTGCATGAAGAAATCTAGGTATCTATACGTGTTAAAGTACATTTTTATTCTACATTTAACACTGATATTCCTTCACATAATCTTTTGACTTATCCATGTGGTTATCACCATCATTAAAATAAATGAACCCAAAGCTTGATCTTTTCGAGTGACAAATTAAGACTCTTTGAAAAGCCCTCTTACAGATGGTTTCACAGTACAGGCAAAGCAACTGTGACAAAACAGGGTTAAGAGCTCCTTTGTCTTTTATATTCAGCACTTTTGTTAAAACACAGTCTCTATTTTGCAATCACGCTTTAACGGCTGATCCTACAGGACCATGCTGTAGTGATTTAGCTTTTTCCATAGAAGAGTGTTGATTTCTTCAGAGGAAATGATCCTTTTTGGTTCCCTACACTGCCTTGTCCAGGGCTGTGCACATAAAATAAGTGTTTGCTGAATTTAAATCATCTCTTACATGTGTGTTACATCTGATAGCTCTCAAAGTATTTTCAAAGCACAATTTCACACTTGATCCTCACATCAGCACTGTAGATGGACAGAATAGAAAATATTTTTATCAACTGTTCATGGATGAGAAAAATCAAGCCTTAGAAAGGTTAATACAGTGTACCTGAAGTCACACGGAAAGTAAGTGGCTGGCGAATGTGCAAGTCAAGGCTGAGTTGTCTAATTCCTTGTCTGATGTTTTTCCATACCTCCATTACTTGGAGAATAATGACCTAGTTATTCTATTTATTTGAAACTACGAACCTAGTTAAAGGATTCATTACTAAGATATCTTCCACAGATTGACCAGATAGACATATCTAAAATTTAAATCTATGTTTACCTACCTATGTTAAAAGCAACTCCCTACTGCATTTAAGACAAAAGTTCAAGCGTTATTGGCATGGCTTAAAAAATACTCCTGGTTCTAAGCTTTACCTGCTTTTCTAACAAACTCTATGCCTACTTCCTACTTCTTACTGTGAACTCCAGCACCAGAAAATGATGAAGAACATCCGGCATCACCCACACTGCTTCCATGGGGAATAAACTGCCACCTCCTTCCCACTCCAGCTTCAGTGATTCCAACTCATCTTTAAACAGCTTGCTCACCACCTCCTTTGGTAAATCTTTCCTAAGTCCCTAAAATTAGATGGGGTGCCCTTTTGCAAAGATAGTAGTGTCGCTGTTAATTGCTGCTGAGTTGGCTCCAACTCAGAGTGACCTTAAGTACAGGCAGTGGCCGGATTATGGAGGATTTCCGTTCCTAAATCTGTCTTTAAGTTGAATTTGTACGCAAATTGGAACCGTTAGGTATGGTTTGTAACTAACATCAATTATTCAAATGTTTGTCAGAATGTAGTATATGGTATACCTTTTTACGCACAAAAAACATTAAAACACTTCCAGATACACTAAAACATCTTGAACATAAAATACAGTAATAGTAATAATGTTTTGATGCATCTTATCAAGTACTGCCTGTTTGTTATTATGTACCATTTTATGTACATTGGATTTTTAATATAACAGGCTTTACAGGGGTTGGCTCCAAACTATGAGTTGTACAAAAGTCAGACATTGCTAACCAGGGGACTACATGTATTTGCAAACAAAAACGAAAGAGATTTAAAAGAATTCAAAACGTTGCAAAGCTGGAAAAGATAACTATGATGAGACACCAAAGAGTAGGAGATAAAATTAAGAAAGTCTTTAAAACACGAAGGCAAACTAAAATAGGCTCAGGGAAAAGACCTGATTAAGTGAGTAATTTCCATACCTATTGTTAAAACCTCTCAGTTGATAAAGGTTTTTCCATGTGAAAGGCAGCTTAAAGGTATGGTGCCCACTATAATCTTTTAATTAGATAAACTGACCTAGGCAAAGAACTAAGTGTTGAGTGCTACTACAGAATCTAGATAAAGCAAAGTAGCAACTTTCAAATCAAAAAAGAGCAAATCAAAAGATTACAGCAAATTTGAGACCTGTTTTAAAAAAAAAACAAACCCTGAAAAATAGTGGGTAAATAATGGGTATGGCTATTGATACATATAATCTACTGAATCAAATAGATAAGTCCATTAGACTTTATTTTTTTAGAGTTTTAGATTTACAGAAAGTCCAGAAATTTTCCACATACCTCATCTCTCCTGCAGTTTCCCTATTATTAGTATCTTGCATTCCTGAGGTACATTTGTTACAACTGATGAACCAATACCAATATGTTATTATTAACTAAAGTCCATAGTTTACATGAGGGCTTACTCTGTGTTGTAGAGTCCTACAGGCTTTGACAAATGCATAATGTCATGTGTCTACCATCACAGTATCATACAGAATAGTTTCACTGCCCTAAAAATGCCCTGGGCTCCCCCTGTTCAACCCTCCCCTCTCCCTTTGAGCCCCTGGCAACCACTGACCTCTTTATTGTCTCTCTAGTTTTGATTTTTCAGAATGTCATAGAGTTGGAATCATACAGTATGTAGCTTTTTCAGGCTGCTTCTTCTACTTAGCAATATGCATTTAAAGTTCCTCCATGTGTTTTAGTACCTTGATAACTTTTTTTTTTTAATTGTTGAAATAATATTCTATTGCATGGATGTGCCACAGTTCACTTATCCCTTCAACTACTGGAGAACCTCTTGGTTGATTCCAATTTTTTGGCAATTATGAAAAAAGCTGCTGTATACATTTGTGTGCAGTTTTTTATGTGGACATGTTTTTAATTCATTTGGGTAAACATTTAGGAGCAGGACTTCTGGATAGTTAGCCTATGTTTAGGTTCTTAATATCTGCATTTCTACCAGCAATGAATTAGAGTGCCTGATACCCTGCATCATCGTCAGCATTTGGAGTTGTCAGTGTTTTGGATTTTAGCCATTCTAATTTTTTTTTTTTTTAATAGGGATGCAATGGTATCACATTGTTTTAATTTCCTAATGACGTTAGGATGGTATCTTTTCATATGCTTATTTGCCTGCTATGTACATATCTTCTGAAGTGCCTGTTTAGATCTTTGACCATTTCGTCGTTGTAATTGGGTGTTTGGGTTTTAAGACTTCTTCGTGTATTTTGGATACAAGTCCTTTACCAAATACATGTTTTGCAAATATTTTCTACCAGTCTATGGCTGTCTCTTCATTCTCATAACAGTGTCTTTTGCACAGAAGTTTTTAAGTTTAATAAAGTCCAACTAACTTTTTTTTATTGTGCTTTTGGTGTGGTAGCTATCAGATCCAATGTCACCTAGATTTTCTCCTGTATTATCTTCTAGGAGTTGTATTGTTTTGCATCTTCCATTTTAAGTAAATTTTTATAAAATATGTAAGGTCTTCGTCTAGTATTTTTTTTTTTTTTTTTGCATGTGGATGCCCAGTTGTTCTAGCACCATTTGTTGGAAAGATTATCCTTTCTCCACTGAATTACCTTTGTTCAAGATCAGTTGACTATATTTGTGTGAGCTTATTTCTGGGTTCTCTAGTCTGTCCACTGATCTATTTGCCTATACTTTCACCAATACCACACTCTCTCGTTCACTCTAATTTTATAGTAAGTCATGAAGTCAGGTAGTGTCAGTCCTCCATGTTTTTCTTCAGTATTGACCATTCTGCATCTTTTGCCTTTCCATATAAGCTGTAGAATATGTTTGTCAATATCCACAAAATAATTTTGATTGAGATGGTATTGAATCTATATACCAAGTTGAGAAGAACTGACATCTTAATAATGCTGTCTTCCTACTTATGAACTATCTTCATTTATTTAGATATTCTTTGATTTCTTCCATCAGTTTTTTTCATTTTCCTCAAACAGATCTTGTACATGTTTTGTTAGGCTTATATAAGTGGTACAAATGGTTAAGTGCTCGACTACTAGTCAAAAGGTTGGTGGTTTAAACCCACCCGGAGGCACCTTGGGAGACAGGCCTGGTGACCTGCTTCGGAAAGGTCACAGCCTTGAAAACCCTATGGAGCAGCTCTACTCTGCACACATGGGATTGACATGAGTGGGAATCAAACAGATGGCAAATAATAACAATAACATACCTAAGTATTTAGGTCTTTTTTTTTGGTATTAATGTAAATGGTGTTTTTAATTTAAAAATCCAATTGTTCATTACGAACAGGAAAGCGATTGAATTTTTTATGTTAATCTTGCTATAATCGATTAATTCCAGGAGTTTTTTAATTCCAGGAGTTTTTGGTCTATTCTTTAGGATTTTCTACATAGACAATCATATCATCTGCAAACAAAAAAAAAAACAAAACAAAGATAGTTTTATTTCTCCCTTCCACATTGGTGTATCTTTTATTTCCTGTTCTTATCTAACTACATTAGCTTTAGTAGTATTTTTAGAAAGTTGGACAGAGGTTAAAAAACAAAAACCTTAAACCAAAAATGTTTGACTTACTAAAAGTTGATAAGCCTCAGACATCTAACATAACTCTCATGGCAGAAATTAGGCTGAGAAACTTGCCAGGCCTCAAAGAGACATTTTCACAATGCCTGGTTCAGACATGGCCAAGGAGGATAATGGAAAGAAAAATACACCCAGAGGGTAGTGCTAAGGAGAACAGTGGGTAAGTGTGCATCTCCCAAAGAGAAGGACGAAGGCCCAGTCAAGGGTCCTTGTTAACCCTCAGGGTAAGAACCTTCACACTGTCTTGTACAGTAATTTGAGAAATACCAGAACCAGGGCTTGCCTGCTACGTGTCTTCCACACCTTCTTTTCTTGAATGGCAGTGTTTACTGTGGTAGGCTTCCTATTCCTCTTAAATCATTGTTCATTGGGTGAGACTGTGTACGGGCAGAAAGTTGTCATTATTTTGATACCAACAAAGTCATATCTGGAACTGATGAAAACACTGTCACATACCACCTAGAGATGCTGGACTTTGAGCTCGATGCAGTGGCGAATAGGTTGCCTTTTTAGATTGTTTCCCCTAGGGAAAAAAATAATGTTCTATACACATGGGAAAAAAAAAAGCAAAGGAATCTTTGCTAATTAGAAAAGCTGCGTGTGGCAGAGACCAAATAAAACCAAATCCATTGCCTCGAGTGGATTCTGACTCATAGAGACCCTCAGAGTAAAACCGCCCCATAGGGTTTCCAAGCAGTGGCTGGTGGATTCATACTGCCAACTTTTTGGTTAGCAGCTATAGCTCTCAACCACTGAGCCACCATGGCTCCCTGATAGAAGCAGTAATACTAAATATCCACATGCTCCCCTGCAGTGAGGTAGGACCATGTGACAAGGCTAGACAAAGGCCTGCTATGGGAAACAAGCATCATCTCTGTGCCAAAGCACTTAAATGTCTGTTGGGGAATTTTCCCACCCCTGCCCCCTACTGTGGCAACTGAGGTGGTCTTGTGCTGAGACCTCTGAGCCATAAGATGAAAGCACCCCAGGGTTTTCAGTCCAATTGCTCTGGAAATTTGCTCAGATCTCCGTCAGATAACTTGAATGAGAAAGAAACCTTTGTCTTGTGAAGCTACTAAGATTTGGAGTTGATATTATCATTACGGAGCCCTGGTGGTACAATGGTTAAGAACTACAGTCAGCTATGGCTGCTAATCAAAAGGTTGGCAGTTCAACTTCACCAGCTGCTCCTTGGAAACCCTAGGGGGCTGTTCTACTCTGTCCTACAGGGTCGCTATGAGTTGGACTCAACTCAATGGCAATGGGTTTGGTTATTATCATATTTAAATGATCAAAACATAACCTATATGCTTAATGCATATCCCTCCTGTGATTTCGACAGCTACTCTCTAAATTACTTTTATTACAATTCCTCCATTATAATGTAATTATTGCTTGATCCATGTGTCTCTCCAAGCATCCTATGAGCTTAAGAACAGAGATTATGTCTTACCCATTTTTATTTCTCTATTCCTTATCATAGAGCTTGACAAGTGGATGAAAGCAGCCCAGAGACTAAATGGACTGATTGATGTCACTCATGGTACAGGAAAATCTTGAAGAACTGCATCATGGATGTATGTAATGTTAAGAACTCATATGTGTACATAAACCCTTTAATTCCAAAGAAGTGATGCTAAGGCTAAGCCTTTAGGAACTTTGAGCTTATTTTTTCTCTCCATGTCTCATTTGGTAAATCTCTTGCTACTCTAATATGAGGACTAATTTCTTCCCCTAGGATAAAGCATTAATTAAATGACTTAGGAAACTGTTTTTATCAAAGAATAGAGGCTCTGATCTCAGTTTTTGCTCCATTAACTTTAAAGTTCAATACATTTTTATTGAACCCACACACACTTTAAATATGAATTGCTTTTCACTAATTGGTCTATAGGGACCACAGTGACTGTTTTGGTCTTCTTCTTTGGCTTTTTTTTGCTTTTCCTTAAAAAAAAAGTTCCTAAACTTTATTAATATTCATTAAATCAAGAAATGATTGCTGGAATCAAGGAATAAAAATCAATGGAGAGAGATGACAAGTTCTGGTTTGATCTCTTCCCTGACTGGTGGTCTCTTGCCTGACTGGTGGTCTCTTGCAAGAGATTATTCCCAGCTGCTTTGTTAGAACAACTGAACCAAGCACTCATTCATTCAGTAGGTGGGCATATTTTTACAGTTTAACATTTCTGAAATTTGGGGAGAGGAGGTATTTTTTTAAAAATTATTTATGGCATCTTATATTCAATAAGGAGCCCTGGTGGCTTAATGATTAAGCACTTGGCTACTAACCAAAAGGTTGGTGGTTCAAACCTACCAGACGCTCTGCAGAAGAAAGATGTGGCAGTCTGCTTCCACAAAGATTACAGCCTTGGAAACCCTATGGGGCAGTTGTACTGTGTCCTGTAGAGTCACTATGAGTCAGAACAGACTCAGCAGAAATAGGTACATTCAATGCCCCCTGGATGGTGCAAGCGATTTGCGATTAGCTGCTAACCTAAAGCTTAGCAGTTCAAACTTACCCAGTGGCTCTGTGGAAACAAGTGCTGGTGAACTGCTTCCATAAAGATTACAGCCAAGAAAACCCTATGGAGCATTCTACTCTAACATATGGGGTCGCCATGAGTCGGAATTGCTGTGATTGATAGCGTTGGGTTCTAGTCAACAGCAGCATTCAGTGGTGCTGCCAGGTGGTGGAGAGATGCACATGCAGTACCTTGGTCAGAGATGTTCCTGCATCCTTCACTTCTGCTGAAGCTATGTGCAGTGTTTGTGCTTCCTGTGTTTAATTACGTTTCAGTCAAGAAATCTTTTACGACCATTTGAGAAAGAAACATGAATCCTGGTTGTTGTCTAGAAACCTACTCTGGACACCTTCTGGTAGATAAAGCACCAGCATAAAACCTGAAGGATAGGTGTCCATGGTTCAGAAGAAGATCTTGGCATCAAGAGCAGCATACTCTTTTACACTCCTGATAGCACAGGAGAGAACAGTTTATAAGACAGACAGACCCAGGGCATTGATAATTCTGAGTTGACTCAGAAGAATTGGACTCTGTATGTGAAAAAGTTTTAGAAATTCCTTAACTATTTTAGTTATATCTACTTTCTATGTATATACAAGAGTAATTTATAATAATTTGTGGCAAATGAGTCTTTCAAGGCATATAAAATAAAAACTTTAAGGGATGAGAGAACTTGGTATAATACTATAATTGGCACTTTTTCCCACAGGATACATACAATGATGGTGGATGTTAGAATTGTTGGTATTTTACATTTGACAGTATATGGTATTTATTGAGTTGATAATATCAGATAGTGTTCTAGGTGTTTGGGATAAATCAAAGGACAAAGTTCCCTGACTTTATGAAGCTTATAGGCTAATTGGGTAGGACAGTACAAAGAGACACAAATTAGTATAAAGATACATAATATACCAGAGGAAGATGAGCGTTACGGAGAAAAAATAAACATAGTGAAATGGATAGGCATGCTGTAGATGTAGGTGCTATTTTATAGTATTGTCAAATAAGGTCTCTTTTAAATGGCAATATTTCAGTAGTGACCTGAAAGAATCGAAGAAGTTTTATAGGTGGTTACTTGGGAAAGAATATTCTAGGCAGAGGGAGTAGTAGATATAAAGGCCTGCCTGGAGATAGTACTGTACCTGCATATATAAAGGACAGGAAGTGTGGCCACAGTTAGATGGGTGATAGAAAGAATGGGAGGAGAGGATTTCAGACAAGTGTTGGGGGCTGGGTTAAATGTGGTGTCTTGTTGGTCATGTTAAGGACTTTGGGTTTGCTTTAAATGGGGTGGAAAGTCATGGGAGTATTTGGACCAAGTGATCTCAGTTATGTTATAAAGGAGTTTATTCTAGATGTTGTAGGGATACTAGGCTGTAGGGAAGTAAGGACGAAAGTAAGGAGACCAGTTAGGGTTTCATTACAGTAATTCAGGCAGAGGGTTAGTAAGGGAGATGATGAGAAAGCACCAGATTTACAGTTTGGTAGAGTCTGAATAGATGTGGCATATGAGAAAAATCCATGAAATCACAAGGCTCAAACATGACTCCAAGAATTGGTTCAAGAGCCAGAGGAATATAGTTGCATTTACCGTCACATGGAAGATTGAAGGGGTGAAAGACTGGGTTGAAAATTAAGTTTGCTTTTTGATAAGCTAGAGATACGTAGTACACATCCAAGTAGAACTTAAGAAGGTAGTTGTGTGTATGTATATATATATATAAAATCTGGATGTCAGGGACGAATTCTGAATTAGAGATATTAATATGGACAGTCATCAAAATCAAGATTGTTTTTATAGGCATGTACCTGGATGACTGACTCCTTTACAGAGTACATATAGAAATGATACGATTATTTTCATTACTTACCCCTGGAGCAAAAGGGTTTAAGTGGAGACTATTAACTGTGTTAAATGCTGCAGAGAGATTAAGATGAGGCTTAAGTAACAAGTTGATTTTGTAAATCCGAGGTTACTGATGGTCTTGAAAAGAGCTGTTTTGGTGGCAGAGTGGAGGCAAAAGACTGGAGTGTTAGAGTAGGCACAAGAGAGAATGGGAGGAGAGAAATTACAGACAACATGTATGGATGACTCTAAGGAAATTTTGCTCTGAAGATGACAGAGAAATAGGGAAGAAGCTAGAAGGGGATGTGAGTTAAAGGAGAGTTTTTTTTCAAGATGAGATATATGTATACGTGTTTGTATGCAGATGAGATTCACATTGCACAGAGAAAAACACGGTAACAGAAGGAAGAAGGAAACATTGCTAACTTAGTATCACTGAGGTGGTGAGTGAAACAGGATCTAGTGAACAAGTGAGGGCCTAAGGCAGAACTAGGTAAAATATGATATTTTGGAATAAATGGAAGTAGGCTTGTGGGGATCATGATGGAGGCATATATGGAGGCTATCTTCTAATGGCCTCTCTTTCCTTGGTGAAATAGGAAGCAAGGTAGCTGGAGCATGAGGCTAGAGGAAAGAGAAATTTGAGATTTGAGACAAAAGAAGGTATGATGCAATTGTTTAAAAGAGTGAGTAAATCCACTAGGGAAATAGAGTAGGATGGCCAGTTAGCAACAAAGCACAGTTCTCGTTATCACCAGTGGATCTGCGGCCTTAACCATTTTCCCTGGTCTTAAAGTCCTCACTCAATGCTACTTCCAAGTGACCCAGGCTTCCACCCTTGGAATGCCTCCGTCATGATTCCTGCAAGCTTACCTATATTTATATCTATATTTGTATAAATTTATTTGTTTACTAGGTCCTGCTCTCACCATCTAAGCAATAATGAGTTAACAACAGTTTCCCTCTTTCATCACTTTTTCTTTCTGTAGCATGAGTCCCATCAGTACACGTTTAAATATATCCCATCTTTTAAATAAAACATTCTCCTTTAACCTCACATCTTCCTTCTAGCTTCTTCCTTATTCATTATTTTCACAGCAAAATTTTTCCATGGTATAATCATAGAATCCTTGATTATACCACATGTAGTATTTTTTTCCATCAACCATCTTCCCATATTGCAATACTTAAGTATTGTCTTACATTTCTAATTGTTAAAAATCTGTAACCAGATTTTTTCTAGACTTCTAAATAGAACCAATAGTATCAAATTAGTAAGATATATATTTTAAGTACCAACTTTGTTACATAAAGCATTGTGCTATATTAAGTTTTTGAAAAATAATTTTATAAAAAAGGATTTGGTTATCACTTGAATTTTGTTATGTGGCATTTAAACTCATCTTGAATTTTGCTTACCATTTTTATACGGCTCTATGAAGTGAAAATACCATATTAGCAGTTAAAAAAAAAAAGTATCTTTCTCAGGATAAAATTGCACATAATCATGAATTATATGACTTCCTCTACAGGTCTGAAGATTTTTGAAGAAATTATGTTTGCCTGGTAAATTGGCTGCCTTTTACTCTTAAAAATGCAAGGTGGTGATTTTTATAGTAAAAGGGAAATTGTTTGGAGTCTGTCTGAAACTATAAATTCATCTTCCAAATGCCATGCCCCTCGGAGGACAATTTCCACTGAAAACTTCCTGGTCCCCATCTCCTTGCACGTGGTGCATGCTCACTGAGGCTTAGGGCGTAGGGTTATAATTAAGATGAAGAATGACGACACTCCTCCTGAAAGAAAAATTTGGATCCATAGCTACTGTTCATTTTTATATCTTAGTGGTACAGCAAAATTTAATAATGCATTTGAAAAAAGCCTACCAGTGGAAAAAATAGAGTATTCTGACATATACAATATAATAACTTTCCTATATATAGTAATATAAATAAATGGCTGAAAAGTGCTACCAAATAATATGCCTTATGGAAAGAGCTAATAAAATAAAACCTCCAAAATGGAGGCCTTTAAGTTACATTGAGTTAACTGGCCAGGCCTGCCTTCTCTTTGAAGTGTCCTCACTCTCATTGCCAGTGCCCCCAACATGCCTGAGCCAGGGGACACAATATTTCTCTGGATCGAGCATGGACAAAACCTTCTGCCCTTTGCTTCCTTTAACAAAAATGAGGTAGTCTAGAATTTACAAAATAAATGCACAAAATAATGGTCAGTATCCCAATTATTAGGAGCCCTGGTGGTACAGTGGTTAAGTGCTGGGCTGCTAGCCAAAAGGTCGGTGGTTCGAATCTACCAGCTGCTCCTCAGGAGAAAGATGTGCCAGTCTGTTTCCATAAAGATTTAGAGCCTTGGAAACCCCAGGGGTGGGCAGTTCTACTCTGTCCTACATTGTGTCACCATGAGTCAGAACTGACTTGATGGCAATGGGTTTGGTTTGGGGTATCCAAATTAGCAAAGAGAAAAGGACACCCAAAATTCACAGAAGGAAAAAAAAAAAGGAATGAACAGTGTATACGAGGACAAAGGAACAATGCATACAAGGACAAACCTCCTCTAATGAAACAAACAGAAGAGAAAGATACCAAATTCCACTCTAAAAATATCTTGAATCATCATTTTAATGCTTGTGTTTATAGGGCAAGAAGGGCACTTTCTTTGTACCATTAGAGGGTTTGAACTGATAATTACTTTTCTTGAAAGCAAGTTGCTATATTGTGAAGAGCCTTTGACCCAGTAATTCCTGTTATAAAAGGCTCTGCTAAGAAAATAACTGGAGATTGGGACATCATTGCACAGATGGTCAGCACAGCCTTATTTATAATAGTTCATAATGGAAACATCTTAATGTTAAATTAATAATGGCACACCCATATGTTAGGGTATCATTGAAAAACATCAACAAAAAACCCATTGTCATTGATTCTGACTCATAGGGTTTTTAAGGCTACAATCTTTACAGAAGCAGACAGCCACATTTTTCTCCCAAGGAAGCAGCTGGTTGGTGGGTCCGAGCCACTGACCTTCCAGTTAGCAACTGAGCACTTAGCCACTGTGCCAGCAGAGCTCCCCCAGGGTATTACACAGCCATTAAAATTTTGATTTCCAAGGCCTAGGAGATTTGTTCTCAATATTAAATGAAAAAATCAGACAAACATATATTTATTGTAAAATACATCGAACAGAAGTACACCAAAATATTAAAAGTGGTTATCTTAGGACAAAGGAATCTTGTGTGATTTTTTTTCTAAGTCTTCCCTAGAAAGTTTATATTAACTTTTTATTCAGATAGTGTAAGGTATTAAAAATTATCAATATAAAAAAGTAGAGATTTACAAAGAAAGGTACTGTTAGGTACTGTTAAGTCGGTTACAACCCATAGTGACCCTATGTACAATAGAACAAAACACTGCCCCGTCCTGCATCATCCTCACAATCATTGCTGTGTTTGAGCCCACTATTGCAGCCACTGTGTCAGTCCATCTTATTGAAGGGTCTTCTTCACTGACCCTCTACTTTACCAAGCATGATGTCCTTCTCCAGGTAGTGGTACCTCCGGATAACATGTCCAAAGTATGTGAGACAAAGTCTCACCATCCTACCTTCCAAGGAGCACTCTGACAGTACTTCTTCCAAGACAGGCCTATTTATCTTTCTGGCAGTCCATGGTATATTCAATATTCTTTGCCAATACCATAATCCAAAGGCATCAACTCTTCTTCAGTCTTCCTTATTCACTGTCCAGCTTTCACATGCATATGAGGCAACTGAAAAGATCATGCCTTAGGTCAGGTGTGCCTTAGTCCTCAAAGTGACATCTTTTTAACACTTCAAATAGGTCTTTTGCAGAAGATTTCCCAATGCAATATGTCATTTGATTTCTTGACTTCTGCTTCCATGGGGGTTGATTGTGGATCCAAGTAAAATGAAATCTTTGACAACTTCAATCTTTTCTCCATTTATCATGATGTTGTTTATTGGTCCACAGTTGTGAGGATTTTTGTTTCCTTTCTATTGAGCTGTAATCCATACTGAAGGCTGTGGTCTTTGATCTTCATCAGTAAGTGCTTCAAGTCCTCTTCACTTTCAGCAAGCAAAGAAAATTAACAGTGCAAAATGAGTCCAGCTTATGAAAACAGATTTGTGATGTCAGCATACCTAGTTAAGAGTAAAGGCCCAGTCCTATCTCCCAATGTGAAGACATCCTATCCAGGGAACACTGGGGCTTCTCTCTCTTTCCTTCCTGGGCCTCATTTTTTCCAGGGGAACTGTTTTATCATAACAGGAGTATATGTTCATTGTCAAGCATGCAAATATACTATGAAGGTATATAAAATAAGTAAATCCCCTCCTACTTTCTTTCCCCACATTAAAAACATTTATTGGTGTATAATTTGCATATAAAAATATTCACTGATATTTAGTAAAAAGCTCCATGATTTTTGATAAATGTCAAAATGTATAATTACTACTACAGTCAGGATACAAGACATTTTCATCACCCCAAAAAGTTCCCTTGTACTCCCCTCACAGTCCATTCTCCCCCAGTCCCAGGCAACCACTGATCTACTTTCTGTGACTATAGTTAGCTGTTGCCTTTGTAGAATTTTCTATGAATGGAATCATACATATTGCTTACTAATGTGTTTTAGATTAGTCCATATTATTGTATGCTATGAAAAAAAAATTTTTTTTTTTTTTTATGGCAGCATGCAATTGTATATCAAAATTTGTTTCTCCAGTCACATACTGATGACCATTTGGGTTGTTTCCAGATTTGGATGGTTATGAACAAAGCTGCTGTAAACGTTCAAGTACAGATATTTTTGTGAATATGTTTGCTTTTTTTTGCGGGGGAGGTTAAGTAACTAGAAATAGGACTGCTCAGTCATATGGTACACATAAGAAACTGGCAAGTATACTCCCATGATATTGCTCTATAAAAGTAAATGCCTGAAGGCTAAAGTTTTAGACTTTAATTATTGGACTAACTTTACCCTACCTGACTCTCCAGGTCTAAATGAATGTCTTGGGGTAAAACCTGTGCGCTGTGCCATTACCACCTGGAATAAACTAAATGATTTCATGCACGACAAACCTGAGCATTTTTCTACTTATTTTAAGATAAAATCTTCAGAAGACAATTGGTACAGTTGATAAAATTAGATGAAACTCTAGAAAATTACTAAAGGCTTGCATGCATGGTAATATCCGAACTAACTAAAAATTTGAACAGGAATTGGGTCTGTTTAGTGAGGAAAAGAGCTATTGGTTATCCATATTTTGAAAATGAAACTAAGTGGGTGTGAGTCAACAGTTAAAAGTCATTACGATGTCCACCACTATAAAGAGGCCTCTTTGTGACAGGATAAACTTTTCACAGGCTGAGCAAAGAGGACATTAGGTTGCTCGCCAGTATACAAGAAGTACCCTGTGAAAGGCACATTGGCAAACACAAGAAGCCCAGACCTCAATACTACCACCTTGAGGAAATAGGGCATAGTGTGTGGATGACCAAGATACTCCAAACCATAACTTTTCAACTTTCTTTGGCTAGACCTGGTATAGATATAGGAAATAACATGGAACATACAAAATTGTATTTAAGGTAAAAAGACTTGTGACTGACCCTGGGGGGCAGGGGAGTGGGGGAGACATGGAATCAGAAACATTTAGACTTAAAATTTTAAATTACTAACAAAATGAATTGCTTCAGTCAACCATTTACTAGGGTCAAAGGGAAGGGTCATGTACTCCCAAGTGGGGATTTTTGGAGGCTACCAAGGATCTGTTGCTGTTGTATGCTGTCAAGATTCATAGCGGCCCTATAGGACAGAGTAGAACTGCCCCATCTTCTCCCATGGAGCGGCTGGTGGGTTCAAA
Source organism: Loxodonta africana (assembly GCF_030014295.1). Taxonomy (NCBI): domain Eukaryota; kingdom Metazoa; phylum Chordata; class Mammalia; order Proboscidea; family Elephantidae; genus Loxodonta; species Loxodonta africana. The sequence goes on from NC_087352.1 coordinate 38,444,922, forward strand.
CTGCTGACTTTTGTGTTAGCAACCCAGAGCTTAACCACTGCACCACTAGGACTCCTACAGAGGATTCAGTAAAGGGACAAACTTAAAGGATAGCCCCTGATGTCAGCCTGATCACACCCGACCACAGCAATAATACCTTATAATTAAAAGGGATAAGAAAGAAGTGGTACCTGCCCTGCTACTAGGAGCAATAAGCATAAGATGGACATAAAGGAAATACCTTGGCCAGAAGGATAGCGTCCCAAAGGCTTATTCCAAATCCCAACGCATTTGTTCCAATAAATAATGATCCACTACCTCGATCCTGATGATTATCCTGGTGACCAATATAACCCTGACAGTCGGCTCTCATGACCCATGACAAGTGACAAAATTACCAAAAACAGTAGTGACGAAGTTTGCGTCAGAGTCACAAAACAAGAATTTCAACAAGCAAGCACCTTCACTGAAACATAATTGCTTTTTGAACTTTGGTCAAAAGGTAGGAGAAACTAAGCCTCACAGGTGACAAATTAATACAGTTGGGTATAATCACCAATGATGCTACTTTTTAAACCAATAATTCGGATCCCTAGGGAATATGGTCTAAACAGTTATGGAAATCAGCCAAAACTGTCAACCACAGAGAAAAAATTAACTCTCTCAGCCCCACAGGTATGATACTAGTTATATTAAGATACTTGATACCATAAATAATACAGGTATCCTCCATTTTTCGAAAGTTCACTTTATGCCACTTTGCTTTTACAAATGACCTACATTAGCGTCTGTTTTTGCTAACTGAAAGAAATCTGAAGGTTTTTGCTTTTACGGAAAAAGATAAAAAGCAAAACTAATGTTTGGTATTTGTTTTGCAGCCAGCATGGCATTGCCAAGCTCCTTCCCAGGAACTACACGGTACATACATTATTTCTACTTTATATAACCCATGTATTTATCATATCCTTCCTGCTTTTCCTATATGTTAGTGTTATTTTAGGTTTTATGTGTTATTTGGTATGATTTAGTAGGTTATTTTGGGGCCTGGGAATGCTCAAAAATTTTTCCCATTAAAATTAATGGTAATTGCATCTTCATTTGTGCCATTTTGGCTTACGAAATGCTTCATAGGAACACTCGACTTTCAGATAGCAGGAGAAACCTACACACTTTCTGATACAACCCTTATAAAATCTAATAATAATTCATTTAGTAAAGGGGAAAATGTTGCCTCAAACACTAGAAACTCACTGGGTAACTACAGAGAAATTGAAACTCCTACAGATTAAGGACGCTTCCCTAATTTCCATTTAATCACTTTCAGATGTGTCACAATAAGCTCTGTTGACTTCTCGGACTCCTACAGCTTACATTTACTGCTCCCAGCATTTCTGTTGTTGACAGCCTAACTCATAGCAATGGATTCCAAGTCAACGTTACGAATATCTTTTAGACATTACAATTCCACCGTTTGTACAATTTGATGTCAAATCACCAACACCTTCCACCTCAATTGAACCTACCACATCAACTGGGCCATCAATTCCTCCTCTACATTCCACAACAACAAATCAACACTGACAAAATTAAAGAAGAATTTGAGGTTAAAATCCAACGTGGTATGAACAATCAGAATGCAATTAAAGGGAACGCTGACACATTGTAAAAAATGTAATATCACTGAACAATTTCTATGGAAATTCTCAAATCGGAACCTAACTTATTGTGTAAACTTTCACCAAAAACACAATAAAATATTATTAAAAAAATGCAATATTCTAGCTTAAAAACTAATATAGGAAATACCTGAAGTGGTCATTACAGGTAGATACTGGAGCCCACCCATAACAGATAATCTTATTAAATCAAAAGTTGATGTTACCTTTGATAATGGATGTGATGCCACAAAGGCTTGTCAAATAAAAATCCTTGCTTTAAAATGCAGGACTGAAATAGTGTTATCATACATGGACATATCCAATTTTAAAAACGGGACTGGACGGTTAGAGATGATCAAACACCACTGTTTGTAGACGGTGTTCGTGTTCCTCATGACCAACCGACAGGATGGAATTATAACACATGGATAACACCAGATGCTACAGATACACCTGACATACAGGTACCCGTGACTATGGCTTTTAAGCCTGGAAAACCAGCAATAGATTATTTAGGCAATGGACTTTTGGGGCTTGCTTCAAGAATTTTACAAACTCTACTTACAGGACAAATGGTGAGAATGCAGAGTATCTGCTTTAAGATTGCCTTAAAGTGATAAATACCTTTAAAATGACAGTTGGAAGAAAACTTATTACTCACATCCAGGATAAAATAGTAACAACTAGTGAAAATTTTCACCTGAATAAACCTAAACCTAATACATCCTTGGTCAATATCAAAGCAACATAGAGGAACTACAACCAGGTGAGCAAACACTTGAGGCAAGAGACAAAACATATATAGTCTCAGACCCAGAAGGTAACTAAAGAATATAAGGACAAGTTTCCAAAAACCATGATCACTTTAAATACAGCATTTATGGCATCTGTGTTATGCTTTACAACATGCTACTAAAGCTTTTACTCCTATCAGTGTTATAAAAATGATGTTTACCTGGACAAAGGAAGTTTGTCTGAATGGCTAAACAAGCTAAAATTTTAGAATTTTGATGAATGGATATTGAGTCATATAAAAGAAGCATCTCCATTTGTGATACTGATTATAATTGGAAAATTTTCCATGAAACTTGCCTTAAAGAAGTTAATGCTAAGACTTTTGATTGAATGCAATTTGAGATCAAAGAGTGGACTGTGATGTATCCTCATTACGTAATGATCTCAGACAACTTATGTGTGAAACATGTATGATGCGAACATTTAAAACTAAGCTGTGAACAACTTAAAATGCATTTTTCAGGTTAACAATCGCTTTGCAGTGACATGGTTTTATGTAACCTTCAGTTTATCTGTGTTAGACACTGTGAGTAAACCTCTGATTATGAACCTGACGAAAGTTACCCTGACACACTAGGGAACTGGACATCCCTGATAAACACTTATCTGTAAAACCAGAGGCACTAAATCACATAAAACCCCCAAGCTCTTGCTCTTCCAATGAAGGTAGAGGCAGAACAACTCTCTGTCTCTGACCCTTTCCAAAGACTAAGGCTCTGCCAGAAGCTCTGTTGGGGACTCTGCCCACTGCTGCCACAGACCTTGGACCCCGACTATGATAGACCTCCAACCAGGATGAGCCACTGGTCAAGCCTTCCTTCCTCCTCAGGCCACTGGTTAGAAGTAAATGCCTAAAGGCTGAGGATTTAGACTTTAATTATTGGACTAACTTTACCTACCACCTCATTCTGCAGGACTAAATGAACGTCTAGGTGTTGTGCCATGACCACCTGCGATAAACTAAATGAGTTTACGCATGAGAAACCTGAGCATGCTCTACTTATTTTAAGATAAAATCTCCATTGAGGAATGGATAAACAAAATGTGGTACATATATACAAAAACACCTTTGGGGTTTTCCCTTAATATTTTTAATTGTAAGGACATTTGATGGTCACTGCTGTACAATCTGATTTCTCTAAGGAGCTTATGCTCATTCCAAAGAACTATACGTGGTAAATTAGAGGGCTCTCCCATGAAGTGGGCACCTACTGTCCTATAAAGTTATGCCCCAAACACCAGTTAGTACAAAGACAGCCATTCAATATTTTCCCCTTATTTATTCTTTAAAGTCTTGTTGCATTAATCTCATTTTCACCCAGTCTCAAATTCCTGACCCATGTCAGGTAGCACTGATTTCTCTTTCTAGACGTAAGGTTTATAATGAATTCTCCAACATTTGAATGTAGCCTCTCCCAATGGGCTTTCTGCTTGGTTTATGTCTACCCACACTTCCAAATGTATTGGCTAAGAATATACCTTACCAGAGTTCTCAGGATGGAGAGTTCTGCAGACCTAAGTAGAAACTTTATTCAGAAATGAGAAACAGGCAAATTATGTAATTTCTGAGAAAGAGTAAGCAGTTATGATTTCTTACATACCCACTGGTGAGAGTACTGTGCTGTGTGCTGCCTTCTATATACACTAACCCACTGAGCCTCTCCAAATATATAGAACATAGAGATTATAATGCCTATAATACAAAGAAGAAAAGTGAAACTTCACAAGCTGTATTGTTAATAAGAGACAAAGGTGTGTTCTAATCTAGCTCTCTCTGGTTCTTAGGGCATGTAGGGGTGGGTATCAAGATGCTGTCTAGATATTAATATATTGGCTTTTTAAGAAGTCATTCTGCTGAACAAAGAAAAACAAAAACCTCCTAAAGCAATAAAACAAAAACACAAAACCGTGAAGATTCTGGACCTTATCTATTCTGATACACACACACACATATACACGTATGTATGTATATATGTGTATATGTATGTAAATGAATATATGTATATATATTATGAATCTTAAAATCATTAGAAATTATCAAGATCATTGAAGGCCAATTCACATTGATTGTCAGAGAAGCCAAGTGGCTTGCACATTACGCAGTTTGGTGTTTTAGTTAAGAAAATTTAAAACCTGTAAGGAGGCAGTGCTTGCCCCTTAAAGGCTTTGAAAGAACAGGAAATTGGCAAAAACTAACTTGGATAGGTATAACCCATTGCTGCTGAGTTGATTCTGACTCATTCACAGCAACCCTATAGATTACAGCCACAGGGTTTCCATGGCTGTAATCTTCGTGGAAGCAGGCTGCCAGAGCTTCTGAGCACTTTAATCATGGAGCCACCAGGGCTCCTTAAGTGGACATATACACACACACACACACACACACACACATATAAAAAATAAAAAAAAATTATACAGGGTGAAAATTCTGGATAACCATTATTAAAAAAAATAAAAAAACTAGTTATTTAAATCCTTTCTTGCTCTCTTAGGTGCACAGATGCCAGGCGAAATGATGAACAGTCAGGTAGTTAAAATGTACATAAAAATAGGAAGATAAGGGACCCCCGGGGAAAGATCCAGGAAGGTGAGCCTGGAGGTAGTGCTGCAAAGTGGTGAAAACAAACCATCCAGCTCATTTCTATATACACACTATTGTTTTAAGTTTAGTAAAAAATGCATCATAGATTTTAGGTCATTACATCTCTAAGCTATGCTTCCTTTTTCATAACCATATAATTTTTAATAAGCAATGTGATATTCATTTTCTTAAGAGAATTAAGACTGTGGATTGAGACAGTCTTAAGACAGATGATAACCCTGACACTGTCAAGATCTAAGCAGAGGGGAGGGAGAGCTAGGTGAGTGAGCACATAGGAGTATACACAGGTACGTGGGCTCCTCGGAGAAATCAGTGTGGTAGATGCTTCCATCCTACCTTAGTGCAAACAGACTCCAGACTAGTCAACTTACTCCAGCTTAGGGTGTTTTTTTTTTTCCTCTTTAAAAAATTTAAAAGGCATATGACCCATTTAGGGTAGTAAATGGGTATTATTATTAGGATCTAACCTTGAATCGGAGCCCTGGTAGTGTGCTGGTTAAGAGCTTAGCTGCTAAAGAAAAGGCTGGCAGTTCGAATTCACCAGCTGCTCCTTAGAGACCCTATTGGGCAGTTCTACTCTGTCCTATAGGGTTGCTATGAGTTGGAATCGACTCCGTGGCAGTGGTTATTTATTTTTTTTAACCTTGAATAAGAGAGTTCCAGGGTGGCACAAAAAGTTAACCACACTCCCTGCTAACCAAAAGGTTGGAGGTTTGAGTCCACCCAGAGGCACTTAAGAAAGACCTGGAAATCGACTTTCAAAAAATCTGCCATTGAAAACCTTACAGAGTACAGCTCTACTCTGACACACTTGGGGTTGCCATGAGTCAGAGTTGATTCAACAGCAACTGGTTTTCAGACAGTTTTGTAAGAAGTAACTTACACACTTTACATTGTCATGTCAAATACAATGAAACCTGACTGCAATTACATGAGAATACCACGGATTCGTTTTCAGAAAGTGATCGTCCTGTGCCCTGTGTGAAGAGTGATGCATTAAACATTCTTATATAGAATCCCCAAACCTAAGTCTTATCTTAAGTGCCTGATAACAATATCACCGAGTGGACATAGTATAGAGACATTAATTTGGTTAGTCGTAGCAAATGTCTAAATCAATGGCTGTGAATAATAACTGTGAAACAAGCATTCTTTTCAAATATTTATGGACTCTGACCATATGCTACAATCAAGAAGCCAATATATTTGTCTTGACACACCAGGCTTTAAAGTCTGAGGTACACATTTCATAAATGTGCATTTACCAACATTTCCTCAGTTATTGTGAATTAATATTTATACTTAACTGATATTTTTAACATACAAATCTGGTAAGTTAATATTTTTTAAACTTACCTCAAATCTAAAAAGATTTAAATAATATTTATATAAAATTCCTTTTGAAATTGCTTACAAAAACTCACAGAAGTTGGCTAGGTTGTGGAGAGACTGGAACCCTTACCCACTCCTGGTGGGCATGTGAAATGGTATAGCCATTATGGAAAATGGTATGGCGCTTCCTCAAAAAGCTAGAAATAGCCTATGATCCAGCAATCCCATTCCTAAGTATATGCCCTAGAGATCTAATAGCAATGACACGAACAGACGTATGCACACTTACATTCACTGCAGCATTACTCACAATAGCAAAGAGATGGAAACAACCTAAGTGCGTATCAACAGAGGAACAGATAAACAAAATGTGGTATATACATACAATGGAATACTATGCAGCTATAAAGAATAATGATGAGTCCACGAAACATAACATGAATGAATCTGGAGGACATTATGTGGAATGAAATAAGTCATGCACAGAAGGATAAATATTATGTGATCCTACTTTTATAAAAAGACCAAAATAGGTATACATATAGAAATCAACATTCTTTGGTGGTTGCCAGGCATGGGAGGGCAAGGGAAGGGAAATCATTGTCTAGACAGAATACAACTGTTAGTTTTGGTGATGGGAAAGTTACTGAAGCAAGCACAAACGACTTAACCTATGTAAAGGATGACACTAAGAAGTACACAAAAAAAAGGGACATTATTGGTAAACGCTATAACATATACAATTTGTTTACAACAGCAGTAACAACCAAAAAATATGTGAGTGGTTACACAGATAGATATGTATGCATATATGCGTATATGAAGGTGTGTATGTTGTTCAAATCTGCTGGGTGCTACTTGAAAACCTAGGGGGCAGTTCTACTCTGTCCTTTAGGGTTGTTATTAGTTGGAACTGACTGGATGTCAATGGGTTTTGGTTCATGTTGTTGTTAGCTGCTGTCGATTCAGTTCCAACTTTTAGTGAGTCTAGGTACAACAAAACAAAACACTTCCAGGTTCTGTGCCATCCTTTCGATTGTCGCAATGTTGGAGCCCACTGTTGCAATCACTGTCAATCCATCTTGTTCAGGGTCTTCCTCTACTTTGATGGCCTTCTACTTTACCAAGCATGATGTCCTTCTCCAGGCACTGGTCCCTCCTGATAACTTATCCAAAGTATGTGAGACGAAGTCTCTCCATTCTCGGTTCTAAGTCTTCCGAAACAGATTTGTTCGTTCTTCTGGCAGTTCATAGTATATTCAATATTCTTCACCAACACCGTAACTTAAAAGTATCACTTCTTCTTCTATCTTCCTTATCCACTGTCCAGCTTTCACATGCATATGAGGCGGCTGAAAATACCATGGCTTGGGTCAGATGCACCTTAATCCTCAAAATGACATCTTTGCTTTTTAGCACTTTAAAGAGGTCTTTTGCAGCAGATTTGCCTAATACAATAGATCATTTGATTTCTTGACTTTTGCTTCCATGGGTGCTGACTGTGGATCCAAGTAAAATGAAATCCTTGACAACTTCAATATTTATCCATTTATCATGATGTTTCTTATTGGTCCAGTTGTGAAGATTTCGGTTGAGAGGTAATCCATACTGAAGTCTGTAGTCTTTGATCTTCATCAGTAAGTCCTTCAAGTCCTCTTAGCTTTCAGCAAGCAAGGCTGTGTCATCTGCATATCACCAGATGTTAATGAGTCTTCCTTCAATGCTGATGCCATGTTCTTCTTCATATAGTTCAGCTTCATGAATTATTTGCTCAGCAATATGTGTATATACGTGAGCATATATAGTGTATCTGTAAGCACATCTATATACATGTTTGTGAGTGCTGTACATATATTCATATGTTTATAATAAAGCACATAGGGTGCAGAGTTGTGGATACCTCCCAGACATAACCAAACACCCTGCAGGATTGGTTTACTGGGTTTGAAGGCTTAGGACCATAGTCTCATGGGACATCTCAGTCAATTGGCACAGCTATAAAGTTTATGTTCCATATCCTAGTTTGGTAAGTAAGGTCTGGGGTCTTAAAAGCTTGTGAGCAGCCATCTAAGATACAACTATTGGTCTCTACTGATCTGGAGAAAAAGAGAAAGAAGGAAACCAAAGACTCAAAGAAGAAACCAGTCTATAGGACCAATCACCTACACAAACCATGGCCTCACCTATCCAGAGAAGAGAGCTAGATGGAGCCCAGCTATTGCTACCAACTTCTCTGACCAGGCCACAACAGATACTCTGATAGAATGGGAAACTATTTTAGAGCAAAATTCAAAATCTTAAAAAAAGTCAGACTTACTGGACCAACAGAGACCTGGGGAACCCCCGAGACTCTCACCCTGAGATACTCTTTAAACTCTGAACTGAAACTACTCCCAGAGGTCATCTTTCAAATAAATAATAGATTGGCTCATAAAATAATACCACCTGTGAGTATTGTGCTCCTTGTAGAAATATACATAAAACAATCATCTATGTGAAACCAAACCAGTCAACATTTACCCTATAGCAAAGATAAGAAGGTTGGGGAAGGGGGGGAGGAGGCAGGGAAGCAAGAATAATGGAAACGAAACAACCAGAATGGAAGTGACAATGTTGATGCAATGTAGGAAACGTAACTAAGTATGTGCAGAAATTGTTAAATGGGAACCTAATTTGCCGCATAAACTTTCAACAAAAGCGCTATTGAAACAAACAAAAAAACTGACAACTAATCCAAGCAAGGACATACTGAATTTCATGAAAAACCTACCGAATGGGGATCCACCAAAATAGAGTATTGCAATCATTTGCAAAAAAAATAGTGCATTATTGAGATAATTATGAAACTAATTTGATGTCAGTGGAAGAAGCCAATAATTATTTTGAATAAGGCAATAATCCTGCCATACAATTAACACAACTTTACACAGGTTATCGACAGGAATCCGAAGCAATGATATATTTTGTAACTGAAGCAATGATATATTTTGTAACTTCTACCCCTTAAAAAAAACAATGAGTATCCTGGGTGGCAGTGGTTACAACCTTCCCTTCAAGATTGCTCCCGCCTCCGGCACTTGGTCACCACACTGAGCGCTTACCTTCCTGACTCAAACGTGAACCACGTTGAGTCCCGACCATATCTCCTCAACGAGCTGAGAGGCCACATCACCAGTTTGACCTTGGCATTGTGGATATCCCAGAGATAGATATTCTCATGAGTGATCTGCATTGTACATTCACCATAAATATCCAGATTAGGTGTAGGCATAAGGTACACATTGAATCGTTCTGCAAAGAAAGAAGAATGGAGAACGTTAAGCGTAAAGTAGTGTGACTCTTGGCGGCAGTGCGTTCATTTGTAACCAGCAAACTTCAGAAAGCACTTCCATGTCTCTCACATCTTCTTCCACTTTGTGTGTGGCAAAAGGAGTTATTAAAGTCTTCTTTATTCACTCATTCATTCACTTGCTCATTCTACAGCTTTTTTGTTGCATACATTCTCTACCATGGGGATTAAATTGTCAAATTGTATACTGAAAAATTAAAAGTAAAAAGCTAGACAGGGTCTCTGCTGTCATGGTACTTACGTACTTCCTGTGAGGAATTTCTTTATTTCATTGAGAACTTACTCAATTTCACCTCTGTGACGTAAAGCATTAAACCCAGATTGACTCACTAGTTACTTAGTAAGTACTGAAAAAATAACTCTGTTTGTATCTCAGAACAAATTTTACTCATGGTGAAATTCACCATATAATAGTGGCAGATATTCATTACTCTCTTTTGCAGAACTAAAGTCATTGTTCTGATAAGTAAAATAAAAAGACATTACTTTTTGTCATTTTTGCACATTCTAGGTTGAAAATCTGATTATTAGGTAGTGATTCCAAATCCTGCTTTGGAATTTTCTATATATTTCAAGGAGTATTATAAAATCTGCAGCCTTTAGTGCTTATTTAAATGCACTTTATTTTGATAAACAATGTTAGATTGTTAATTCCAGGAAGTCAAGTACCTAGAAATGCCCTATAAGTGTCCTATAAAACATCCCTAGATTCTAGACCATTTTGGGTTTATAGTAGGCAACCAATAAATATGGGTTGGCTGTACGAATGAAATAAATATATGTCATGAGGAATTTGATATACATGACCGCGGAATTACAAAAAATAATCAGTGTGATAACAACAGCTTAAGAACCACTAGAAGGCACGTTTCTGTAAGTTAGAACTTAATTGTGAATAGTGCTTTAAAGACAGTACTGTTGGATTAATTATTTTACAAGCAAAATGGTGAAGCTGAAGTTGGAAGAGAATTGATAGGCCTAGGGAAGTGCTATTATTCACAATGCGATGATCTCAAATTCGAATGTTTGCTAGGACTGAGCTGGTCTGCGTAACAGAATCTTTTCTGTGGCAGGTATTTTGCACAGTTAGGATCACTGATACCAAAGAGCAATACCCAGATTCCAAATGGATTTAATTTAACACAAGCATGCTAGCTTCAAGTTTAGTAACCATGTGATGACTATTTATATTCAAGGGGTCTAGGTATTTTTGCACAAAAGATAATCTAATGATTTCCTTTTCTACTTTGATGACTGGCCCATGAAACCGATACACATGGATTTCACATTCATTTGCTAAAGAAGTGACAAGTGAGATCCATTCTATAGCTGAAAAATGAAAAACAATGTCTTACTATCTACAATTTAAAAAGCCCAAATATATATGCATTTCATAAATCTTAAAATTCTTTCGTGCCACCAAGTAAAGACATTTAGCATTAAATACATCACTCACATTTCCTACCACAATCCCTGCTCCGGCGGGATTACAAGTAGTGAATCAAAGGGCGTACGATCTCATATAACAATATAAATGAAACTTGGACCCAACGGGTAACTCAAAAATGCAGATAACGCCTGAACAACAATCTTCTTTCCTTTGGTAGAGACCTTTTTGATGAACTTCAGCTTCTATAAACCCAGTGCCATCGAGTTGATTCCAACTCATAGCGACCCTATAGGACAGAGTAGAACTGCCCCATAGAGTTTCCAAGGAGCGCCTGGTGGATTCTAACTGCCGACCCTTTGGTTAGCAGTTGTAGCACTTAACCACTACGCCACCAGGGTTTCCTTATTTATATAAATTTTATTTATAAAAATAGAGCTTCTATATTTGGAACTAATCATATGTTAGTGGCTTCTGTTGTACATAGAAAAAGCACTGTTATTATAAAACTGGAAAGTAAAAAATTCCCCTAAATCCTTCCATCAATTCCAAAGCTTGAAGTTTGCAACTAGAGAATCATTGTCAAAATGCCAAGAAATAATAATTATTTCAAAATAGTTATAAAATAGATATCACTAACCAATTATATTGTTGCTTGAGACTATATCGATTCTTGATATTTACATCCATAGAGTGATATTTTATTAAAAGAAGTAAAAGAATAATCCTGACATTGAATATACTTCAAGTGGACGGTACATAAAATACTCCATATAATCTAAAGAGTAGTACTACAGAGGACCCAGAAGAATCATTACGAATGTCTCTGCGCTCAAATGTTAGCAGATAAAACCCAGTAATAATAAACAGGGACAGAGTGCAAATCCTCACAGTGGGGACTGGTGAAAGGTGGAAAAGAATGCATAAGTGAATTGAAAAGATTTAGATGACATTTTGTTATTGTTGTTAGGTGCCCTCCAGTCAGTTCTGATTCATAGCGACTCCATGCACAACAGAACGAAACACTGCCTGGTCCTGCGCCACCCTCACAATTGTTGCTATGTTTGAGCCCACTGTTGCAGGCGTTGTGTTAATCCATCTCATTGAGGGTCTTCCTCTTTTTCAATGACCCTCTACTTTACCAAGCATGATGTCCTTCTCCAGGGACTTGTCTCTCCTGATAACATGTCCAAAGTATGTGAGATGAAGTCTCTCCTTGTGTCTAAGGAATATTCTGGCTATACTTCTTCCAAGACAGATTTGTCTGTTCTTCTGGCAGTCCATGGTATATTCATTATTCTTGGCCAACACCATAATTCAAAGGTGGCAATTCTTCTTCAGTCTTCCTTTTTCATCATCTAGCTTTTACATGCATTTGAGGTGATTAAAAATACCATGGCTTGGGTACAGTGTACCTTAGTCCTTAGAGTGACATCTTTGCTTTTTAACCCTTTAAAGAGGTCTTTTGCAGCTGATTTGCCAAATGTAATACATCGTTTCATTTCCTGACTTCTGCTTCCATGGGCATTGATTGTGGATCCAAGTAAAATGAAATCCTTTACAACTTCAGTATTTTCTCCATTTATCATGATGTTCTTATTGGTCCAGTTGTGAGGATTTTTGTTTTATGTTGAGGTGTAATCCATACTGAAGGCTGTAGTCTTTGATCTTCATCAGTAAGTGCTCCGAGTCCTCTTCGCTTTCAGCAAGCAAGGTTGTGCCATCTGTGTATCACAGGTTGTTAATGAGTCTTCCTCCAAACCTGATGCTCCATTCTTCTTCATACAGTCCAGCTTCTTAGATTATTTGCTCAGCAGACAGACTGAATAAGTATGGTGAAAGGATACAACCCTGACGTACACCTTCCCTGACTTTACACCATGCAGTATTCCCTTGTTCTATTCAAACAACTGCCTCTTGGTCTGTGTACACATTCCTCATGAGCACAATTAAATGTTCTGGAATTCCCATTCTTTGTAATGCTTTCCATATTTTGTTATGATCCATACTGTCAAATGTCTTTGCATAGTCAATAAAACACAGATAAACATCTTTTTGGTATTCTCTGATTTCTGCCAAGGTCCATCACATATCAGCAATGATACCCCTCATTCCATGTCCTCTTCTGACTCTGGCTTGAATTTCTGGCAGTTTCTTGTTAATGTACTGCTGCAGCCACTTTTGAACGATCTTCAGCAAAATTTTACTTGTGTGTGATATTAATGATATTGTTCAGTAATTTCAGCATTTGGTTGGATCACCTTTCTTTGGGATGGGCACAAATATGGGTCTCTTCCAGTTGGTTGGCCAGGTAGCTGTTTTCCAAATTTCTTGGCATAGATAAATGAGAGCTTCCAGAGCTACATCCATTTGTTGAAACATCTCAATTGCTATTCCGTCAATTCCCGCAGCCCTGTTTTTCACCAAAGGCTTTCAGTGCAGCTTGAACCTCTTCCTTCACTACCACTGGTTCCTCCTGAAATGGCTGAACGTTGACTAATCCTGTTTGATACAGTAACTTGGTGTATTCCTTCCATCTCTTGATGCTTCCTGCATCGTTTAATACTTTCCCCATAGAATCCTTCAATATCGCCACTTGAGGCTTGAATTTCCTCTTCAGTTCTTTCAGCTTAATACCAAGCATGTTCTTCCCTTTTGGTTTTCTTACTCTAGGTCTTTGCAGTTTTTATTGTAATACTTACTCCGACTTCTTGAGCTGCCCTTTGAAATCTTCTGTTCAGCTCTTTTACCTCATCATTTCTTCCTTTCACTTTAGTTACTCTACCCTCAAAAGCAAGTTTCAGAGTCTCTTCTGACATCCATTTTGGTTTTTTCTTTCTTTCATGTTTTTTTAATGACCTCTTGCTTTCTTCATGCATGATGTCCTTGATGTCATTCTATAACTTATCTGGTCTTTGGTCATTAGTGTTTAATTAGTCAAATCTATTCTTGAGATGGCTTCTAAATTCAGGTGGAATGATCTCCAAGTCATACTTTGGCTCTTGTGGACTTGTTTTAATTTTCTTCAGCTTCAACTTGAACTTGCATAGGAGCAACTGATGGTCTGTTCCACAGTCGGCCCCTGGCCTTGTTCTGACAGATAATATCGTGCTTTTCCATTGTCTCCTTCCATGGATGTAGTCGATTTGATTCCTGTGTATTCCATCTGGCGAGGTCCACATGTGTAGTTGCCATTTATGTTGTTGAAAAAAAGGTATTCGCAGTGAAGAAGTCACTGGTCTTGCAAAACTCTATCACATGATCTCCAGAGTCACTTCTATCACCAAGGCCATATTTTCCAACTACCAATCTTTCTTCTTTGTTTCCAACTTTTGTGTTCTAATCACTAGTAATTATCAATGTATTTTGATTGTATGATTGATCAATTTCAGACTGCAGAAGTTGGTAAAAATCTTCAGTTTCCTAATTTTTGACATTGGTGGTTAGTGCGTATATTTGAATAACAGTCATTTTAACTGGTCTTCCTTGGTTTACGGATATTATCGTATCACTGACAGCACTATACTTCAGGAGAGATCTTGAAATCTTTCTGACGATGAATGCAATACCATCCCTCTTCAATTTGTCATTCCTGACATAGTATACAATTTTATTGTCTGATTCAAAATGGCCAATACCAGTCCATTGCAGCTCATTAATGCCTAGAACATTTGATGTTTATGCATTCCATTTCATTTTTGATGACTTCCAATTTTCCTAGATTCATAGTTTGTACATTCCACCTTCCTATTAGCTGAAAGCAGCCCTGGTTGCACAGTGGTTGAGTGCTTGCCTGCTAACCGAAAGGTCAGCAGTTCGAGCTCTCCAGCTGCTCTGTGGGAGAAAGATGTGACAGTCTGCTTCTGCAAAAATTACAGCCTTGGAAACCCTATGGGGCAGTTCTACTCTGTCCTATAAGGTTGCTATGAGTTGAAATCAACTTGAAGGCAACAAGTTGGGTTCTATACTAGTTGCTATATGAGAAAACATATGAAAGTTCCTTTCTATACTTGGTACTTAAGTATTGTTACATGACAGTTTAAAACATGAAATTTTCTTATTAATATAAAACCAATAAACATTTTACTAAGGATTATTCAGGCAAAATCCCGGAGTCACTGCTTTAAAATTAAGCACCAATGATAAATCCATAAGGATCTGGTATTTGAAAAACTAAACCTGCACTTTGACAGCACTGGGATGCCTTATCAGTTTCACCTTGGTTTGGAATCTAGGCTCGCCGCATTGTCTGATATTATCAACTTTGAAAAGTTACACAAAGGAAAAATATATAGAACCAAATATTATGCAGAAAACAATCAGACATTTCAAGATTATTCTTTATATTCTTATCTCCAAAATTCCCATGATACTGGAATATTGCAGCAGGCGCTTTCCAATTCTAGAAGCTTTAGAAACTGAGGAACCCTGACAAGGCAGAGAGGTCCACATTTAGATATATCCTGAGACCTGCATCATGCGATTAAACTGATGAAACAAAGCATGATTTATGCCTGTGAAAATTTGTGACCCTCTTCAGAAATTGTCTATTTCTACAACCGTACTCAAGTTTGTCAAAATTTATTTTTTTACATAATGTGGCAAACTTGTTGCTGTCAAGTTGATTTTGAGTCATAGTGACCCTATAGGACAGAGTAGAGCTGTCCTACAGGGTTTCCAAGGAGCGGCTGGTGATTGGAACTGCCGACCTTTTGGTTAACAGCTGAACTCTTAACCACTGCGCCAGAGGCGATAAATTCAGCTGCCAGGGGCCATACAGGGTTGCCAGGAGTAGAGACTGACTTGAAGGCAACTTTTTTTTTTTTTTAAAGGGGCCATCTGCTCAGTGCACATGGCCACTGTGAACTGCCAATACCTGCCTTTCTTGAATAAATCGGCAATGCTTAAAAAATCCCAATGTTTTTTATCTTCCCATGAATTTTTTTCTTTACAAAAAGTGATTGTTGATTGCATTTTCTCTGCATCTCCAATTAAATCTTGTTCATTGCTATAAATACAGAAAAACATTCTTAAAAATGAAATTAATTCAACTGATTATACCTTATAGAGATAATTCCTATTAGGGTAATACTATGCATATACATTTTTAATTTTATTGTGTTTTAGGTGCAAGTTTACAGCACAAATTAGTTCTTAATTAAAAAATTTATACACAAATTGTTTTGTGACATTGGTTGTAATCCCCGCAATGTGTCAGCACTCTCCCCATTTCCCTTCCACCATGGGTTCTCAGTGTCCGTTCATGCAGTTTTTCTGTCCCTTCCTGCCTTCTCATCTTTGCTTTGGGGTAGGTGTTGCATATACTTGATTGAACTAAGGCGCACATTCCTCACATGTGTTGTTTGTTTTATAGACCTGTCTAATCTTTGGATGAAAGGTGGACTTTGGGAGTGATTTCAGTTCTATTAATACTATATTTTAACATGCAAACATATTTGCATGTGTTTTTATACACCACACACAACACCTATTGCCACTGACTCAATTCTGACACGTAGCAATCCTATAAGACAGAGCAGAACTGCCCTGTAGGGTTTTCAAAGAGTGGCTGGTGGATTTGAACTGCGGACCTTATGGTTAACAGCTGTAGCTGTTAACCACTGTGCCACATGTTATTATACTGAATATTAAACATTAAACCCTATATACTACACTTATTATAAGCATTTTCAGATGCTATTAGGTATTCCTTAGAAACATGATTTTTAATGAATGCATAATATTCCACTGTATAGCTATGCCATAATTTATTTAATAATCCTCCATTTGATGAACGCTGAAGTGATTCCAATTTTTGCCTAATATAAATTAAACTGCAATACAATGACAGACTTTCAGCTGAATAATTCATTCCTTTCCTATTGATTCATGAGGCCTACTTTATTCTTGTCTATAGAGTTTTGATCATGTTTAAAATCCTTGATATTCAGATGCTCAAAACGCTTTTAAAGGTCACACTGCCAAACTGCTTTCTAGAAACTCCTTAGAAATACTTACTCCAAAAAGCAGCATGCAGAGCATTCATCTGAATGTACCCATGTCAGAACAGAGTATTCCATGTTATAAATATAACACTGTTATTTTATTAATTTATACTTACTTGTGAGATTTAACTTTTTTCATAAGCTTATTACCCATTTATTTTTTTTCTCCTTTAATGTCCTTTGCAGATTTTTTTTAAAATTAGGTTTATGGTTTCTTTTGTTGAATTTTAGAATTGTATATACCACAAATACTAAGACTTTTCCTACCATATTTATGATAAACATTTCATCTCAGATTTTCACTAATAGTAACTTTGTTTATGGTATTTAGTGAAGTCTGGAAGGTAGAAAATAGATTTTCTCTAATTTTTGGAATAAACTCTTGGCCATGGAAAGAAAATTAAATATTTTTCTAGACTTCCTACAGCATTTTCAGAATTGTATTTTTTACATTAACCAAATACATTGAACAGTATTGTAACTTACAATACAATGTTCATACTCAAGTATAATGTCCATTCAGTTTTGACAAATGTGTATCAAGATACACAAGAGAAAGCCTCCTTATTCTGTTTCCGAGTCTTCCTTGTCCCCAGATGCAACCAGTAACCTGATTTCTAACACTGTAGGTTAGTTTTGCCTATTCTTGTGGGCTCTTGTGTGCTGGAAGCAGCCGGCTTCATCGCTAGGAATTTATCCCAGTCTGTGGTTTTTTTCATTTTTTCAATGGTGCTTTTTTTGATAAGCATAAGTTCGAATTTTGATGAAGTCCAACTTATCATTTCTTTTTACAGCCTGTGCTTTTAGTGTTTTAACTAAGAAATCTTTCCCTATCTCAAAATTGAATCCATCTTTAATTGATGTTTGAGTATGTTGTGAGTTAGGGGTTGAAGTTCCTTGTTCCCCATATTGATATTGAGTAACTCCAGAAAATTTATTAAAAAAATTTTTTTCATTTTCCCACTGAAATGCTTTGGTGCCTTTGCCAAAAATTGTATGTGGATCTATTCCTCCTTTCTATTCTTTTCCATTGATCTCACTATCTTCTGTCTTAATTGCTGCCACTTTAGAATAAGTCCTGAAATTAGGAAGGGTACGTCTTCCACTTTGGTTTTTCTCTGGCAAATGTTGGCCCTTTGTCTTTCCAAATGCATTTTTTTTTACTGTTGTAAAATATAGATAACATGTCATTTGATAGAGACCAATGGAATAGAATTGAGAGCCCAGAGTTAAGCATGCGTGTCTATGGTCAATTAATCTTCGACGAGGGTGCTAAATCCATCAAATGGGGGAAAGAATAATTTCTTCAGTAAATGGTGCTGGGACAACTGGATTTTCACATGTAAAAGATTGAAGTTACACCCGTACCTAACACCATATACAAAAACTAACTCACAGTGAATAAAAAACATAAATGTATGATCTAAACCCATAAAACTCTTAGATAAAAACAGGAGTAATGTTTTAGGACCTAGTCTTCAACAATAAAGTCTTAGATATGACACTGAAAGAACAAGCAACAAAAGACAAAATAGATAAATGTGATCTTACCAAAATTAAAAACCTCTGTTTATCAAAGGACTGTACCAACAAAGTGAAGAAACAATCTATAGACTGGGAGAAACTGGGGGGAGCCATAATTCAGATAAGGGTTTGATATCCAGGATACAAAAAGAACTCCTGCAACTTGACAAGAAAAAAGACAACCCAATCGAAAAATGGGCAAAGGACCTGAATAAACATTTCACCAAAGAGGATATACAAATGACCAACAAGCACATGAAAAGATACTCAATGTCATTAGTCCCATTAAAAAACCAAAAACTAAACCTGTTGCCATTGACTCGATTCTGACTTATAGCAGCTCTATAGGACAGGGTAGAACTGCCCATTGGGTTTCCAAGGAGTGGCTGGCGGATTCGAACTGCTGACCTTTTGGTTAGCAGCCTAGCCCTTAACCACTGCACAACTAGGGCTGCCATTAGTCATTAGGGAGATGCAAATCAAAATCATAATGATGTACCACTTCACTCCAACTAGGATGGCTAAACAAAAGGAAACAAAAAAGGAAAATAACAAATACTGGGGAGGTTGTGCAGCAACTAGAACCCTCATCCACTGCTGGTGGGAATGCGTCGCAAAATGGTACAGCCATTTAGTGGAAAATGGTTTGGCAGTTCTTCAAGAACTTATAGAACTACCGTTAAAAAAAAACAAAAACCCACTGACACCGAGTCAATCCTGACTCATGGCGACCCTACAGGACAGAGCAGAACTGCCCCAAAGGGTTTCCTAGGAGTGCCTGGTAGATTCAAACTGCTGATCTTTTAACAGCCGTAGCTCTCAGCAATTCCACTCCTAGGTATATACCTAAGAGACTTGAAAGCAGCAATGCAAGTAGACACATATACACCAATGTTCACTGCAGCACTATTCACAATAGCCAAAAGATAGACATAACCCAAATATCCATTAACAGAAGAATGGATAAACAACTTTGTTAAATTCTAGAAGAAAAATTCCTGCTGGGATTTTTATTGATATCGCATTGAATCTACAGATCAATTTGGGGAGAACTGATAATCTTAACAATACTGAGTCTTCCAATCATGAGCATGGTTTATCACTCCGCTTATTTAGATCGATTTTAATTTCTCTCAGCAATATTTTAGTTTTTAGTGTAGAGGTCTGGTACATTCTTTACTAATGACTGAATATGTGATTTTTTTTGTATTGTAAATGGTATCTTATATTTCATTTTCTAATTGTTCATTGCTAATATATTTCTCTGTATATTTATTTTTGAATACTGGCTTTGTATCGTGTGACATTGCTAAATTTTCTTATTAGTTACAGTTGCTTTCTGGTAGATTCCTTAAGGTTTTCTGGGTACACAATCCTTTCTTATAATTTTTACTTTATTTTGTTATCTGGTTATAGAGATTAGGACCTTCATTAGAATGCTGAATAGAAAAGTTGAGTGAGGGTATCTTTGTCTGGTTGTCAATTTTAGGGGGGAAACATTCAACATTTCACCATCAAGGAAGATGTTATGCCACATGCAGAGGCTGGGACTGTGTTGCAAGTCTGGGCTTACTCTCCTCTACTACTACTTTTTGTTTGGAGAACATGCAGCAGCTAGTGTAAGGAGGATGAGAGACACATGGACAGATCTAGACACAGTCTGCAGCTTGCAGCCAATCTCAGCAGAGCCCAGCCTAAATCGGCTAAACCCTAGCCAACCCATTCATGCATGAATGATAAAGACAAGCTGATAGGTCTACGGAAACCCTGATGGCGTAGTGGTTAAGTACTATGGCTGCTAACCAAAGGGTTGGCAATTCGAATCTGCCAGGTGCTCCTTGGAAACTCTATGGGGCAGTTCTACTCTGTCCTATAGGGTCGCTGTAAGTTGGAATCAACTCAATGGCACTGGGTTTGCTTTTTTTTTTATAGGTCTATGCCATTAAAAAAATTTTAAATTATTTTTGTTGTTTTTGTAGTGGAGAATATACACAGCAAAAACATATACTAATTGAAGTTTCTACATGTACAATTCAGTGACACTGATTATATTCTCTGAGTTGTACAACTGTCCTCACCTTCCTTTTCTCAGTTGTTCCTCCCCCATTAACATAAACTCACTGCCTCCTAAGTTCCCTATCTATTCTTTCGAGTTGCTGTTGTCAGTTTGATCTCACATAGATAGATCTTAAAAGAGCATAATGCTCAAGGGTGCCAGTGAAGTTCTGAGGTGTCACAGCATTGTTTTAAAAAGCATTAATCATAAACTTTGTTTACAGGTTTGTCTCTCCCATTGTTTCCTAAGTTTCTGAAAAGTAATGATCATTTTTGCTCAATTCTACATTTCCTTAGCTTATAACAGGTCCTCAACAATGTTTGATGGGTGGATAGTGAATGAGTGAATGCATCCAAGCGTGTCTGAGATGTGGGCAGCATGGTTGCTATGGAAGCCCAGGTAAAAAATTTAGAAACAACGCTGAAATACTGTTTCAGTTTTGAAGAAAGGTTATAGACATTTTTAGGCTAAAGTAAGAATTCATGCTGATTCTAATCTAATAAGCACGGTTGCTAGATCCTGAAGAAAAAAACAAAACAAAAAAACCCACAAACCTTCATATTGGACCCTAAATAAACCAGATGACAAAGTCACGGGTTCCTTTTCCAATTTTTGTTCCGACGGGCATCTCCTGCGTCAATGGCAAGCTGGACACTTCCTCTGAGTCCACTTCTAACTGTAATTGCAGGAATTTCCTACAGGTGAGTTGTTTATGATGTTTACCTCTGCTATAGACAACATTCGTTTTCTGGAATTTCTATTATGTGCTGTGAATCCTTTGTAAGTAGCCATCAGACTGTAACACCATGCATTAGTATTTTCTAAGATCAGTATATAGGCCATGATAAATGTTAATGAAAGATCCAGAGATCCTGGAAATAGTTTAAGAATTTAAAGTTTGAAACATCTACTTATGCTGCAATGTTATCTGCAGTCTAACAATAAGAGTGTGTGTGTGTGTGTGTGTGTGTGTGTGTGTGTGAGAGAGAGAGAGAGAGAGAGTACGTGTTTGCTTTCCTTTCCCCTATACCATGTGGGATTCTGAGTTGATATGAAAGCAGCTGACAGCACCAGATAAAGACGATTATAGCAAAGAATTTAATCATAACTACTTTTATCTCAGCAACAGACATTATCTTTTGCCTTTAAAATATTTGCATAAATGTTTATTCTTAGCTAATCTCAGAGTAAATAAAATCAAGCTGTATGGA
The DNA here is from genome assembly GCF_030014295.1 of Loxodonta africana. NCBI lineage: Eukaryota > Metazoa > Chordata > Mammalia > Proboscidea > Elephantidae > Loxodonta > Loxodonta africana. Next base: position 38,466,820 of record NC_087352.1, read on the forward strand.
TTGTCTGGAACTCAGAGAAACACCAGAGGAGAAGTAGCCATTCTGAATGTCAACACAAGGCTGCCGTCAAGGCTGAGCAATGTGCCTCTCCCTTGATGACAGGCTTATCACCTCAATTCCATCTACATGCATATGGATCTTACCTCTTAGAAGAAATTCCAAACTCAATCCAAGCAAATTATTGATAAAACAATACAGTAAGTTTTCTGTTGAAGGATAAACTATGCAATTTATTTTGATGAGTAGGTTTGTTAACTTTCTTTGTGGTTACCTTGAACTTCACCCTTATCTTCTTAGGCTTGAACCCATCTATTATTACTTTTTTTTTTACTTGGTATCGCCTTGCCTTCCTCTCCATTAGAAAGTTCTATACCTACACCACTTATTCCTTTTGTATTGTCCTGATGTTGCTGTCATTTACAGATTAACCTCTCTGGTTCCCTGTTGTAATTCTTTTGGTTTTGGATAGTCCTTGAGAGTTCATTTCCTAGGTTGGTATCTGGCTGGTACAATCTTGCGTCCTAGATTCAGGCTGTAGTCTGATGTTGTTTGTTATCAGACTGAAGGACTCCCTTTAATAATTCGTGTAAGTCTGGTTTTGTTTTTACATATTCCCTTAATTTCTGTTTATTTGGAAATGTCCTAATTTCCCCATCATATTTGAATGAGAATTTTGCAGGATATATTATTCCTGGTTGGTAATTTTTTTCTCTTAAGGTTTTATATACGTCATCCCATTGCCTTCTTGTCTGCATGTAAGCTATGCAGTTTAATACTACAATAGCTTAAGAAAAAAATTAACTGAATCTGTAAAGAGAAATCTGTCACTAAAAATTTATTTCTGTCTGTACGTATCAATCACTTCACGCAAATTTTAGGAAGCTGAGAGTTTCGTTTATTTTAAAAGATGTTATGTTTAATGTGTCTGTAATGTGCTGGACTGACTGGGGCTGGGGAAGTCCCTGAGACTATGGCCCTGAGTAGCTCTTCAAACTGTGTATTGAAGCTATCCCCTGAAGTCACCTTTAAACTAAGTAACGGTTTAGTGCAAAGAGTCAAGATTGTCACCTTTGAGTATTGTATTACCTTAAAAAAAAATCTATATAAGGCCAAAGGGTCAACAGCTATTTAAAGCATAGATGAGAAGGTTGGGGGCAAGGAGATTAAGGAAGTCAAAGTGAAACAACTAAAACAGAAATAACGAGAATGTTGACACAAAGTGAGGAAGTGAAACAACTAAAACAAATAACGAGAATGTTGACACAAAGTGAAGGATTTAACCACTATCACTGATCTTTGGGTCTAGAAACTGTGAAATGGGAGTGGGTTTTGCTGTGTTTTATATTTTTACCCCCCCCCCAAAAAAAAGTCTGTAATAGTGATTCAGAGCTAAATGAAAGGACCACTTTAAAGGATGGCACATCTTTAAAGATTTTAATTAGCTAGCTAAAATAACAAATACTTTTCCTACACATTTTCAGTAAAATAAGTGGGTTTATTGTCTACAGGAGAGACATTGGCCCCTGAATAATCATGGAATCTGAAGATTAGAGTCCAAGTTGGCTAAAGAGCAACCTTAGTATTGACCATGTAGTTTATAATCCTACGGGTAGTTCTTCTTGCCCAATTCACCTCAAAGTGTAGCCACCGCTCATCTATCAGTGGAGGCTTGCTAAGATGGTGAACAGATTTCAGCAGAGATTCCAGACTAAGACAGACTAGGAAGAAAGGCCTGGTGAACTACTTCCAAAAATCAGCGAGTAAAAGCCCTGTGTATCACAATGGTCTGATCCCATTGTACATAGAATCGGGCCAACTCGACAGCAGCTAACAACAACAGTCATTTCAGGGGAGACTCTGAAATGAAATTATCATATGTATGGGCATACTGGGTTGAATTGTGTCCCCTTAAAAGGATTATGTTCAAGTCCTAAACCCTGATACCCATGAATATGACCTTATTTGCAAATAGGGCCTTTTGCAGATATGATCAAATTAAGATGAGGTCATACTCAATTAGGGTGGGCTCTAATCCAAAGACTGGTGTCCTTTCAAGAAGAGGGAAATTTAGACACATGAACCCACAGAGGGAAGACAGCCATATGAAGATGAAGGCAGAAGTTGGAGTTATACTGCCACAAGCCAAGGAATGCCAAGGATTGCTGGCAACCACCAGAAGCTAGAAAAGGCAAAGAAGGATTCTTCCATAGAGCCTTTGGAGGGATCATGGCCCTGCTGACACCTTGATTTCAGACTTCTAGCCTCCAGAACTGTGAGAGAATAAATTGCTGTTGTCTTAAGCCACCCTGTGTGGTACTTTGGTACTGCAGGCCTAGGAAACTAACATAATGGGAAAATCCTGTTGATTAGAAAGCTAAAAGCATCAGGAAATACATGTAAGAAGTTATGCCAATCTTTGTGTGTGTGTGTGTGTGTGTGTGTTTCTCTCCTAGCCTGCATATGTACACTGGAATTATTGACCAAGGAATAGTAGAGTCTGAAAAATTGATATTCTGTAGAGGTTCATTTGTTTTACTGTTCACCAGAGTGTGGTGAAATGAGTTCCTTTATGTAACATTTTGCCTTGGTTCTTTGGAAAAACAGCTTGAGAGATTTTTCCCCTATGGCCTGAGGAGTTACCTTTGCCCTAGTTTTCTACCCCAGAGGGTTTGTTACTTTTGTCCAGGTTAACTGACATTTCCTGGGTATGTTGTAAACAATTTGTAGTTTGATACTTTCTGTCTGGTCCCGGGCTGCAGCCTACCCTGTGATTGGTATACGCCGTGAAGGGACTGGTCAATAGACTATGCAAATAAAGTGACCACAGACTATGCAAATGAAATGTCTGTGGTCTACCAAGATGGGATTGGTCAGTGCATGGCCCTGGTGGGAGTGCCATGCCTTGAAATTGACAAGGAGTTATGCACGTATGCAGCCAACCCCACAGAGGTTTTTTTAGACAGAAGCAGGAAGAGAAGCAGAAGGAAGAGAGAAGAGAGAAGCAGAGAAAGAGGGGAAACAAGGAACCTCCTAAAAGGGCTGTAATATGGGTCAAGGGCTGTAATACTGAAGACAGACAGAGGCCCAGAAGGGGCCCAGTGGCAGAGCTGGTGGTGACAGGCCTGGAAGGGGCCCTGTGGCAGAGTCAGTAGTGACAGACCACAGGGCCACGAGGAGCCTGTCCTGAGGGGGCCGAGAGGAGGCCTGCATGGTCGAGAGGAGCTGAGAGAGCTGTCCTGCACTGAAGATGGGAGATTTTGTCTATACGCTTCCTGATCCTGAGTTTTAATCTGTTGATCCTGATCCCAAGTTGTACCTTGTTACTTCCTTAATAAACCACTTAACTGTAAATATGGTCTCTGAGTTCTGTGTGGCCACTGCAACAGATATCAAACTGAGAAGAGAAGTAGTGAGTGCCATGGGAGGGATGGCTGGTGTCAGAATTGGTAAAAAGGTTGGAGGGTGGAGGTATAGCTGACCTTCACCTCATAAGGGTCAGCCTTAGGCTGGTCTTGAATCTCCTTTTCCCCCTTGAAGTTAGGTAGGTTCTGATGCTACTATTACTACTCCCATCATTTCACATATAGTATGAATAACTATTTTTTTAAATTTCAGCTAAGCATAAATGTGCCAAGAGGAACAGAGGAAAGGTGCTATTGTCTGAACTTGAACGACACTTTAAAGAAAGGGCATACAGACTGGACGACCCCTTAGCAACAGCTGTAGCAATGAACTTTGTAATGAAAGAGAGAAATTCATCCCTGTGGACAATGATTCCTAGGGAAATGAAATCTCCCCATCTCAGAAGTTTCCTTGGAATGATACACACTGAAGAGTCTTAGTGAGTATGAAAGGTCCCTAGGTGGTGCAAACAGCTTATGCTCAACTGCTAACCTAAAGGTTGGATGGAGGTTTGAACTCACTCAGAGGTACCGCAAAAGAAAAGACATGGCAATGTGCTTCCATTAAGATTACCGCCAAAAAAAAAAAAAAAAAAACCCGGTGGAGCACAGTTCTACTCTGTAACACATGGGGCTGCCATGAATCGGAATTAACTCAATGTCAGCTAACAACAACAACAGGGAACATGTTCAAGTGAGATTGTCAGTTTCCTTATAGCGTACCAAGGACTTTTAGAGGTTATTTAAATAAACCATATACTACCTTCTCCATTAAATCATTACTCATAGATTTGTGAAATATACTTTTAAAGCACATATATCCCATTGCATAAGGTTGGGATTATTAAAAAAACGAATCCAAGAAAAACATTTAAGGTATTGGTGATATTATAAATTCAGGTCTGCTTTTTTTTTTTTTTTTTTTTTACAGTATATGCAGGAGTTACGATGTTTTCGCTTGTGCTTTTTTTTTTTTAAAAAAAACTTGAGCTTTTTATGACATTTAAATCTGTGTTTGTCCCTTTCTAACAAATCCATATCAGGGATTCCTCCTTATATTCTAGGCATATTACTTAGACATTTTAAACGAGAAATTAAAATTATAATAAACCAAGGGAGTAACATCATCCATTTGGATAGAAACCACATAGAACTCCACATCTTTTAAGTAGAAGCACAAAGCCCACATTAAAAGAGCCACAGATGTTCCCACCCACAGCCCTGATTTATTAGCTCTCTGCACATTTTCTCTCTGCAGTATTTGACAAGCGCTTATCAGTAAGAGGTTTTCCCTTCTTTCCTTAAACTGCGAATGGGCTGCACACTTAAAGCAGTGTGGTTATGGACTTTCATACTGAGCACAGCTCTGAGAAAACAAGTCAGTGAGAAGAAATCCCCAGAGAATGTGGGAGAGGAATATAAAATAAGAAGTAAACAAAGAGTCACAGGAGCTCTCTGGTGATTTTCTGAAAACTATCACACATAGGAAGTTTTTTAATATCTGCTCATGTTCATGATAAACTAGCAGCAAACATCTTTTTTCATTTTAGCAACAAACAAAAAAGTGCTTTTTAATATGCTCTGAGACAGGGATGACCACTAACAACACAGTTGTTAGTACTAATAAGATTATAATCATCAAGTACTTTACTTGTGCTATTTAAATTACAAAGCCCTGGTGGTGCACTGGTTAAGAGCTTGGCTGCTAACCAAAAGGTCAGCAGTTCAAATCCACCAGCCGCTCCTTGGAAACCCTATGGGGCAGTTCTACTATGTCCAATAGGGTTGCCTTGAGTCGGAATTGACTTGATGGCAACAGGTTTGGTGTTTTATTTTTTAATTTTTGGTTTATCTAATTTATAATCCATAGATGATTCCAGAATTTCTTTTTAATCGTTAGTGTCAAGCTTCCCCACTATCTCTCACCCTTTCCAAACCCTGACCATCAAAATTAGGAATGCTGAAAAGTTTCTCTTTTTCATACTACTAGATCATCTGGACATGGTGGTAAGCATTAAAAAAAGAAACGGAGAAAAACTAGCTTACCATCAACTATAATGACACCCTGAAAAATAAATGCATCACTCTAATTTCATTACTTAGAGATGTTAGTCAAGAAGATGCAGCATAAATTCTTACTAGACATCAGAACTGTCTGTTAAATTACAAGCACAGTGTGGTAAGTAAACAACACTAGACATAAAAACCTCAACTTGATTATACTCGGAGATTACATCCACTGTACTTCCTGATTTGTAAGATTAACCAAATACCCTAAGAGTCTACTGATAGCATGATAAACCGAATAGGTTAATATAGACTCTAAATCTATAGCAACTCTCAAAGAAGAAAAAGTGAGGATGTTAAACATTGCAAAACTTTCTGTACAGTGAGTTAACTTATTACTTATTTAGAGAAACGACAGCATCACACAGCAAGAAGTCAGGAGATCTGGATTGTTTTTACTTAACCATTTCACTAGTTCTATGTAATCTTGGGAAAGACCCTTAACGACCCAAACTGATTAATTTGCTTTTTTAAAAAGAAAAAAACTATAACAGAACAATTTATCGAAACATTTCAAAGGCCCTGTCTAGTTTCGAAGCTCTACAATTACTAGTGTGATTGGAAATAGTGACAGGTCAGCTCACACTCACCATTCTGCTCACGCTGCACGCCTGCCGCCAGCAGGTCCGGCTCTCCCAGGCTGATGTCGTTCAGCCGGGTCCCCAGACATTCCATGCAGAGGTGTTTGCACCACTCCTCGGCCTCCAGCTCTGAAAGGGACCATATATCCCCAAGGTCAGGCAATGTCCCATATGAGTGATGCATCATTCATAAAAGTTAAAAATCTATCTTAAGAAAACAAAAAACTACATTTGAGAAATAAAAAAGGTCCAGATTTTCCCCCATTGTTTGACATTATTTTTCAAGCACTTTTGATGTACTTTATCTTATTTGCAAATAATAGTCCAAGAATATTTCATATCCATATCTAGTATATTTCAGGAGTCCCTGGGTGGCACAAATGGCAGGTCACAGCCTTGAAAATCCTATACATGAGATCAAATTGACAACAGCAACTCAAAAGGTTACCTAGGAAGTTTAGGGGGCAGGAAAGTTTATGTTAATGGAGGAGGGACAATTAGCAAAAGGAGGCTGAGGATGGTTGTACAACTTGAAGAATGTAATCAATGTCACCAAATTGTGCAAGTGTAGAAGCTGTTGAGCTGGTGTATGTTTTGCTGTGTATATTTTCAATGACAACCAAAAAAAAATGATTTAAAAAAAAAAAAACTGTGGAACATAGTTCTACTCAGACACACATGGTGTTGCCAGGAGTTGGAGTTGACTCAATGACTACTGGCATTTTAGATTGATTTAAATTTTGGAGGGAAACTACACAGAATAATAAATTGAATTAAAAAAATAAATGAATATTAGAATAATGACGGATTAGATTAAGTGAATCTTCCTGAATGCAGCCAAGATGTGCGTGGGCTAAAGGTCTCATTCCCAAGTCATTCTGAATTGTAATGGATCATAAGACCAGTGCTAGTATCTGGTAGCTTTTCTTTTATTAACATAAAAAAAAAATGTGCTATCCTTCCTTTGAAGAAATTTGGGTAGGATATTAAAAGTATCTTTTTTTCTGAAAAACTAATCATCTAAGACGTTGATTAGATCATTACTGCTTTTACTATCATTACTTGCCACCTTCTTTATATCTAAAAGTTTTTTTCCTTATTTGAAACATTAGAACATCTTATGTCTACACAGAATCTTGTAGTATCTAATACATTCACAGACATAAATGAATTTGATTGTCGCATAAGTCTTGTGAGGGTGGGGGTGGCTAAAAGTGAGAGTCATATTTGTATTCCATGTCGTACCACTGGACAGTGCCAATGATGTGGTATCTATATTTAATATGCAGAAATATCAGATAGGCCTGGGTTTGAATATTTTGGGATAAGCCCCAAGATCAATGTACAAATTGGATAAGTGTCCCGTTTATACCTTCCCAGACACGTTGATAAGTCAATACGGACTCAACGGCAACAGGCTTGTTTTTTTTTTTTTTTTTAATGGCATGTTTCTGGCTTTTCCATGTAGCATACATCTATACTATTCAATAGATATTTCCTTCAACTCTCATGTTGCTCTCTGGATGACATTCCAACCTTTGCCTTGGCATTTTAAACTCCTTTGAAAAGTCGGCTGTGACAGGTTTTTTTCTGACTGGAGGGATCTGAACAATCACTCTCCACATTGGTCAACAACCTTCAAACCTGGGTAATGTTTTTTTCCTGAGCTGAATCACACTGCCTTAGTGTCAAAAACAGGTGTCATCAGTGAGATGTCAAGCCAGATTTGTCATTTATTTTGATTTTTATTTTTATCAAGACCATAAAAGGCTGTTAGAAAACAAAGGAAAGAACATGCAGTCATCCACACATGAGGTACCAGTCCAACAAAAATAGGTGCTCCAATGTTTACTCATGAAAGGTACTTTCTTCACAAAAGACCCCGTTTGCATAATTCAGGGACCATCCTCTCTCTGTACGGTCACACAGCCGACCTAGTTCAAGGATTAAGTCAATTCCTAGTGAGCCTGGTGCTCCCCCTTGGGAGTTTCCTCTGGAGTCCAGAAAATATGGTTAACATGGCGTCTCATTTTTTGCAGATTCCTTATTTGTGAACTCACTGATTTACTGGGATCACTAAATAGTCCCAGCTACGCGCATGCACAGATTGATGATATTGCCTGTGAGGGTGGGTTCAGCTGTGATTCTGTATTCGCTAATTTAGCATTCGTGGGCTTTGTCAGACCAGCTACTGGGAATAAGGAGAATCAACTTCCAACTAGCAGATCACTAATAAAATTAATGCATACTGAGCCCTCACAGGTTTCTTAAGGAAAACATCTTAGTTTTTCTTCCAGTGAGGGAATGTTCAACTTCATCGAAAAATTCTACAGAAGCAAAGATAGCATATTTAGAAAGAGATTTTTATTAGATCTATGAGTTTTGGTGAAGTTATAGAAGTTTTGAAAGCTTTTCTAACACCAAAGCCAAAATCTTAACAGGCTGAGCTAATTTACATCCTATGTATTTAGAAATAGTTGGAGTTTTTGCTTTGGGAGACAACATGAGTACTTTTTTTTCTTTTAATTTTTAATGTTCTGAATTTTTCTCAGGATTCCACAATTTACTATCATCAGTAAAATTACATGTAGTTAACATTTTAGTTGCATTACTCTATCTAATATGATTTCCAGTACTCCATAGATGAAAATGAGAATACTGAATATTCTATTTGGGGTGAATACGTTAAATATGCCAAAGCACCTTTGTGTCAATGTTCCCTTTAAGTACTAAGTCAGCACATGCCCAAAGGTTACAGGAATATGTCACTCATTCATTCTATTAACTCTTTTGTCCTGGGCTTTAATGAGACAATAGAAGCAACCATACAGCAAAGGGCTTCTGTGAAATGGGAGCTGACTCCTTCAAATGGAATTCTCTGACAACCAGGGTGCAGGGAGGTGTCTAGGCAGCAGTGCCAGTATTCATGGGCTTCCTCCAGCAGGTCAAGATGTCTTCTGCAAGCAGTCTTTAGAATCACAATGCTTCGGCATTTGAGTAATACAGTAGCATACAAAAATAGTAGTAGCAAGAGTAATAATAGAGTTGAAGTAGTCACATTAGAGACTGAACTATAAGCTATTTCAGAAATAAAGAGAAAGAGAGTATGTAAGAATCATCAGAAATTCATATTATCATCAAGGGTTCATTTTTTTTTTTAAACAGGCATTTATTGTGAACTGACTTCATGCCAGACACTATGCTACCTGCTGTCGTTGAGTCAATTCCGACTCACAGCAATCCTACCGACAGAACAGAAGTGCCCCCTAGGGTTTCCGAGGAACACCTGGTGGATTCGAACTGCCAGCCTTTTGGTGAACAGCTGAACCCTCAACTACTATGCCACCAGGGTTTCTGACACTATGCGAGGAGGTAGTATAAAAGATGAGAACGCAGTTTCTCCTCTCAATAATCTTAGAGGCTGATGGGATGGGCAGGTGAGTTTGGTATGCGTTGCTCTGGAGAGCCACTGGCTGAGCCAGGTCGGAACTGAGGAGTTACGGGGGAGCTCAGCAGAGTGGAAGGTATCTGACAAGCAAGAAGAAGGTGAGGGTGTATGATTCAGTGTATTTGAGAGTGTGTGTATGTGACAGTCAGCGTGTGTGATAACGAGTATAAGTGTTTAAGTGTGTGTGTGTGTGTGAGACAGTATGTTTGTGGGCTGGGAGAGTCAGGTGAACTGAAGAGGAAGATGGAGGCGCTGAGAAAGGCATTTCCAGGGCAGTGAGAGTAACATCCCATTAATAGCTAAGGACAGCCCTGAGTTCACGTGATACAATGTGAAAAGCAGCGCTCTATCCATTCACTCCTCAATTTTCTAGTATTCAGTTCAATTACAGCAGTCCTAAACTTTCATCTCAAAAGTATTAACCTTTGTAATCTACATACTTGATCTCACGGTTTTGCTGCAGAGAAGCTAGATTTTGCCATACAGGACTTCCTGTTTTTAATAGTCACCTTTCAAACAATTATAGCTCTGTTTTTTATTTGTTCTTGATTAGGCAAGCTCTATGTATTAAAGCCTTTTAATCTTTTTTTGTGTGTTTTGTCCTATCATTATTTAATTAGTGTTTTCTTCTGAATACCTTCCATGATTTACCTTTCCATAATGATTAAATGAGGAGATTAAATAAAAATGCAATAATGTGAATCTACTGCATTAAAAAAAAAAATTGCCCATGGATTTAGTGCTTTTTGTCTTTTGCTTTATCTTTCCAACTTCTATCTTAGCCTACTGATAGTGTGAAAATAATTAAAATGCTTCATGCTGTAATAAAGACATAAAAATGTTCTATAAAGTTTTCTATGTTTTCCTTTGCATGATGGAAGTGCTTTTTCATTAAGATGTTGTTTTCTGGTCACTTGTAGTTATATTCCAATTCTTAATTCAGGTAAATAACCCAGCCTCTAGAACAGAAACCCAAATAATTTCTTTACCACGTAAGATTACTTAGATGAAAACATTCAGTAATTTCTAAAAGGAAAACTGAAGGACGTTTGGGAATAATAAGACAAATGGAGAAGGGAGACTAAATAGATGATAAAAGGCATGATGAATGGGTTTATTGGGTTCAAGGGAAGATGATGATCAGGGATATTGCTAAAGAAAAACACCCGCAGGCCGGTGGCTGCTCCTCCCGGAATCTCGTTGCATCCATCTTCCACAGAATTCTCAGGAGAGTAATGGCTATATCCTTTTGCACCGGGAAAGAGATCTGTATATAGCAGATCCTTAATAAATACCTATTGACTAAATGATTAGGTTCAAGCTTTATTGTTTTCACTTAATTTAGGCCTTAGGATAATGACATTAAAGTTAAATGATCCAGAATGAGCTAAATCTGAAAAGAGTTAAAAAAAATTTTCATCACATAACATAGAAAATATGCTGTCAGCCAAGGTCATGCAGCACAATTCAAGATAGCACTGTATGGGCTTCATGTTACTTTATAAGATGAAGTCAAGATGAGTTTCGTATGGAAATAGTAAATCATTTTATCTAGTCATTATTGGTTTTAGTGTTTAATAATAATTTTAGGAAAAGTGTCAGTAAAATAATCCTGCAAAAACAGTAATTTTTACATATGTTGTTGTTGGGTGCTGTCGAGTCAGTTCCAACTCATAATGACCCTGTGTACAACAGAACAAGACACTGCCCAGTCCTCTGCCACTCTTACAATCTTTGTTATGCTTGAACCCATTGTTGCAGCCACTATGTCAATCCATCTTGTTGAGGGTCTTCCTATTTTTCGCTGGCCCACTACTTCACCGACTATGATGTCCTCCTCCAGGGACTGATCCCTACTGATAACATGTCCAAAGTATGTGAGATGTAGTCTCACCATCCTTGCTTCTAAGGAGCATTCTGGTTGTACTTCTTCCAAGACAGATTTGTTGATTCTTTTGGCAGTCCATGGTATATTCAATATTCTTCACCAACACCACAATTCAAAGCTGCCAGTTCTACTTTGGTCTTCCTTATTCACTGTCCAGCTTTTGCATGTATATGAAATATACTAAAAATACCTTGGTTTGGGTTAGGTGCACCTTAGTCTTCAAGGTGACATCTGTGCTTTTCAACACTTTAAAGAGGTCTTCTGCAGCAGATTTGCCCAGTGCAATGGGTCTTTTGATTTCCTGACTGCTGCTTCCATGGGTGTTGATTGTGGATCCAAGTAAAATGAAATCATTGACAACTTCAAGTTTTGCATGTATCTAATGTTCATTACCTGTGTGGATTCTCCATGATTTGGTGATAAATGTTTTCATATACATTAAATGTCTTCTTAAATACATACTTTGCTGGAAAATGAAGATGTTTCCCCATATTGCTTAAAGAATATGAATGATCTCTTTTTTCACCACTTGAAATTTATAGAGCTATAAAAATGTAAGACATTTTGATGATGCTTTTCATTCTTGAAAATTGATAGCTACTTGTTACTTAACTGAGCTTGTTGACATTTCATTGACTTTGTTTTTTTCTCACTGTGTCTGTAGTAAGAAGAGAAGAATCCAGTTAAAACTTGAACTCTTGCTTCAGCAAAGCTGAAAAGGTTATCTCTGTTCAACTCATGTTGTTGTTAGCTGCCATGGAGTTGGACCCTGATTCATGATGACCCCACTCACAATGGAATGAAATGCTGCCAGTTCTTGCATCATTTCCATGATGGATATGCATTGGAACTTTGCAGCCTACAGGAAAGGGCTTTTTCCGCTGAAGTCAGATTTGTAGGAATGAAAAGTTTACAGATGGGGGAACAATTAGTTTTCTAGGTAAGAACTGCTTTTATTCCCTTTCCCTGGAATGTCCCTCATTTGCTCCCTTCCACAAAAAATCACTCACAACTAACAGTCCTTTAAACTTGGTTCAAATATGACCTTCTCAGTTTAGTGCTTCGAGACCTACATATGGATTTGGCAACTTTCCTCCATATTTCCTTAACATTCTATGCAAGTTTTATCATAGCCACTATATGTCATTGGAGGTGCCCTGGTGGCATGAGTGATTAAGTGTTTGGTTGCTAACCAAAAGGTCTGCAGTTTGAATCCACCAGCTGCTCCTTGGAAACCCTATGGGGCAGTTCCACTCTGACCTATAGGGAAGCTATGCATCAGAATAGACTCATCGGCAATTTTTTTTTTTTATATGTCATTGGAGAGGCCCTGGTGACACAGTGGTTAAAGAACTTGGCTGCTAACCAGAAGGTCAATGGTTCAAATCCACCAGCTGCTCTGCAGGAGAAAGATATGGCAGTCTGCTTCTATAAAGATTTACAGCCTTTGAAATCCTATGGGGCAGTTCTACTCTATCCTATAGCGTTGCTACGTGTCTAAATTGACTCAATGGCAGTGTGCTTGGTTTTTGGTTTATATGTCACTAAGCTATATGTCTCCCTGTCTAACAACATACTTTTAAGAAATTGGAGTGTGGGTGACTTGATATAGTCATTCTAGAGCCTAGCATGGTGTCTGGACATAGAAACTAATAAACTTGCAACGAAGAAGTAGATGTTATTTGTAGTTAATGCTCAGAAATTTGAGATCGATTATGCAATCAAATGCAAATAATCTGGGGAGTAGCCACTTGCTGGGATTTTGAGATCGCAACGCACACCTCCATTTGAGTGGAGACTATAACTTTTGCTCTTCAAAGGAGATCTTTGATTAGGAAAGGGAAGGGGATGACATCAAACATGGATCTCTACTGAACTTCAGCAATACTAAATATTACTCATTCAAAAAGGTTTCTTATTTTATTAAACTTGTCCTTTTAACATCATTGGTGGCATTTATGCCTAAATGGAAGTCTTGTATAAATTCCTTTTGATTCTACATGAGATAAACACTTGATTTTTATTTTTTATATAGATAAAGCAGTGGAATCTTAGGTCAATTTAGAGCAAAGGGAATGTATCACTAATTTACATGAATTACATTTTTCGGCGGATAATCATAACTTATTTTCCTTAATTTAAGAGCAAGTTGATATGTCAAATTTTTGGAGTCTATGCAGAAAACCTTATTCTGTTACTTCTCTCCTTTTGTGAGTTGGAGGACGGGGGTTAAGTGTTCAGACATGGCCATGGAGAAAACGGTTCCTGCCTACTCTCCAAAGTAACACGTGATGAATAGCAGCAATTGACACAGCAATCAAATATGCTGTGCTTTAGCCTGATAAGAATGTACTGGAAAACACTTTAATATGGAGATTAACGAATGGCACAAGAGCGTAAAACAATTCAAAGAAAATAAAAAAAAGAACAGAAATCAACATTTACGAAAGGTCTGGAAAATGATGGTGTAGTGTGTGTGTGCATGCGTGAGTGTGTTGTGGAGACGGGAATAAGGTGTTAAGGCATTACAAGAAAGTGAGATAAAATGGGCCTTTGTAACAAACCCTAAAGCCCCCCTGGAGAATGAGTGCATTTCTGTGATGAGAAGCCAGAAGCAGGATAGAACACTTTACCATCTAAGGAATTCTTAATAGATAGCAGTAGAATATGTGAAGCACAGGTTTTAGGCTTCTCACAAGAATGTAATTATCAAGCAGCAAACTTCTGAGGAAGAGCTGTTATCAAAGCTTTCATCTAGGTGATGTTCTCTTAAGGTCCTGAAAGCAAATCTTCTGTGTATATCTCTCACAAGGTGCTTGAGACGAGAAAGAAAAAACAAAACCAAGGAGAGCTGTTGGCTGGAATAGGAGACTGTTGCCAGTGATATGGCTACCTAAGCCTACTGTCTAAAATCACACAGAGCTCTAAAACTCTTTCCCTACACATAACCAGCATTATTACAAAATGTTTACACGACAGCTCATATTTAGAGGTTACCGGTTTTTAAATGTTTGGGATAGTGACTTTTTTCTTTTTTAATCCATTCATTTAGAAAGCAATTACTGACAATCTCTTATGCGCCAAAACCAAAATCAAACCTGTTGCTCTCGAGTTGATTCTAACTCATTGTGACCCTATAGGACAGAGCAGAGCTGCCCCATAGCTTTTCCACAGAGCGGCTGGTGGATTTGAACTGCCGATCTTCTGGTTAGCAGTCAAGCTCTTAACCAGTGTGCCACCAGGGCTCCATTGTGTGCCAACCACTGTGCTATTTACTAGTGATATTGTGGTAGGCAGAATAGCAGCCGTCCCCAAATATGTCAATATTCTAATTATCTAAAACTGTGACTATGTTACATTACATGGCAAAAGAAGCTTACGAAGCAATTTCCAAATGACTTAGGAATGCAAAAACGTTTTCTTCATTGGCTTGAAATGAAGCTAGTTTAAAGACTTTATTAATTCCTATTGCTTAAATTCATCTGTTACTAGTAATGAGTATTTCTATGCAAGCAACTATTTTGACTTGGCTTTATAGCAGGAGTTTAGTATGGCTGTGTGGTAATCATAGAGTTGGCAACAGGACAGTATTCTATTGACATGGCACAAGAAATTAATCTTTAAATCACTACCATTTTGTGTGTTTATGGTACAGATTTTCAAATTGACTGTAATAAGCCTTATTGGAAATCTAATTCTTAACTGTACACTCTTGCAATATTTGGTTTGATTGATTAAAATGGATCAATGGGAAACTGTTCAAATATTTTCTATTTGTTCAAAGGTAATATCCATCTAAGAGCAAAGGTTCTTAAAATGAAAAGCCAAAATAAGTAAGAGGAAAGAGCCTAGAATTTTCAGCAGGTATTATTAAACTACTGAGAACACAGGACAGGATAGAAAAATCAAAGAGTCGTCTTTATGAGGAATAATGGTAGAGAAAGCAGAAAATTATATCAAGAGCAAGCCTTCTAAAAGTATCTGAGATAAATGTTTATCCTGATTAAAATATGAAAGCCTCCAGGTGAAAGTACCAGAAAAACAAGAGAGAGAATAAAATAAAGCGTTAGCTCCCAGAGTTCTGAAATTTTATCCTCTAGGAGACTCAAGGAAACCCTGGTGGCGTAGTGGTTAAGTACTATGACTTCTAACCAAAGGGTCAGCAGTTCGAATCTGCCAGGCACTCCCTGGAAACTCTATGGGGCAGTTCTACTCGGTCCTATGGGGTCGCTATGAGTCAGAATCGACTCGGCGGCAGCACTGGGTTTTGGTTAGGAGACTCAAAATATCGGCAGGGAGATTCAATTCTAGTTTTACTGAGAAGACTTAAGGTGGAAGGTAACTGAGCCACACCTCTTTTCATTATTATTTGTTTCTGTGCTATGCCCAGAAGTTCAGCTTCTCACGGTGAGATAAGGTGGACACACTTTAAAAGGTTTTTGATTCTGACAGACAATAAGAAAATGTTTGTACTGTATGTTTACAGTTAGGAGCGGTTGGTGACAGTGTCACATAATTTTACTTAGTCTTTACATTATGCTTGTTTTTAAAATTCATTTCTTAAAATTAATTCAGAAAATTAAGGTCATATTTTAATAAAGAATTATTTTAGGTAGGAAAACCACGACTGACTAGATGATTGTTAATTACGTAATGTTTTGATACTCGCTAATAAGAATGGTCTACATTGTGGAACTATTAGCTTGATAATCATACATAATCTTGAATTGATATTATACCATATAACGGAAAGGGGATGCTGCTACTTCTCATTGGCGCTCCTGAACAAGTTACTTATGGTTTCTGAATGTCAATTTCTTATTTAAGGCATGCCCATGGTTTCTTTTCTTTTTTTGCTTGTTAATTAGGTGCTTATGCATATAATTTGATAAATTTTGAAGCGCTTTTCCTATCTTTCCTCACTTTCTATATTTGCTTTTTTCTCATTTGAATTTGCAACTCAAGCAGAAGAAATATCAGGTATAGATGAACAGATGTCTCCCTGATAAATAAGAAAACAAGTGTATTGTCCCTCAAGGTTAGTGTGAAAACTCCAGAATTTGCTCAATTTAGGTTGTGAAGTGATCTCTCATCAAATTTTAGTCCTACTGAATATATCATTTAAGATGGAAACACCGGCAACTATATTAAGACCAATATGAAAAAAATTGTCAACACCCTGCACTAGCACACACCATCATAGAAAAGTGGTAAGCCTCTGAGATTTCTACATAAGAGTAAAAATTTATAAGTTATTAGAAATTTAATACTCGTCTTCAGGTAAAACCAATCACTAGAAAAGAACATTGTGTTTGGTAGAGAGTTGGCAAAAACAAGGGAAACTCTTCACAAGATGGACTGACAAAAGAGTCAAAACAAAGGACTCAAACATACCAATGATCACGAAGATGGCATAGGCCTGGGCAAAGTTTTGTTTCTATACTGCTGTACAGATAAAAGAATGGTGACCTTGGGTTGTTATACATAAGGTCACCATGAGCTGGAGTCATCTCCATGGCAACTAACGACAACATATTTTTATTTGAATAGCTATACAAAGAGACACTTGCATCCTGCTTCTCTTCATATAAAGAGGAATACATTTAGCAATTGATTCTAGGTTATGTTCCCAAATATGAACATTTTATGCACTGGCCTTGGTTTGAGACATACGGAGACCACACTGAAAATGAGGAAAAAGTGACTCTGGAAGGAAGGAAGTGGGTCAAATCAGCAAGTGGCTGTTTGCTTGTGTCTGACATGCATCAAAACCTCTTCCAAACAGACCTGATGACGCACTTCAAGCAAAACTGACAGAACGGCGAGGTACCTCCTCTTATTGCAAAGCAGGAGGGCACCCCCAAATCAATTGCACCCATTGATCTAGCAGTTCTATAAAAAATAGCTCACTGCTTATAATGAAACACCAGAATTTCAGAGTTTTCATCTAACATTTCAAAGCTAGCATGAATTTAATGTTCAGAGAGAAAGTGTCCTAGTATATCATCACAGGTCCACAAAGATCAGTTTCCTTTTGGCCATTTTCTAGGACATTCTAAATGTAATACCACTGTCACAGCCCAGTCAGTGTATATTACATATCTTGATCCTCTCTCCAGCTGTCCCCTTTAACAACCTGTGTGTTGACGTCTGTGGTGCCCTTGACCGTCTCAGACTGCTAATGAATAATGTTCAACAGGCAAATGTGAGCAATGGCCAACTTCTCAGGGAATTAATACCTAAGTAAAAGCACAAAGGAACATATCGTACAGAAACAAATCACATATTATGATGTGACAATCTTAATGTTTGGTACTAACAGTACGTAGGTTTCCTTTTAGGGTTTCTGCTGGCCACTTATTTCTTACTTATGGACATTATTTTATTTTCACTTTGCCTGTGCTTCCTTCTGACGATTGCATGTGACTGTGGATACAGGGCTTTCTGTTGTCTTATGTAACAGGCAGTGCCGAGATGTTGCCTGTTTCTCCTGAGCAGGTCAGTGAGTAGAGATAGGACATGGAGGTTAAGCTGTGTAGCTGCAGAAACCACACAGAGCTCAGGGTGACAGTCTCCCTTTCACCTCTGAGACTCAGTGGTCCCAAAATCAGATCCCAGGATTAAATGTGTACATAAAACAAAACAAAACAAAACAAAAAAAAAAAACCCCGGTGCCGTTGAGTTGATTCTGACTCATAGAGACCCTACAGGACAAAGCAGAACTGCCCCACAGGGTTTCCAAGGAGCGGCTGGTGGATTCAAACTGACGACTTTTTGATTAACATCCTGAGCTCTTAACCACTGTGCCTCCAGGGCTCAAGCTCTACCATTTAATTACAGGGTGCAAAGAAAGTTTTCTAACTATGTGTTTTAATATGCTTTCAAATGTTCAGAGTAGGAAAATATCCTCCTTATGGGAACTGACAAAACAGCGCTGTAACTTTTCCAAAAAAAAAAAAAAAACTTGCCGTCGAGTTGATTCCGACTCATAGTGACCCTAGAGGACAGAGTAGAACTGTCCGCATAGGGTTTCCCAGGCTATAAATCTTTACAGAAGCAGGCTGCTACATCTTCTTCCCATGGAACAGCTAATGGGTTCAAACTGCCAACCTTTCAGTTAGCAGCCGAGTGCTTAATCACTGTGCCACCAGGGCTCCTACATCATTCCAAGGGGATGATGAACCTACTCTGGCTGACTGGTATACTGTTGGCTTATGACGTGCAGGCTGACATTTTAAGAGCTGCTCTAAGCTTCAACCGAGAATACTGAAAGGAATGAATTATTGGAAAGCCAGTTCCTAACTACATTCTCTAATTTTTTTTTTTTTAAGTTATGTATGAGGAAATAAAGGATTCTAAGTCACTAAATGGTAGCCTGTGCTTTATTCTGGAATACTGAAAAAATAAAAATAAAAAAGACACTGGGGAAGGATTTGCTTCCATTATGAAATAAATGGAGGAAGACAAAGAGCTGCTACTGGCGGAACTAAGTAGCAGAGCTAAGGAAGCAAAGGGGGGCCCTTTATTCTGAGCAAGAAAATTAGTGAATAAAAGGCAATTATTTACTGTGGTGTTTTCTCCACATTGCTCTGAAATGAAATGATGCGCCTGTATTTTAATAGTAGTAGTAAAAGGGATCCTTGGTGGAGCAGTGGTTAAGCATTCAGCTACTAACCAAAAGGCTTCCAGTTCAAACCCACCCAGCAGTTCCTCAGAAGAAGGACCTGGTGATCTTCCTCCATAAAGATTACAGCCAAGAAAACCTTATAGGGCAGTTCTGCTCTGTCACACGGAGTCACTACGAGTCACAATGGACTCAGCAGCACTGAACAGCAACAACAGTAGTAGTAGTTACCTTTCTAAAAATTAAAACAGTAGTTAATATTTTTAAAATAGTTACTGCACGCCAGGTACTACTGTTCTATGAAATTGACACATACTAACTACTATAAAGGAGCCCTGGTGGTGCAGTGGTTAGGCACTCAGCTGCTAATTGAAAGGTCAGTGGTTCAAACCCATCAGTCACTCTGCAGAAGAAAGGTGTGACCATCTGCCTTTGTAAAGGTTGACATTCTAGGAAACCCTATGGGGGCAGTTCCACTCTGTCCTATAAGGTCACTATGAGTCGGAATCGACTCGACAGCAACAAGCACGGGTAACTCCTGTAAGCACCCCAACAGCCCTAGGAGCAGAGCATTGTGGGCATCCCGACTGTACAGATGACGTAACTGAGGTCCCAGAGTTTAAAGGAATTGCCAAGTCGCACATCCAGCATGGGAAATTTCAGGAGTCAAACCTGCAGTCTGGCCCCAGGGTCTCTGCTCTTACCCATACAGAAAAAGGCAGACGAATTTTTACCATAGGTCTGGTAGAATTCCAGACCCAGTCCCATAATTATAAGAGACACAGGTCAAAAAATCTTTCTTCCTGTTGGGAGATTTATTATTTTTTTTCATGTACTGGATCAATTTCCCCCTTGTAAAGTTATCAACGTATGACTTTTATTTTGAGGTTATTTTGCTAGGTTTATAGTGGCCGAAAAAAAAAAAAGTAAGGGGTCAACGAAAAAGGGTAAGACCCTCAATGAGATGGACTGACACAGTGGGTGCAACAATGGGCTCAAGCATAACAACGATTGTGAGGATGGCACAGGACCGGGCCTTGCTTCGTTCTGTTGTACATAGGATTGCTATGAGTCAGAACTGACTCAATGGCACATAACAACAACAACATACCGGCTAAAGATTATTAGACTCTATTTATTCCTAATAACTATATTTTTAAATTATTTTATTTATTGTTGTCTAGATATACACAGAACATATACCAATTCCAGTTTCCACGTGTACAATTCAGTGACACTGATTACATTTTTTGAGTTGTACAGTCATTCTCACCCTCCTTTACTGAGTTGTTTCTCCCCTACTAATATAAACTCACTGACCCCTAAGTTTCCTACCTAACCTTTCAAGTCGCTGTTGTCAGTTTGATCCTATACAGATAGTTCTTTAAAACAGGACAATGCTCATGGTGGACATTCTTTATTAATTAAACTAAACTTGTTCGGTTTTAAGAAGACTACAGGGGATATTTTTGGTTTAAGGTTTAAAGATTATCTCAGGGTAATAGTTTCGGAGGTTCATCCAGCCTCAGTGGCTCCAGAAAGTCTCGATCCCACGAGAATTTGCAATTCCATTCTGTATTCTTCCACCTTTTGACAAGGATTCTTCTACAGAATCTTTGATCAAAACATGCCATAATGGTAGCTGGGCACCATCCTGTTCTGGTCTCATGGCAAAGGAGGAAATATTTTAACCTCAAAATCTCATATCAAATTTCTTTGGTTAACTTGTGTCTGTTATATTTTTCTGTATTCAACTTCTGCTTATATTATGCTGGGATAAGAGAAAAAAAAACCTTGCTGTTGAGTTGATTAAAACTCATAGCAACCCTATAGGACGCGTTAGAACTGCCCCAGAGGGCTTCCAAGGACTGGCTGGTAGGTTCGAACTGTCAACCTTCTGGTTAGCAGCCAAATGTTTAACCACTGCACCACCAGGGCTCTGGGCCTTGAAATCTCAGGGGATTTCTGTAACAAATGCAGAGTTCTCACTTATGACACTGTTGGAGGCAGGTCAGCTTCAACTCTGCTCCAGACTTTCTTCATTCTGGACCAGGCCGAAGAAGCAACCCCTATCCCAGTCTCCTGAGGAAGCAACCCCTATCCCAGTCTCCTGGCAAAAGGGATAAAAGCAAAAGCAGAATCATGTAATGCCAACCAAGCCCAAATGGGGCATGTCACTGCCCCTGCCCCTACTCTACTCCACTGACGAAAGCAAGTGAATGGGTAAGAAAGTTTTTAATTCTAACAGAAAAACCACCAAACCAAAACCAAACCCATTGCCATCAAGTCAATTCCGATGCATAGCGACACTATAGGATAGAGTGGGACTGCCCTATAGAGTTTCCAAGGAGCGCTGGGTGGATTCAAACTGCTGACCTTTTGGTTAGCAGCCATAGCACTTAACCACTACACCACCAGGGTTTCCAGAGAAAGTACAGCAATAATTCAAAACAATGATACAATCTACCACATCTTATTCATCTTTTCCCCACCCTTCACTTCTGTTGTTCTGGGTCTTTATTTTGTCTGTTGCTCTGGGTCTTTATTTTGGTGCATCTGCTAACCAAAGCTCTGCAGTTCGAATCCACCAGCAGCTTCTTGGAAGCCCTATGGTGTAGTTCTACTCTGTGCTATAGGGTCGCCATGAGTTGGAATTAACTTGATGACAATGGGTTTTTTTTTTTTTTTGGTTTTGCATCTCGTAAAAAGTATATAATTGGATGTTTAAATCCAATTTGAGATCTCTTAATAATAAGGACGACAACAAAAAACAGGTTGTGCTCTGCAGGGTCTTCACTGTCTGATTTTTAGACATAGATCGTCAGGCCTTTCTTCCTAGTCTGCCTTAGTCTGGAAGCTCTGTTGAAACTTGTTCAGCATCATAGCCACATGTGAGCCTGTGCTGACACACGGGTGATGGCTGCGCAGGAGGTCCGCTGGCTAGGAACTGAACCTGGGTCTCCTGCGTGAAAGGCAAGAATTCTAACAGTGAGGCACCACTGCCCCCAAATGAAGATAGACTCTTCCTCTCTTGTAATTAGATGAGTCTTTTACATTTTATCAGTATAGATGTTTAAAAAATACCAGGGTCCCTTTCACGCCTGGGACTTACACATGTTCTTGGACATGGAAGCACCCAGACTCCTCAAGTGGGAGGCTGTGAGGTACTGTGTGGATAGTAAGAGAAGCTGGAGAAAACTTCCTTGCCAGGCAGTGATGAGGATTCAAGAATATGCCATCTGGCTGTTCTCCTCTAATAATATCATATCCACTGGGATTATATGCTTAATCGGACAAACTATGTCTCTTTTTTGTGTGGGTAAAATTCAGCTCATGTTCTCTCTCCTAATTTATCAATTTTTTTTTTTTTGTTAATAATATACATCTGAAATTGGCCAGGGATCTGACCTTCTGCACAAGAACCAGGAAATAAAAAAGAATTTACAACTATTCCTAGTTGCATGAACAGCTCTTTTACTACGGATGGGAACAGGGGGCCGTTCCAATCATTTTCTATCAACTCTACAGGTGCAGGCACAACGTGCACTGGCATGTTGCCAAAGGAAGCCTGCATACTCAGGACTGCTAGATCCAGTCAGGATCTTCTAGACACCAGTTAAGAGGGGGTATTTGGTAAATAAGGAGCCCTGGTGGTGCAGTGGTTAAGGACTCAGCTGCTAACCAAAAGGCTGGCAGTTTGAACCCACCAGCTGCTCCATGGGAGAAAGACCTGGCTCCCATAAAGAATTCAGCCTAGAAAACCCTAGGGGCAGTTTAACTCTGCCATGTGGGGTTGCTATGAGTCAGAATTGACTCGATGGCCTACAACAGCAACAACATTTTGTACATACATTTTCATACCTCCATATCTTCAAATTCTTAGTCCTTACTCGAGAAATATTAACAGCCTTTCACTGTCATTTTTTAAATTTTCCTGGTAAAGACCATTTACCTATAAACTCACAGTAGTAGGATGGTGAACACAGCCTTTTCAATGAGGAAACAATGTGCTTTTCTTCTGTTTTGTTTTTGGTCAGGAGCAAACAGACTGTAACTTTGGTTCTCAATTTACAAATAGCCTCAAATGCAGCACAACACCTTTCATTTTGTCATTTTAATTTCTTCCACGACCATTGCCGTAATTAATTTCATATAACTGAAATGCTTATGAAGGAACGAATGTGACAGCTTCCCTTTCTAGGTGTGTGGAGTAAAAGGTGCAGTAAAGGGTACAAGTTCTTTTTAACAAGAAAAAGAGAAAAAAAGAGGTGCTGAGCTTCATGAAAGAGTCCTGGTGGCACAATGGGTAAGCATCTGGCTGCTAACCAAAAGACCGGTGTTTCGAACTCAGCAGCTGCTCTGCAAGACAACAGAGCTGGTGTAAGGATTACAGCCTACAAAACCCTACAGGGCACTTCTGCTCTGTTACATGGGGTCACTATAAGTTGGTACCAACTCCACGGCAATGGCTTTGGTTTGGCTTTGGTAAGCTTCATGATGATTCTTAAAACTAAACAAGTATTTGACAGCTTCTTGGTCACTGTAAACCTGTTCTCAAACAAAGCAGTGTATTCACAAATGACTAAAGATAAATGGACTCTGATTCCCTCTGGGCAGTAGACTGCAGCCTTCCCTGGCAGGAGCCTGGTTAGCACATCCTGGCCGCACCTTCTCTGGTCCTCTCCTGCAATTTTGCTGTGTCACTATTCCTACTATCACCTGCTCTCAACCTGATGGTGTGGAGTTGAAGAGGGGACTTCCATTTTCACAGAAGTCTCTAAACAACTAGAGGACATAAGTTTCCATGTCACTGAGGAGTCACTCATGCTTTTCTTCCTCCTTTGCACATATTCTGCCCAAAGTTTCCGGGCTGTACTGGGAATGGGGAACGCATCCCATGTCACTCCCTCCCTCTATACAATTCTCTCTCTCTCTCTAAAATCCGAGGTGTCTTATCTGACCTGGCAGGATTCATTCACCTGGGGTTCTTATCCAGCCGGCAGTTTGTCTACCTGGGGGTCTCATCTGGCCTGGCAGTGTTTGTCTACCTGGGAGTCTTATCCAGCCAACAGCAATCATCTACTTTCAAATTTCATGGCTCTGCCCAGTTGCATTTCAATAGAATTATGTAGTTACATACTGGAAGTGCTGAGCTTTGAACTAGCAGTTTAGAATCTAGCAGCTTCGGGACTTCCAGTTTCATTTAGACTAATGGGAGCTGCCTTATTTCTCCATATATACTCCACATATAAGGGGAAGATGAGCCCTCTAGGTTAGAAGACACTCAAAACCATACTGGCTGCAACAATGGACTTGAGCATACCAGCAATTGCGAAGATGGTGTAGGACTGGTCAATGTATCCTTCTATTGTACATGAGGTTACCATGAATCAAAGCCAATAGCAACTAACAACAACATAATACCCATCAATGGGACAATAAATAAAACCACCAATAATAACCCATGCCTGCTGCACATTTGTTGTTAGGAACTGAGTCAATTCCGACTCATAGCGACCCCACATGACAGAGTAGAACTGCCCCATAGAGTCTTCTAGGCTGTAATCTTTATGGGAGCAGATTGTCAGGTCTTTTTCCTGCAGAGCCACTGGGCGGGTTCAAGCCACAGACCCTTCAGGTTAGCAGCCAAGCACTTAACTGTTGTGCCACCAGGGCTCCTTATCGCATACTATCTCTCAAATACCATAAACTTCGCTTTACGACATCATAAGGAAACAAACATCACAACTAGCAGCCAGCTCTGGATTGCAGCCTGGAAAGAAAGCAGATGGAGACCGTGTGGAATAAAGGAGAGACTGGAGTGTGCTTAGTAATGATGGAGCACAGATAAATTCACTCCCAGAAAGAGAAGGCCCCGTCATGAGGGCAAAGCAGAGGTAATGTGTTTGAGCCCCCATGGGCAGAGCACTGGTTATGGGGGACTCAAAGGCAGGGGGCTTGAAAGGGGCAGGACTCGGGGGCCAGTCTTGTGACAACCCTATTTCTGGGTAGAGGGAAGCATCTCTGAGAGGTTTGGTGGAACAGAAGAGGAATAAGCAAGTGCCAGAAAGTAATGTTCCTAAAGAAGAGAATTAAAATTAGCAGGCATCCAGCCATCACCCCCAACCAAAATGAGCACCCATGGAGGAATTAAACCTTGAAAGCCTGCTCAAAGTCCTGGTCCCTGCATCAACTCTAACTGTTGGGTAATAACAGTATTTAAAAAGAACGAAGAGCAGGACAACACCCATGCCCTGCAATAAAGGAAGAAAACAGAAAAAGAATAAAACGTAACAGCTGAGGAATTTTTTTTTGCATAAAAATAACCAGAAAACAGAGGAAATATGTAATACAATATCTAAGTCTTCATTCAATACCCACACACAGGCACTTGCTATTGTTATCGTTAGGTGCCACTGAGTCAATTATGACTCATGGGACCCTAAAGGACAGAGCAGACCTGCCCCATAGGGTTTCCAATACTGTAAATCTTTATGGAAGCAGGCTGTCACATCTTTCTCCCCTGGAGCAGCTGGCGAGTTTGAACCGCCAACCTTTCAGTTAACAGCCATGCCTTTAACCACTGTGCCACCAAGGATCCTTGGGCACTTGTGGACATGATAAAAACAAACTCCTTGTATTAGAATGTCAAAAACTTGGAACAGATATGGAAAGAAATACAGATACAGACAGAGAAGTAGAAAAAATGACTAAAATATGTATAATTGACATCCATGAAGAAGAAAGACCAAATGATGGAACAAGAGTAATAAATAAAATGATAATCCAAGAAAACTTCCTCGAAATCAAATTAGGAAATTTGATTAAAAAATAAAATTTTAGATATAGTCTAGTAAAACTATGGGTTTTAAGAATAAAGAGAAATTCATCTCAGCTTCTGAAAAAAAAGACTGAGTCAATTGTAAAGGAAAGGAAATAAGGATGGAGTCAGATTTTTCAACCACAAGACACAAGAGAATACTTGTACATTTCCATAAGAATCACATAAAGAGAGTGTTAAAGAATCTTAAACTCTAACCCATTGCCATTGAATTGATTTCGACTGATAGTTCCAAGGAGCGGCTTGTGGATTCGAACTGCCTTTTTGGTTAACAACTATAGCTTGCTATAGCTTTTAGCCACTGCACCACCAGGGCTCCTGTTAAACTGTAGGCCATAGAAATACGTTTAAACATGGAAAACTCAAAAACTATTGTCCTCAGGAACCTGCTAGAAAAGAAGCTTTATCCAATCAAAATAAATATCAACAAAAGGACTGTGATGGTTAAGGTTGTGTGTCAACGTAGCTGGGTCATGATCCTCAGTGGTTTGGTAGTTATGATGTAGTTCAGCAGGTTTTTAATGATGTAATCACCCCAATAATGAGATCTGATATAATGTGATCACCTCCATGATGAGATGTTGTGAGCAGCCAATCAGTTGAAAGAGAGTTTTCCTGGGGATGTGGCCTGCATCCAATATACGTAGACTTTCTGGCAAGGCTCGTGGGCTTTCGCTCACTCTGGGTCCTACAGCTGGCTCCTTTTCATTTGACCTTTGGTTCTTATGACTTGAGCTAGCAGCTTACCTGCCGATCTTAGGGTTCATTGACCTTCACAGCCTGATAGCTAGAAGCCTGTTATCTAGCCTCCCATTCTTGGATTTGCCAGCACCTGCAGCTACGTGAGTTAGGAAAAGCCTCCAACCTGACCCACGGACTTGAGACTTTACAGCCTCTACTACCCTGTGAACCATTTCCTTTATATAAATCTGTCTACACAGAGGTCATTGACAAGACAGGAAAGAAAGAAAAGACCAAGATGGATGTTAGAAGAGACTCTGAAACTTGCTTACGGATGTCGATAAGCTAAAGCAAAACAAAGAAACTATGAAGTAAAAGAACTGAGTAGAAGATTTCAAAGGGTGGCTTGAGAAGACAAAGTACTATAAAGACATGTGCAAAGAGCTGGAGATAAAAAACCAAAAGAGAAGAACATGCTCTGTGTTTCTCAAGCTGAAAGAACTGAAGAAAAAAAATTCAAGCCTCGAGTTGCAACAGTGAAGGATTCTATGGGGGAAAATATTAAATGACACAGGAAGCATCAAAAGAAGGTGGAAGAAATACACAGAGTCATTATACCAAAAAGAATTAGTTGACATTCAACCATTTCAAGAGGTGGCATATGATCAGGAACTGATGGTACTGAATGGAGATGTCCAAGCTGCACTGAAGGCACTGGTGAAAAACAAGGCTCTGGGAATTGATGGAATATCAGTTGAGATGTTCCAACAAATGGATGCAGTGTTGGAGGTGCTCACTTGTCTCTGCCAAGAAATACGGAAGACAGCTTTCTGGCCAACTGACTGGAAGACATCCATATTTATGCCTATTCCCAAGAAAGGTGATCCAACCGAATGTGGAAACTATAGAACAACATCATTAATACCACACACAAGCAAAATTTTGCTGAAGATCATTCCAAAACGGCTGCAGCAGTATATTGACAGGGAACTGCCAGAAATTCAGGCTAGTTTCAGAAGAGAACGTGGAACCAGGGATATCATTGTTGATGTCAGATTGATCCTGGCTGAAAGCAGAGAATACCAGAAGGATGTTTGCCTGTGTTTTATTGTCTATGCAAAGGCATTCGACTGTGTGGATCATAACAAATTATGGGTAACGCCACCAAGAATGGGAATTCCAGAACACTTAATTCTGCTCATGAGGAACCTGTATATAAATCAAGGTGCAGTTCTTGGGACAGAATAAAGGAATACTAAGTGCTTTAAAGTCAGGAAAGGTGTGCATCACGGTTGTATCCTTTCACCATACCTATTCAACTGTATGCTGAGCAAATAATCCGAGAAGCTGGCCTATACAAAGAATGGGGCATCAGGATTGGAGGAAGACTCATTAACAACCTGTGTTACGCAGATGACACAACTTTGCTTGGTGAAAGTGAAAAAGACTTGAAGCACTTACTAATGAAGATCAAAGACCACAGCCTTCAGTATGCATTGCACCTCAACATAAAGAAAACAAATATCCTCACTAGTGGACCAATAAGCAACATCATGAAAAATGGAGAAAAGACTGAAGTTGTCAAGGATTTCATTTTACTTGGATCCACAATCAAGACCCATCGAAGCAGCAGTCAAGAAATCAAACGACACACTGCATTGGGCAAATCTGCTGCAAAAGACCTCTTTAAAGCGTTGAAAAGATGTCACCTTGAAGACTAAGGTGAGCCTGACCCAAGCCAATTGCATCATATGCATGTGAAAGGTGGACAGTGAATAAGGAGGACCGAAGAAGAACTGATGCCTTTGAACTGTGGTGCTGACAAAGAATACCGAATATACCATGGACTGCCAAAAGAACGAACAAATCTGTCTTGGAACAAGTGTGGCTGGAGTCCTCCTTAGAAGGATAGAGAGACTGCGTCTTAAATACTTTGGACATGCTGTCAGGAGGGATCAGTCCCTGGAGAAGGACATCATGTTTGGCAAAGTACAGGGTCAGCAGAAAAGAGGAAGATCCTCAATGAGGTGGATTGACACGGTAGCTCCAACAATAAGCTCAAGCATAACAACGATTGTGAGGATGGCACAGGACCGGGCAGTATTCTGTTCTGTTGTGTGCAGGGTCGCTATGAGTCGGAACCGACTTGATGGCACCTAAGAACAACAACACATATTTATATGCTGCACTGGTTTTACTTCTATAGTGAGCACAGTCTAAAACAAGGACTGATTGTGATCATTTAAAAAAAACCAAAAACCTGCTGTCGTCAAGTTGATTCCCACTCATAGCGACCCTAAAAGACAGAGTAGAACTGCCCCATAGGGTTTCCAAGGAGCGGCTGGTGGCTTTGAACTGCCAACCTTTTGTTTAGCAGCTGTAGCTCTTAACCACTACACAACCAGGGTTTCCTGTGATTGTTTAGCATATTTAATTGTATAGTATCACTATAACAAATGTGAACCTTTCTGTTTACCTACCAAAAGACCTCCCTCCAGTAAAAGAATAGCAAAGGAAACCTATCACATGGAAAAATGAAACAGAACACAGTGAAGAAACATAAAATAATGACAAAGTAGAGACCAAAGTATCGGCAATAATTTCAAAGGTGATCGAGGTGATGGAATAGTTCTGTGTCTATGTTGTGATGGTGGTTACACGAATCTACACATGTAATAGAATGACACAGAACTGTACATGCACTTTGTCTAGATAAGTAGATAGAGACAGATAGGTAGGCCTCATGAAACCCATTGCCATTGAGTCGATTCAAACTCATAGCAACCCTAAAGTACAGCAGCACTGCCCCATAGGGTTTCCAAGGCTGTAATCTTTACAGAAGCAGACTGCCACATCTTTCTCCCACAGAGTGGCTGGTGGGTTTGAACTGCTGACCTTTAGGTTAGCAGCCAAGCGCTTGGCCACTGTGCCACTAGGGTTCCTTGATGGGTAGGTAGGGAGTGGGAAAGAATAGTAAACATTGCAAAATGTTAACTGAACTCAAACTCGTCATATTTCTATTCCTTCTACTTTCTGTAAGTGTGTAATTTTTAAAAATAAAAAATATTTACTTAGAAAAATAGGGGTAAATATTAAGGTAACCACAAAGAGGTATAACAACTCCATAACTCAAAATAAAAGCCAAGAAAAACATAATGACTCAACAAACATAAAGTCAAATACTATGAAAATGAGGATCTCACAATTTACAAAGAAAAACGTCTCAGCACAAAAAAGTGGAAAAATGAAATTGTCAACAACACACATAAAAAGGCATCAAAATGACAACACTGAACACTTACTTATCTATAATTACGCTGAATGTAAATGGACTAAATGCACCAATAAAGAGACAGAGAGTCACGGACTGGATAAAGAAACACGATCCATCTATATGCTGCCTACAAGAGACACACCTTAGACTTAGAGACACAAACAAACTAAAACTCAAAGGATGGAAAAAAATATATCAAGCAAACAATAAGCAAAAAAGAAGAGGAGTAGCAATATTAATTTCTGACAAAACAGACTTTAAACTTAAATCCTCCACGAAGGATAAAGAAGGACACTACATAATGATAAAAGGGACAATTGATCAGGAAGATATAACCATATTAAATATTTATGCACCCAATGACAGGGCGGCAAGATACATAAAACAAACTTTAACAGAACTGGAAAGTGAGATAGACACCTCCACAATTATATTAGGAGACTTCAACACAACACTTTTGGAGAAGAACAGGACATCCAGTAAGAAGCTCAATAGAGACACGGAAGACCTAATTACAACAATCAACCAACTTGACCTCATTGACTTATACAGAACTCTCCACCCAACTGCTGCAAAGAACACTTTTTTTTCTAGCGCACATGGAACATTCTCTAGAATAGACCACATATTAGGTCATAAAACAAACCTTTGCAGAATCCAAAACATCGAAATATTACAAAGCATCTTCTCAGACCACAAGACAATAAAAGTAGAAATCAATAACAGAAAAACTACGGAAAAGAAATCAAATACTTGGAAACTGAACAATACCCTCCTGAAAAAAGACTGGGTTATAGAAGACATTAAGGAGGGAATAAGGAAATTCATAGAATGCAACGAGAATGAAAATACTTCCTATCAAAACCTCTGGGACACAGCAAAGGCAGTGCTCAGAGGCCAATTTATATCAATAAATGCACACATACAAAAAGAAGAAAGAGCCAAAATCAGAGAACAGTCCCTACAACTTGAACAAATAGAAAGTGAGCAACAAAAGAATCCATCAGGCACCAGAAGAAAACAAATAATAAAAATTAGAGCTGAACTAAATGAATTAGAGAACAGAAAAACAACTGAAAGAATTAACAAAGCCAAAAGCTGGTTCTTTGAAAAAATTAACAAAATTGATAAACCATTGGCTAGACTGACTAAAGAAATACAGGAAAGGAAACAAATAACCCAAATAAGAAACGAGAAGGGCCACATCACAACAGATCCAACTGAAATTAAAAGAATCATGTCAGATTATTATGAAAAATTGTACTCTAACAAATTTGCAAACCCAGAAGAAATGGATGAATTCCTGGAAAAACACTACCTACCTAAACTAACACAATCAGAAGTAGAACAACTAAATAGACCCATAACAAAAAAAGAGATTGAAACGGTAATCAAAAAACTCCCAACAAAAAAAAGCCCTGGCCCGGATGGCTATACTGCAGAGTTCTACCAAACTTTCAGAGAAGAGATAACACCACTACTACTAAAGGTATTTCAAAGCATAGAAAATGACGGAATACTACCTAACTCATTCTATGAAGCCACCATCTCCCTGATACCAAAACCAGGTAAAGACATCAGAAAAAAAGAAAATTACAGACCTATATCCCTCATGAACATAGATGCAAAAATCCTCAACAAAATTCTAGCCAATAGAATTCAACAACATATCAGAAAAATAATTCACCATGATCAAGTGGGATTTATACCAGGTATGCAAGGCTGGTTTAATATCAGAAAAACCATTAATGTAATCCACCATATAAATAAAACAAGACAAAAACCACATGATCTTATCAATTGATGCAGAAAAGGCATTTGACAAAGTCCAACACCCATTTATGATAAAAACTCTCAGCAAAATAGGAATTGAAGGAAAATTACTCAACATAATAAAGGGCATCTATGCAAAGCCAACAGCCAACATCACTCTAAATGGAGAGAGCCTGAAGGCATTTCCCTTGAGAACGGGAACCAGACAAGGATGCCCTTTATCACCGCTCTTATTCAACATTGTGCTAGAAGTCCTAGCCAGAGCAATTAGGCTAGACAAAGAAATAAAGGGCATCTGGATTGGCAAAGAGGAAGTAAAATTATCTCTATTTGCAGATGACATGATCTTATACACAGAAAACCCCAACGAATCCTCCAGAAAACTACTGAAACTAATAGAAGAGTTTGGAAGAGTCTCAGGTTATAAGATAAACATACAAAAATCACTTGGATTCCTCTACATCAACAAAAAGAACACCGAAGAGGAAATAACCAAATCAATACCATTCACAGTAGCCCCCAAGAAGATAAGATACTTAGGAATAAATCTTACCAAGGATGTAAAAGACCTATACAAAGAAAACTACAAAGCTCTACTACAAGAAATGCAAAAGGACCTACTTAAGTGGAAAAACATACCATGCTCATGGATAGGAAGACTTAACATAGTAAAAATGTCTATTCTACCAAAAGCCATCTGTACATACAATGCACTTCTGATCCAAATTCCAATGTCATTTTTTAATGTGATAGAGAAATAAATCACCAACTTCATATGGAAGGGAAAGAAGCCTCGGATAAGCAAAGCATTACTGAAAAAGAAGAAGAAAGTGGGAGGCCTCACTCTACCTGATTTTAGAACCTATTATACAGCCACAGTAGTCAAAATAGCCTGGTACTGGTACAACAACAGGCACACAGACCAGTGGAACAGAACTGAGAACCCAGATATAAATCCATCCACATATGAGCAGCTGATATTTGACAAAGGACCAATGTCAGTTAACTGGGGAAAAGATAGTCTTTTTAACAAATGGTGCTGGCATAACTGGATATCCATTTGCAAAAAAATGAAACAGGACCCATACCTCACACCATGCACAAAAACTAACTCCAAGTGGATCAAAGACCTAAACATAAAGACTAAAACGATAAAGATCATGGAAGAAAAAACAGGGACAACCTTAGGAGCCCTAATACAAGGCATAAACAGAACACAAAACATTACCAAAAATGATGAAGAGAAACCAGATAACTGGGAGCTCCTAAAAATCAAACACCCATGCTCATCTAAAGACTTCACCAAAAGAGTGAAAAGACCACCTACAGACTGGGAAAGAATTTTCAGCTATGACATCTCCAACCAGCGCCTGATCTCTAAAATTTATATGATTCTGTTAAAACTCAACCACAAAAAGACAAACAACCCAATCAAGAAGTGGGCAAAGGATATGAACACACATTTCACTAAAGAAGATATTCAGGCAGCTAACAGATACATGAGAAAATGCTCTCGATCATTAGCCATTAGAGAAATGCAAATTAAAACTACAATGAGATTCCATCTCACTCCAACAACAACAACAACAAAAGAAAAAACAAGGCTGGCATTAATCCAAAAAACACAAAATAATAAATGTTGGAGAGGCTGCGGAGAGATTGGAACTCTTATACACTGCTGGTGGGAATGTAAAATGGTACAACCACTTTGGAAATCTATCTGAAATTATCTTAAACAGTTAGAAATAGAACTACCATACAACCCAGAAATCCCACTCCTCGGAATATACCCTTGAGAAATAAGAGCCTTCACACAAACAGATATATGCACTCCCATGTTTATTGCAGCTCTGTTTACAATAGCAAAAAGCTGGAAGCAACCAAGGTGTCCATCAACAGATGAATGGTTAAATAAATTGTGGTATATCCATACAATGGAATACTACGCATCATTAAAGAACAATGATGAATCTGTGACATTTCATAACATGGAGGAACCTGGAAGGCATTTTGTTGAGTGAAATTAGTCAGAGGCCAAAGGACAAATATTGTATAAGACCACTATTATAAGATCTTGAGAAATAGTATAAACTGAGAAGAACACCTATTTTTGTGGTTACGAGGGGGGGAGGGAGGGAGGGTGGGAGAGGGTTTTTTACTGATTAATTAGTAGATAAGAACTGCTTTAGGTGAAGGGAAGGACAGTACTCAATACATGGAAGGTCAGCTCAACTGGACTGGACCAAAGGCAAAGCAGTTTCTGGGGTAAACTGAATGCTTCAAAGGTCAGCGGAGCAAGGGCGGGGGTTTGGGGACCATGGTTTAAGGGGACTTCTAAGTCAATTGGCAAAATAATTCTATTATGAAAACATTCTGCATCCCACTTTGAAATGTGGCATCTGGGGTCTTAAATGCTAACAAGCGGCCATCTAAGATGCATCAATTGGTCTCAACCCACCTGGATCAAAGGAGAATGAAGAACACCAAGGTCACACGATAACTAAGAGCCCAAGAGACAGAAAGGGCCACATGAACCAGAGACCTACAACATCCTGAGACCAGAAGAACTAGATGGTGTCCCGCCACAACTGATGACTGCCCTGACAGGGAGCACAACAGAGAACCCCTGAGGGAGCAGGAGATCAGTGGGATGCAGACCTCAAATTCGCATAAAAAGACCATACTTAATGGTCTGACTGAGACTAGAGGAATCCCGGCGGTCATGGTCCCCAAAACTTCTGTTGGCCCAGGACAGGAACCATTCCTGAGGACAACTCATCAGACATGAAAGGGACTGGACAGTGGGTAGGAGAGAGATGCTGATGAAGAGTGAGCTAATTATATCAGGTGGACACTTGAGACTGTGTTGGCATCTCCTGTCTGGAGGGGGGATAGGAGGATAGAGAGAGTTGGAAGCTGGCAAAATTGTGACGAAAGGAGAGACTGGAAGGGCTGGCTCATTAGGGGGAGAGCAAGTGGGAGTACGGAGTAAGGTGTATATAAACTTATATGTGACAGTCTAACTTGATTTGTAAATGTTCACTTGAAGCTCAATAAAAGTTAATAAAAAAAAAATATAGGCATTGTTAAATGCCTCTAAAGAAAAAAACATCTCTGGCATCTTTGCTCTCAACAGTTTAAATAAGAGTATTAAAGTTGTTTCACAAAACATTTCAGCTTAATCACTGGATAGCCTGATTACAAAAATATTTAGTGGGACATTTAGGTCCATTTATTTTTATATTTGGACAATGGCAGTAACACCTTACATCCATGGTTTATAGACCTTAGCTGACTGATTAACATTATTGGAAGAATTAGATAAAAATTTAGATTTTGGAGCCACCCCCTGAAATTTTTAATTCTTTGAAATGGAGCCTAAGAACGTACATTTTCAAAGATGCAGATTCTGAAACCATGAGAGTAATTCAAGTTTGTTACTATTGTGTTTTTTACACCTAACATAGTCATTGCTTGACTTGTGAGTTAGGTTCTGGCTTTCCATACTAATCATATTGCTTAAGAATCTCTTCAGTCAGAATGCTGCCCCAAGATATCTGTTATTTTAAAACTTAGTCTCTTACCTTGAATTTTCAAGCTCCTTTCTACTTCCTTAAAGATAATGGTGTCTCAATATCTACGATCCTAAAGTCTCCACAACCAACTGCCACCACAGCCGTCTTACTGTTCCCAAGCAGCAGCATGGACAATACAAAAGTATTCTGAGAGTAATCACTTGAGACGCAAAATAGTATGTTCTTTTCTCCTCCCTCTCAGGTATTTTTGGAGATGACTTGAGTAAGGATAAAAGTGTCTTTTTACTGCTTTTGCTGTTTTCTGGAAGCTTTTTAATATAAAAACATAAAACATACACACAAAACATAAAAACATATATACATACATACAAACATACATACATTTACATGTAAATGTATCTGATGAACTTTCAAAAGGGAGACATATTAATTGTATTTCCCAAACTCATGACCATGAAAATACATTTTCCTGGGCATCTCTCGTAACCTTCTCTAGAGAAAATGTTGCTCTAATAATGGTGATCAGTGGACTGTTGTTGGGTGGATTCATGACAGAATAAAAGTGAATGGCAAAGGTCATTCAGCTACAAGACAGACCAGGAGGATACAAAGACAGGAAGCCATGTTTGGAAGTGCCCTCTCCTGAGGCTCAGGTTATGACTCAGGGTGTCAGACAGCGGGGAATGGGATACAGATTGAGGAGCGGAGGCTGTGCTATTAAAGGCTAAAAAATTGTTTTTAAGGCCTATATATTTATATATGCAATCATCCCAGAGACCTACCACCTACTACACTAAAGTTGTCTCTTCACCTATGCATTCACACACACACACACACTCAGGCTGTGTTTTGCCTTTCCAGCCTGTTTTTGGCCTTTAAGTTGACTTTGAACTTCATGCAACCTGACTTCACCTGCATAAAAGGTGTTTTTCAGGACTGGAACATAAATGTGTTCCTAATAATTAGAGCTCCTCTGGGAGCCCTGGTCATAGATTTAGCTAAACACTGACAGTTGCCAGGAGTCACCTTCAAGAAGGAGCAGTCAGAAGAGGGAGAGGAAGCTGAGAACATCTTCAAAGGTGGCATAGCAGTGCCTCAGCTTGTGTTGCCCCACGAAGCAGAGCCGGACAGAAGCGGCGCTTCCCTGAGAAGACACGTTTTCACCACCATCCTTCACAGCCACCCTTGAGTGGAGCTATGATATGGCAGAAGTCCATTGTTGGTTTGCAGAGATATATCTTGCTAGCTTATCTGTGAATCATGCCTGGCATTCTTTCTTCTCCTTTAGTTGGTCATAGTGAATCCCCCATAAGGCACGGGTGTGAGATGAAACAAATTACCCAGGGAAAGAAAGATAGGTGATGTGAGGTTTGTGCCACCTGTTCTTGAAACATCTTGTGCTTCTGTGCCTGTTAGGACTTCATCCTGAATATTTCCATTATAACATGAGTTGTTCCCGTGTCCACCCAGCCTTAAGATCTGGTAGATTTACTCCAATCCAGCTCCTGTCATGTAAGCAGTTGGTGCCTAGAGCCCAGTCATCATTACCTACCAGGACCAGCACCATGCTAGCAGCCGTTTCTAAAGTGGAGAGCAGTTCTCCATGAATGGCATGAATTTGGTCCAGACCACTAGGTGTCTGCACTGCCGGATTCCTGCTGGGGCTTGCCAGAGACTCCACTCAGCATTCTCATACACACAGACACCTTTAGCACCATTAGATCTACTAGGTCACTCAGTTCTAGGTCAGAAAGGCTTACAACACAGCCATGGGATGCTCGAGTCTTTTCTCGCTCAGGGCTCCACTCAAAACTTGCAGCCTTCCAAACCAGTAAGTGGACTGGAAAAAAAATATTCTGAAATATGGCATTGTTTCCAAAATATAAAGAGGCTCCTGAAACACTGTGCCTCTTTCTTAGTGGAAGGAGGAGATGGTGTAATACCTTATGTAGTGTCTGGGTGAGGAAGTCTACATTTGCAGCACCTGCACCTCATTCCAGTTAGCCACAAGTAGAAGTCTTGGTGATTGTGATGCTACCACATGCCATGAGTTTTCACCATCTGTTTACAACCAGAAATTTGATCTGCATGGCTGTCAGGGGAATAATCCCAACTCCCAAAACCTACCCTGAGGGTATGCTTTCTGTGGGCCATTCCTGGTTCCCCGGCAGCAAGGGACCTTGAACAAAACAAGGCCTGAAGCAAAGGCATACGTGATACTAGTTTATTAGAAAATACAATCACTAAAGGAGCAGTGTTGTTGTTGTTGTTTTTAGGTGAGTTGTGGTCAGTTCCTACACACAGCCACCCTATGTACAGCAGAACAAAACACTGCCTGGTCCTTAGTCATCCTCATGATCATTGTTATGCTTAAGCCCATTGTTGCAGCCACTGTGTCAATCCATCTAGTTGAAGGTCTTCCTCTTTTTCACTGACAGTCTACTTTACCAAACATGATATCCTTCTCCAGGGACTGATCCCTCCTGATAACATGTCCAAAGTAGGTGAGATACAGTCTTGCCATCCTCGCTTTTAAGGAGCTTTTTGGCTGTACTTCTTCCAAGACAGATTTGTTTGTTCTTCTGGCAGTCCACGGCATATTCAATATTCTTCGTCAATACCACAACTCAAAGATGTCAATTCTTCTTCAGTCTTCCTTATACGTTGTCCAGTTTTTGCATGTATATGAGGCAACTGAGAACATCATAGCTTGGGTCAGGTGTACTTTACTCCTCAAAATGACATCTTTGCTTTTCAACACTTTCAAGAGGTCTCTTGCAGCAGATCTGCCTAGTACAACACGTTGTTTGATTTCTTGACTGCTGCTTCAATGGGTGTTGACTGTGGGTCCAAGTAAAATGAGATCCTTAATGACATCAATCTTTTCTCCATCTATCATGATGTTGCTTATTGGTCCAGTAGTGAGGATCTTCATTTTCTTTAAGGAGCAGTGAAGGACAGGAAAAAAGGAAAGCCACTATAAAGATGGATTACTGAGCTGGCTACTTCTCTGTGCAGATTAACTGCTCAATTTGGCAGAGTTGTCCCCTAAGAAGCCACAAAAACCATGCCTCAGGCCCATCCATATGTGGAGAGAGAAACAAATTTAGAACCTGGCCGCTATGTCCCATGGGTGAAAGGTTCACACCATGGGCTGTTAATACCCCTGCATGTCTAGTTGCCCATACAGGGGTTCCAATTGGGGACCCCCAGTATTTGAAGCCTTGAATGAAGAGTAGACACGGTGAGATCAGGGTAAACTCTGATGCTCCCAGAACATCCAAATTGGGGTCTTGGAGGGCCACACAGGATTGTATCTGGCCAGAACAATTTCTAAGGTAAACTATGTCTCACAGGCTATGTCCAAGCAAAGTAGTAGGAAAATAAAAACATTAGGTTACTTCTTGAAGCTGGATTCTAGTGTTTGTTTAGTCTTGCTCCAAATGATACTTCTGTTTATATTTATTGTATGGGCACTCCATAGGATATATGCAGTTATAAATTTATCAATAAATATCTTATACAAAATATTAAAAAAGGGGCTTACTGAAATTACACATTTCTAAATATTGAGAAACATACCAAGGGAGACCTCACTTTCAAACATTTTACCACCAAAATCACTTTAGCTGTCAGAGGCCATTAGATGACTTCAATATTTAAAATCTATACCTATGAGAGGGTGTGTGTCCCCAGGTACCAACCTATACATGGTATTTTGACACACAGTTCTTATCTACAGGGTAACAGAATGCCAAAATCTTAGACTATAGAAGACTATGTTGATAACATTTTTGAGGAACAAAAAAATCTAAATGCAAGACTTTTGAAAATTTTGCAATAATTACTTTTACAGGCCTCAAATGTAAAATTCAGATCAAAAGGAAACAGACACATGTATTAAGGGATTTAAAAAAGCATGATAAATTGTTCTCAAAGCCACAAGCAAAAAAAAAAAAAAAACACTAAGTATTGATTGCATTATACATTCTACTCAATCTCCCATTGTCCGAGGTTCTACCACTTATTAGCCAGAGCAAATATGTCTCCTAGGACAAATGAACTGAATCTGTTTATGAGTAATAAAGTGTGTACAGAGCTTTTAATCTTTATCGCAAGGTCATCAAGGAGAATGCAAATGCACTTTATGAAATTGCCAAATAATGATAAAAGTCTGTAACGTCAAGAATATTTCAAGTTGAGAAGAATGGCATTTTTTGATAGTCATGTAGTCAAGAAAATACACGAATATTTGAACACTGAAAGCATTTCATGAATTCAAGTTTAATTATGTAATCAACATAAAAATTTTCAAATTGAGTAAATGCTAGTGAGTTGTAACAAAAGGATGAGAGTTAAAAGAAAAAAATTAGAATAGCTTCTGGCATCACAGCGAATCACCATCCGTCAGTTTGCTGTATCGTGGTGGCCTACGTGTGGCTGTGATGCCAGAAGCTATGCCATCGGTATTTCAAATACCATCAGGGTCACCCATGGTGGACATATTTCAGCTTCCAGGGTAAGACAGACTAGAAAGAAAGGCCTGGCGATCTACCTCCAAAACTTACCCAACGAAAACCTTATGGATCACAACAGAACATGTCTGACTCGCTCGCCTCAGACATGTCATCAGGAGGGATCAATCACTGTAGGAGGACATCATGTTTGATGAAGTGGAGGGCTGACGAGGGCAAGTGAGACCCTTGGTGAGACAGATTGGCACAGTGGCCACAATGGTGGATTCAAACATGCTGGTGATTATGAGGATGATGCAGGACTGGGGAACATTTAATTCTGTCATCTGTAAGGTCATCATGAGTCAGAGTCAATCGACAGCAGCTGTCTATCGTAGGCAAAAGGATTTTCAGGAATGAGGTATATGAAATCTAAAGGTTAATGCTTTGGAATTTGGAAAATTTGTCTATATGGAAATGCACACTTTAAATGTATTAGCAGTACTTTTCATGTCAGATGTTTGTGTAGATGAACCATTCCCTTTCCTTGTGTGCGTGGTC
Source organism: Loxodonta africana (assembly GCF_030014295.1). Lineage (NCBI taxonomy): Eukaryota > Metazoa > Chordata > Mammalia > Proboscidea > Elephantidae > Loxodonta > Loxodonta africana. Next base: position 38,506,949 of record NC_087352.1, read on the forward strand.
ATCGTATCAAACATCTTCTATTGCTGAGAAGTGAGTCTGAATAATTTATGATGAATTCTTGCCACACTGACACATGCTGACACCCACCAGTCCCTTGGCGAGTCTTCCATTCAGTGATGATTAGGGCATGCCAGGTGGGCTGGAGGGTTAATCTGTTTGCAGGATGATGTAGTGCCCAGGACACTAGTGACCAAATTAAGGCTGAAGAGTGATAGGTTAGGAGTAGTAAATTTCCATGTTATCTATGGAAGGTCTCCAGGGCCCAGCCAGTCATACATTATGTGTCAATATCTCAAATCCTACTTACAAATTACTGTCAGGAATTTTTGGCACAGGTGATTCCAACAGCCTCAGAAGATCCTGGGTTTATACAGTAAAAATTATATCTTCTCCAGATCTCTAATGGTCAAATTCCTCATCCATGGAGACAATTAACAAACAAGTTTTCTCATATTGCCTTTGCTTTTTGGATATCTCCTTAGTTGGTACTTCACCCAGGAAGTATACTGTGAAATGTGCTTAAATGCAAAGATGGGAGTTATTTTTCAAATAGACATAGCTAGACCAAATCAAACAAACCAGTTGCTAGCGAGTCGATTCAGACTCATGGCAACCCCATGTGTCTCAGAGTAGAACTGTACACCATAGGGTTTTCAATGGCTGTGATCTCTTGGAAGCATATTTCCAGGCCTTTCTTCTGAGGCACCTCTGGGTGGATCTGAACCTCCAACCTTTGGGTTAGTAGCTGAGCACTTAACCATTTGTGCCACTCAGGAGAGCTCAGACATAGCTGGAGATACATTATTAGAATACGAATGATGTCCTGACAAAGGCATATATCTTAATTCAATAATGAATAAACCATTCTGAATGTAAATTATTTAATACTTTTAATTCACTCCCTAGGGTTACAAGGAGCGAATTCACAGTATTAAATTTGCCACTCAGTTACTTGTGTTTCTAAATCTTGAAGGTTACTTGGGGTATTTACTTTGCCCAGCCCTAAGAAACTATCTTAAGAGAAGGCCTATAAATTCATATTTTTCCAAATAACACAAAAAAGTGTTCAGCAATACCAAAAGTATTTTACAGAAGCAAAAAAATTTGCAGGGGAATTCAATAAAGACTTGTAATATACAATGCAATACATATAGTCACAGTATAATTTGACCATTCAACACAAAACAAAGAAATCCAAAATAATGCCTGGGGCTTTGAAAATAGAAATGAACATAATGATTAATGCTTTGTGAAACTTGGGGCGCATTTTCCTAGGGAAGAGCTATATATCTACCCCCCATTATTATGACTTCAATTTTTTATAGCTCTTTCGATGGTAATGGCAAGCCTCTTACTCTAAACTAAGCCCTTTGGCTATATTTTGACAGTCTATTTGCGTTCTGATTTCATGAATAATGAATGACTGACTGTGAAGAAACATATAGCTTGCCTCACTCATGCAAAAAGTTTTAAAGCAAAACATATTTTAACACAAATTCTACTAAATGTTAAAAAAAAAAAAAAAAACCAAAGGAATTAAAATTTGACAAGGTGGAACACCCCCAACTCTCCTCATTCAAAAGAAGCATGATATAGTCAAAGGAGCAATAGAGTCAAGAAACTCAAAATCTGTTTTTCAGTTGGCTTTGGAAGCACCATTTTTAAAAGGACCAGGGTTTATTCAGGCCTTTTCTGGATACTTACTGTCTGCTTGTAGATACATGCCAGGCAGATATGTGTTCAGGGTCAACTCGCATACCCAAGAGGTTTTAGATTAGTAACTTATTAACTGTTAAGCATTACAGTCGAATACAGAGCCAACTGAATGCTGCAGTTCTGAAAGGCTGGTGGTTAGAACCCACCCAGTGGCTCCATAGGAGAAAGACCTCGTGATCTGCTTCTGTGAAGATTACAGCCTAGAAAACTCTGAGGCAGTTCTATGCTGTCGCATGGGGTTGCTATGAGTCAAAATCTGCTCCATGGCACCTAACCCAGTGCCGTCGAGTCGATTCCGACTCACAGCGACCCTATAGGACAGAGTAGAACTGCCCCATAGAATTTCCGAGGAGTGCCATGGCACCTAGCAACAACAATTATAACTGTACCTGAAGAGCTGAAATATACTGAAGAGCCGTTGCTGAAGGAGGCTGGAGCTCATTAGGTACAGAATCCCAGTGACATGAACTCCATCCTAGGATCAGTTTTCAGAATGGAAATGATGGGCTTCAATGCCTAACTCCAAAGGGACAGAATAACAACAATCCCCTTTGAAATTTTTTGTTTTATCACTGCCCTAGTTCCATGGCAATTCTCAAATTCCAGTTCCCCAGGTGATGAGAAGGATGCTGGCTCAGTAAGTCTATCCAAAATTGAAACTCTGATAGGATAATAAGGAAAGAAAGCTTATTGGAGTTGGTTATATAAGATTTAAAAAAAAATTAACTAGTTCCTCAATGCCAAATTTCAATGATTTTTTTTTGTTCTGCGTCTAAATAAATTAATATTAAAATAAGTTTATATTGCAAATTCCTCTTTGAAAAAGAGCGACAGATGTAGGAAGAGAGGAAAAGGAGGAAAAAGGGGCCTGTTGGGCCGTCACCCTTTTAATTGGGCACAGACTGTCTGTGAAATGTGAAACATGTCAGTAACAAGTTTAAGATACAGCCATTTAGGATGAGGGAAACAAAAAATTTAGTAACAATTATTTTTGATATTCTAAACTTCAGCAAGTCTCCATCTAAACTCTTGGCACTGAGCAAATTATAGAAACACTGCCACTTGCTGTGTCTCCAAAGACCACACCAGTCTTCTGTTTTGCTCCAGGGATGCTAGGCTATAAAAAAAATTATAAACACCATAAAAATGATGCTACTGCATAGACTTGGAGCTGCTGGAATGTTCTCCGAACAGCTGCCAGGTTCACTTGGCAGGAACAGTGATCCTCAAACTGGCAGGCCCCCAGCAGCCCACTGATTGGCTATGAGACCTTAAAACATCTCAGCCTTTGTGAATAAATTGGTGCTGTTTTCATACCATGTGATCTTCTCTCTGGCCAGGGACGAGGTGCCCTCTGGTATTTTGGGTAAGCACAAGGCCTTTTGATAAGCACTTAACCCCCATGTTCAAATTGCATACACCACTCTCAGCTTTCCCAAGCCTTATGTCAACTCCTTAGCGTACCTAGGTCCTACTCAAATCTATCCAAGAAACTTCTTCCTACATGGAGGTCTGAATTACTCTCACACTTAGACCCAGCTTTAAGACGTTCTCAAATTGATAAGCGGACTAATTGCTTCTATGTGTCTCTACAGAACTCCAGTTCAAAGATATGCTCAGAGGTTTAAAAAAAAAAAAAAAGTTTCCATCATCAAGTATATTAGGAAAGTTTCATCCTACATGACCTTCTTAGAGAGGTATAACTTACTATGCCATATTAAAGGCTCTAAGGAGTCCTATAGTAATTAAAATGTTTGTCTCTGTTTAATCCAGCATTCCTCAAACATGAGACCACTCAGCCGTCTTTTCATGTGATAGATATTAACCTTGTAAAAAAGAAATTCATGGTAGACGATGCAATTTGGGGAAACACTACTCTAATGTAAAACTAATTTTTTTCAAGCATCATTTATAAAGAAATAAAAGTTAAAAACTGATTCTATAGGAATCTATTTTAGGAAACTCTTTGTACATTATGTATAAAGTCCATTTAAAGGGCAGAATGTGCATCTTAAAAGTTTTTTTCTATCTTATGTAGATTTATGAAGTGGTATCTCTGTATTTATCGTACAAATATAAGTTCTGGATAAATACATTGAAGAAAAAGTGCTGACCAACGATGAATTCCATTAAATTACTAGGATTTTGCCAAGTCTCTTTATCCTCATACATGACTTGACACCCAGGATATTTGTGCTTAAAGACCAAAGAAAAGTTTGTTGTTGTTATTGTTGTTAGGTGCTGTCAAGTCAGCTCTGACTCATAGCCACCCTATGTACAACAGAATAAAACAGTGCCCAGTTCTGCACCATCCTCACAATCATTGCTATGTTTGAGCCCATTGTTGCAACCCCTGTGTCAATCCATCTCATTGAAGGTCTTCCTCTTTTTTGCTGACCCTCTGCTTTACCAAGCATGATGTCCTTCTCCCGGGACTGGTCCCTCCTGATATATGTCCAAAGTGTATAAGACAAAGTTTCACCATCCTCACTTCTAAGGAACATTTTTCTAAGACAGATTTATTCGTTCTTCTGGCACTCCATAGTATATGCAATATTCTTCGCCAACACCACAGGCATAAATTCTTTTTTGGTCTCTTTATTCATTGCCCAGTTTAGGATGTTTAATTTCCTTACGAAATATCACATACAGGTATCTCACTGAACACTAGAAACCCCCCTAGAAAGTACCATGCATATTACTCCAAGTTCTGGTTTAGATGTGCTGTAAACAGTTTGCAGTGTCTCCAGTTCCCACTTTGGGTTGTCATCAGAGGTGTGTGCAGTGCAGATCTGTAGAACATTTGTAGCTTTTGGCTTTTTGCTAACCAAGCCTTCCTTCTTGGGCTCCCAGGGCACCCACCACTCTCCCTCAGTTCCACTTCCATTTGTCTAATCCTTTCAATCTTCTTTTTCCCCAGTCCTTTAAATGTTAGTATTGAATAGGCTTACATCCCCTGTGCCCTTCTTTTCTCAAATGAGAATCAGTTCATGACCCTGCTCGGATCCAAGCCCTCCAATACCTTCCCGTCCCACCTGACCAAAGCCAAAGTCCTCACAGGCCCATAAGGCCTCCTTTACCTGATCAGGTAGACTAATAAATAACATGATAAGAGGGAAAAAAAAATAAGTTGTCAATGATTTCATTCCACTTGGATTAACAATCAATGCCCATGGAAGCAGCAGTCAAGAAATCAAATGACATATTACATTGGGCTATTTGCTACAAAATGTGTCTTTAAAATCTTAAAAACCAAAATTTCATTTTGATGGCTAAGATTCTCTTGCTCCAAGCCATGGTCTTTTCAACCGCCTCATATGCATGTGAAAGCTTGGCAATGGGGAAAAGGAAGGCAGAAGAACTGATGTATTGGGACTGTGGTGCTGGTGAAGAATATTGAATATATCATGGACAGTCAGAAGGACAAACAAATCAGCCTTTTAAGAAATACAACCAGAATGCACCTAAAAGCAAGGAAGGCAAGACTTCGACTCACTCACTCTGGCTATGTGATCAGGAAAGACCAATCATTAGAAAGGATATCATGTTTAATAAAGTAGAGGGTTAGCGAAAATGAAGGAACCCTTCAATGAGATAAAGAGCCCTGGTGGCACAGTGGCTAAGTGCTCAGCTGGTAACCGAAAGGTTGGCCGTTCAAATCCACCAGCCACTCTGTGGGGCAAAGATGTGGCAGTATACTTCTGTCAAGTTTTACAGCCCTGGAAACCCTACGGGGTAGTTCTACTCTGTCCTATAGGGTCGCTATGAGTCAGAATTGACTCAATGGCAACGGGCTCAATGAGACGGAGTGACACAACAGCCACAACAGTGGACTGAAACATACCAATGATCATGGAGATGGCACAGAACCCAGCAGCGTTTCGTTGTTTTGTACATAAAGTCATATAAGTTGGAGCCAAGCATACAGCAACTAACCACAACACCTGACCAGGCACACCATCCCTACCTTACATCTCTGACTTCACTTCCTATTGCTTTTTCTTTTATTCACATTAACTCCATGAATCCCAGCTCACTCACTGTTTTGCTCTTGCTTAGGGAACTTGGTCTTAACTGTTTCCTCTGTCTTGGATGCTCTCCCCATTACCTCTATGGGATACTCCCTCATCTCCTCTGGCTTTTGTTCCAATGTCACCTACTTCCTGAGTGATACTTCCCATGATTATCCTATTTAAAATTGACACCACAACCCCTTCCTTAATCCATATCTCAGACTTCACTTATTTCTACCAGTGAAAACACTGACACAACTGCCCTTTTGATGGCTTTCTTTTCATAGGGATACTATGTATGAATAAAAGTTCTGAAACAAGAAACAAACAGGTTCCAGAATGACCAAACCTGAATCTATGAACATCTTCTCATAGTGTTAGAATACTATGAGAAAATGTTCATAAGTTCTGAGTTCTGGGCCTGGCCCCACCAAAGCATGTAATAAATGGTAGTAATGTTATTGCTGATGAAGATGACAGGAAATGGTTAATTTTTTTCTCTTCTGAAGCAATTAAGATACCTGCTGTAGAGGGAGAAAAAAAAAAAAGGCACACTTCAGAATCCTTGAATATTTTTCCTATCTTCAGGATTTGACTGTAGACATTTGAAATGTGCACATTTGACCTTACACCTTTGGAGGAAAGACACACATTTATTATCCATGAGAGATGTAATGAGTCTGACACAGTGTGGGCTGGGGATAGCTTGAGCTCTCATTCTGTGCATGGACTATGGGGAAGTTTAACCTTCAAAGCAGAATTCTCAACCAAGGCAATTCAAGGTGAGCCACCCTCCTGAGACGCACTACCTGAGAACTTGATCAAGCTATAGATTTTATTTCCCTGACAAATTATAAAACAAACTTACTCTCTGGCCATAAAACAGGCTCCTCTTAGGGTTTTATCTCATGAAAATGTAATTAAACGACTCCAACTTGTGACCTTAAGATGAATTCTAATTTGGTCCTGACACCAATAAAGAGTTTACAGTATCCTCGGGTCACCCACTGCACTGCTTTATAGCCTTTAAATGACATTTTGGGCATTCACCTATGTGATGAGGATACTAAAGATGCCAGAAGAAATGGAAGAAAACTAGTTTTCAGGTTCCTCTCTAGAGTTGCCTAGTCAGTGGTTCTGCAACATACATCTGCCTTCATTACATTTAAAAATGACTCTGATTGTAGTTTTTAAAAAATAAAATTTTATAGGTGCTATCTTTTTTTTTTTATCCAGTTGAGGTAGAGCCCTGGTTGCACAGTGGTTAAGAGCTCAGCTGCTAACCAAAAGGCTGGCAATTCGAATCCACCAGTCGCTCCTTGGAAATCCTATGGGGCAGTTCCACTCTGTCCTATAGGGTCACTATGAGTCAGAATCAACTCAACAGCAATGGGTTAGGTTTTTTTGGTTTATTCAGTTGAGTGAAATGTATAGAAGCTTTAAAATGCATTTATTTTCAAAAATGTCTAGAAAAGCACATAGGGGATAACAAAATAACACAGTAACATCATGCTTAATAAGATTAGTCTAACTCCTGCAGCATAAAGTACAAGAATGCACACAACACTTGTACATACACACTGGAAAGGAACTGACTTCTCTAGTATATATGATAAATTGATTCAAAAGCCATGATTCACCATTAATTAAATGGCAATTAAAATGGTGTTATTAAGAAAACACACATACACACAGAGCAATCCGTTAATAAATTTAAAAATATGGTCCCTGAAAAGAATCATAAAGTAATACTCTCATAAAATTCATCTGGGGCTAAACATTTGTTAAATTAACTGCATATAGTTTTGGGATCTATTGGGAAGGCCAAATCATTACAGGGAGAGATTTTACAGTCATGAAAAGTGACACCAAATTTTTTGGCATTTTTGCAAAGGGATTATGATTACTTTTCCATTTTCTCTGTTTACGGAACAAACGGGTTATTTTCTGGTTTTAGATTCCAAAGGAATAAAGCTTGAAATATAATTAGGCTTCTAGGATATGTTATAAAAGGCTACAAAATCTTGCTATATTTTTAAAAAATGTTAGGCATTTGTCCTCAACTGGTGGGATGGAATGCAGAGGTAAAAATGACTATGATTTACTAAAATCTATTTGACACTATATGATGGTGATGAGGTGATGATGACAATGTGATGATGAAGATGATGACAGTGGTGATGGTGAAATACCTTTAACCTCTTGAACTGAGGGCAGGTTCATGGAAAGGGAAGAGCATTTCAGGGGCCAATAAATAAAACAAATTCATTTCTGAATTGTTTTCAGATGTATTCAGCACTACAAACCCACTGCCGGTGAGTTGATTCCTACTCCTAGTGAACCTACAGGATAGAGCATAACTGCCCCCTACGGTTGACAAGGCTGTAGTCTTTATGAGAGCAGACTGCCACATCTTTCTCCTGCAGAGCAGCTGGTGGGTTCAAACTGCCATCCTTTCGGTTAGCAGCTGAGTGCTTAACCACTGCGCCACCTCCACAAAGAATAAGACATCACTGTCCCTTACTTTACATCAAGAATTGATGAACGAGGGAGTGATCTGAGTCATACTAATGGTAGTTACCAATCACTAAGTTTCACCATACGCCAGGTGCTTTTTACCTATCATTTCTAATTATCAATGACACTATGAATGATTCCTTTTTTGCAGATGAAAACACTAAGGCTAAAAGCACGTGTAGTGTACCAGTTAGGAGTGGGGTTCTTAAGTGGTATTCTGTGGACCATATCTTGGCTCCAGCAGTACTGGTAATATGACTATGGGCATCGTAGCCTCTCTGTGTCTCTTTTCATCACCTCCACAATGGAAACAATAACCTTCTAAGAGTGCAGTGAGATTATGGGATTTTAATGAGTTCATACTGTACAGCATTTGTAACAGCACCACAAATACAACGGCATTCAATGAATATCAGTTACCATCATTAGCGGGATCCAGGAGTTTGCTCAGGGTCATGGAAACCAACAATTGGCTGAATTGGATTCATCAGTTTTCACTTCACTACACTGCTTTGCTTTCTTGGAAGACAAAGAACTTTTCTTGGTAATGTGATTATGTATATTATGAGCCAAGTACTATCCAGACAACACAGACAACCACTTAATTATTTAGGCCAAAGTTGAGTTTCACCTTCCTAGTTATGTTTTAGGTAGATTTTATTACCTTTAAAATATACTGGAAAACTTTCCTGAATATGGTGCATGGACTGTCCACAATACTAATTGTTATAATGTATACTGGTGTATATAATATCACCAATGCTGTGGTGATAGGGAAATGGCAATCCCAACTCAAATGGGTTTATTTCACTTTCATATGATGCAAGAGTGATAGTAATTACACCAGCAATTTTTTTTTTCTCTCCAGTTGTTTTTTTTTTTTTTTTATGATGCAAGAGTGATAGTAATTACACCAGCAATTTTTTTTTTTCTCTCCAGTTAGGTATACTTCCATAAATTCTTATCTCCCTAAAATTTCCGAGTTGGAGTTGGTCTCAAGGTATATAATTTAATTTTTAAAAGTTATTACATTTGTTTGTGCCCTTAAACAATAATAGTTGTTGCGCCTGCCAACTGTTCAAATCTCTGAATCTCAATTTCCTTTGTGTCATTCTGCAATTTCCATTCGATGCCTGCAAACTCCTTATCTAAGGAGACCACAGTGACCTGCATGAAATCTAATTTGCTACTGACATTTGCCTCACTATTATTTATAAACAAATTCAGTGCAACGTAGCGAACGAGAGCTATGTTTTTAGAAGTAGTATGTTTAAAGACAGGAAAATAGAGCTTGAAGCAAATGGCAACAGGATACATAAACACAAAATCCTACTGCTTATTTCATGGCATTTCTAGTGACAACTAAAGAAAAATGGTTTTGGCAGCAGACATTAAGAGGCAGTTTTTGATATATTCTGCCCAAGAAATTATAGTTGTCAAAACAAATAAATCCTACAGATGTCAATGTGATATGCTTCTGTAATACAAAGCTTGAGTTCACAGGAGACGAAGGTTATCAGACTGTGGACATAAATATAATTCTATCGTCTCTGTTTTCTGTCTTTATGGAGCTGGAGAAGGTCATAAAAATAAGGCAATGGGCTTATAAGCTAATGAGAAGGTTCAGGCCTAGAAAACACAATAAGCACAAATTTAAAAGTTCACTGGGGTTTCCTATGTGATCTTTCTGAGCACAGTGTCAGGTTAAAATTTTTTCTGGCATCTTAATTGGCTGAAACTGGAAATCCTAGAGGCAAATTCATGCAAAATCTGTTATGGTACATGGAGTATTTGATAGTCATAAAATTTTATTAATTTTTTTTTGTAAATAAAAAAAAATCCTCCCAAGAAGCTGGCGCAGAAGTATATTAGGATGAAGTTTTAATTACATTATCTACAACATCATCTTGAATATACTTTAAGGTCATTCTCTTCCTTTTAAAGCACATGACCAGCAACAGCTTATATTTATTGTGTACCTACTATATGCAAGGCATCGTCTTTTATCATTAAGGAATTAACTATTTCCCATAGGAAAATTTCCACACAACCGACCTTTGTATCTTTCATTAAATCTATTTTTATACAGATGGGCACCCTCTACCTTTTTAGTTTATTCCACTGAACAGCTCAATTCCAGCAAACTTTCAACCCTATCAGGATCTCTAGTCCAGTGCTGACCCAACTACATTTTCAAACTCAATCACTCCCTTGATATCATTACTTCATTCCTCAAACTAAACCCATTACTGTCAAGTCGATTCCAACTCATAATGACCGTATAAGACAGAGCAGAACTGGCCCATAGGGTTTCCAAGGCTCTAATCTTTATGGAAGCAGATTGCCATCTCTTTCTCCCATGGAGCAGCTAGTGGGTTTGAACCACTGACTTTTTGGTTAGCAGCCAAGCACTTTAACCACTGTGCTGAGGAGGGATCCTCTTCCCTTCTTATTTACCTTAAATTCTGTGGTCAATCATGGCATACAAACTGAACTTCCTTACTTCTCCCCCTTGTTTCCTCATACTCACTTGGCAAAATCTTGCCCAATCAACAAAATTTACATTTTTCTAAGCATCTTAAATAGTATATAAAAAAAGAAGGAAACACAAGCACATAACGTTATCAGTGAGGAGAACCATGTATACAAACAAAAGATAATTAAAATACACTATTGCCCTCTTCTGTGCTACCAGAGCACTTTGTATTTTTAATTCCTCTTACTAATCTGTTAACAGCGAATCTTTTACAAATATAAAGCTTCATAAGCGACAAGTTGGCAAAACATAAATTCAGTCGAGCCTACTGAATATTAACCGTTCATGACATTTTCTAGAAAGTTTAAATAGTAGTCATGTGGTGGTGCCATGTGCCTTTGAGTTGATTCCAGCTCATAGTGACCCCATGTGACAGAGCAGAACTACCACCCTATAGGGTTTCCTAAGCTGTAATCTTTACAGGAGCAGACTACCAGGTCTTTTCTCCTGTGAGCAGCTGGTGGGTTCAAAGCACAGATCTTTTGGTTAGCAGCAGAGCGCTTAACCATTGCACCACCAGGGGTCCTTAAAAATAGTCTTACTATTCACAATTTAGTCAACTGAAATGGGCTGCTACACCAAGAAATAGAATCAGTATGTCCTCTTTCAACAATTTAAATTTAGTTTTTTTCCCTGCATAAAAATATTCAAAAACATTTTTCTGCTTTGAGATTTCAAAAGGGTCTAGCACCAAATTATAAGTATCTTGATTTCTTGGAAAACTACAGTTGTACAAAAATATAAAGTAGCATATGGTAAAACTTTGAAGCGGCATATCAAAGATAATATTCTTTATGTAAATTCTGAAAATAAAAAAGTACATTTTCTTAATGTACAAGACTCAAAAACGACAATGATGGCTCTCCATTTGAGCATTTTCCAGCTGACAATAAAAGAGCCCTGGTGGCACAGAGGTTAAGTGATTGGCTGCTAACTAAAAGGTCAATGGTTTGAAACCACCAGCTGCTCTGCGGAAGAAAGATGTGGTAGTCTGCTTTGGTAAAGATTACAGCCTTGGAAACCCTATGGGGGTTTCTGTCCTATAGCGTTACGACGAGTCAGAATCGATGTTATTCATAAAACCTGAAAACTATTTTAAAAATTCTTTCACATATAGTACTTAGTTCTAAAATTACTTTCTGTCACTTGATTGGTTTTAGGGGAAATCTACTCGGTTGGCTTAGAGAAGGGACAAGAGAGTAAGCTAGTGCTTCATTGTGTCCTATGATGTTAAAAAGTCATACACAGGCAGCCCACATCAGCTGAAAGAGCAATGCATTGGACGAGAGGATGAAGTGATGGGATATACATCTAGTGCCTCCATAATAAGTGGTAGCTCTTTTTACTGTTCACGCACTTCAATGGAAAAGAAACAAAGTAGGAGCAGGGTGAAACTGAAGGAAATCATTGGAGTTTGGGCAGAAAGTGAAGACACTCAGGATTTCTACTAGATTTTATTCTTGAGCCATTAATTTCTAGAGACTGTCTGTCCTTAAGGAGCCCCGGTGGCATAATGGTTAAGTGTTTGGCTGCTAACCAAATGGTTGAGATTCAAACCCACCCAGGAGTTATGTGGGAGAAAGACTTGCTGATCTGCTTCTGTAAAGATTACAGCCAAGAAAATCCTATGGGGCAGTTCCACTCTGTCCCACAGGGTTGCTATGAGTCAGAATCAACTCAATGGCACATAACAACAACAGCCCTTAGGGAGTGATTAAACCACATTATACCAGAGTTATACATACTACACTCTACTGTATGCTTAAATTAATTGTTGATCAAGTCTACACATTTTCCTCTCACAGTGACCAAATTCCTTTCTTGTTTCCAATGTCCCAAGGAACCTCTTACAGACATGGTGTATTAGCCACACTCTTCCTACATGGAGTTAACTCACCTCAGTCATGACTGTGGTGCTCAGATAGGGAAGCTCTTGAGATCGAATCGACCAGACCATTTCACTATGTGCTTTACATTGGAGCCTGGATAACACAGGGTAATTAACCAAAAAAAAAAAAACTGTTGCCATCCAGTTGATTCTGACTTGTATCAACCCTACAGGACAGAGTAAAACTGCCCCATATGGTTTCCAAGGAGTGCCTGCCTGGTGGATTCGAACTGCTGACCTTTTGGTTAGCAGTAGTAGTTCTTAACTACTACACCACTCGGGCTTCCCAGGGTAATTCTTACCAAATTTTGCTCAATTCAGTTCTGTCCTTGATTTGTTTGCATCAGCCCAACCTTACAAAGCCATGCCCAAATTTTGCAAAAAATAATTTAAACTTTTTTATGAGATGCAGCTTAAGGTTTGGTATTTTTATATGATGTGGGCCTGAGAAGAGCATTAAAAATTCAAAGTCTCATTACACTGTTACTGTTACACAGCACTTCACTTTCTTTAAAGAATTAACTTCAAAATCCCAACACATTTCAGATGACATAAGACCACTATATTCTACTTTTAATGATTTTTTCCAAATCTCTTAGCAAGATAGTTAAGAAGCAGATGGTTATAAGTCAGCAATTCTATTCTACCATGACTGAGTCAGCTAGAAATACAAGTTGTCCCAACTTCTTTCAAGTTGTCTTTTGTACTGAACAATCAGTAAACAGAAGTGTCTCCCATTATCCCCCAAATGAAAGGACTGCTCATAAAACGGCTGGAATATGTCACTTGAAACTGAATTATGTTTATCCACTGTGAGGAGCAAGTCCTTTGGACAAGTCAGGCGGCCATAGTTTTCTCCTCTCCTTCCCCCGCTGGCATCTTCAGGCCTCAGAACAAACCTTCCCTTTGTTAGCAAGATTAAAAAGACACAATTCGAGGTTAACCATCTTGCCTCCTCAGGAAGGCAGAGGGGCATGATGCAGTAGGATATTTAGCAGCGTTAAAAAGATAAAATTAGTCACTTAGGCTAGGGGTATAAAATAGTTGGGAGAGGAAGTTTTCTGGGTCTCCTCAGCTATGGTGCAGGCAGGGCACATATAACTTATACTCCACCTAAGTGGACCTACCTGGCCAGGCGGAGACCAGCAGTAGGTAGGGTCCCATTCAAGCCCCTCACCCATGGCACAAAATGGGGTGTGCAAGGAAGGATCGACATCTCTGCGCAGACAGCTTTTGAGTGGGGCCTGCTCCTGAAGGAACCTTTTCAGCTGTGTGCTCTCTGATTCTCCTAAGTAACAAAAGCTACTTTCCATGTGCTGAAGTATGTTCAGAGGCTGATGGGAAGGACATAATGTTCATGGAGCAATCCATGTTAGTTACTGGCGCCCGGTTATCTAGAAATTGGGTACAACCTATGAGCACCACACAGGTTTGGAGCAGTCTCACAGTTAGCCATGGTCAAGCAGGATATGTTGTTTCTACATCCTCAGACCAAGAAATTATGGGCAGCAGTAGGGAATATTTTTTCTAATGTCACACCCTAATTTGGCTTCCTAAAGGCAATGAAATTGACTTCCTCCTTCGTCTTGGATATATATAGCTTGGGTTATATAAAAACTCTATTTGAAACAACTTAATGTTATATTTGATTGTACAGTTGACCAAATACCATCAAAATCCATTTGCTGTTTTACTGGCTTACTTCTATTACATGAGCTCCATTACCACAAACATAAAAAAGCTCTATAACCTCAGTGAGTACCTGAAGGACAGAACATTTACATGAGGGACAACGTGACTGGTCTGGCAGGTTGCATCTCAAGGGCCTTATTCTTAAGCAGGAGTTGAACCCTTTTCCCAAATTAATCAATCTACAAAGTTCAAAGGATTTCTTAATTATGAAATATGAATGCTTTAAAAAAATAAGACTTTTGGTAAAATAATACATATATATATACTTTATTATAATATTAATGAATAGCCATAGAACCTTATAGTAGGCTCTGTTCATCTAAGTGCAAGTACAGATTATTTGTCTAGTGCCAAAAGTTTCAACATAGATCCATGTTCAATGTTTAAAGGTTGCATGCCACAGGTAGGGGTCAACACAGGGTTTGTAACTGCACATCAATAAAAAGGCTAATCATCAGGAAGACGCATGCCTATTATCTTTCATTTTAAATTTGCGAATGATTTTCGACTTCTTCTGGAGTCATTTGTGGTAGGAAAAATTACGTGAAGCCTGAGAAGCAGAAAGCTCTTTATAGGGACCCTTGGAGGTGGTGAATGCCTCCTTAAAGTAATTAATAATAATATTACAAATTACAAATATATCTTATTAAGTAATACAAAATCATTATGGAGAAAAGATGTTATTTTAGAAAATGTTCGTTTTATATAAAGATATAGAATTTGGGTTATAAGTTATATTCTTAAACACAAAAAAAATGCAATAAACTGATACATAGGTATTTCAGGTACAAAGTAATACTTATACAAAACTTTAAAATTTTTAATGAAAAATATATGGCTAAATTGGGATTTGGCATTTCTATTTTTTATTTTTGATGTGGGGGAATTTAACTCTTGAGTATTCTGTTACATATTTTGGACTGAGGAATTTATAGAAATAACTTTAGTATTTTAGAAAGTAAATTCACTGCTTCAACTCATTATTTAGAAAATTAACCAGGTTATTCAGACTTTAAACACTATTTGCTTTTATTGGGAGATAAGTTTTCAGGTTTCATATGCTGAAAAAGATAGAGATGGTTGAGCTCTTTTCTCTCCTCTTTCTCTTTTCCATAATGAAGGTATTACCCGAACTCCGGGTTTCCAATGTCTAAGCCATCTGCTCTTTCATTTATGAGGCATTGAACATGCTCCAAAAAAAGGAACAAGGATTCTCATTCTAAGGAATGGGCAAAATGCAGGAATTCTCATTTGTATTCAAAAACGTTTTACTTATAGAGTTATTGCAGCAGACTTGATGGGCTGTGACAATTTACACACACACACACACAGTTCATTTATGCCCCCATCACAAACACACTTCAATCTGTTATATAACAATTTAAATAATTTGTCTCCTAGGGTTGCCAAATTAGTCTTTAAAACTTGCTTTTGCAAAATGATTATCTTTTTGAAGAAAAGAACGATAAATATATCACTATAACAAATTTTAAATACAAATTTTGCTCATTCATGCATTCATTCATTCATTCAACAAAGTTGTTACTAGCACCTACTCTTTTGATAACCACACACCCATATCCCTCTGCTCCCACTGCTTACCATTAATCTGTCCTCCATTCTTAAAATTGGTCATTTCCAAGATGCTATATAAATGAAATCACACAGTATTTAACCTTTTGGTATTGGCTTTTTTTTCACTCAGGATAATTCCCTTTGGATTCATCCAGGTTGCTGTTCTGTATCAACAGCTTGCCCCTTTTTATTGCTGACTAGTAGTCCATGGTGTGGAGGTGCCACAATTTGTTGAAGACATCGGGGTTCTTTCCAGTTTTGGGCTATTACAGATACAGCTGCTGTGAGCATTCATGGATATATATTTTTTGTATGAATATAAGTTTTCTTTTTTTTCCTGGGATAAATGCTCAAGAATGCAATTGCTAGGTTGTCTTGGAAACCCTGGTGGTGTAGCGGTTAAGTGCTACTGCTGCTAACCAAAAGGTCAGCAGTTCGAATCCACCAGGCGCCCCTTGGAAACTCTGTGGGGCAGTTCTACTCTATCCTATAGTGTCGCTAGGAGTTGGAATCGACTCGACGGCAACGGGTTTTATATAGAGTCGCTATGAGTTGGAATTGATTCAATGGCACTGGGTCTGGGTTTTGGTTTGGATGCTAACTGCTTGTTTGGTTTTACGAGAAGCTGCCAAACCATTTCCCAGAGTGGTCGGACCATTCTGTATTTCGGTCAGCAATGTGAGTGATCCAGTTTTCCACATCCTCACAAGTCTTTAGTGGTGCCACGATTTTTCATTTTAGCTATTCTGACAGGTAGTGATACCTCAGTGTGGTTTTAATCACCATTTCCCACATGACAGACTAACTTTAAAAAACTGGGTTACATTCATGCACACCTTAACATAGACATAATTTCATGTAAATGGGAAAGCTAATGTGCTGGGTATTCTGTTTATTTTCTATTCTTACTTTTCCTTTTTTGCTTACCTTTTTCTCCATCTTCTTTTTTTGCCATCCACATCATCATCATCTCACCTTACCCCAGGTAATGCTTGTTAAAACTAACCTCACGCTTTCTATTTCTTTTACAAAATGTGATCAGTCAGTATATACTTCTCTGCTAGCTGCTCTGCTTGAGGATCTATATTTCATAGAACTCTCTCCAAGTTAATTGGTTTAATTAGAATTCTTCCTAGTGATTGCATGTTATTTCATGATGAGAAAATACCATACTTTTTTCAACTATTCTCTTGATAGGCATTCATTTGTTTCTAATTTTGTTGCTATTATACATCGTGTACTTAAACCTACATCTGCAGGTACTGGTGGGTATGTTTATATAGGGATATATCCCAAAAGTGGTTCACTGGGCCAAAGGGTGTATGAATACTCTTTAAATAATACTTGCTTGTTTTCTTGAAAAACAAGTTGAAACAATTCACATTCCCATTAACCATTACGAGAATACACTGTTATGTGTACCTCCACTAGAAATAAATGTGACAGCTCCTTCCAGTCTTTGCTTTATTCTTACTGCTATTTTGATTTTCAGGTCCCTGACTACTTTTTTTTGACTACTTAGAGTTTCAGTCTTTTTTCCATATATTTTTTGCTATTTGGATTTATCAAACTATGACCTGCTTAGGCATAATATTTGCAAGTTTTTCATAGTTAATAGTTTTGGGGCATTATAGTTATTAACTCTTTATCTGTCACTTGTATTCCTGATATTATTCCAAAACTTTAATGTGCCCAGTGACTAGGCTTGTTAATCTTTAGTTACATGTGAGTTGTTTGATTTTAAATGGTCAGATCTATTGGTCCTTTCTTTTATAGCTATGGATCTTCTGTCTTGTAAAGTTCTCTCCAAGCTCTAGATTATTCCTGTAGTCCTCTCAATTTTCTTCAAAAATCTTTATATATTTTAAAACTTTTTATTTGATTAATACCAGATATTATTCCATATGGGAGCTGCTGGGTGGTGTAAACGGTTAATGCCCTTGGCTGCTAACCAAGAGGTTGGAGGTTCAGGTCCATCCAGAGATGCCTCGGTACAAAGGGCTGGTGATCTACTTCCAAAAAATCAGCCATTGAAAACCCTACAGAGCATCACTCTACTTTGACACACACAGGGTTGGCCTAAGTTAGAATCGGCAGCAATTGGTGGCTTTGGTTTATTATTCCACACAAAATCTCAATAATTTTTTTTCTACTCTATAAGTAAAATCTTGTTGAACCTCAAACTGAAATTACATTAAAGGCACTATAATGGAAGGTTATTATTTTAATATTATGTCTTCCTAGCCAAGGAAATAATCTGTTTATATTCTTAAAGAAGATTTTGTCCTTTCCTTTATATAGCACCCTTCTTCTTAAATTCTCTCTGCGTACTTTAAGCTTTTGTCGCTACGGCATACTGCGATAACTTTTGCTGTTTTTTTATTTAGAATTTTAAAAATATATTAAAAGTGAAGAAAATATCAGATTTTCTATGCTAGCTTCACAAAATAAATTACAGCCACTTCCATTTTTTAAAATGAGTTGTTATAGCTGTAAATATTGAAAAGAAATGTTAGTTTTAAGATAGAATTCAGATATCAAAAATTCTGCTCTTAGTACTCTTTAGAGTAACTGAGTTTTAATTATCTTTTAAATCTTCAGTACAGGCCAGGGCACGGAACACTACTTGGTACATAGTAGGCACTCAATAAACATTAATTTTTTGAATACATGCCATAATGATGACCAGGATTCCCATTTTAAAATGAAACAAGAACAAATGAAAGTGTGAAGTGTGAAGAACCAGCAAACTAAGTATATAAAAGATGAGCTGTTGTTGGGGTAATTGAAATGTTGGTGGTTCCAACACACTTAGTGGCTACGCAGGAGCAAGACTGGACAATTTGCTCCCATAAAGACTGAAAAAAAAAAAAAAGAAAAATCCCAAACCTGTTGCGGTCTAGTCAACTCTGAATCACAGCAACCCTACAGAAGGTTTCCAAGATGTGGCTGGAGGATTCAATCTGCTGACATTTTTGTTAGCAGCCGATCTTTTTAACCACTATGCCTCCAGGGCTCCGTAAAAATTACAACCTGGAAAACCCTGTGGGGCACCTCTACTCTTTCACATGGGTTACTGTGAGTCGAAAATTGACTCCATGGCACCTAACAACAACAACAACGTGGTTTGTGTTAACCTAAAAATTGGGCGTTTGAACCTACCGCCTCCGCAGGAGAGAAGACCTGGAGATCTGCTCCTATAAAGATTACAGCCTAGGAAAACCTAAGGGGCCATTCTACTCTGTCATACAGGGTCACTGTGAGGTGGAATTGGCCTGACAGCACTTAACAACAGCAGCAGCAACTGTGGTGAGAGGCAGGCTATCACGGGCCTGAAGCTTCCCTATTCTTCTGCTGAGTGTGCCAGACTGCAGTGGTCCTTACGGAAAGTTTCTGTAGTATCATACAGACAACGAAGTACACCCAGGCAGCCACTGTGTAACTCGAGGTAACTGGTGGTCCCTTCTGGAGGGAGGGGGGCTGGCTTGTTTGTTGCTTGTTATGTTTACTGCTAGCTCAGCAAGTGTTGGGCCCTGATCTGAGTTTCTCAGCAGCGACACAAACCCACTGCACGTGCAGGCATCCATCTAGGCTTGTCACATTGCCTCTGTGGGATCTGGGGGAAAAAGGAATCAATACAAATATGCTGAGGCTCATGCCAATCACTGTGTCTTGAGTAACAAAATCATTTTTCTCTGATCCAAGAGTCTCTTGTCATCTGCTAGGTTCCATGAAGTAGTAACAAAAGATGAAATTATTAGCTTCTGAAAACCAAAAATCAGTTGCCATCGAATGGGCTCTGACTCATGGCAACTCCATGTGTGTCAGAGTAGAACTATGCTCCACGTGGTTTTCAGTGGTTGAATTTTTGGAAGTAGATCACTAGACCTTTTTTCCATGGTGCCTCTGGTTGGACTTGAACCCCCAACTTTCAAGTTAGCAGCCAAATGTGTCAATGATTTGTACCACCTAAGGTCTGTATTAGCTTCTAAGTAGAGTAAAATACCAGATCCTCTACAATTTTTGACACACATTCCCTACATCTTAGAAAATATGAAATATTTCAGAAGGACTGATATTGAAATAGAGTTTTTAAAAAATGTTTTATTTAGAAGTTATCATAGAATCATAGGGACTTACAGTGACAGGACAGAGAGTTCCTCATGTATCCATCAAAGTTTGCTCCAACGGTTACATTCTACATCATTATAGTACATCATCAAAACGAGGAATGTGATGTGGGTACCATGTGTGTGTATAATTCAATCTCATTTTATCACGTGTAGATTTGTGTAACCACCACTCAATCTAGATACAGAACTGTCCCATTACCACAAAGATCTGCCTCACGCTACCCATCATAGTCACATGCATGCCTTCCCTCTGACCTTTCTTAACCACTAGAACCACTAATCTGTTTTCCATCTCTATGATTTTGTCATTTCAAGGCTATTATATAAATAGAATCATACAGTATGTAGCCTTTTGAGACTGGCTTTGTTCACTGCTAACTAAAAGGTCAGCAGTTCAGACCCACCAGGTACTCTTGGAAACCCTGTGGGGCAGTTCTACTCTGTCCTTTAGGGTCGCTATGAGTCAGAATTGACTCGATGGCAACGGGTTTTGGTTTTGTTTACTTAACCACTACATCACTAGGGAAACCACCAGTGGTTAGGAGCTACATCTGCTAACCAAAAGGTTGGCAGTTTGAATCTACCAGGCGCTTGTTGGAAACTCTATGGAGCAGTTCTACTCCATCCTATAGGGTCGCTATGAGTTGGAATTGACTTGACAGCAATGGGTTTGTTTTTTTTGTTCACTTAGCATAATTTTCCGGATACTCGTCCAGATTGTTGCATGTATAGCTTGTTTTTTTTTTTTTTATTGCTGAGTAATATCCTATGGTGTGGATGTACCAGTATTTGTTTATCCATTCTCCTGTTGAGGGACATTTTGGTTGTTTCCGATTTTGAGCTATTACAAATACAGCTACTGTTAACAGTCACGTACTGATTTTTGTGTGGCCATACATTTTCATTTCTCTGGAATATAAAGACTCAGGAGTGTGATATCTGGGTTGTAAATAAACGAAGTGTATGTTTAATTTTTAAGAAACTTGCCAAATGGCTTTCTAGAATGACTGTACCGTTTTACATTCCCACTAGCAATGTATAACTGATCCAGTTTCTCCCATCCTTTCTAGTACTTTGTGTTGTCACTTTTTAAAAACTTTTACTTTAGCCATTCTCATAGGTGTGCCATGATACCTCATTGTGGTCTTAAGTTGCATTTCCCTAATAGCTGGTGATGTTGAACATCTTTCATGTGCTTATTCGCCATCTGTATATCCTCTTCAGTGAAATGTCTTTTCACGTCTTTTATCCATTTCTAATGAGATTTTTTAAAAACATTGAGTTCTGAAAGTTTTTTTTTTATAGATTCTAGGGAGGAGATCTTTGGCTGATATGTGATTTGCAAATATCTTCACTCAGTTTGTAGCTTGTCTTCTCATTTTCTTTTGTAGCGCAAATGTTTAAATGTTGATGACAGCTTATTTATACTGTTTCTTTTTGTTTTCTGTTAGGGATCATGATTTTGGTGTCATGTCATGTCTACATCAAGCCCTAGCTCCTCAGTCCCTAAACTGTCTCCTATGAAATCTTCTAAAAATTTTTGTAGTCTTCAAAGTAATATCAAAAAACCATTGCCATTGAGTCGATTCTGCCTCATAGTGACCCTATAGGACAAAGCAGAACTGTACCAAAGAGTTTCCAAGGCTGTAATCTTTATGGAAACAGGCTGCTACATCATTCCCCCACGGAGCAGCTGGTGGGTTTGAACTGCTAACCTTTAGGTCAGCAGCCGAGTGCTTAACCACTGTACCACCTGGGCTCCTGCATAATAGATTCCAGTATTACCATAAAATGGGTCACTACATTTTTAAAAATGTAAAACAATGCCCAGTTTTAAAATTGAAAAATGAAAACAATAGTGAAAATTATCTTTTTTGAAAACCAATTTTCTAGTGTTTATTAGTTTTAATGAGACTTTTTTTAAGAACTCAGAAAAAAATGAAGTGCCACAACAGTTTAAGACAGTAGAAATAATTTTGGAATTAATATATGATAATAGCAAAGTTGGGACAAGTTCAAACACAAAATGGGGATTCGTATAGCCAGTTAACAGAATTCTGTGCAACTCCAAAAAGTCAATTTTAAATGATAAAATAAGGTCAGATAGCTATTGAAAGTACGGCAGAAGGACTGACAGATAAAAGCATTCAAGGAAAGATGAACACTTTGATAAATGTCAACTCAGTTTCACAAAACTAAGATAAGCATGGACGAGGAGGTGTGAGCAAAATGACATCGTAAGTTTTAGAATAATATAGCCTGGTATTAATTATACCTATAAGCTCTAACTCCATAAAATCAGAAGCTTTATTTTCCTTAAAAAAGTTCAACGAAGCTTTAAGACTTACCTATTATTTTAAATTCACCTCTTTCAAGTCCTTAGTAACTTGTACTTTCATCCATTATAATGAAGGTATGTACCATTTCATTGAGCAGTCTTTTTTTAAAAAAAATATTTTATTGAGACATTTGAGCAAAATCTTTAAAAAGCTATAATAAACCACTTAAAATATTGTATAGCACTGGAATTCCAAAATGAAAAATACTGCAAACTCCAGCTACGCACTGCCTCGTGCCTCAATAATGTCACAGTGCTGGAATGCTAAAATTCAATCTGAAATGGATTTACTTGTAGTACTGAGAATTCATGAAAGCAACAAACTGACTAAATTTTTTAAATGTGTAGGATGTGGGCAGTGCTCTACCTCACTTTTGCAGGGCAGATTATTACCCTACCACACGCCTACAGCACCGTTTGGCAAGAACTAAAATAGCAGGCACATGCTCAGCCTAACAACATCTCCAGAGCACTGTTTACTTAACTCTCAAAGCTTGAATGTAAACCTCAAGAGTCCTCAGACCACCTGGGAGCAAAATCCAGACACAGACAGATAACAAACAAGCACCCCAAACGTCTGTAGAAATCAATATGCTAAGCGTGTACTCAAGTCTTCCACAGCACATCTTCATTACATTAAGCCCTCTCATTCAGTACTGCATCATAATCCATCTGGACCATTGTCTCAGGAGCAGCTCAGTTTCCTCATGTTGTAGATGGGCTGTAATTGCTTACCTGACTCGCAGGCAAATGTCTTTGACGTTTCATCGTGAAAAATAATCGCCACTGCATGCTTCTTTGTCTCTCGAGGCAGTCTCGTTATGTTTTTGATGTTGTGCAGTTCAGTTACCTTGAAAGAAAAACATTCTTAACTTAGTGTACAACATATACTTTATGCTGGAGTGTTTAAACAAAATGATCAGTTATCACTGTCTTAACCGCTTCCCACCACTTATTTGTACTCATGTCCAATTAACTATAGCTGAAAACAGTACAGGAAAAAAAAATAAGTCTTCTATTACGACCCCAACTTTGTCACAGATTATAATGCTTGCTAAAGGCGCTACGGTGGTGCAATGGTTAAGTGCTTGGCTGCTGAAAGGTTGGCAGTTCGAACCCACCCAGCCACTCCACAGGAGAAAAGACCTAGTACGACTATAGTCAAGATGCAACTAATACCTGTCCATTGACAGAGACAGTGATTCCAAAATTAAATATAAACAAAGGAGCCCTGGTGGTCCAGTAGTTAAGTGCTCAGCTTCTAACTGAAGGGTCTGTGGTTTGAACCCACCAACCGCCCTGCAGGAGAAAGATGTGGCAGTCTGCCTCCATAAAGATTACAGCCTTGGAAACACTGTGGGCAGTTCTATTCTGTCCTACAGAGTTGCTGTAAGTCAGGGTCGACGCAGTGGCAATGGGTAAATATAAGCAATAGACCCTGTCCTTGGAAAAATGCACATAATGTTAACAGGTCCCTATAACCCCACTGCCTCACCCTGTTCCCTTTTGGAAGCCCACCCATGATTTATGGACCAGCTTAATAAATTTTATTCATTTGGCAATTAATAAATATTTAATATATCTATGAATTTTAGCTTTTAGCTCTTTATTGGTACAAGTTATTCAGCTACAACCTGTGCATCTTTATTCCCTCATGGTTCATAGAAACAGACTAATGTTTATTTCATCAACTTCTCTGCAAACCCAACATTGAAATACAATGTTATATGAGGTAGTTTTTTTCTAATTCCCTTCTTAACGTGCTGAATTTCATTTTTTTTTGGCTAATATAAAAGGTTTATTTCTGGTTCAATAGTGTTGGTAGGAGATAGGCAGAATTAACTAAGATAATGAACAGCCAATTAATATCTTTGTCATGGCATCCTACAAGGACATATTTGAAATAATAAAGTATTCTACTTCTTTCATCATAAAGTTAAAATAGTTTTGATAATAGTGAGCAATATTTTGATTTTGGCAAAACTATAGCTAGAATGATTTTTTGAAATCATCTCTTAAATACCACAAATACATTCATTATCTTTTCACTATGCCTTAATTTTCCTTCTACAAATATGGAATTGTCATTAATACTTTTGATGGATATTCTGATAGACACGAGAACTAAATACTGAATTTTTACTTTTATGACTAACCTGGACCTGCTGCCGTCCAATCAATTCCGACTCATAGCGACCCTACAGGACAGAGTAGAACTGCCCCATAGAGTTTCCAAGGAGCGCCTGGTGGATTTGAACCGCTGACGTCTCGGTTAGCAGCCATAGCACTTAACCACTACGCTGCTTTATGACTAGGTAGTTTTTTAATTCTATTTATCTTATGTATCCATGTATCTATCTGCACACACACAGACACACACATGCATCGATCTACATACAAATACATGTGTATATCCACACACATACACACATACATATAAATATATATCTTCCAGAAAAATATTTTATTATCTTTATCATTTAGTGTGGTAAGCCTCAGGAAATGTATGTATAAATATATCTGTATTTTATTACATTATATAAATTATATAATGTAATATTTTTATTACATTATTTTATATAATTAGAATATTACATTATATAATTTACATTTTATTACATTATATAATTACATTATATAAATTAGAAGTTCCCACAAAAAAAAGAAAAACCAAGTCACAGGTAAGGGAGGGCAAGCTGAGGCAGTAATGTGTATGGAAATGGGCAAGTGTCTCTGCTGAACTGGAAACGAAAGGGAGATGGTGAAAGTTACTTCTTCAGGGTAATCATCTGATTCATTTGGTAAAAATAATCAGATAATTCCCTCCCCGTAAATGACACTGCTGAATTAGGAGCTATGAGGAGAGAGGGTAGGAGTGAGTTTTAGTTCAAATATCATATCTCTTTGTTCTTGACAAAATTTTAGTAGATTTTCTTGAATGAATGTTTCTTCATTTACTGTCTGCCCTCAGGACCATTTTCAGAGATGTTCAATGTGCAGTTTTGATTTTTGCTTTAATAATTTCCACCCGTTTCCCTGAGTAGCATTCTGCGGAGTTCCTCATTCGGTCATGCTGAAGAGAAACTTGTATCTTTTTGATATATTGTTTCTCTTCTTACTGTGTTCATATTTCCTTTACATCTTCCGGTGTATTCATAAGATGTTATATACCTGTTCTAAGGTCTTTTTCTACCCATTCAATTGCGACTGTCATTCTAGCCTCAATTCTATTGAGTGACTATGAGTATCTCTCTCACATTTCTCATATAAAAGGGGAAGATTCTAACGCCTCATCATTCATTATATTTTCCATAGATCCAGAACCAACCCACTGCCGTCAAGTCGACGCCAACTCATAGCGACCCTGTAGGACAGAGTAGAACTGCCCCATGTGGTTTCCAAGGAGTGCCTGGTGGGTAAGAATTGCTGACGTTTTGGTTAGTAGCCATAGCTCTTAGCCACTATGTCACCAGGGTTTCCTTTTAGTCAGTGGAAAATCCCTTATGAGAGGAAGAAAAATTTTCTTCTGTCCCTAGCTTACTGAAAGCTTTTAAATATATTTTTAAAGCATGAATGAGTTTACAATCCTATTGAATAATTTTTTCTGAAACTATTAATTTCGACATATAGCTCTTACTCCTTTAATATACTAATATAGTGAATGCCATTAATAAAAAAGTATCTTTGCATTCCTAGGATAAATTTATCTTATATAAAATGTTACATTTAATACAGCGTTCTATAGATTTATAAATTTCTATATACTTATAGATATTAATGGGTTAATATACCTTCAAAATTAAAAATGTTTGCATGTGAGTTTGGCTTTGATTTTTTCTTGTTCCATTTATCTTGTTTCAGTGAATTTATAATTTAAAAGTAGATTTTTAAATTTCTAAATGCAATTTAAAAGTTCTTTTTTTTAGTATACTTTACTTTTTAGAGCAGTTTTAGGTTTACAGAAAAATTGTGTACAAAGTACAGAGATCCCCCTCCCCCTTGCACAGTTTCCCCTATTACTTACATCTTGCATTCACGTGGTATATTTGTTACAATTGATGAGCCAATATATTATCATTAACTAAAGTCTATGGATAGTTTACATTAGAGCTCACTCTTCATGTTATAAGCAGTAAAGTGCTATAACAAGGTATAAACATTAAGTATGTCTAATTTTTATTGATATAAACCTATCAAATACTATTACAAGTAACTGTAAAAATATGAAGTTTTAGATGTACATATTTTGGTTGCATTTAAATTTGCAATCTGAGATGCAATTTTACTCTTTTTAGTTAGCTGTGCATTTCATGGCTTTTGATTATATAATTCAGTTTTATGTCTAGGGCTCCAGTCAAAAAAAAATGTTATTCCTTTCATAAACACATTTACAAAAGTGTCACATTTGAGTATCAATCATTTTTACAGGAATAAATATGAGGACACCTTGTAGGATCTAAGACTAATGACTATTAGATCTCTGTCATAACAGGAACTTGAGGAGCCCAAAGCAGGAAGTGCTAAATCATGCTGTATCTTCCACTTCCTGTAATTTTTTTCTTTATCCTTGTAATAGCCATATCACTAATTGTGGAAATGACCCCTTCTGCTATTCAGTATCTTTGGGATTTTGGGTCTTGCAGTATGTGTTTGGAGCCCTGGTGGCTTAAGAGCTGTGGCTACCAACCAAAATGTCAGCAGTTCAAATCCACCAGCTGCTCCTTGGAAACCCTATGGGGAAGTTCTACTCTGTCTTAGAGGGTCACGATGAGTCACAATTGACTTGATGGCAATGGGTTTTAGTGTGTGTTCGAATCAATAGATATTATTCTAATTGTTCCCATGAAACCCTAATGCGCTGATGTTAGCAGCATTCCCGTATTACAGATAAGAAAGCTGATGTTCGGAGGGCTTAAGGGCATGACTATTCCAAAGCTACACAACTCCTTAACAGAGGGACCCACACCCACACCGAATACTGACTTCTGTGCACCCAATTCCCAGAATTATTTGGTTTCTTCAGTGAATGTTCTCTAAAGAGCAATGCCTTTGACAAGGGTTTCAGTTTTGACTTGCTTGATCAATGATCAGTGCTTTTCATTTTACCACACATGCTTTAATGTGAATGAAGGATGTTGCTGAAAGGAAAAGACCTAATTTCACTCATAACTCACAATGCAATGTCAGAACAGAAATCAGTCACTACCTAGAATGCTCTAAGTGCAGGGAAAAAAGTATAGATATATTTAATACGTTTTTAGTTAGCCTCCATTTTTGAAGATGGTGTATCTCTCTGACAGTGATTAGGATATAATAGAAAGGCAGTTGAAATGATAAATTCACGACCAAAAATCATACCCATGTCACATAAAATATCTGCAAAATAAAATTACTTGGCTACAGTTTTAAGAGCTTGATGCTGTTCATTATACTTTCTTCTAAAATCTCTGATGGCCTAGACTTCTAGCCTCAAAATAAGAGCAAGCTCATTGCTCAGGGCTGCTTCCCAGACTTTAACGGAGCACTTTTACGCTGTCAGTGAGTTCCCGGTTCTGTCACATTGCTGGAAAATTTTTTAATATATCCATTACTCGTATTTGTTCTTCTCTGCTTATAATGACTTCACATAAGGTTACTATGTAAAAATTAAAATGGGTAAGATGAGTGATTTTAAGAAAAATAAAAAAAGTTTGCTTCATATATATGTATATATATGAATAAGCTATATAAAAAATACATGTATAATTACATATGTGTATGTACCGTTCCCCTTCCAGGAAACAAATTAGACTCCAATATCTTATAGTTCCCGAGGATTAAACCCTGTGGTAAATGATGAGAACGCTTTTTTCTTTTGGAACAATGATTCACATATTAAGACAGGGAACAGAGGGGCCCCCAGATCTGCAAACAAAGTAAAAAGAAATAGGCCAGAGGGCAGAAACAAAGCCATTCCCCAGAATAATGGGGCAGGGTATCAGAAAACAGCCTACAAACTTCTTTAAAGTTGTCTTTCAGAAGCAGCTGGATAAAACCAGCCCTTTTTTTTTTAGGATAAAACCAGCAGAACATCCACCTGTGACTGCTGTGTGACCTTCCACCAGGGGCAGTGAGGGGCTGCAGCCTCAGCTGGAGAATCAAACTTGGGGAGCGAGAGGCTGTGTAGGCATGACACCCCATAATAAGTTCTGCTATGAATCCCAGAGGCCTCTGGGACGGGAGCCATCTTAGAAAGATGCTGCGCTCACACCGTAGTTAATATATCCCCACCTATGCCTATGAATAAACATGAATCTCTTCTGGCCTTAGAACTTTTAAAAAACCAAGGCAAGTCTTTTGTTCTGTGAGAGCGGGGTAAGCATAGCTTAGGCCCTCCTCATCGACGCTTGCAAGCCTCTTCAATAAAGCTTTGCTGCGTGCCTTACCTGTTCATTCTTGACCAGTGAGAGGCAAGAACCTTGTTTACTTAAAGGCATAGAGACTCCGGCAACAATATTGTAAATTGAGCACATTAAAGCATGTTTTCGAATAAAGTTTACTGAATTTCTAAGTGGTTAAATAATTGACTCGTGATATTTAAGCCAATGTTTCCAACATAGTAAGTTGAGGTTATATTTAAAAAACAGATGATTTTCAAATATTATTTTTATCTAAACAAAGGATCTTACCAATACTAAGTTGAGTCTTAAAGAAATGATTATGTACTGCCTGAAAATTATGCTAGAAGGTGAGCATAGAAGGGATATACTGCTATATAAAATACATTATATACGATATCTACTTGTACCAACAATGTCATAAAAACATTTACAATTCTGCTCAAGGGTCTTTCCCCCAAAAGATTTTTATTTATGAATGCAAAAGAATATACTAGTCAATAATAGAGCATACGCTCCAAAGTTTTCAGAGCTCAGAAGAGGAGTGCTTATGTTTTCAAGCAATCAAAGTTTAAATTAAATCGTGGGACCTAGCATGATGGTGGAAGATCCAATCGAGACTGTAGAGATCTACACTTTTTAAATTAAATCCTTCCATCTCCAAAAACACCTAAAATATGTAAAAGAACATTACAACAAATATTGCGGATTACATCTTTTTTTTCCTCCCGTAGCAAAAATCAACTAAAGTTAGCAAAATGCAGCCCGCACTGGGGATTTTCTGACTCTGGTGCCTCAGGCAATCCAAGGGAGGGTGTAGTTCAAACGATGCGTTTGCTCTTCTGTGAAATGTGCATTTAGAAATGCAGGCAGCTTCTTCACACACGCATTTTGCTACCGTGGTTTCCAGAATATTGAAAAGCTTTTTGTTGTTGCTCAGAAGTGTGATGCCATCCGCCTCAGTGTGCATGCTAAGAAATTAAAGAGATGCCAGAAAAGTGAAGTACTAAAGGGGAGGAGAAAATTTTACTCTTCAGATTGTCCTGAGGACGATGACCAAGTGTTATGCTAGATTGTCAAAGGTTATAAAATTACATCAGAAAATGTCTGAGAAGTTTGTATATCATGGGAATTGTTCCTCTTTAATTCAAAATCTGTTTTTACAATTCAGATCAAGAGGACACATAGATATATATACACACATATATGTATATATACGTACACACATATGCATATATACATGTGTCTATTTCCAATTCATTTCGATGTCCTATCCTCATGTTTTAACTCAGCTCTACATGAATTTACCATCCAGTAGGAAACTGTTTGTTTGCTCGGACAAAAGAAACTTTTAAACTGATGTTTTAAAATGTCTCTGTTAATCCAAAAAAAAAAAAAATAATCACCAATATTTACTAAGATTGTGAAATCCTAGAGCTTTTCTATATTTATTATTGTAGCATACAAAATTTTAACACATATTTCTGAAATACTGACTTTTTACATGCTTATAAAAACACAGGATATTGGGGTTAAAGCCTAATGAAAGCACTGAGATTATTTTAAATGAATACGAAACTAACGGAATTTAATTGAAAAGCAAATCATTTGAAAATAACTCTGGTTGTTTTTAGGTAGCTCTAAGTCAATAAATACCTTGATCAAATGATTTAAAATATTTAAGTGTGATAAGTGATAGAATGAAAGCCTAAATATAAATATGCTTAAATGATGACTTTGTTAACTGATGCTATTTAATTTTTGTTTCAAGGAGTAATCCCTCAGCGATTCATGGTGCTAAGAACAGAGAGTTCAAGGTGATACACATAGCCTTTTTTCTTTATGGCCTCATAATTTAGTTTGGGAGACAAGACTAGAAATAACAGTGATAAGCACTATGATAGAAAACAAAACCGCAGAAGCACAGGGATAGAAGATCTATGTTTTAATTTAGGGATTCTGCCATGGAAGTGGCACCTCGATTTTAAGTATAAATAAAAATAATACAGATAACTTCCAAACCATAACCTCCAGCCTGACTTTATTCAGGTGGGTTATATATGTTGATAATTCCCATGTGAAATATTAGAACTTATAAATTATTAAATATTTATTTATTTACAGATAACAATAAACTCATTTCATAACACAAATACCATTTTAAATTAAAAAATTCCCCCAAATAGTGAGAAGGGTGGCAATGGTTTTACATTTTTTGCAAAACTTTTTTACTGTTTGGCTTAATAAGGGGCAGCTTGATTGTTTGTATCTGCTTTTAAATGGAACCTGTTGCAATATGTTCTTTCGATTAAAAAAGTATATGAAGAAAAGAAGGCCTGTCACAGACATGGAGCTGTAAAAGAGAAGACTATTTATAAAAGCATTTTCAGCCAACTGTGGATATTCTTCTTTGATTCTAACTTCAAGCTTGAAAAATGTTCTTAAAAGGTTTTCCAGGGGGGAAGCTGACACCATGTCAATATAATTTTTTTTTGCTCTGCTCAATTAAAATTCCTAGGTCTACTTTCAACTTTCAATGGGTGTTTTAGTCATCATGGTTTTGTAACATCATGGATTGGTCATTGAGAAAATATTGGTTCACTGAGTTATGCAGGTCTTCCAAATGTTGACACATTTCATAACACATTATTAGAAATATTCATTATCGTCACCCCTGATTTCCTCAAAAAACTCTAAGTTTTGAGAAGCTGTCAAGTGCAAGGATGCAGGAACAAGTTTCCTAAATTTTCAGTATCATGTGAAAACTTAAATTTTAACGTTGTCAATAAAACACTGTCAGTTATTTTCCTTGAAATGACAGGCTCACTTAATTCATTTTCAAGAAACTACCTGACAAATGCCCAAGTGTGAATGACTATAGGTACTCTGTCAGTCATTCTTTCATTAAAAGTGGTGTTCCTTAAGTTAATCCATTGCCGTCGAGTTGATTCCTTAAGTTAAAAAAAAAAAAAAAAGGCTGGCTCCCTTGCAACTTCAACAATCACACAAGTGCTCTTTCTCAAGAAAATCACTGCCTATCAGTACATGTTCTTACCGTTTCGTCAAACAGAATATTAAAAAGACATTCAGGGATCTAGATGTAATACAATTAATTTTTACTGCTTCATCAAGTGAAATGAAAATGAAATTAACATTCATTTATTCAAGAATGAAATGAGTATTGGTATTTTCTGTTGCCACTGCCTTCATATGTGCCGCAGTTTTACCCAGTTTGGCTTTTGCACCAAAACAAAGTGCAAGTAAAAAAAAAAGACAAATACCATATTAAGATTTTGATGAAAAGAGCATTGTCTCTGTTGTTTCAGTTATAGCCCCCTCGCTCACCCACAACACTCGATCCTGTCATAGAATATGTCAATTCCACTTCTAGAACATTCCTTCTATTCATTCCTTGCAGTTCACATCTCGGTTCCTTCAGATCCTTATTTTTAACTATCTGAAATATTTCTGTTATTTTTCCATTAGCCTACACACTCCTGGTCTTCCACTGTATTGTTCATACTACTTCCTGACTATTATTAAACTAAACATTTAACCATGTTCTTCTCTGATGTAAAACCATTTAATAACACCTGAAAAATAAAGTTCTGACCCCACAGCAAGGCCTTCAAGATGCTCAGTGATCCAGCCCCCACCCGCATATCTCATCTAGTCTTTCTCCACAATCCTGAACACAAGTTATGTTCCAGCCATGTACAAAATCTTTCAATTCTCTTGAATGAAAATGTGACACTTACAGATTACACAGACTTTCACATATTCATTTGCCTGGAGCACCCTGCCCTTGCATTTTCTTGTCATTCTTCAAGAGCAATGCACACGTCTTCCCTGTAAATCAGTTGCTCCAGTTGATTCCAACTCATGATGACCCCGTGTGTGTTAGAGTAGAACTGTACTTCACAGGCTTTCAATGGCTGATTTTTCAGAAGTAGATATCCAGGCCTTTCTTCTGAGGCATCTCTGGGTAGACTCTAACCACCAAACTGTCAGTAGTAGCCAAGCACACTAAACCTTTGTTTTACCCAGGGACATCTGTTAAATGACTATTTCTTTCATATCCTGTGGCAGAAGTAAAGACTAAAGAATAAGATTTGCAATGGTAGCAGAATACTTTTGGGAAAAAGCAATAATGATGGCACAATCTGAAAAACATAATCAATGTCACTGAATTTTAAATATGGAAGCTGTCATACTGGCCACTGTTTTGGTGTATATATTTTCAAGACACTAAAAAAAATAAATAGAATAGGATTTGCTGCTTTGGGTTGTTTGCTCTAAGAGGAAGAGCATACTTGGATGTTTTAAGGAGCTGTATACAGAAGACTAAACATCAGAGAGAAAAACTTTGTTTCAGCTGTAATTCAAAATGGTTGATTAGATTTTACTTGCTCTGTCACTTGATAACCAGAGGAATGTCCTATGGGTTGAAGAACACAGTGATATTTTCTTCAGTTAAGCCGATGTTTTCCAGAGTGATTTTATGTGCATATTTAGCAACATTTAGAGTGAACAAATTAAGATTTATTGTACAATTTAAAAATCAGCTTGCTGTCTAAGTTATGCATCCGTCCTCTTAGCCTAACTCTACAAATTAAGCTAAATATTGGCGTTCAGTGCCGATCTTCACTGCTATAAAATTGCATTTACACTATGTAGATAGGTAGCAGGTAGTACACACGAAAATACTATATTTCTTGAAATTACTAGTAGTTCTAAAGCACCTCTTTTCCACTTACTGTCATGGCAATTGGGATTAGATACCTGCTTATTTAGGTGCTTGATTTCTTTTTAAACCTAATTATGTCCTGAAAACTGAAAGAATATTAACTTCTGTGTTTAAGTAGAATCAAATGAATTAGAACATCAGAAATACATTATAATTTTACTAATAATTAACCAAAACCAAACCAAACCCAGTGCCGTCAATTCTGACTCATAGCACCCACTAATAATTAAAAAAAATTACTAATAATTAATTCTTATACTAATAATTTTGCTATTTTGGCATTTTACTAATCTTCTACGGTTGTCTTAAGTCAGAGTTTTTATTTTTCCAGTAAAATAGTATTTAGGAACAAGTTTAATAAAATTTCATTATGATAGTAAATACTGATTTTCTAGTAAGGAAACAAGTTAGGAATTTTATTGAGTTTGGTTTTTATTATTACAATTAACACATATCAACTCTATGTGTATAAGACCATAACTTTTATAACAACTTAGAGACTGATATTACACCATAAATTCTATGCTTCAATACATGATTAATACACAGAAATCTTACCTACTGCTTCCTTCCAGTTAAATTTACATCATTTTTCTGATAGCTGCTTCCTTAACTTTGCTTCCCGTTGCTGATGAAAATTAATATGCACCACTGAAAAATATCAATATAACTTATTCTTAAAGCTACCTAAACAGATACCATGTGCTCTGATATGGTTCTCCCATCTTCACTATTTGAATATTCCAACATGTTCACTATCCATACTTAAAAGTCTAGTCTTTTATATTTTTGACAGATTTTAATATCTTTGACAGATTAAGATATCTCAGATATTAAACCATATTAAGAAATGTGTCATCTGGAAACTAATTACTATGGATAAAATGATATTAAAATTGGAATTAACCACAAAATTCACTGTTGGCTATCTCCAGCTCCTTCTTTCTTACCAGAACCTGATTTGCTCACTCATCCATCCCTT
The DNA here is from genome assembly GCF_030014295.1 of Loxodonta africana. Taxonomy (NCBI): domain Eukaryota; kingdom Metazoa; phylum Chordata; class Mammalia; order Proboscidea; family Elephantidae; genus Loxodonta; species Loxodonta africana. The sequence continues at coordinate 38,541,463 of NC_087352.1, forward strand.
CTTCATGCAAGCCATGTGCCATGGTGGGAAGCTGTCGTCACCCCTAGCAATGACAGAGAACTTGTTTTCCAAAGGTCATGGTCTCCTTGCTGGTGACTGGTTCAGGAAAGGGAATATGACTCAAACATGGCTAATGAGATGTAAGGACAATTTTTCTGGTTGGCTTCTGATAAATGTTTCTGACTCAAAGAGAGCCTCAGGACAAAACCAGCCCACTTTCCCAATGGATGCTGTCCTGTCTGCACGTAATAGCTCACAAATGCTACAGCTACCATTCTACTAAATCAGGGGTGAAGGCAACACTATGGATAGCAGAGCAGAGATAGAGAAAAACCCTGGGTCCTTAAATTTCATTGCTGGGCAAGAGTTACTAAGTCAACCAACCCTGAAGCCAGTTTCTTCTTCTGTACATGCTGTAATATATGATACTGCAATTTTAAAAAGGAGTTTTAGTTTGTTATCTGCAGCCGAAAATATTTTAAACGATAAAGTAACTTCAGAGCTAAGCTTTCTTCATTTTACCAATGGGAAGTGACTGTCTCAGTTTCTGTGGCTGTCACAAGTGAGTTGAATACATGGCCAGAGTAAGGGCCCATGTCTCCTATCTCCTGGGCCAGTATGCTTTCCACCAATTTATGCAAAAACCATTGCTCTGAGAGGCATGTGATTTATTAATGGCAAATAAAGATGAATCAAGAAGTCATTACAGGAAGGAGAATTTAATTGCAAAAGAGACTCAAATTGTAAGGATGATAGAAGTCCAGGAAAACCGCCTTATCTTAAATATTATAAAAAAAAAAATAATCTATCTTTAAGTTTGAGAAATGCAGAAAATTAATAAGCATATTAAGACGAAATCTGCATGCTTCTTTCTTGTTCTACTTTATCTGCGTGTGCAAATTTAGCATGTCTAATAACATGCTTCCCTGACTCTAAGAACTAAAATAATATGAAAACAACTCAGACAGCTGCAACACCACTCTTAACTTCGAGTTCAACGACTTTATTAGACAGATATTAACAGTTACTATACAGCTACTTGAGCCCTTGTGGCGCAGTGGTTAAAGAGCTCAACTGCTAACTAAAAGATCGGCAGTTTGAATTCACCAGCCGCTGCTCCTTGGAAACACTCTGTGGTAGTTCTACTTTGTCCTGAAGGATCGTTATGAGTTGGAATTGACTCAACAGCAAAGGCTTTGGTTTTGTTTTTTTGGTATACAGCTACTATGGCTTTACTTAGTAGCTGTACAAAACTAAAACTTTCATTTATTGTAGTGTGTTGATCAATGGCACCTGAGAAGATACATTCAAACCCTATCCCCTGAATTTGTGAATGTGACCTTATTTGGGAAAAGGGCCTTTGCAAATAAGTGTAGGATCTTGACATGAGACCATCCTGAATTTAGGGTAAGCCCTAAATCCAGTGAGTATCCTTAGGAGAGAAGGGCAGAGGGAGACTGGAGACAAAGACACAAGGGAAAAGGTCATTTGAAGATGGAGGCAAAGATTGGAGCGATGCCATCACCAGCTAAGAATCTCTGAGAGGCAGGAGGAAGGGCTAGGAAGAGTCAAGAAAATATACTTCCCTGGGGTCTTTGGGGGCAGTGTGGCCCTGGCGACACCTTGATTTTGGATTTCCAGCCTTTGTAACTGTGAGAGAATAAATTTCTACTGTTTTAAGCCACCAAATTTGTGGTAATTTGCGATGGCAGCACTGAGAAACTAACAATTGTACAGAATTATTTCATGATGAACAGTTCTATTTGTGTTATAAAGTTAATATTCTTGAATAAAAATAAAATGAAAGAAAAAATCACTGAAATATTGTATATATTCATAGTTCCTTATAAGATATTAATTTTTTAAAGAGCAACAGACACATTTCTATATATTTTGTGTCACTTAAAGGGATTAAGGGGCCCTGGTGGTACAGTGGTTAAGCCTTCAACTGCTAACTAAAAGGCTGGCAGTTTGAATCCACCAGCTGCCCCCTGGAAACCCTATGGGGCAATGCTATTCTGTCCTGTGGGGTTGCTGAGTCGGAATTAACTCAACAACGAGTAATGGTATTAAGTATGTTTATTCACCTTTTTTTTTTGATTAATCAAAAATTCACACAGCTGTGTAATGTAGTACCTTAGTTAATAGTGCTATTGTAACAGAAAAACTACAAGCAACCTGCTTTAAAGAAATTTATTTTCCCACCGTTCAAGAGATTTTTGTTGTTAGGTGCCGTTGAGTTGGTGTCAACTCATAGCAACCCTACCTACAACAGAGTGAAACCCTACCTGGTCCTGTGCCATTCTCATGATTGTTGTTATGCTTGAGCCCACTGTTACAGCCACTGTGTCAATCCACCTTGTTGAGGGTCTTCCTCCTCCATGACCCTCTAACCTTGCCAAGCATGATGTCCTTCTCCAGGGACTGGTCCCTCCTGATAACATGCCCAAAGTATGTTAGATGAAGTCTCACCATCCTTGTTTCTAAGTAGCATTCTGGCTGTGCCTCTTCCAAAACAGATTTGTTCTTTCTTATGGCAGTCCATGGTATATTCAATATTCTTCACCAAAACCTATTAATTCAAAGGCATCGATTTTTCAGTCTTCATTATTCAGGAGGTCAGAAGTCTAAATTCAGGGCACTGGCTCTAAGGCTCTCTCTCTGTGGCCTCTGGAGGTCCTTGTCTCTTCTAGTGTTCCTTAGTGATCTTCACATGGCATTTATCTTCCCTCCTTTGTGCTTCTTTGTCTGTGTCTATGCTATTCCTTATAACTCAGAAGTGATTAGGTTTAGGACATACCCTACACTGATATGATTTCATTAACATAACAAAGAATACCCTATTCCCAAATGGGAAATGCTATTCAGCTGTATACATCCCCTCCTAATGGAGGCAGCTGTGCTCTTCCTGAAGCATACTGCGGATGAACTCGGGCTAAGGTACAAGGCCTGTAGTGTCATGACTGGGCCAGTGGCCAAGGCATGCCTTATGAACAAAAAGAAAAACAACTGGGCCTGGACATGTAGTCACTGGAACCAGTGGCTGCTCAGGGACTTGGAAGAAAAACAATTAAGCCTGAGCCCCAGCTGGAACTGCTAGGTGATGGCACAGCACTACTCTAGTCCAGCTGCCACCCTGGACTGTCCTGTATGTAGGTTCCCAACTAAACCATATGTCCCAATTCCTGGTTCCAGAGTCTTTCTTTGGTCTGCTGGCTACGCGGCTGATCCTAGGTCCAGATGCTACTGGGTTATCACTCAGCAAGGGTTTAAGATTCCAACTTGTATTCTGTCGTGGGGAGGGGGGAGACAGTTCAATCTATACCATGTGGTTTCCACAGAGACTGGATGAATGACTGAAGGACAGCCACAGAGACATGGAGGTCCACTAGGCAAGTGCTCCTATCATTGAACTCCATCAGTATCAGGGTTTCAGGGGCAAACTCTGTGATAAGGTCATAAACAAAGATCATAAAGCAGGAAGCTTTTCTCTGAAAAATTATGAACATTCAGTGGGGGCCAACAGCAAGGCTGACCTGTTACTAAGCTTCTTACCTCTGGGATTTTTATCCTCTCTCGACTAAGGAACCAGTGATTAGGGGTGGAAGAAATCCACCTCCAGAAAGAGAGGCAAGTAAGAGGACCAGGTGTAAAAGTTTGATGTTCCACAGGCTTTGGTCCTGCTCAGTTCTTTGCCTTGTTTATAATCCATACACGGCCAAAAGTAACTTTTCTTTACTGATTTGGGCACATTGACAGGGAACAGAGAAGGAGCCCCATGGAGACCTGTCACCAACCAGAAATGTCAGGCCAAAGAATGCTGGAGAAGACCACCAGTGGTGCCCACTTTCTTCTCTGTAGTAGATGATGAAAAGATCCCAATCTGTCTTCAAACAGATCAACATTTATTTGTACAAACATCTTTATCTCTCTATGGTCTATGATCAAAGTTGTTGGTCATTTTCACAAGGATCTTTTGAAAACATGGCTAATTTCAAGGAAGTCATTTTAATACTGTAATTTTTGTAACTCTATTTCTTGCTACTATTTCTGGACTCAAAACATAGGAATAGGTACCAGTTGAATGAAGAAATTCAATGCTCATTGTGCACATCTGACAGCTAGAAGGAACTATCATGAGTTGCCCAAGATTGTTGAGCCTCCATTATATAGGAGACAGAACATATCATAGAAAGAAGGCAAGTACCAGTGGCAAGAAAAATAATTGATGGCAACCTAAGGACAGTTGCTGCAAAACTACTGTTGTGGCTGTTGAAAAGACACAAAGCTATGATTCGGTACAAACCCTGTTGACTTACATAAACTTTTTAAAAACTGTCACAAGTGTGGGTTCCAAGTGGAAAAAGGAATGGGAAAGTCTAAGATAGACTGCTTGCATGTTGACTTTGTATCTATCTGTGAATGGTATCCAACGTTGAATCATGGCTACATAGACAGCCCACCAAACTTGGTTCTCAGGCAGGACCGTACGAGTGGGAAAAGAATGCAGTCCATTCGTACACCCCATTCCAAGTGGTCTGGAAAACACGTTGACTTTTACCCAGTAAATTATACAATTCAGTGAGAAAAAAGGGACAAATGTAATCTAATCGCATGTGATAAAATCATCCCACAGGCCACAAAGAAGTTAAATAGTAAAACTGCACTTGTCATATGTGGAAAAATAGAATAGAAAATAGAATCATTAAGGTCAGGTTATTCTGTATTATGTGTAAAGACACATACACACATATCTATTATGAACAAAAAAAAGACTTTTTTTAAGCACATTTGGGTTATTTGTAAAAACTGACCACTAATGAGGTAATAAGAGAGCCTTAATAAATTAAAAAAACAGATATTATACAGATTCCATTTTACAGCCTTAATACCATATAATTAAAATTTACAACAAATGGATGATATTTTTATGCAAATAACGTGTGCCTCCTACTTTTTTTTTTCTACGTTTGTTTGCCAACTGCACCCTTCCCACCACAAGGTATTTTTGTAAACACTGCTATACCAATGTTTTACATGTTCCTGTAAAAAAAATTAGCACAGTGCATTTATGAAATACCTCTCTGGGGGAGAGCTGGTTGGCAAACTAACATACGAGGCACGCATTATTTTTGTAAAAATACAGTAGCTAGCCCATACATATGAAAACTAAGTAAAATATATCTAGAGACCATATGAGTTGAAAAGGAAGTTATAAGCTAAATTACAAGACACTTTGGTTTTAACAAAAATGAAATACTCTAAAATTTGAATAAAAAAATATGTAGCTTTAAAAAATATTTCTCATGAACAGAATAGGTAGAAAACAAAGAACTTAAACATTCAATTGAATAAGTTTTAAAAAAAAGCAACAGCATTTTCAGAAAGAAGTATAATAAAGGACAGAAATCAGTGAAATGAATTAAAAAAACCAAGGCATTCAACAAAACCAAAAATTTCATCTGAAAGGAGACTTCTGGCATCAGATCAAAGAAAAAAAAATGTGAAAATAGATCAAATACACAGTGAAATGAGAAAACAGAACACAAAAATTTAAATATTAATGGAAGCTTTTCGGTTGTATACTAATTAATTAAAATATAGGTAAAAAGATATATATACATATACATATATTTAGAAAATACAAAACGCTAAAACTGGCAATAAAAAAAAATTTAAAAGTACGTACTCATTTCTTAAAAGCCCTATTTATAGACAATTTCATAATTGAGTTTTACTGAGCTTTCAAGGGACAGTGAATTATCATCTTCAGCAAGATATTTCAGAAACCTGAAAACCAGCAAAAGCTGCTAGTTTCTACCACCTTTTTTTCATATTGATCCCAAAACCAGATAGGAAAAACATAAAAATTATATGGCTGTATTTCATCTATAAATGGGGGGGGAACCCTAAGATGCAAGTTGAGTTTATCCTAGGAGTGAAAGTATAGTTAACATCAGAAAGTCTATTAATATAAATCTCAAAATTGATTAAATGATAAAAAAAAATCACACGATTACCTCAGCAGATCAAAAAAATAATATCACTGATAAATTTCAACACTTTCTATAAGAAAAACTCTTACTATAATAGGAACAGAAGGGAACTTCCTTAACTTAGAGGTTATATACCACAACATTTTACTTCATGCTGAAGTATTAGACACATTCCATTTATTACTGAAAACATGACGGGTAGTCTTTATCAGGTCTACTGCTGGTCATATCAGAAAATATAAAATTCTTTCACAGCTTCTAGTAGACTCTGATTTATAAATCACATTGGCCTGAAATATGCCCCCTATCTGTAAGAAGTCTAAGAAAGTGGTCATTCAGTCTTTTTTAGTCTCTACTGTGGAGATGAGAAAGGAAGAAGTGGGTTATACAAATGGGTGTTGAGTTAGCAATCAAGAGAAATCCCATGCCTGAATCATCAAAGTTGCCCCATTTCACTTCAAATATGATATCTATAATGCATATATCTCTTCTGGGCAACTAGGAAAAGACAGTTCTTACACTTTTGCCACCCTAAAAAATCCCTACCCAAATAAAAGATACAAATTTAAATGGCAGGCCCTAGAGTTAGATGGCAACATATAACTTCAGAGCAGCATTCCCTGCTCCCTTGAACAAATAATCTGAAAAAATGAAATACGCAAACCCATAGATTTTGGGTTTGCTTATATCATTTTTTCAGATTATTTGATGTAATAACTTTGACCAATGTACTTCCACTGATTAGAGGAAGTGTCATCACAGGGCTGGGCAACTGAGCTCTGAGCCGCAGCAAACAAGTTATCAACCACTGGGCCAGACAAGGGTGTCAGATGGGTACCAGTGGTAGGCAGGATTCAGAGATGGCTCTCAAGATTCCCCAATCTCTGCTGTACATAACCCTGTATTAGGTTATGTTTATGGCACAGTTAACCTTAAAGAAGGAAAGTTATCTGGGTGGGCCTGACCTAATCACATTAGCCCTTTTCAAAGCACAGAGTTTTCCCTGGTCACAGAAGAAACAGTCAGATAATTTCCAAGTACAAGATGGATTTAATGCGTCAGATTGCTGGTTCAGAGATGGAGGGACCCGTGTATCAAGGACTGGGGACAGCCTCTAGTTGCTGAGATCAGGTCCCTTGTAGACAGCCAGCAAGGAAGTGGAGACCTTAGTCCTACAGCTGAAAGGAATTGAATTCTGCCAACAACAGGAGGTACTTAGAAGCAGATTTTTCTCCAGAACTGTCAGACAAGAGCTCGGCCCAGTAAACGTGATTTCAGCCTTGTGTAACCCTGAGCAAGCAACCCAGCCACGCTGGGCCAGACTTTTGAACAATGGAACTTTGAACAAACAAATGGGTGTTTATGTTTGTGGTAACTTCTTACACAGCAATATAAAACTAAGACAGTCTCCCAATTTATTGTTAGTGATGGAACTGCAGAAAAGATTCAACCCTTGGGAACAATGATGAGCCTGACCATATCAGCTTACTTGCAAGACAGAACTGGAATAAAACATGGGAAGCTGAGTTATTGGCCCACCATCAGGGAGTTCACTACACCAGCTCTAAGACCATAAGAACATCATGGTAGCCTCAGGCCTAAGAGAGTATCACCTGAAAGGAAAATTTCCAGTAGCCAAGCCAAGTCCTTTACAAAAGGATAAGGAAGACTAAAGGAAAATTCAAGACTACCAAAAGCCACCTTAAATTTTAATTTTATAGCATACTCGATATTTAAATATGATTAACTTGATTCAAAGGCATAGAAAGGGAGAATAACAAAGAATTTTTTAAGCAGACACTGACTCTATTTCTGCTTCTCCCAAACAAACAAAACTTATTTCTCTGAACATTGTACAGCAGGAATTCAACCATGTCTTCAAATTATGTGTGACCATTCTAAGAAAAAATAGACCATTTATCAACGAAACAAGTAATTTTACTAAGTCTCAAAGCCCACCAAAAGACCAAAAACCAAACCCAGTGCCGTCGAGTCGATTCTGACTCATAGCAACCCTATAGGACAGAGTAGAACTGCCCCATAGAGATTCCAAGGAGCACCTGGCAGATTCGAACTGCGGACCCTTTGGTTAGCAGCTGTAGCACTTAACTACCATGCCACCAGGGTTTCCTCAAAGCCCACAGTTGTCTAAATAAACTGTTTTCTCATCAATAAAATCAGTTCAGTGGTTGCCCATAGGTATGTAATCAAGGGTTATTCACTGCTCAATTAAAATTTTGCTGCTGTCTTTAATAGAAGCTATAGTTTTTTTATAGGCTTTATTTTTTTAATGTTTTTAATTTTTTTTTAAATTGAACTTTAGATGAAGGTTTACAGAACTAGTTTCTCATCAAACAGTTAGGACTCACATTGTTGTATGACATTGGTTAACAACCCCACGACATGTGAACACTCTCCCTTCTCAACCCTGGGTTCCCTAATATGAGCCTTCCTGTTCCCTCCTGCCTTCTAGTCCCTGCCCCAGGGCTGGTGCGTCCCTTTAGTCTTTTTTTGTTCCATGGGCCTGTTCAATCTTTGACTGAAGGATGAACCTCAGGAGTGACCTCATTACTGAGCTGAAAGGGTGTCCGGGGACCAGACTCTCAGGGTTTCTCCAGTGTCTGTAGGGCCAGCAAGTCTGGTCTTTCCTTTTGAGTCAGAACTTTGCTCTACATTTTTCTCCAGCTCTGTACAGGACCCTCTATTGTGATCCCTGTCAGAGCAGTCAGTGGTGGTAGCCGGGCACCATCTAGCTGCACTGGACTCAGTCTGGTGGAGACTGTGGTAGATGTGGTCCATCAGTCCTTTGGACTAATCTTTCCCTTGTGTCTTTAGTTTTCTTCATTCTTCCTTGCTCCTGAAGGGGTAAGACCAGTGGAGTTTCATAGATGGCCACTCACAGGCTTTTAAGACCCCAGACACTACTCACCAAAGTAGAATGTAGAACATTTTCTTTATAAACTATGTTATGCCAACTGAGCTAGATGTTCCCGAGACCATGGTCGCCACAGCCCTCAGCCCAGCAACTCAGAGAGTTTGGATGTGTCTGTGGAGCTACCATGACCTTGAAAAGGTTTTAAATTATTAAAAAAAAAAAAAATACTACATGACATTGACTGCTCTGATAGAGATCACAACAGAGGGTCCCAGACAGAGCTGGAGAAAAATGTAGAACAAAATCGTAACTCAAAAACAAACAAACAATAAAAACAACCAGACCTATTGGCCTGACAGAGCCTGGAGAAATCCCAACAGTATGGTCCCTGGACACACTTTTAGCTCAGTAATAAAGTCACTCCAGAGGTGCACCCTTCAGCCAAAGATTAGACAGGCCCATAAAACAAAATGAGACAAAAGGGGCACACCAGCCCAGGGGCAAGGACCAAAAGGCAGGAGGGGACAGGAAACCTGGTAATACAGACCCCAAGGTCAAGAAGCAAGAGTGCTGACATGTTGTGTAGGGTTATTAACCAATGTCATAAAACAACATGTGTACTAACTGTTTAATGAGAAACTAGTTTGCTCTATAAACCTTCATGTAAAGTACAATAAAAAAAATACTATATAATATGAAACAATGTCATTATTTATAACAAAAGATACTAGATAGATATCAATAGTGAAGTGCAAAATATTAATTCAAGACTGAATTTTCATGGAAATATTTTTCAACTTTTAAGTTGTAAATACGCATTCACTGCTTGAGGTATAATATATAATTTTCTCATGAAAGGCAGAAAAACAATTTAGCTTCAGTGAACATTATGAAATAAGCATTTCTCTTGTTGCATCTAACACTCAACTCTTAGGTAGCATTTGTTAATGGGTAAAGATGAGATTTTTAAAAACCAAAAAAGCATTCATGATATTTTGTGAAATAATAATGAAGGGCATAGGATCTCAATCCATTAAATAAACATAAAAATATTCCATAAATGATGGAAATAAAATCATAATAGAATTATGGTATTAAATATCCTTTCTGAAATTACCATCTGATTTACTGAATAAAATGCCTTTTCTGAAATTTGAAGCTACTTTACCATCCAAGTTGATCTCAAAAGATTTCTGAGGTTGGTATGAACTTTTTCCCTGATTTCCAAGATGCAAAATCTAGGACAAATTTTTACAACCACAGTGGCTTTACGGTTTACATATTATTTTACGTGCAGGTATCATCCCACTTTCTGAACAATGGTATTACTATTTTCATTCTACAGGTGGAAAAGTGAGGGAAGTATAATGTTAAAATTATACTATGTTGTTTTTTATACAGTACCATTTATGGATGGCTGCCTTGGAAAAGGAAAAGGGGTAGTTTTAATGAGCAGAATAAAGAGAGTAGTTTTGTTAACGTACACTACACTATGGAAACGGAAACTGGGCAGAAAAATGGAAACTGGGTGGAAACATTGTGCTTATTGGAAACCCTGGTGGCCTAGTGATTAACAGTTCATCTACTAACCAAAAATGTCGGCAGTTTGAATCCACCAGGCACTCCTTGGAAACCCTATGGGGCAGCTCTACTCTGTCTTATAGGATTGCTGAGTTGGAACCGACTTGATGACATCTTTTTTTGGATGGGGGGAGCTTGCTAACATAAATCATTCTGCTGTATACTGTAAGTCAAGTCCAGAACAACTACACCATATATTCTGCATTCAATTCTATATCTCTCTGTGAACAGATCACTGCTGCAGAGCAACAGGTAATATATAAAAATCCCAGTTACTGGGTTATCTATTTCCCATGGCATCCTTAAGCTATTCAGAAAAATTCTTATTGAAGAACTTTTCATCTTAGATTAAACTTTGATTTTAATTTTATAAAATTTTCATTGACCTTGGTTCAAATATTACACAGAACAAGTTTAGCTGTGGGAGTTCCCCATCATTCTGAGATGACAACTTTGATCTCCTTCATTCAAAAGTCCAGTGTCAGGTCACGACCAGCCCATCCCTCTCAGAGACACATACTCTCCACAGTGTATCATACCATGGCCATTTTTCTTTTCGTTCCTTTCATCTACATAAAAGCCAACGTTACATACTCACTTCATTGCATCCTCCTTCAGTGACTAGCCAGTGATCAGATAACGTAAGTAAAACTCTCAATAATGATCATGGGTTAACGTGTGACCGTCCCAGGAAGGCTTGTGTATGTTAATAGTGCTTGTGTTCAAGAGACTGAAACCTTTTTATTGCAATCTGAAATTACACGTCAATCAATCGATCAATAAATGGATGATTGAACAAATGGACAGGACGCCTTAATTCAAATAAATGAAGACTGATATGGGAATGTCAGGCAGGTATTTCTACAGACATCAATCCTTTGAAAACCCTTCATTTCCTACCAAGTGTGCATACAGTCATTTCTTCATGGAATCAAAATGAGAGTGTTTAGTATGACACATTGTGCACATGTGATGTTTCTACAATCACCAATGCTTTTGCTTCCAGCTTTCAGTAATATTTAGATACACAGCTGCTATCAAGAGAGACAGGTGGCTCCAAGTCATGGTGACTCCTTGTACAACTCAACAAAATGTTGCCCAGTTCCGCGTCATCCTCAAAATCACCAGCATGTTTGAGTCCATCATTGCGACTCTTATTCCAATCCATCTCACCTAGGGTCTCCCTCACCCTTGCTGGCCTTTGACTTCACCACACATGATGTCCTCCTCCAGCAATTGATCCTTCCTGATAATGTGTCAAAAGCAAGCATGTCAGACTATGTTCTGCTGTGATCGATAGGTTTTCATTGGCTAATTTTTGTAAATAGATTGCCAAGTCTTTCTTTCCAGTCTGTCTTAGTCTGGAAACTCCACTGAAACTTGTATACCATGGGTGACCCTGCTGGTTATTTGATATGCCAGTGACATAGCTTCCGACATCACAGTAACATGCAAGCCATCAGAGTGACAGACAGGTAGTCAAGGTAATATTATAGGTGGTTATTTTTCACAAGGATGTCTTCATCTTTCATCTCCATCTTCAACTTTCTCAGATGTTTGCTTTATAAAGATAAATACTGCTGACTTCATATAGGAGTAAAGCAGACAGAATGGACTGATATTTTCCGTCTCACATTACAAAGGATTTAGAAATAAGACTGGTCCTAATAAAGGTACTGCTTTCCTTGGCATCATTAATTTCTATCCCTGCAACTTCCACGGTTCTATCTTCCTTCCTCCTTCCAGGAGACTTTATTTATATTTTCCTCCCCGTGGACAGGACTCATATTTATTTTATTAAAATTTCTTTAAACTGTTTCTTTTTCATCTGCTTAGAAAATTAAGGAAAATTTATTAGTTGATTCTATGTAAATTGTTCTAGTTCAGTTTTCATTGAGGATAAATTTGTTTTGAATATCTGTTACTACAATTATATACAGCTACATTTTGAACCCTAATGCATTTTTAATAACTTCCTTCAGCAGCTACTGATTTGAATTTCAAATTTCTTTCTACCAAGTAAAAAAACTTATAGCTGTTTCATATAAAAATTGATTTATGCAGCAAGATCTCTCTCACAGTAAACATATCAAATGTCTAAATGAGACCATTAATAATCACAAGCTTTTTTCTTTTTTTTTTATAATATTCACGTTCCAGATAGAGCGTGGCACAAAGTTAAAGTTGATAAAGAATTGTGTCTTTAGCTTATTTTTCATACATTGTTCACTTAGGTTGGAAACATTTCATTCATTTATTTTGAATTGAGCTCTATAGCAGATTTTAGGGCATATTAAAATAATTGATTAATTACAAGCCTGAAGTATTTAAACATTCACAAACAAAATTTTGGGAAATTAGTATTAGTCTATTTCTTTAGATCTTATACAAAATGGAAGAACTCCCCCCCCCCCCCATTTCTGGAGATCCAATATTTGGGCTCGTCATGGGACTGCCCAAAGAAAAAGAAAAATTTCAAACATGCCAGCTTGCTACATAAGGGGATCTTCCTTTGTTTATCTGACCATCAGCGGGAACTGTGCGAAATTTACAGTTTTGCCAATGTTCACTTCTGAGAAGAGAATTTATGACTCTAGGAATGGAAAAAGCCATGGAGAGATGGTTCATCCTTGACTTTGCAGGAGCCAAGAGTTTATTTCAGGATAAAACTATCAAGAACACGAGTGATTGCTTTTTTGACTTGATGGCTGGCTGTCCAGGCCTTAGACAACGTAACTACACGATCCTTGTAGTGGCCCCTTCACTCACCTACCCTTCGGAGGTTGCACGTGTCAGTATTTTTATATTTTTCTGGTAAGATAAACATATTTTCTCTTTAGAATTATTATGTTATTCAGTTAGATGTATATTTAAGGGAGTCTAGAAAATTACTCTAAATTTTACTGCTTAGTATATTTGACATTCTACCAGCAGTTTCTCATTTAAATGGCACTTTCCACAATTTTCTAGCATTTCTTGAACCAGCTGTTTTCCATTTAAGTGTCAACTTTATCTGATTTGCAATTCTCAAGATTTAGAATTGCAATACCTGTGAAATACCCTGGAAGCCACTCTAAGGTGGTCTCAAAATCCATTTTAGAGAAAACTGCTAATTACAAAGCTTTATTTTGCAATGATCAGGCTTTCAAAGATAGGCTTTGAAATATACCCACATTAATATTAGTTCTGTCCAACAGATTTTCTGAAAAATTTCCTTACAATCTGACAGTACTTCCAATTGCATAATGAAAATACTTCCTTCAGTATACTAGGGATACCTCAAACATTCTGACGAGGAGCTTGTTTTCTTTACTGCTAAAAACTGCTTCTCCTCACGTGTCCCCTGTATCTGAAGAACACAGCCACTCAAGTCACCCAGGCTTGAAATGACTGGCCTTGGATTCCCTTTCACCTTTATTCAATCAATTACTAAGTCTTCTTAATTCTACTTGATTCTATCTGGACAATGTCATCAAAATCCATCTATCTCCTCCTCTTCATTTGCTTTGCTTCTCTCCAATTCATCTTTCTTTTTGGAAATATAATACTCTAGTAGTTTCGCTGCATTTAGTCTATTACCCTATCTCTTTGATGTGGTGTCTTCCAAGTTATATTTTCTAAAATACATATTTGAGGATATACGACAAAACATTTTAAATCCTTCACAATTTCTCTACTACTTAAAGGATAAAGACTAGACTCCCAGAGTCTTAAAAGCTAGTGAGCAGCCATCTAAGCTGCATCAATTGGTCCCGATCCACCCGGAGCAAGGGAGAATGAAGAACACCAAAAACACAAGGAAAATATTAGCCCAAGAGACAGAAAGGGCCACATTAACCACATACTCCATCAGCCTGAGACCAGAAGAACTAGATGGTACCTGGCTACCACCAATGACTGCCCTGACAGAGAACACAACATACAGTTCCTGACGGAACAGGAGAGAAGTGGGGTGCAGAACTCAAACTCCAGTAAAAAGACCAGACTTAGTGGACTGACTAAGACTGGAGGGACTCCAGAAAACATGGCCCCCAGGTTCTCTGCTAGCCCAAAACTAAAACCATTCCTGAAACCAACTTTTCAGACAAAGATTAGACTGGTCTGTAAGACATAAAATGATACTCGTGAAGACTGTGCTTCTTAGCTCAAGTAGATACATGAGACTAAATGGGAACCTCCTGTCCAGAGGCAAGATGAGAAGGCAGAAAGGTTGAATGGACACGGGAAATCTGGGGTGGAAAGGAGGACTGTACTGTCTGTACATTATAATGTGACTGTCCTGTCACATTATAGGGAGACCAACTAGGGTCACATCACATTGCGTGTATAAAGTTTTGTATGAGAAATTAACCTGAACTGTAAACTTTCATTTAAAGCACAATTAAAAAAAAAAAAAAGATAAAGACTGGACTCATTAGTAAAGTACTCATGATCCTTCACAGTATTGCTCCATTTGCTTAATTTTTTTAAATAATATTTTATTGTGTTTTTCTTTGAAAGTTTACACAGCAAATTACATTCCTATTTAACCATTACTACACAATTTGTTCAGTGACATTGGTTACGTTGTTCATAGTGTCAACATTCTCACTATTTCCATTCTGGATGTTTCATTTCCAGTAATCTGATTTCCCTGTCCCCTTACCGTTTCATCTTTGGTTTAGAGTTAATAGCTGACCATTTGGTCTCATACAGATGGGTTTTTAAAGGTGTGCAGTACTCACAGGTAGTATTTTCTTTATTTTATGAGCCAGTCTGTTAGTTAAAAGGTGACCTCAGGTTAGTTTTGGTTCAAAGTTTAAGGAGCATCTCAGGGCGATAGTAAGGGGAAATCTAATCTCACTGGTCTAATAAGTCTGGACTTTTGAAGAATTTGAGTTCTGTTCCAAATTTTTCTCTTCTTCAATCGGGATTCATCTATTGTGACCCTGATCAGAATGGTTGTTAGTCATAGCCAGGCACCATCTAGTTCTCCTGGTCTCAGGGTAGATGAGGCCACAGTTCCTGTAGACTCTTAGTCCTATAAACCAGTTTCTTCTCTGGGTCTTTGGTTTCCGTCTTTCTCTATTCCAGATAACGAGACCGATAGTTGCAGTCCATTCACTTCTCTTAGGCTATCTCTAAGCACTGTGGCCCTATTTTCAGAGTTTGCTCACTCAAGATTGCCCAAATTCCCTTCATCTTGCCATCCATGCAATGTAACTTTTCAATACTTATAAACATACTCTCTCTTCCTTGCATAGTGTCTTTCCCACCATCATTTTGTTTTGTCTAAACAGAATAATCTCAAGAAGCCCCTTACTCATGACCTCCTCTGTGATGTCCTGATTTCCAAAGGCAGAACTAATCATTCCCTTATCCTTTTATTATAGCACTGTGCACATCATCATATTTCATTATAATTAGCTATTTATAAACCTTACCCCACTGGATTGTAAAATTTCCAAACCACAGTGATAATAACTCTAAACAGTATGGACTTCTCCTAGCACTCTTTTAAATACTTTTTATGTAGTACTTTATTTAAGCCTCATAACAGTCCTCAAGGAATAGGGCAATTATTGTTTTTATTGTACAAATAAGAAGAGTATCTTATTTAGCTTATTTGTCTTCTGAGACTCAGTGTCTATCTTGGCATCAAACATAGTAGTCTCACAAAAATACATATTACATGATTAGTAGTACTTTATTATTATATATGAATTGGGGAGTCCTGGTGGCACCAAGGTCAAGTGTTTGGCTGCTAACCAAAAGGTCAATGGTTAGAACCTACCCAGTGGCATCACGGGAGAGACCTGGTGATCTTTTCCCATAAAGACGATAGCCTAGGAAGCTCTATAAGACAGCTGTACTCTGTCCTATAGGGTAACTATAAGTCAAAATTGACTCAACAGGACACAAGAACAACAATAAGAACATGTATGAATTGAGTTTAAACAGCAGTTTCCCAAAAAAGTGGTGGGTTTCCTTTTTCCTTTGTAGCATAATGGTAATTACTCTTGGAGGCAGAATACCTGTATGTTATTTCTCTCAACCAAAGAAAGCAGGCTATGTACCTCGAATGCTCTTACTTTAATCAGGGCAATGTTAGAGTTGCTTAATGGTAATATAATTCTGATGACCAGGAAGAACAGATACCATTTGAGTAATAAAGAATGGCATTAAAATACTGTTAGAAGGCTGATAAAGGAGAATTTGAAGAACACTCGATGGGCATCCTAAGACGAAAAGAAGCAAAAAATCAGTAGTACTGACATATTTAAAATTATGGGAAGAAGACAAGACTGGTATTTTAAAATAAGGCAGTCAGGTAAAAATACTATAGGTCAAAACTAAAAGAGAATCAAAGTAAGAAAGTGGTCATGTACATAATCTCTTGAAAACAATCCTTAATGTTGGTTCCTATGAATGAACCATGACAAAATCATTTTTCCATAAAATGATTGATCTAGCTGCACTGTTTCCGTTCACAATCAATCGAAGAAGGAAAAAAAAAAAAGATAAATCTCCTCAAGGGAAGCTTAAATCACTAAGAAACTGAATCAGCCACCCCAATGCTATGAAAAGTAAGTTATAACAATAAAAACTTTAATCTTCATAACATTGCCATGAGAAAGGTAATTTTTAGCTATCACATACATTGAATCTAGTTATTAAAGTGCTTTAGGGAACTTCAACTTACAGTTAATGAAATCTGTTTAGTTATTTATTAAGAGACTATTCCCTTACTATTCCTATTCTCACTGTGCTCCCCATTCTCTTTTGCTGCTTAATTTTCACAGACTAACTGGTTTTTTAGAGCGAGAACGCTCACACATATGAAGCTTGTGTGTATTTGAAGTGTTATTCAATGTTTTAATATTAAATTTTATCCTATCTACTTCTATCTGTACTCATCTCATTCCTGACTTTTTGTTAAAATACAGTGTCCTTGGTTCTATCAAAAGCCAACTCCTGTAATTATACGCTGGAGCCTTCTCATCACTACATTTTCTGTCTACTAGGTCATTCCTATTGACCTACAGATATGTTACAATGCAGGCGGTCCCTGACTTATGACGGGGTTTCGCTCTGATGACTCCGCAGTCAGTCAGCTCTGACGTAAGTCAGATGTCTCTTTTTCATTATTACTGCCTTTTATTATCAGTATCTTTATAAATCTGATCTTGAACAGTAAATCATAACATTGAGCATCTGCAAGTGAACATCTGAGAATGATAACATCATCAAAGCATGCACTGCAACACTGTCTGCGGTACATATTACTAACGATAAAATGTACGAAAGAAGGCAAAACAGATGGTTCTAAGTAAGGTTCATCCTAACTCGAATACATCCTAAATCTGGGACTGCCTGTACATCTTACGTTTAAAAAGCATCCCTGCTACATAACTTGGCTTGATCTTACAGAAAAACTTTTCTTGAAAATAGCTGTCAAAGTAGCGTCTCTTCCTAACTTCGTCAACAGAGACCTCCACGTAGTAAACACCCGATCCCTTTTCAGTCAGTTTACTCAGTCTCTATGGTATTAGACATACTTCACCATCTCCTCTGTTTCCTTCCTGCCGTTGATCCGACACAGTAAAATCTGACTTTCAAATATCTTATTTTTAGTTATGAAATTTCTATTTTTTTTATAATTTCTTTTTCTTTGCAGGGACTTCCTATCTTTTATAAATATGATTAATATTTTCATTTACCTCACTTAGGTGTAATGTCTGTTTTAAAATTCTTGTTTGATAATTCCAACTGGGTCATGTCAGGTTTAACATCTGTTGATTTTCTTTTCCCTCTGAGATTGGATCACATTTCTGTGCCTTTTCATGTCTTGAGGAATTTTGGCTTTTTTCTTGGACATTATGAATATCACGTGTAGACTCTGTGTTCTGTTATAGTGTTCTGAAGAGTGTTGATATTTTGTTTCAGCAGGTAATTACCTTACTTAGACTGAATTACAGGCTGTCACACCTGTGGCTCAGACCTCGATTCAGTTCCTAATCCAGTGGTGAACTGCTTTCTAGTTTGTTCCTTCCTGTGTGGTTCAGGGCTCAGCTGTAGCTTTGGGCTGAGTTTATGTATATATTTAGGGGTTCCCCTTCTCTGTCTCTGAAGGGTTTCTTCCTCACTCCTTGCCTGCCTTGATTACCCCAGTGCTACTTTGACAGGTTCCTAAAAGGTAAGAAGTTTATCTATAGGAACTTTAGTCACCCATGACTATCACCGCTGCTGCAACTAGAGCTGCCCTCAGGGTAAAGCTGCAGCCAACGAATATAAGATACCCTGGGTTGTTCATTTGTCTCAAGATCTGACTCCCCTCCAGAAACTACATGCTTTTGTTCAGAGACCTGGGTACTCGTTTGTTACTGGTATTTAAAAATATTAGTCATTTAATGCCAGTTCCCTACATAAGACCCGTTAATAGACTCTCATCATTTGTAGAATATAATCCAGTTTTTATGACCTCTTCTCCTATACTCTAGCCTTAGAACCTTCTTTTTGATCCACAGGCATGCCAAAGTCTTCTCACTTTACTTTTTTTTCTTTTTTCTAAACAAGTGGATTATTTATTTTTTATTCTCTTGGAATGATCTTCTTCTACATCTCTGAATCCTTTAAGGGCTGGCACTTTTCTTCCCCACTTAGGTCTCAGCCTCTTCCTATCTATAGTAGTTCCCATTCATTCTGCCTCATATCATTCATTTAAAAAATAAATGCACTTACTACTACATGATATTTACCTAGTTATTGTTTGTTTACATTACTAAGAAGGTGAGATTAGTGACAGAACGATGCATCATCTTTTTCACCACTCTATCCCTGTTGCATTGAACAGTGCCACATGCATAATAAGTATTCAATAAGCATAAGTATAATGAACATTAATGAGCTGGAGTTCTATACCAGGCTGATAGTCCAAATTTGAGCAATTCACACAGTAACTCAAGGAATGAAGTTTTGCCTTTGACAGGCTCGGCCCACGGTGGAAGCCTAGTGATTTTCAATGAGGCCGACTCCAAGTCAAAGAGGAGCTAGCTAACGCTTTCTTCATCTCTGAGTGCTGCTATGGAGTGGTTGTGAATGCCACTGTAAGAGAAAGACACGGGCAAGGCATAAAGAGTAAAAAGAGCATAAAATAAGGAGAAAGGAAAACTGAAAGCACAGACAGCAAGGGTGCCATGCTCCGGATGCCTTTCAGAAATAGCTTTTTCTCTTCATCTGGCAAACACATCAATAATACCAGTTTCTTAATTCAAATATCATCTTTGTCAGAAGTTTTAAGTAAATCCCAGATTAGGCAAAATGTTCTTTCTGCAACAACCTACTTTTCTAACTGTACTTGCCATATTTGAATTGGAGGTATCTGTGTGTGTGCATTTCCCACTAGAACACAAGAACTTGGAGGGCAAGGACTGTTTCTCATGCATCTCTGTATTCCCAACCAGGAGTAGATGGGCTGGCGTAGAGTAGGCATCCAATACTTCCCTTTGTCTAAGTTACTAGTTGTTACCTGAGGTCAGAATACCGGAATGTGTCTTCCTTTAAATAACACATGGTTTGGTCCAAAATTGCTGTTAGCTACTGTCAAGTTGACCCTCAACTCATGGTGACCCTTTGCACAATGGAAGGAAGCACTGCCTGATGGATTGCAGATTGGAACATTGTGATCCACAGAGTTTTCATTGGCTGATTTTCAGAAGCAGATTGCCAGGTCTTTCTTTCTAGTCTGTCTCAGTCTAGAAGTTCCACTAAAACCTGTTCAACATCATTGCAACATGCAAGCCTCGAATGACAGACAGGTGGTGGCTATACATGAGGTAAACTGGTCGGGAATTGTATCTGGGTTACTCACATGGCAGGTGAGGATTCTACCACAGAACCATCAATGCATCAGTCCAAAACTGAGATACAACAATTCCTTGAGCCTGTTTTATCTGTTAGCAGAAATAAACCAAGGTGTGTTGGCTAGAGGGCATCTGACTAGTATACGTCACCGGCCAGCAGAAATCACTGTTCCCAGAGGGGCTCTGGCCATGAACCTACAGAATACATGTTATGTCCAGCCTTCAATTTTTTTCCCACAAACTCTATGCCATGGAATCACCTGTTACAACCTGGCAGCTCCTCATTAAATCAAGTTAAAGTTATTGCCATAGTCATAATCCAAAAAATACTATTGAAACTTTAGGCTTAAAATATTTTTTAATTTAGTTAGAACAGGAAGCATTGTGTTGGTTATTTCTGATATACTATGTCACACATAATTCTCAAAACAGAAGTGGAATACAGCAATGTTAAAACCCATGTACTTGTGAGAAACCCAAATATTCATAAACTAGTAAACGACAGGGTGGGAACTTCAACTTAGATTCTTTGGCAGTAAATCTATATTATTTCTACTATATAGAACACTTAACAGGGAGTTACCCACTGCTGTCAAGTCGATTCTGACTCACAGCGACCATACAGGACAGAGTAGAACTGCCCCATAGGGTTTCCGAGGATGTAGTCTTCACGGAAGCAGACTGCCACATCTTTCTCCTGTGGAGCCACTGGTAGGTTTGAATCACCATCCTTTCAATTAGCTGCTGAACGCTTAACCACTTTGCCACCCGAGCTCCTTAACAGGGAGTTACAGAAACTCAAATCTTAAACCCTCTGGATCCAGGCTCAAAAAAAAAAAAAAAATGATTGCTAGCTATTTGGTCAATAGTATTGATTAGCATATTACTGTCAAATAATTTTCTTTAATAAAAGGAGAAATTAGAACTGTATATCACAGAAAATAAAACTCCATAAATTCACTACATTATTCAGGGTAACTTGCTTTATATGACTGTCAGTGAGGAATGAGAATCTTTATTGAGTCTATTCAGGCATTCTACCAACAAGCAATACTATTCTACTATTCTGAGTTCTTTAAGCAATATACTAAGGATATTTTAGGGTTTTTTTTTTTACATTATTTTAATTTTTAGGAAATTGATAATTTCATTCGCAGAATTTATGCCACATCTGTACACATCAGCGTATTTGATGACCTTCTTCTTCCTTGTTAAGGAGCTGACTAAACAGCACATGCCATATAGGTTCAGACTGTCATTAGCACTGCTGAATCCAGTCTCCAGGTTCTATCTCCTAAACATGGCCCACAGTTTAAACCAAAGTAACAAATGCACAATTAACCTGAACAGAGGGAAAATGCTTACTCAGCACCTTGGAAAATGATCTGGTTGAGTTATGAGTCATCTCATTTTGCCAAGTAGCAATAAAAATGAGTCTTCCATTTTTCAGAGGTACCACTGGCATTTACAGCAGATGATTAAAATAAAGGAGAAAAATAACTTTTGCATTTTACCAGCACAGGGCTGTTTTATCCTGGCTATGCATTTTTGCTTCTGCAGATTTCATCGATCAACAGAAATGTCGCCAGAAGTTGCTGTCAAGGGTGGGTCCCCCGGGACTCCAAAGATGGTGGCTTACCTTATGGAAGTTTCTGAAATAAGCTGCCTTTTCATCTGGAAATTTTTCTAGTCTTCTGGGTCCTTTGCTGGAAGCCTTCTTGAAAACCAACCAGCATCGTCTGAAAATCTGCAAGCAAAAAGGAAACCCATTATCCGTCTTTTCAAGATGAGTTTAGTAGCATCAGGACTTTGTATTTTCAATTAATTCATTGTAAGGAATTTAAAAAATACACTTGTCTTACAGATCAGCTTTCTTTTTTGAGTCATAAACATGATACTTGTTAAAATTATAGCAAAATATAAAAAAGTATTTAATCTAAAAAGATTTTTTGTGTGAAAAGATTTCAAATGATAAGGTTTTTAAACTGCTCGTTTCAGTCATCTGTAACGTAATTAAATCACTTGGGTGTCAATACAATTGAAAATATTTATTTTTAGCAGCTAGCGACAGGCAATTTCCCATTATCCATGCTAATGAAGTGGAGACTTCATAAAGTGAAGTATTTACATAATGCTCAATTTTCTATCTTTTGGAAAAACATCACATTTAAAATTATCTTGTAGGATTTTTTAAAAAAAAAATAAAGGCTCATATATTAACCCAAAACCCAAACCTGTTGCCATCAAGTCGATTCCGACTCATAATGACCCTAAAGGACATAGTAGAACTGCTCCACAGGGTTTCTAAGGAACAGCTGGTGGATTCAAACTTCTCGCCTTCTGGTTAGCAGCCGAGCTCTTAACTACTGCGCCACCAGGGCTCCTCATATATTAATTTAGAAAACAGAAAGAAGTTATGTTTTTATAATGGACATATCTGTGTCTCATCCTTTTATACTTTCATAATTAGTATTTATTAAAAACTATGAAATTTTTTTTTTTTTATATGCAGTGAAGCCCTGGTGGCACAATGGTTAAGAGCTCAGCTGCCAAACAAAAGGTCGATAGTTTGAATCCACCAGTTGCTACTTGGAAACCATATGGGACAGTTCTACTCTGTCCTATAGGGTCACTATGAGTCAGAATTGACTTGATAGCAATGGGTTTGATTTTTTTTTTTTTGGTTTATATGCAAAGTATTTTAAAATTTATATTAACATTTAATCTTCATAACTCCTTAAAGAGGTAGACATTGCTACCTTCATTTTAAGATAAACATAGTGCCAACATCAGGATTTGAACATATCTGTCTAACTCTTAGGTAAAAAAGCAAGACTAGTAATTACACAAACACAAACCATCATTTCTAGACTTTTCCTCTTTATAGAACTAATTCATATTGGATCTTTAGATTTATTTGTCAGCTGACCCCCACTGTATCACCCTCCATCCATAGTTATGTTTTCAGGCAAAGTAGTGAAAATGAGTCATCTTCTCTAGTAACTGAAAATGTCTAGAAATGCAAATTGGCCACAACTTTTCAATTTCAACATTTAGAATTTTTTTTTTTTTTTTTGCTGGTGTATATTCTCTACAGCCATAAAGAAATTCAAAGAAGAAAACCCCAGAAACTCTGATCACTATAATTTTCTTCTATTTCTTTATTTAATGGCTAAGTTGCCATGTTATTATTATTTTTTTTTAGCTAACATATCCATTGCCTTCAAGTTGACTCAGAGCGGCCCTGTAGGACAGAGTAGAACTGCTTCAAAGGGCTTCCAAGGCTGTAAATCTTTATGAAAGCAGATTGCCACATCTTTCTCCTGCTTTGCACCTGGTGGGTTCCAACTGCCCACCTTTCAGTTTGCAGTTAAGTGCTTCACTACTAACAGGCCAGATAACATAATTCCTTCGAGATGTGCATTATTATTTACTAAAAGACAGTATTCCCCATATTAAATGGCAGTCTTAGGACAATCACTCTCATTGTAAAAGCAGAATTCATAGAATAACCACTCAAATACACAATGTTTCTGAGCTCCTTTTCTGCAGCCATGAAAAGCATATAAAGGACAAACCTGAACATCCTGCACATATCAATGTGCCCACACCCCATTTAGACGCATGTCCTCTGTGAAGTGACTGTTAACCATGCACCACGAATTAGGAGTTTATTATTCCTTCAGAGCCCTAATGCCAAAGTGAACTACTTAAGACCAGGTCTTACTCATTTTTTAATACCAGACATCTACAAACAAACACCTGAAACACAGTAGGAGTAGGAGTACAACTTTTTGCAGAACCAAAGTGTTTTAATTATAAAAACAATTAAAAAACTGTAAATTTTCATTACAATATCATACCAGCATATGGTTTAATAGCTTTAATTAACTCTATATGAATTTATTTAGGGTTGTAGAATTCTGCCTTTTAAACTTAAAAATATGTATATTTTAAGTGATAATAGATCTAGACAATGCAAGCATAAGTAGAGACAGTTTGTTGCAGTAGAAAATTAAGAAAGCTTTGGTGTCAGGCAGACTTGGGTTTACATTACGGCTACACTACTTACTAGCTGCGCAACCTTAGACAAAGTAATATTTCTGACTTTCAGTTTCCTCTTCTAATAATGAAAGATGCCTGGTAGGATGGAAGGAGAGTGTAACGAGACGGGCCCATGGTCTTGTGCCTAGAGGGTTCTCAAGAGGATCAGGTCATTTCTTCTTACAGAGAAGGTGCAATTTTTGTACACAACAAAGCCAATGATAACATAATCCTAAAAGACATTTAAATATCCCCGATCCAGAACAATTAGAGTGCCGTATAAAAACCCATTGCTCTTGACTCGATGCTGACTCATAGCAGCCCTATAGGACAGAGTAGAACTGCCCCATAAGGGTTCCAAGCAGGGGCTGGTAGATTTGAACTGCCAACCTTTTGGTTAACAGCCAAGCTCTTAACTACTGAGCCACCAGGGCTCCAGGGTGCCATATAAGAATTAATGAAAATAAATAGAAAATAAATTAATGATCTCTACAACATGGCCTATGGGACTAGAAAGACTAGAATTGGAATTGCAGCTGAGCCTGTTGTTGGTGTCACGTAACTTTGGGAAAGGTAATTAACCCTCTGAATTGTGTCCTTAGAATGGGGAAGACTATACCTATTAGCATGAGATTATGTTATGATGAAAGAAATGAGGCATATAAAGCTCTTGCCACAGAGCCATACAGAGGAGCCTATAACTAAACAGATGGTAGTATAATACAAAGTAGATAAAATTATTTTAACAACAAATCTAGTTCAGCATATCCATAATCATAATGGATCTTTGCACGTACTGTAAAAATCATTGCTTGTACCAATATATTTTTAAAGGTGTCAAATGATTCCCATCATTAGTCACATAATATCAATAAACAAAACTGTCTAAATATCCCATTGAATAAAAATATGAGTTCCTGCTAATTTCTCAAGGGTTTGGATATTGTTAATCAATATAGCTATTGTATTTACCAATACACAACTGAAAGAAAAAAATGCATTAGATTCAGTCTCTTCTTAAAATTACTCTCTCCACAATGTAGCATGAAGTCATTTTTACATAGGATAAATCATTTTACTCAGTCTTTAATACAATTCACACATTTTTGTTTCAGAAGCAGAGGATTATAGCGTAGTGTCCAAGGACAGGTTTTAGATCAGACCATCTTGCGATTTCCAGTGCAGGTTCTGCTGTTGATTAAATGCCTTGCCTCACAGAAGTTATTTTAACTTCTCCAAGGCCTTTTTTTTTTTTTTTTTAAGGCCTAACTTCCTCATCTGTAAATTTTTTTAACTTCCCTCATCTGTAAATTAAGACAATATACTTCATGAGGTTGTTATTTGAGAATTACATAAGATAGCCTGCTGAAAGGATCTAGCATTGGTGTCTGAAGTACGGGCCACAATCCCTTATCTGAAACACTTGGATTTGGGGTATTTTTAGATTTTTGTTGCTGTTGTTGTTGATTAGCAGGGTGGTGGGATAGTGGTGGTGCTCCTTGCAGTAGTAATACTGTGGAAGTGAAAAACAATTAGACGGCTCTGAGTAGGAATTGAACTGACTAGAAGCAGAAAATAATAAATATTTTTTAATTTGGGATGTATATAAATTATCATTATTTACCTTCTGGTTATTTTATAGTGTATCTACAGTCCTAGTTGAAGTAGGAAGGCTCTCAAATGCAATGGAGACCCAAATCCCTAGTAATATGGTTTCTTTTCTCAGACTAAGGCTCAGAGCTCAGGAACCTTTGTGGTGTCAAAAGAAGTCTTACAACATTTATGGATGCACATAATACACACTGGTTGGAATGCCCCTCTTGCATTACTGTTGTTATTTTCTATTAAGTTAAAAATGGGCCCGAAAGCTTAAATGTTTACATTTAGAGTCTAAATGGTATTACAGAATGAAGTTAATTACAGATAAGGAAAAGGAAATGTGGTATTTTCAAAAATATCTTTCTCCTATTACATTAATTTTTTCTTTATTACTTTAATAGAGGCAATCACATACAGAGAAGACTAATTGTTAAAGATTTTGTTGTAGGCTACTTACCAAGTGGAGAGCCATAAATCATATTTTAATAAACTTTACTTTGGCATAATTTTAGATTTAGAGTCTTTGAAAAGATAGTACAGAGAGTTCCTGCATACATTTCACCCTGCTTCCCCCAATATCCTACATAACCGTGGTGTATTTTTCAAAACTAAGAAATTAACAGTGGTAAAATACTATTAAAAGGAGCCCTAGTGGCTCAATGGTTAAGCACTGGACTGCTAACCAAAAAGCTGGCCTTCGAACCCACCAGCCATTCCATGGGGGAAAAGATCTGGCAATCTGCTCCCATAAAGATTACAGTCTAGGAAACCCTATGAGACAGTTCTACTCCATTCTATACGGTCACCATGAGGTGGAATCAATGGCACACAATAACAAAATACTATTAACTAAACTACAGACTTTATAAGAAGCCCTCGGTGCACAGTGGTTAAGTGCTCGGCTGCTAACCAAAATGTCGATGGTTTGTACCTACCAGCTACTCCACAGGAGAAAGATGTGGCAGTCTGCTTTCAAAAAGATTTATGGCCTTTGAAACCCTATCTATGGGGCAGTTCTACTCTGTCCTACAGGATCACTATGGGTCAGAATCGACAGTACGGCACTGGGTTTGGTTTCTTGGTTTACGGGCTTCATTCAGATTTCACCAAACAAAAAAAAAAACCTGTTGCCGCTGAGTCAATTCTAACTCATAGCAACCCTATAGTGACCCTATCAGACAGAGCAGAACTGCCCCACAGGGTTTCCAAGGAGCAGCTTGTGGATTGGAACTGCTGACCTTTTGGTTAGCAGCCAAGATCTTAACCACTGTGCCACTAGGGCTCCCAGATTTCATCAGCTTCCCATTTTTTTTTTTTTTTTTTCCCCGTTAGTGTCTTGTTTTTGTTCCAGGATCCCATTCAGGAGACCACATTGCATTTTGCCATCACGTCTTCTTAGTCTCCTCTGATCTGTGAGTTTCTCAGACTTTCCTCATTGTTTATTACCTTGACAGTTTGGAAGAGTACTGGTCAAATATTTTGTACAATGTCTCTTAATTTTGGTTGTCTCGATTTTTTTAAAAAATTATTTATTGTGCTTTAGGTGAAAGTTTACAAATCAAGTCAGTCTCTCATACAAAAAGCCATATATACCCCGCCACTAAAAAAATGTACTCCCAGCTGCTCTCCCCCTTAATGAGACAGCACATTCCTCCTCTCCACTCTATATTCCCCATGTCCATTCAACCAGCTCCTGTCCCCCTCTTCCTTCTCATCTCACCACCAGACAGGAGTCGCCTGCATAGTCTCACATGTCTACTTGAGCCATGAAGTTCACCCCTCACCAGTATCATTGTCTATTTTATACTCCAGGCCAATCCCTGTCTGTAGAGTTGGTTTTGGGAATGGTTCCAATCTTGGGCTACCAAAGGGTCCGGGGACCATGACTGTCAGGGTCTCTCCGGTCTCAGTCAGACCATTAAGCCTGGTCTTTTTACATCTCAATTATTTTTGATCTTCAAAGAGTCTTATGAAAATCTCACAGTAAAGGATTAAAACAAATAGCTTCTTCGAAAAAAATAATAGGAATTTATCCCGGCTATTTTTATGGTCCTGTTTTATTTTGATCAGATCTCTAAGTTGAATTTCTAAACAAGTAGCAAATGAATCAGTTAATAAATGCAGAGTTTTCTGTCTTAAGACAAAGTGTTTCAAAATACTTTGCTTTTCAATGAGGGTAAAATGACATAAAATTTCCCTGGTGTGGAGAGTTTGGAAGTGTCATTTCCTGTCAACATGAAGTCAAACGAAGCATGGTCAGCACACCAAAAGTAGCCTCCACACCAGGAGTATGGAATTAACAGTACCAGGAGGGAATGACCCCTTTGTAAAAAAAACTAGACCCCTTTGTACTCCTCATCAAATAGGATTTTATTGCTGTACTATGTTCTGCACTAGGCCCTAGACAGAGGTCTTACGTGAAGATGCTGGAAAAGTTCCAGAATTGAGCAACAAAAATGACTGTCTGAGTCTAGGAAATCACTCCTCTGAGGGTGGAAAAAAGGAACAGGTTTTATTTTGCTTATATAAGATATGAATTCTTAGAGTACCTTGTTTTTATTTCCTTCTCATGAGAATACAAACTATAATTTACCTTCATTACGGTGTGTGGAAGGGGATGGTACAGTCTCTTCAGACAGTGCTTGGCTCTTCAAGGGCATGGAAAGAGGTAGAGACCATTTGGCTGGAGAGCAACTGCCTACAAGAAGATTCACCTTCCCCTGTGCTCCGTCTCTTTGTGGATGACACCTTTGTCTGCCCCATTGCTGTCCTGGGGTAGAAACTGAATTCACTTCTTCACCAACGAATGGCAGTTTGTCTCTACAAACTGGTTCCTAGGTGTCTCTCAAGATTCTCCTTACAGAGGTTGCCAGGACTCCAGAAATTCCCAGGATCTCAAGCTGTTCCATGTCCTGAGTTTTCCACTGCATTAGCCAGCCAGTTAGCTTGCCGTAATTAAATACCCTCTTAACTCCCTTCCATCTGATGAAAACCGCTTTACCTCAAGATAGTCTCTTCTCCTGAGGGCTTTCTCCTTTTCAAGGTGATTTTACACAAAGGACTTTTTTTTTTTTTTTTCTATTTAAGAGTCACTGTGAAATAGATGGCAGATTTCTTGGCTTTAGTTTATAGCTATAATTACGTTATTTAGCTAGGATTCATTCACAAGCTTTAACTTAACCAAAAGTCAGATTTAATGTGCCTGTTCCATCCCAAGCTGTTGACCTAATGAACCCTGTACTTCAAACAAGATTTTGGTTAGAAACTTGGAAAATTTTCTGATTACAGGAGTTGTCAGACCTGTGGGTTCATTGCACTGTTATTTATAACAGTATATCAGATGAAAAATAAATGTATCAACAAAAGCCCACTCAGCAATAGTAACTGCAGTCTTATGCTATGAGTAATTTCAATTATTCAGTCGCAGGTCTTTGTCCTCTCACAAAATGTATATGGGACTATTGAAGGACCCATTTTGTTTTTCTAAAAAGCAGCTAATACCCTGGATTACACTTAATGCACTGTAAGAGTGGTAGCTACCTTTTCAATAATGGCTTGTATTTAATTGCTGTTAAATATATATCAATACCAGAATCATTCATTCATTATTCATTCATTCAACAAATATTCGAGAGTCTATTATGTTCCAGTCATTGTCCTAATATCTATGGATATAGTAGTGAGGAACAAACAAAAACAATCATCTCAACAGCAACCAAAACCAAGTTCCTGAACTTATGAAAGAGGATTGCTGCCCTCATGGAACGTATATACCTCAGTGGGTAGACAGATAAATACATGTGTTTGTAAACAGTAAGGTCAGTAGTGCTAAGTGCTGTGGAGAGAATTAGAGCACAATGTGGGGAGGGAAGCCCAGGCGTGGTAAGGGAAGAGGACACTTCATCACAGCAGAGAGGAGGTGAGAGAATGATTGTTACATCTGGGAAAAGAGCGTTTCCACTGGAGAATAGCAAGCTGAACCCCTGATGTGGGAGCCTCCCCAGGAAGGGCAATAGGCCAGTGTGGAAGGCAGCTACCCAGAGTTAGACAGTATGACATGAGAAGAGAGAGCTGGTGGAGCCAGGTCAGGTAAGGAGCTTGGCTTTTCCTAGAAAACGCCATTGAAGGCTTTGAGCAGTGAGGCTTTGAGCAATATGACTTAAATTTTAATAAGAAAGAGTTAGTGCAGCTTTACTAGCATCAGAAAAAGCGCATTCTAAGGCAAAAATATATTATTAAAGACAAACCAAAAAAAAAGAAAAAAACCAAGCCCATTGTCGTCGAGTCATTTCTGACTCATAGAGACCCTACAGAGACACTTGACGTGAGTGAAGGTTAATTCAGCAGAAAATTTCAACAATTTTCTGAATTTGTAAATACCCACTAAGGTAGCCTCAAAAAATGAATTGACCAAAAAAAAAAAAAAAAAAAAAAAAAGATAGTCACAAAAATACTTAAAAAACTCAGAATGTTTGAGAAACAAGACTAATCAAATTGATTGAACAGACATATACAGAACACTGCACCCAGTGACTGAAAAATATAAATTACTTTCAAACTCAAAAGGAACATGACAGAAATTGACCATATATTGGATTACAAACCAGCAAATTCAAATGACTGAAATCATATATTAAGCTCTCTGACTATAATATAGTAACAGAAAAGTCAATTAAAATAAAATTAGAAAATTCCCAAATGTTTAGATATTACCTTATTGAATCTATAAATAGTCCTTAGTTCAAATAATAAATAATAATGGGATTTAGAGACTATTTCATCCTGCGTGATAATGAAAATATTATACAACAAAACTTATTAGTGACAGTTAAAGCAGTATTTAGAAAGAAATTATGGTTTTAAACGTATGGATTAAAAACAAGAAAAAAAAAAAAGAATTAATGATCTAGGTACCAATCTCAAGAAGTTAGAAAAGAAAAAGGAAACTAAATACAAACAGAACATAGAAAATAAAATAGTAAAAACTAATAAAAAACAAAGATAAAAGAGGAATAATAAAATTCAGTTATCAACTATAATATTCTCCTAAAAGAAGCAAATTTGTCTTTATTGATCCTCTCTATTGAATGCTTGTTTTCTATTTTATAAGTTTCTATTATTATCTATAATTGATAACTTGTAGCAAGACTGGCCATGGAAAAAGAGAGAAGGGATAAGTGGCAACGTTAGAAAGAAAAAAGAGAATTTCAATACAGATCCTGAAGACAATAAGAATATAATAATATATTGTGAACAGCTTTGTCAATAAAGTTGAAAATTTTCATAGAGTAGATAAATTGCTAAAATAGGGCAACTTACTAAACAGAATTTCTAACACTCAAGAAGAACTACAGAATCTGAGAAGTTCTATAACTTTTTCAAAAATTGAATCTATATGATGAACTATCGAGAAAAACAAAACAAAACCAACAAGGTTTTAACATAACATTCTGTCAGGCATTTAAGAAAGAAACATCAGTGGCCTTACATAAAATTTTTCTAAAGAGTATTAATAGGGGAATAGTTTCTTATTTTATGAAGTCAGAATAACTTAGATTAAAAATTTCAACAAGGATAGGGAGAAAAAATCATATGCAAAGATAAATTAACAAAACTAATTTGGGTTTATTCCAGTAATGCAATAATTACCTAAAGTTATATAATCAACTAATAAAATTGACCGCATTAGCACAATAAAGGTAAAAATCTTATAATCATTTCACAAACAGCAGATAAGGCAGTAAATAAAATTCAATACATTTTCATTATAATAATTCTTAGCAAGAACAAGCAAAAGGTATCTACTATCAGCACTTCCACTTCATAGTGCACTGGCAGTGCTAGTCAACGCAATGAGGCAACAAAAAGGAGTGAAAAGTGGAAGGTTTGGAAAAGAAGCATTAAATTGTCATGATTCTTGGATAAATTTATTCTGTATGTAGAATATCATAAATAATTTATAGATAAATTGTTAGTATTAGAATGTGTTTAGCAAGGTCTGTGGATACTAGCTCTATACAGTAAAATCAGTGGTACTATTATATGCCATCAATGAACACTAACAAGATGAAAACTTAAAAATTATAACGATTTGAATTAGCATCCTTAGACACCACATATTGAGCAACAAATCTAATGAATGATGTACAAGACTTCAAACTGTAAAAAACTGACAAAGCCAAAGGAAAATATTCAGACTGAAGCCCAAAGAGGCAAAAGGATGCAACATATAGAAAAGAACGTAAGAGATATCTGTAGCATGGCAAAAAGGTTGAACATATGGGAAATTAGAATCCCAAAAGGAAAAGAGTATAAAAACAACATTTGAAGAAATAATTTTTGAGAACTTTTTAAAGCAAAAGATATCAACCCAAAGATTCAAGAAGCTCTACAAACTCCAAGCAGGAAAACTATAAAGCCACATCAAATCAACTCTTAATAAAACTACTTAACCCCTGCTTAAAAAAATTAAGAAATTTTAAGAAGAAATAAATCATTGAAGAGAGTTATCATGTTTATACAGTGAAATCTGTGGCAGCTAGAATTCAACAGAGCTGACTTCTTTTTCTGGGTCTCCCAAGTTTCCCACCTTTGACGGGGTGCAGTCTTAACACTTTTCTATTAGTGGAAAATATTTGAATTTCCTTTTCTGACAGGTTTCTGCCTTACGAAGATTCTGGCTTTTGCAGGTTTTGCTGCAGTTTAAGGCTGAATATTGCAAAAATGTTAATCCTCTGTAAACTAATCTACAGATTCAATGCAAGCCAATCTAAAAATGTTCTACTTCATGGAACTTCACTAACTGATCATCACATTTGTAAATATGAAGTACAAAGGACCATGTATAGCCAAGATACTTGAATAACATAACAAGATGGGAAGATTTGCTATATGGAATACCAAGACTCATTAAGTACACATTAATTAATACACCATAGAATTGGGCAAAGACAAATAAACTACTGTAATAGTCTATAAACAGATCAACACATGTGCGAATTTGATTTATAACAAAAGGAACATTTTAACACAATAAGGAAAAGACAGTCCTCTTAATAAATTGTGCTGGGACAACTGGATGTCCATGTCAAAAACAAGATGAAAACTGAGCTCTCCCGCACATGATACCTAAAAATCCATTTCAGGTGGATTGTAGACATGAATGTTTTTAAAAGCCCCAGTAATAAAGCTTCTAGAAAAATTCATGGTATGCTAATTAGTACAGTAATGATCTCAAAGTCATTTTTGGAAACTATTGGACAGAAATATATAAATGTAAAAAAAAAAAGATATTTAAATCAATAAGAATTTAAAATTTCTTTTCTATCAAGAAAGAACATTCAGAATTAAAAATCAAGCCATAGATTAGAAGATATTTGCAAACATGGTATTTTGACGTGAATAATGCACACCTTCTATGTGTTTGCCAACTGCTGTCTCCCCCGTGAGGTATTTTCATAAGTGCCTCTATGTTAATTTTTTACAAGTTGCTGTAAAAAATTAGCACAGCATCCTTACGAAAATACCTAGTAAGGGGAGGAAATTGTTGGCAAAGAAATGTAGAAAGTGCACATTATTTGCATCAGAATATGGTAACTTACAAAGAACACATATCCAGAAAATGTAAAGAACTCCAAGAAATCCAAAAGAAAAAAGACAGAATCCAGGAGGAAAAATTGGCAAGGTGCTTGAACAGGCACTTACAAACAGAAGCTGTACAAATGGCCAGTAAGCTTATGAAAGTTGCTCCATCTTATTAACACTCATGGAAATCTGAAGTAAAATGAAATATCACTCATTCTTAACAAAATAAAGAAGTAAAAATGCTGACAATATCAAGTACTGGTGAGAAGGAGGAGCAACCTTGCTGGTGGGAGTGGGTTTTGGATAACATTAGAAGATACACATACCTATGATCTAGCAATTCTACTTTGGGTTATGTACCCAACAGAAATGAGTGCATACTGCACAGGAATATTCATAACGGCATTGCTTATATAGTCTCAAATGCATAAACTGTGCTTTATGTATACAACGGAATACTAAGCAACAATGAAATAAATGAACTACATCTATACATAACCAACCACACAAATGAATCTTAAAAGCCTAACACTGAAGAATCGGGCACAGAATACATATTTAGAGTCATTTATATAAATTCCCCAAATAGGCAAAATCAAGTTACGCTGTTGGGAGACTGTTGGGATACATACGTACATGGTGAGTGTGTACAGAAGAGCAAGGAGGCGGCTTCCACGGCAATCATCACAGTGGCTACATTTTGGGGGGAAGTAGTGGTGTGAATATCAATGCCCATGGAAGCAGCAGTCAAGAAATCAAACAACATACTGCATTGGGCATATCTGTTGCAAAAGATCTCTTTAAAGTTCTAAAAAGCAAAGGTGTCACTCTGGCAACTAAGGTGCACCTGAACCAAGTCAAAGTCTTTTCAATCACCACTATGCATGAGAAGCTGGACAATGAAAAAGGAACATTGAAGAAGAACTGCATTTGAATTGTGGTGCTAATGAAGAACACTGACTATACTGTGGACTGCCAGAAAAATGAACAAATTAGTCTTAGAAGAAATAAAAACAGAATTGCTCTTCAGAAGTAAAGATGAGGAGACTTTGACTTGCTTACTTTGGACACGTCATCAGGAAAGACCGATACCTAAAAAAGGACATCATGTTTAAGAAAGTAAAGGGTAAGTGAAAATGAAGAAAGTCATCAATGAGATGGATTGACATGACAGTTGTGTAACCATGGGCTGAAATGTATCAAAGATCATGAAGATAAGGTACGATCAGCCCACGTTGTGTTCTATTATATCCAAGGTCATCATGAGTTGCAGCCTACTCAGTGGCAACTGACAATAGAAAATACGAAGGAAAGGGACACATTGGAAGTTTCTACTTGGCTGCTAACAGTGCCCTGTTTCTCTATCTGGGTGGTATATACACCAGTATTTGCTTTAATCTGTCCATTTAGTGTTCACGCCATATTCTCTATGGTTCTCATTTACAATTAAAAAACGTTTAAAAATACCATGTTGTATATTCAGGTTTACTCAGATCTTACAGGGAGGGGGCGAGGGCATTTCACTCATATTTGTTTCTATTTCTAAGAAGAAAAGATATAGCAAGAGATAAGGGTATAAGAATTATCTCGTCTAGTATTTTCCAGGATAGCAGAAGGCAGTCTCTGATAAGAAAGTGTTAGGGTAAACCATGAATTTGACTGCACACATTAAGCAATCAAGTAAACACAAAACAACTTCTTGGCTAAGATGCGGCTATCCCAGAAGTGCTGTTGAGTTTCTAAAAAGCCCTGATGGTTCCAGTTTGTCTACTAAAAAATAAGTCAACAACCAGACCTTGAATTTCAGAGTCTGCAGCATATACAGAAGTGGCTATTCTGGTTCTCGTGAAGGGAAGCCTGGTGGGATTCTAACCGGGCAAGTGTATTAAACCAACACTTGTTGGGCACTTCAGTGTGCTAAAAGCTTTACATACATTATCAGGTAATTATGGCCACAATCCAGAAAGGTAAATATTACTAATCCATTTAACTCGAGCAATTTGGCAAAAATCCCAAAATCAACAGGAACCGAACTCTAATCCATGTCTGGCTTCAAAGCCTGTGTTTTTAGCCCATCCCTGTGGCCTACCTGTTCCTGTGATATCGTTTTGTCTCTAATCTAAATTGTGGTGTACCAGAGGTGTAATTAAGAGTGTGACTTAGTAATGGCTATATAGAGAAGGGTATGACACGTTATATTATCCTTGTGTGAAATAATTATTTTCTATAATCATTCTTTAGAATATACTTCATATGCTATGCATGACCATGCTGGAATTTATTACATTAACAGTGTTCTCCAGCTACCTTTTATCTTTCCTTGTGAACTATTAATTGACTTGGGGGCAGAAATAGCAATTTTTTCCTTCCTACAGCAAAATAGGCATTAAAAATATGATTCAGATGAATTCATAGCTGTACTAATATTTAAAAATCAGTTTTTATTTCCTTTTTTTCTTAAAGACGTATCTACTCAATACTGAAAATGAGATTGGAGAATATTAAAAATCCCTTAAAATACCACCACCATCCATAGAAAAAATATCGTTAACACTATACTGGACATCCTTCCAAGACAGCCCTCTCTTGCTCTCTCTCCACTCACACACATACCCTTTTGTGCAGCTATGTTACTTTGTAATTCAGTTAACAAATAATCTCTTATCTGCTGTTTGTCAGGTACAGATTCAATTGCTGGGCATTAAGCAGTGAACAAAACAAAAATATCTGCCTCCCTGGCCTCATGGAGTTTGCCTTCCAGCGAGGGACAAAGACAATACGCAAAATACACCCAAGTCCCTGGATTATGAATGAGTTCCATTCCTAAATCTGTCTTTAAGTCAAATTTGTACATAAATCACAACACTTAGGTACAGTTCATATCTAACATCAGTCAGATGTTTGTCTTAGTATATATGCATAGAAAGGTATACTATATACTAAAGAACATTAAAGAAACACTTCCAGATACACTAAAACACCTTTAACATAATACAGTAACAATAATGTTTTGATGCATGTTGCAAAGTAGCACCTGTTATTATGAACCACTGTATATACCTTGAATTTTTAACATAGTAGGCTTTACTGGGGCTGATTCATAACTACGGGCTGTACATAAGTCAGACGTTTCTAACCTGTAGACTGCCTATTACTAAACAGACTACAGAGTACAATAAAGAATAGTCACAATGAAGAGAATTAAGAGAACGGGAACAGGAAGTTCTGGAGGAAGTAATTAGCTTTTTTGCTCAGCAGATGTTCTGCACTTCATTCCATATCAGTAAACATACATGTACAGAATCA
Organism: Loxodonta africana; assembly: GCF_030014295.1. Taxonomy (NCBI): domain Eukaryota; kingdom Metazoa; phylum Chordata; class Mammalia; order Proboscidea; family Elephantidae; genus Loxodonta; species Loxodonta africana. Next base: position 38,578,290 of record NC_087352.1, read on the forward strand.
TTTTCATGGTAACTCGTAAGTGCATTTTTGTGTTAAATATTTCCATTTATGTGTTAAATATTCACAATCATGAATCCATTTCCTGAATTCATGACTATGAATTTTCTTGACATCACTATAAAAGAAAATATAGATCATATAAATTTAGTATATTTACTATATAAAATTTATATAATACATGATTGTATATTTAAACATTTATATATTTTACATATACAAATGCTCTAAAACAAATTCTTAGAAAAAATTTATTTTTCAAAATAGTCTATGCCTGCACATCTCAGTATGTAAAACTCCCTGAGTATCTTTTCTGCTGGATTTAGCCACTAGGCAATGCGTTTTTCAAGTGTATAGGCCAGGTTCTTTTAATCTTTGTACATTAAGTCTTCATTAAGTTCTTGGAAAGGAGCCCTAGTGGCGCAGTGGTTAAGTGCTCAGCTGCTAACCAAAAGGTCGGCAGGTGGTTTGAACCCACCAGATGCTCCGTGGGAGAAAGATGTGGCAGTTTGCTTCCTTAAAGATTTACAGCCTTGGAAACCCTATGGGGTTGCTATCAGTCAGAACTGACTTGACAGCAGTAGGTTTGGTTTGGTTTTATTAAATGTTACTGCCGGTAACTAAGTTTTTTTTTTTTTTTAATTTACTGATGGAAACTGTCAAATTATAGCAGTAGGGAAAACAAAATGATGCAGCCACCCTCTAACGCCTAAACAAAATGAACTCTCAGTTCTCCATGTACCTCATAATTTTCTTCACATTTTTCTAAAGAAGCACTCACGAAGTGTTCTCTGTGGACTAGTGCCCCATTTGATACTAACATATGCACTGAGTAAAGAAACCAAGATTCTTCTATTTATAAATGATTCTGCAATATGTTAGACTAAACTGAGTTAAATGGATTTTTTACTCGGATTCTCAAAGCCTTTACAATATGCATTGGGTATATCTGGAGAGAATAAGTATGTATTGTTTTCCAAATTCATTTAACCAGAGTATATTTTTTGTCTGTTTCTTTTGTTTTATTTTGCTTCATCTTATCCTATCCAGGGTTGCTGAATACTGGGAAGAAATCACAATTTCTCACCGATGCTAGTTTCCACAAACATTTTCATCTAGGCACTATGAGTGTCTGAAAATATGTGGATGGTTATCTATTTATAAATAAAATATATAACTTTGATCCTTAAGAAGAGAGTTTCAGAGACATAGAGTGACTGAAACTTAAAACCTTATTATATATTATAAAAGAAATAAACAACCCTAGGAAAACCTACATGTCCATCAGTTTGTCGTGCTGTGGGGACTTGCGTGTTGCTATGACACTGGAAGCTATGCCACCGGTATTCAGATACCAGCAGGGTCACCCATGGAGGACAGGTTTCAGCTGAGCTTCCAGGCTAAGGCAGACTAGGAAGAAGGACCTGGCAGTCTACTTCTGAAAAGCATTAGCCAGTGAAAACCTTATGCATAGCAGTGGAACATTGTCTGATATAGTGCTGGAAGATGAGCGCTCCGGGGTGGAAGGCACTCAAAGGATGCCTGGGAAAGAGCTGCCTCCTCAAAGTAGAGTTGGCCTTAATGACGTCAATGGAGTAAAGCTTTCGGCACCTTCATCTGCTGATGTGGCATGACTCAAAATAAGAAGAAATAGCTTTGAACATCCATTAATAATTGGAACCTGGAATGTATGACGTATGAATCTAGGAAAATTGGAAATTGTCAAAAATGAAATGGAACGCATAAACATCAATCTCCTAGGCATTAGTGAGCTAAAAGAGACTGGTACTGGCCATTTTGAATCAGACAATAATATAGTCTACTATGCTGGGAATGACAACTCAAAGAGGAATGGTGTTGCACTCATTCTCAAAAAGAACATTTCAAGATCTATCCTGAAGTACAACGCTGTCAGTGGTAGGATAATATCCATACTTCTACAAGGAAGACCAGTTAATATGACTATTATTCAAATTTATGCAACAAGCACTAGGGCCAAAGATGAAAAAATAGAAGATTTTTATCAGCTGCTGCAGTCTGAAATTGATTGAACATGCAATCAAGATGCATTGATAATTACTGGCGATTGGAATGCAAAAGTTGGAAACAAAGAAGAAGGATCAGGAGCTGAAAAATATGGCCTTGGTGACAGAAACAATGCCGCAGATTGAATGACAGAATTTTGCAAGACCAACGACATCTTAATTGCAAATGCCTTCTTTCATCAACATAAACAGCGACTATACACATGGATTTCGCCAGACGGAACACACAGAAATCAAACTGACTACATCTGTGGAAAGAGACGATGGAAAAGCTCAATATCATCAGTCAAACAAGGCCAGGGGCCGACTGTGGAACAGACCATCAATTGCTCATATGCAAGTTCAAGGTGAAACTGAAGAAAATCAAAGCGAGTCCACGAGAGCCAAAATGTGAACTTGAGTATATCCCACCTGAATTTAGAGACCACCTGATGAACAGATTTGACACAGTGAACACTAGTGATCAAAGACCAGACGAGTTGTGGAATGACATCAAGGACATCATCCATGAAGAAAGCAAGAGGTCACTGAAAAAACAGGAAAGAAGGAAAAGACCAAGATGGATGTCAGTGGAAACTCTGAAACTTGCTCTCGAACGTCGAGCAGCTAAAGCAAAAGGAAGAATTGATGAAGTAAAAGAACTGAAGATTCCAAAGTGCATCTTGATAAGACAAAGTAAAGTATTATACTGACACGGGCAAAGAGCTGGAGATGGAAAACCAAAAGGGAAGAACATGCTCGGCGTTTCTCAAACTGAAAGAATTGAAGAAAAAATTCAAGCCTTGAGTCGCAATAGTGAAGGATTCCATGGGGAAAATATTAAACAACGCAGGAAGCATCAAAAGAAGATGGAAGGAATACACAGAGTCATTATACCAAAAAGAATTAGTCGATATTCAACCATTTCAAGAGGTGGCATATGATCAGGAACCGATGGTACTGAAGGAAGAAGCCCAAGCTGCTCTGAGGGCACTGGCGAAAAACAAGGCTCCAGGAACTGATGGAATATCAATTGAGATGTTTCAACAAACAGGTGCATCGCTGGAGGTGCTCACTCGTCTATGCCAAGAAATATGGAAGACAGCTTCCTGGCCAACTGACTGGAAGAGATCCATATTTATGCCTATTCCCAAGAAAGGTGAGCCAACCGGATGTGGAAATTGTAGAACAATATCATTAATATCACATGCAAGCAAAATTTTGCTCAAGATCATTCAAAAATGGCTGCAGCCGTATATTGGCAGGGAACTGCCAGAAATTCAGGCCAGTTTCAGAAGACTTGGAACCAGGGATATCATTGCTGGTGTCAGATGGATCCTGGCTGAAAGCAGAAAATACCAGAAGGATGTTTACCTGTGTTTTATTGACTATGCAAAGGCATTCGACTGTGTGGATCATAACAAACTATGGATAACATTGCAAAGAATGGGAATTCCAGAAGACTTAATTGTGCTCATAAGGAACCTTTCCATAGATCAAGAGGCAGTTGTTCGGACAGAACAAGGGGATACTGATTGGTTTAAAGTCAGGAAAGGTGTGTGTCAGGGTTGTATTCTTTCACCATACCTATTTAATCTGTATGCTGCGCAAATAATCTGAGAAGCTGGGCTGTATAATCAAAAACGGGGCATCAGGATTGGAGGAAGACTCATTAACAACCTGCATTATGCAGATGACACAACCTTGCTTGCTGAAAGCGAAGAGGACTTGAAGCACTTACTAATGAAGATCAAAGACCACAGCCTTCAGTATGGATTGCACCTCAACATAAAGAAAACAAAAATCCTCACAACTGGACCAACAAGCAACATCATGATAAACGGAGAAAAGATTGAAGTTGTCAAGGGTCTCATTTTACTTGGAGCCACAATCAACAGCCATGGAAGCAGCAGTCAAGAAATCAAAAGACGCATTGCATTGGGTAAATCTGCTGCAAAGGACCTCTTCAAAGTGTTGAAGAGCAAAGATGTCACCCTGAAGACTAAGGTGTGCCTGACCCAAGCCATGGTATTTCCAATTCCATCATATGCATGTGAAAGCTGGACAATGAATAAGGAAGACTGAAGAAGAATTGATGCCTTTGAATTGTGGTGTTGGTGAAGAATATTGAATATACCATGGACTGCCAAAAGAAGGAACAAAGCTGTCTTGGAAGAAGTACAGCCAGAATGCTCCTTAGAGGCAAGGATGGCGGGACTGTACTTAGGACATGTCCAGAGCGATCAATCCCTGGAGAAGGACATCATGCTTGGCAGAGTACAGGGTCAGCGGAAAAGAGGAGGACCCTCAACGAGATGGATCGACACAGTGGTGGCAAAAATGAGCTCAAGCATAACAACGATTATAAGGGTGGCTCAGGACCGGGCAGTGTTTTGTTCTGTTGTGCATGGGGTCGCTATGAGTTGGAACTGACTCAACAGCACCTAACAACAGCAGCAACAGGAAAACCTATAGTTTTTGGGTTTTGTCCAAAAAAAATGTTTAGAAAATTCTGAAGTTACCAACACGGAAAAGGACTGAATGAGAACAGGGTGTTGGATTACAAAACTTAAAATCCAGGTTTCATTATACAAATTTATAGGGTGAGCACTAAGAGAACATCTGTAGCATCTCAAGCCGTTCGCTTCCATGCTGTTTGACTCCATCAGTATGGTAGTAGGAACACTGCATCTTATAATTACTCAATAAAACAGCGCATGTCTGTAATTTGTAAGATCCCCTTATACAACTGCTCTTAAACATGGCAACTCTCACAAGAACTGCAAACACAATAATGATATTTCCCTTTATGTAACATTTTTCTTCCAAGAAGTCTCATTCGTTTGGCAAACATCCACATGCATCTAAGAAGCACGTCATTCTTTAAGATTAACATCAGATACAGAACTCCAGATACCATTAACTCTTTCTGCATATTAAGGTAGAGGTTCTTATGTAAATTACAGCCTAAAGAATTTAGGTTTTTAGAACAAACAAAATATTTCAAAATTACCGATGAAATCAAATCTTAAAAACAGCCAGTATAGGCCAAGGATATTGCAGGCCAGGCGGGTGGCTTGGTATTTCAGGTTGCCTTGATTTTTCAAGCTACACGTCCCTCCTACAATGCCAGAATCTTACGTGTCATTGTAAACTCCTATAGTTCTGTGACTCCTGTATGCTCAGCTGAATGGAGAGTTGAGGATGCTAGCAGAAATACATCCTTTTTGGGTCCTTCTATGGATACATATCTGGATCTTCCGATGTAGTTCACAGTCTGCTGAGTTCTCTGAAATAAATGATATGGCTCTTTGATAAACGTAAAGCCTGAAATGGTTTTCTCCACTTGTGACTTTAACAGAAATATTTAAAAATACAGCAGCAACTGAAAATGATGAGCCAACTGTCACTATAAAATTTTAGTAAGGGGTACCAACCAGTCCACAGTGATAAAAGGCAAAGAGATTTCTTCAAATGAACATATTGCTAGGGCTGTGGTATATATATGTATTTTCTCACATAGTTACAAGTCTAAAATATTTTATCTATTACCTAATTTAGTCATAAAATTAACCATCACAATTTTTACTTTGATGCAGCGGAAAGTGGGGGTCATTGATAAGCTTTATTACGAGAGTTGATACGATGGAATTGACATTTAAGGACTATTTAGTCCAGTAGCAGGATTAATAATGACTTTGGGAATGGAAACATTTCATTAGGTAATTACACATAACAGGATTACAACTCAGCCTTTTGTTGAAGACAGAAGATGAGTTCAAGATGAGAAATATTAAGAATTTAGAACTTCAAAGTAAACTCAATATAAGATTGAAGGCGAGAGATGAGTTAAAGACATATGTAAGCTTTTACACCTGTACGATGAAGTGAATGATGGCATTGTTGCAATTGTCAGAAAATCTAAGAAAGGAGGAGTTTAGTTTTAGGAATATTAAGTTTGATGATATCTAAACATCTGCATATACCAAAACTGTTCTTGTCAAAGTTATAAAGTGCAGCCTTCCTGTTAAATCAGATGAAAGCTTTTCAGTCTACCTCTTAACATAATTTCTCACTATTAACTATATCCTTTTTGTGAAAACTTTATCTTACTTCTATTTCCTTGGTATAAATTTTCATATGCATCACCCATCTTTCTATGTCAATTCCTCCCTAACTACTTATTACTTAGTGTTTCTTCTGCCTCCTAAAACTGGAAAGTTCAATATATGTAAAATATCAAATCAGCAAAGAAATTTCCATAACTTCTGTTGCAAATCAGTATACCAACTTGGCTTACGTCCACATATTTTCTGAACTGTCTTGAATGGAATGTTTAAAGCTAAAGCAGAATTACTCAATGCTTCTAATAATTTATTCCTCTTTGAATATAATGTGCTATTCAGAGGTTGGTTTCAAATGAGGGACACATCCTATAGTTTTGGCTGATGTGAGTGAGTTTTCTGGTAATAAAAAGGACTACTATACTAAGTGTGGTATTGGCAAAGAATATTAAGTATACCATGGACTGCCAGGAAATCGAACAAATCTGTCTGTGAGGAAGTATAGCCAGAATGCTCCTAGGAAGCAAGGATGGTGAGATGTGTCTCACTTACTTTGGACATGTCATCATTGGTAAGATAGAAGGTCAGTGAAAAAGAGGAAGACCCTCAATGAGGTAGACTGACCCAGTGGCTGCAACAATGGGCTCAAACACAGCAATGATCATGAAGATGGCAAAGGATCAGGCAACATTTCATTCTATGAGTCAGAGTCAACTCAATGTCACCTAACAACAGCAGTAACATCACTGGTTATATTTCAAATGGCCATAAAAAACCGCTAGATTTGGTAATGAATTTGAGGGATCACTAAAATTTCAATTATAGGTGAAATTTTACAATGATCTAAAAGAAATTCTAGAGTTTGTAGGGTCAGTTGTCTGTAATAAGCTATTTTGTACGTGCACTGCACACATCACATCATTACCGATCAACATTATTTAAAAAAAATTTACAAGTATACTTCTCTACAATTTTTTTCAATAATTTGGAATATAAATCCTTCTAAGTGCTAAGATTGTGGTTTCATTGTCTATCTTTATATGAATTTGGTGCAGAATTTCTTGTTATTGCAAAAATTCTTTTCTGAAGATATTCAAGAAGGCATTATTAATCCTCCTTTCTCTTGGTTAAATTTTATTAATAATAAATCCTTTCAAAAGGGCTGTTTTCTAATGAGTTTGTTGAATTCTCAACTAGTGTTAAGCCAAATACAACATTATTATATTTTAGAATATTTTCTGATGTTAGGCTATTATAAAAACATATGTATAATCTGTGTACATTTATATGGTTGCTGATATATTGAACTTTTCATCATCTTTGTTTTGTGTTTTTTTTTTTTTTTAATATGATTACTTTCTTCTTTTCCTTCTTTGTAATGTTGTTGCTGTTGTTGTTAAGTGCTGTCGAGTCGGTTCTGACTCATAGCGACCCCATGCACAACAGAACAAAACACTGCCCGGTCCTGAGCCACCTTTACAATCGTTGTTATGCTTGAGCTCATTGTTGCCGCCACTGTGTCAATCCATCTCGTTGAGGGTCTTCCTCTTTTCCGCTGACCCTGTACTCTGCCAAGCATGATGTCCTTCTCCAGGGACTGATCCCTCCTGACAACATGTCCAAAGTATGTAAGATGCAGTCTCGCCATTCTTGCCTCTAAGGAGCACTCTGGCCGTACTTCTTCTAAGACAGATTTGTTCATTCTTCTGGCAGTCCATGGTATGTATATTCAATGTTCTTCGCCAACACCACAATTCAAAGGCATCAATTCTTCTTCAGTCTTCCTTATTCATTGTCCAGCTTTCACATGCATATGATGGAATTGGAAATACCATGGCTTGGGTCAGGCACACCTTAGTCTTCAGGGTGACATCTTTGCTCTTCAACACTTTGAAGAGGTCCCTTGCAGCAGATTTACCCAATGCAATGCGTCTTTTGATTTCTTGACTGCTGCTTCCATGGCTGTTGATTGTGGCTCCAAGTAAAATGAGACCCTTGACAACTTCAATCTTTTCTCCGCTCATCATGATGTTGGCTCATTGGTCCAGTTGTGAGGGTTTTTGTTTTCTTTATGTCGAGGTGCAATCCATACTGAAGGCTGCGGTCTTTGATCTTCATTAGTAAGTGCTTCAAGTCCTCTTCACTTTCAGCAAGCAAGGTTGTGTCATCTGCATAATGCAGGTTGTTAATGAGTCTTCCTCCAATCCTGATGCCCCGTTCTTCTTCATATAGTCCAGCTTCTCAGATTATTTGCTTAGCATACAGACTAAATAGGTATGGTGAAAGAATAGAATACAAGAATCGAGTTTTACAGATTGCCTCCTTTTTTCCCCTTAACTGGCTTCAATAAATGTTTAGTGATTATCTCTGAAATTTTAAAGTACATATTTATATCTTTCTTTTACCAGAAAATCTGTAGTTATTGTCCCGCCAGCAAAACCAAGATATTAGCAAGGTTGAACCACCAATTGGATAGTCTCAATTACCACCCTCGACCACCATTTCCTATCTTTGACCCACAATCCTTAGCTTACAATTTTTCATTTACATAATACTGCAAAACTTCTAATATAAATCAATCATGTTTAGCAACATATTTGATTATGTTCTGTATTCACTCTTGGTTTTGTTTGTTTTGTTTTTTAAATCTTAATTCTTCATTTAAACCTTTATTTCTGGGTCATCCATATTTTCCACATTCAAAAAAAAATTTATTCATTAGTAATGAAAATTCAGCATGACTCAAATCCAGGGATTATATATCTAGTTAAACATGTTCTCCCTCTGTTCTAATCCTTGGACTTGGCATATCAGCACATTATCTAATTTTAGCATAATTGGAGGTTATATAATTTCTTTTTTTAATTCTCATTCCAGAAAAAAAAATCCATTTAGTTGGCAAATACTTTTAACCCTCCACCCATATCTCTCTCCCTTTTTCATTTCCACTGCTAAAACTAAACAGAATCTCACTTTACCTCGAAGAAACACTGTAAAAAATAACCTCACCTCTAGTCTTCTGCCTTTAAGATTTTTCTACTCCAATTCATAAATTAGTGCCATGTTAAATGTCCTAAAGCACAACTCTGATCATGCTATAGCTATACACCAACACACACATACACCAAAGAGCAAAACCTTTTCAATCCTCTAACATGGTCCACTGCTTATAAAAGAAAAATTTCAAATTCTGAAGACCGCCATTCAAGAACCTCCACGACCTAATCCTAAAGTCATGTGGAACACTGTTGTTCACTTCTCCCCATTAAATTCTATCCTCAAATCACCTGGGTATACTCATAATTATTTTCTTGAATAAATTTGCATCTATTTCTTCAATTGTGTCTTTTTTTTTAACCTAAAATTACCATATTTTTCAATTCGCACTCTTTAGAATCCTAGCTACAAATATTATTTCTCTCACAAAACTTTCTTGTATCACACATCGGTTAAAAGTAACTTCTCCTTACCCTGTTTTCCCTTATCAGTTGTTCCTTGTTGTCTTACGGAAATTAATGTCCTTTACTAGATGAAAATCTCCTTCAGAGAAGGAGCCATGCCTTATACATCATTGTAGTCCCCCTCCCCATCCCAACTCATAGCAAGGTGATTGCCTAAAAATGGTTGAGTGAATTAATCAATACTCCATAGGTATGAACCCTTTCATAATGTCCAAGGCAAGTTCTTCCACTAGGCCACACACTGTTCTAAATGTTTTAAATGTATTAATTCATTAATCCACAAAATAACATCATTGGGTTATATTATTGTCATGTTACACATGAGGAAACTGAGGCCCAGAATCGTTAAAAAGATACAATAACTAACAAATATGAGAATCAAGCACTGGTAAACTGGTTTCAGAATCTGTGTTAGAAATTACTGCATTATACTCCCTCGTGTATTATGCTATTTGAGTCTTAAAGCAAGTGACATATTAACGTATTGATTTTAGAGTTGGAAAATCTTACACCAATATAGAGAAAGAGGTCTGCTTTCTCCACGGTTGAGATTCTTGGCCTGGAAAAGAGGGGTAGCTGGAAACAAAGAAATGGGTCTAAAAGGAGACGTAGCCTAAGTTTGTCTATACATTTTTTTTAAGTCAGCTTTGTGTGTGGGCACTGTCCTCTCTACCTTCCCTCAAACTTACGCTTTCCTACTTGTTCTTGTTTCCCAAAACTTGGAAACCAGCCACTGGAGGAGAATCATCTACTTAGTCTTATACATGGAAAATCTCAAAAGACAGTTACAACGTGTCATATTTGAAAGCCAAAGTGGAAAAGGAGAAATAAAAAAGATGACTGAAAAGTGTGAAACGAAAATGGGCTTGCAACATATTTTCCTCCATCTAAAGCCAATACTGGGCTTGTTGAATTAATGAAGAACTCTTTAACCCATGTGTTCAGTTAAAAATAACTCCCTGTCCAAAAAAGGCTGTTTTGAAAATATCCTTTTGGATAACCTCTGTCCTTTCTTTTTTAGGATGTAAATCTTCTGCAGTATTAAATAATTTTTTAAAAATCAAGAGAAAAAGAAAACGTCAAATTCTTAACTAAATGGTATTTGAGGGCATGGGCACCCCAGAGCCTTAGGCACTAAGTCAGGCTCAGTAGCTAAACAGAAACTTCTCACCTCTCCACATGAAAAAGGCATGGAAGCTTCAGGAGGTGGAAAACTCAGGGAAGAACTAGCTTAGAGCTTAATTAAGTGATTTCTAATGGATAGAGCTACCTTTCTACCTTGCAATGAGTCACCTTAAGCAAGCATTTTTTTCTCAGTGAGAAAGTCACTTTCTTCACAAGAAAGTACACAGCATCTCTTGCCTGCTTTACATTTTTATTTCTACCATTTTCCCTAATCTAATTTTGGCGGCTGTTCAAAGAATGCACTGACTTTCTGTTTTAAGCTACATAATTAGATTTGAGGACTCTACATGTATTGTAGTATTTTGATTTTATAGTTGACTTCTTCTCCTGGGGCAATTTTTGGGTACTGCTTCCATCAGGTAGCGATAGCAATCTCTATTTCAATAACAGTAACTAGCATCTTAAGTTCTTATTATGTTTCCTACTCTTCTCAGTGACTTACAAATATTAACATAGTTTAAGCCTCACCAAAACCCAAGGAGATAGACAATGTAATTATCCCTGTTTACCGAATGAGACACCTAGGCGGGGAGGTTTATAATTTACTCAGAGTTTAGCACAATACCAAATTATTACTTTCATTTGCTAAGTGGGCTTCCTAGCTCTAGTTTCTTCCTAATCTATTGCATACACTACCATCAAAATAATCATATCAACATTTTCTCAATTCCATGGCACACTGAAGGCTTCTAGCTGCCTATAAGGTAAATTCCGATTACATAAACCCAACCTACAGGCCTCCCGCCCCATCCTCATCCTGCCTTCTCAGCTTGTCTCCCATTTCTTTTTGTTCATACTAAGGCCTCTAGGGATTCAAAACCACTTGACATGAACCCCTGAAACCACTGCCCTGAGATAATCTCTAAACCTTAAACCAGAAATATCCCCTGAAGTCATCTTTAAACCAAACAATAGGTTAGCTTAACTAGTAAAAAATGTTTGCCTTGGGCACTGTGCTCTTTTAAGAACTATCTTATATGGGATCAAATAGACAACAGCAACAGGAAAGGTTTGATAGGGACCTTAGAGGGCAGTGAGTTTATGTTAGTGGAGAAGGAACAACTCAGAAAAGAAGGGCGAGGATGGTTATACAACTCAAAGGATGTAATCAATGTCACTGAATTGTACACCTAGAAACTGCTGAGTTGGTGTATGTTTTACTGTGTATATTCTCAACAACAAAATAAAATTCAAAGAAACAAACCACCTAACAACATATTCTCTCTCCTTGTGCTCTTCAGGTGTCCCAACATCTGGTCAACCTGATGAGCTTTTTCAATGCTGACATCGTAGTTCTTTTTTCAAGGGAGGAAATCTCAGGCAGATCAAATTTGCCTGTTCATGGTAATGCCTTTCTCTACATTCCAACAGTCTATATATCATAAACATGAGAATTATGACATTCTGCTTTGTTTTGTAAATTGGCGATGAGAGATTTAATTTCTTTATTAGAGAAATTACGACTTTGTGTGGCAAATGGATTTTAGCACAATATATTCCCCAAAGGCTCAATATATACTGGTTGAAAGCATAAATGCTGCCTTAGATTTCTCAAGAACCAATGACAATTCCACGCTTAAATAAATGCAATTATACACTTCAATAGCACTTTTATACCTATTCCCAATAAAATGTTTTTCACAAATGATTGGCAGTGGTGTTAAGTGTGGAATATAAGTTGATATACTCAATCTTTTTGGATCATATACATTACCTATGCACATCCTACCCACTGCCACCTCCTTGTCCCAAGTCTTAACTCATAATCATGCCACTGAGAAGGGCAACAGTTCCCACATCTCATACAAATCGATATTTCTTGTCTTAGGAATTATTCCAGTACATGACAGCAAATTACAGAAGGCTGTGATTTTAGAGGTTTAATTTATAATTCAGATTACATAATGTCATAGATTGAACTGTGCCCCCCAAAAATATCTGTCAACTTAGCTGGGCCATGATTCTCAGTACTGTGTGACTGTCCACCATTTTATGTGATTTTCCCATATATTTTAAATTCTACCACTATGATGTAATAAGATGGATTAGCAGCAATTATATTGATGAGGTCTACACGATTAGGTAGCATCTTAAGCCGATCTCTTTTGAGATATAAAAGAGAGGAAGTGAGCAGAGAAACACGGGGACCTCGTACCACCAAGAATGAAGAGCAAGAGTATGCATCCTTTGGACCTGGGGTCCCTGCACCGAGAAGCTCCTTGACCAGCGGAAGATTGATGACAAGGACCTTCCTCCAAAGCTGAGAAGAGAAAGCCTTCCCCTGGAGCCATTGCCCTGAATTTGGACTTGTAGCCAACTAGGCTGTGAGAGAATAAATTTCTCTTTGTTGAAGCTACCCACTTGCAAAATTTCTATTGTAACAGTGCTAGATGACCAAGACATATAGTAAATGCTGCTTATAATTGGGGAAGATTAAAACTCATATTTGCTTTCAAGGGGCAAACAGTTTGGGGAAACAAAAGCACAAATATACTATTAGGTGAGTTATGAAAAATGTGATGATAGATGTGTGTATATATATGTTAACAGGATAAAATATACAATCCCCTTCATGTACCACTACCACACACACATCCACACTTGAATAAGCCCAAGAACCAGCATTTATACTTAATGTAGAAACACAGAGGAATTTCTGCCAAAGTCAGACTCACAATAAGGATGTTCTCCATCTCCATCACATATGTTACCAGAGGTATTAACCAAAGTAATAAGTCAGGTCATAAAAGAATGCCCTCAAGCAGCACTATAATTTACTTGGTATTAGAAGGACTGACCAGTGTAATTACAAAAGAGAAAGAAAGGAATAAATATTATAAAGTAAAAATTAAAACTATTTGCAGGTAAAATGTCTGTGTGTTGGAAAACCCAGAAAAATCAATGGAAATCTATGACAGATCATAACAGAATTCATTTCACTAAGGCACAATGTTAAGGAGCTCTGGTGGCACAGTGGTTAAGCCCTCAGCTGCTAACTGAAAGGTCAACAGTTCAAATCCACCAGCCACTCCATGGAAGAAGGAGGTGGCAGTCTGCTTGCAAAAAGATTACAGCCTTGGAAACCCTGCAGGGCAGTTCTGCTCAGTCTTATACGTTGCTATGAGTCAGAATCAACTTGACAGAAATGGGTTTTAAGGTATAAAAATATAAAATCAATTATCAGAAGTCCATAATCTTAAATATACAAACAACAATTGCTTGCAAAGTATGATGGAAGAGAAGACTCCATTTACAATGGCCGCATGAAAGTTACAGAGCCTACTTAAAAGAAATACCAAGACCCACAAAAGGAACATTAGAAAAAATTTCTAGAAGATATAAATTATGAATCAATGCAAAGACACACCATGATTGTGGATAGAAGTCAATTGTCCTATACTAGTTAATAGGTTCAATGAAATTCCAGAGCTATTTAATTCATGGTAAAATAAGCAATAGTGAGAAAAATTCAAAATTAAGAGCAAACCTAGGAGATATTAAAACATAGTAATGCCTCAGTAATTAAACAGTTTGGTAATAACACATGAACACTGAGACCAATAAAACAGAATAGAATGTCCAGAGAGAATGTATGATTAAAAGCGACAAATCAACAGACGAAGGCTAAAGAACTGGTTTTATGCGTGTTATAAATACATATGTAACAAGACCTTTGCCACTTCAAACATTCTTCACAAGCACAGTTCAGTGACATGAACTTAGGTTCTTCATGACTACTCTAGGATAACGAACTTTCTAATTAAAATATATATCAAAATTACAGACATGTAAACTTGAACCATCATTCCCACATTCTAGAATTTATACCATAGATAAATCTGCATTCATAGCAATGTTACAAACCTAAGTTATATATTCTAGGATTGTTGATAATAGCAAAACACTGGAAATAGCATCAATACCTATCGATAAAGAACTTGTTAAACAGAGTACAGTACTTCCACATAATGGAAGAAGACAGCTCTCTCTGTATGGATGTGAAAATATCTCCAGAATATACATGAAGAGACAAACAAAAACAAGGTGCTTTATGCGTGAAAAACACTACATATATATAGCCATATTTTCTTGGATCTCCTTATAGAAGTACAGTGAAACCTTTGAGAGCCAGAACTCAAAGTGTCTGCCTTACTGTTATGGGTCTAAGAAGCTTCCTGCCTTTGACAGGGTGCAGCTTACCACTTTTCTATCATGCTCTATTAGTGGAAAATACCAGAGTTTTCCTTCTCTGACAGGTTTCTGCCTTACACAGGTCCTGGCTTTCATAGGTTTTACTGTATTATACAAAAGGAACTTTAAAAACTGTTTTTCACTACAGGGAGGAGGGAATTAGGTATACCAAGATGAGGCTAATAGAGAGGCTTCACAATTTATAAATTCTGTGCCACCCAATTTGCCTTCTGATGAAGAATATTACAACATGATCAACAAATTCTTAAAGTTTAAATGCTTGACAGAGGTATTTGAACCTCCCTGACCCCCCCCCTTTTTTTTTAACTCATGTAGGCAGCCACTAAGGATCTACAATCACATTTGTATTTTAAAATTGCTAACTCTGACAACGGGGCACAGAATAGTTTTGAGGAGAAAAAGCCTAAAGCAGGAAAATCCTTTGTTTGGTGTCTCAGTCATCTAGTGCTGCTATAACACAAATACCACAATCGGATGGCTTTAACAAAGAGAAATTTATTTTCTCACGTCTAGTAGGCTAGAAGTCCAAATTCAGGGCGTCAGCTCCAGGGGAGGCTTTCTCTGTCGGCTCTGGAGGAAGGTTCTTATCAATCTTTCCCTGGACTAGGAGCTTCTCTGCAGAGGAACCCCTGGTCCGAAGGACATGCTCTGCTCCTGGCACTGCTTTCTTGGTGGTATGAGGTCCCCCTCTCTGCCTGCTTCCCTTTCCTTTTATCTCTTGTAAGATAAAAGGTGGTGCAGGCCACACCTCAGTGAAACTCACTTTACATTGAAACAGGGATATGACTTAAGTAAGGGTGTTAGAATCTCACCCTAATACTCTTTAACATAAAATTACAATCACAAAATGGAGGACAATCACACAATACTGGGAATCACGACCTAACTAAGTTGACACATATTTTGGGGGGACACAATTCAATCCATGATATTTGCGTAGTAACAACTAATACTCATTAAACAACTTTTATTTGTCAAGCACCTGCTCACTTACTCTTCACACCAACACTGCATGGTTCTTGTTGTTGGGTGCCGTCGAATTGATTCCAACTCATAGTGACCCCATGTGAGAGAGAAGAACTGCCCCATAGGGTTTCTTAGACTGTAATTTTACAAAACAGATTGCTAGGTCTTTTCTTCCGCTGAGCCAACTGGGTGGGTTCAAACTGCCAACCTTTCAGTTAGCAGGCAAGTGCTTAACCATTGTGTCACCTAATATTTCCATTTTACAAATGAAATAACTGAGGCTTACACAAACTAATGGCTTAGAAGGATCAAGGACAACATTTTGCTGGGAGGGGAGTGGCTGGGTGGTTGAGGGCAGAAGGGGATAAGGTTTACATTCAACGGGAAATGAAGAGATGGAATCCTGCGGAGGAAAATCAGAGAGGTAACAGCAATAACTAGAAAGTGATGCATCCCAGCAATTAAGGGAGGAGCAATAGAAAGGATGGCATAGAAAAGGAGAAATTAATCTAAGTCAGTCAAGTATTTTAAGTATTGTTATTAGAGGGGAAAAAAGTGACATGTAGCCTGCTTATAAGAAATGATGCTGAAAATCAGACCCCAAGTCCACACTGGTCTCTGTTATCACTTAAATGCTATAGGAATTATCTTTCTCCTCACTCTTCTCATATTTTTTCTTTGCTTCCATGAAGGTTTCCGTCTATCAAAATACCATTTCTATTTTCAAAATACACTTGTTCTGACCAAGAAGATACATAAGAGCCTATTTATCTTGTATTTCAATAAAATAATGAGCCCTGTAACTTTATATTTTTTATACGTCACAGTCAAAATGTCAAGTCGAATATGACAGTTATATTTTAAATCTCTTCTTAGATACAAGTTCTTTTTAAAAAAAGTCCTTCAATCATTCCTCTAGAAAAAAAATCACAATACTGAAAGCTTTTTTCAGGAGCTTATTTTTATTGGAAGCCATCTCTCTGACACATCTTGGACAAGCTGGGACTATACTGTCAATACTGGAAGAGATTCAATATTTATGCCTATTCCCAAGAGAGGTGATCCAACTGAATATGGAAGTTATCAAATAGCATTAATATCACATGCAAGTAAAACTTTGCTGAAGATCATTCAAAAGCAGTTGCAGCAGTATATCAACAGGGAACTGCCTGAAATTCAAGCCGGATTCAGAAGAGGACGTGGAACCAGGGATATCATTGCTGATGTCAGACAGATCTTGGCTGAAAGGAGAGAATACCAGAAAGGTGTTTACCTGTGTTTTATTGACTATGCAAAGGCATTTGACTGTGTGGATCATAACAAATTATGGATAACATTGCAAAGAATGGAAATTCCAGAACACTTAATTGTGCTCATGAGGAACCTGTACATAGATCAAGAGGCCGCTGTTCTAAGAGAACTAGGGGACACTGCATGGTTTAAAGTCAAGAAACGTGTGCATTAGGGTCATATCCTTTCACCATACCTATTCAATCTGTATGCTGACCAAATAATCTGAGAAGCTGGACTATATGAAGAAGAACGGGGCATCAGGACAGGTGGAAGACTCATCAACAACCTGCATTATGCAGCTGACACAACATTGTTTGCTGAAAGTAAAGAGGACTTGAAGCACTTACTGATGAATTTCAAAAACCACAGCCTTCAGTATGGATTACACCTCAACAGAGAGAAAACAGGAATCCTCATAAGTGGACCAATAAGCAACATCATGATAAATGGATAAGAGATTGAAGTTGTCATGGATTTCATTTTACTTGGATCCACAATCAACGCCTGTGGAAGCAGCAGTCAAGAAATCAAAAGACACATTGCATTGGGCAAATCTGCTGCAAAAGACCTTTTTAAAGTGTTGAAAAGCAAAGATGTCCCCTTGAGGACTAAGGTGCACCTGACCTAAGCCATGGTATTTTCAATCACATTATATGCATACAAAAGCTTGACAATGAATGAGGAAGACAGAAGAATTGACACCCTTGAATTGTAGGGTTGGCAAAGATAACTGAATATACCATAGACTGCCAAAAGAACAAACAAATCTGTTTTGGAAGAAGTACAATCAGAATGTTCCTTAGAAGGATGGTGAGACTATGTCTTAAGTACTTTGAACATGTTGTCAGGAGAGATCAGTCCCTGGAGAAGGACATCGTGCTTGGTAAAGTACAGGGTCAATGAGGAGTAGGAAGACCCTCAATGGGACGGGCTGATCAAGTGGCTGCCAACAATGAGCTCAAGCATAACAACAATTGTGGGCATCTCACAGGACCAGGGAGTGTTTTGTTCTGCTGTACACAGGGTTGCTATGAGTCGGAACTGACTCGATGGCACCTAACAACAACATAAACATATTAATACATGTGAACATATAAGCTGTATCTCTATTATTGTTCAAATTTAATAATGAATATTTGATAATTTTATAAAAGTTATTGTCTATACTAATCATAAAAACTTCAAAGAATATAAAAAGGACAGAGGAGATGGGAAGTAAACAAGTATTCCATCAACCAGAAATTACCATAATTATTAAGATAATATTTCACATAAATTATCTCTTCACATACCTGGGTAGATGGATGGATAGTCACACTTAATATTATAAAGATGGCATATAGCTAATAAAGGTCATATGTAATAAAAGCATTGCTTTCAATTTTACTTTTCTGTTTTAACAATATGTATTTTGCAGTTTGAATTTTATTAGTCATACCATTACCTATCAAGTTCTATAGCATTTACCTTGCATTCTGCTCATAATTGTCTGGTCTCAGTTTTAAGTATCAATGGATTCAATGCTTACCAAATCCTTTTACAGATTCTGTATCCCTGAGTTAATTATACCAGTTTATGTTAGTGGACTTGATTTTATGGCCAAGTTATATGTTCTAAGAAGGGCTTGTAGGTCTATTTCTTGAGTTCATACATTCCTGAAAATGGCTACATGTTTTCTTTGTACTCATAGACTATTCTATGGTATTAAATTTCTTGGTAAATGCTTGATTCCGCCAGACCTTATGAACATTGCACTAATTATGTCAGCATAGTGTTTGTCCCCAGACTTTTCCCTTGGGCATCTCCATTTTTTTTTCTTTTGCCACATTTTGTGTTTTATTATTTTTTTCAGGAAGCTCTTGGAGGTGTTATAATTGCTAGCATCTCTCATGTTTAGGAAGGTGTCCCTGTTGCATTGATATTTGGCTCATAATTTGGCTAACTATAATTTTTTTTTAGTAACACTTCCTGGTACTCAAACTGTAGGTATGGATCTGTTTATTTCTGTTATCCAATGTTTCATGATAAATTAGAGGTTTATGTGATTGATCCTATTCTAAGTAATCTTCTCTTCTCTTGGAAACCTGACTTTTAAATAGTCTCCTTAAATCAAAAATAAATAAAATCCTCCACACTTTTATCCTTTAATTTAACCAAAGAAAACACAGAATTATCACATTTAATAGCGAAACATTAGGGGTAATATTCCTAAAATCAAGAACATAGTATGTCCAATACCGGCAGTATATATATTCAACAATGTACTGGAAATTCCTACCACATCCAGTAACAAGAAAAAAGAAAACTGCATAAGGGTTGCAAAGATTAAAAGGAAACCCAAACTCTCATTATTCATGGAAATTATACTGTCTACATTAAAAAAAGTGAATCTATAGCAGATTATTAGTATTACAGAAAGTTCAGCAAGTCTGTGGACATAAGATCAATACCCAGAAATCAATTGTTTTCCTATTCATCATCACCAAAGACATAGCATATGTAAGAGAAAAATATAAATTTTATAATAGCACTGAAAATATAAAACTTAGGAATAAATCTAAGAAAAGCTATTAAGACTACTATGGAGAAAATTATCTTGTCTGAAAGGAATCAATGCCCTGAGGAAATGAAAAGATTTATAAAGCAATATAATGATTCACATTGATTTGCCTCACACTAATCTATAAATGCTATTTCAACCAAAACCCTTACAAGTTATTCTGGGCAACTTTGCAAAGTGTGGCTAAAATCATGGCGGATGCTGAAGAATGAGGTAAAGATCTTACTCTTTCTGATACAGAGACATACCATTAAGTGGTATTGATACAGGAACAGATAACAGGACAAGTGGAGATCATAAACTGGTACCAACCTACATGGGATGCTGATACATGACAGAGCTAGCATTTTATATCCATGGGGTGAAGGGCTACTCAGTAAATGGTACTGGAAAAATTGGTTATTTCTATGGAACAAACAAAAACAAAGAATAAGTTTTATTCCTACCTCTCACCATATACATGGATATATCCACATACATAGATAAGTATCAAAAATATAAAAGGCAAAGTTTAAAAGTTTTTAGAAACAAATACAAAATAGTAAAGTATTACATTGGGCCTAAGAAGGATTTCTTAGACCATACATCTAATAATACACAAGACATAAATGTAAAGATTGGAAAGTGTAACTACATTAAAAGTTAAAATGCTGTTTATAAAAATATATCACTAGAAAGTTAAAAGAAACTCTTGGAAAAGATATTTGAAACATGTAAGTGACATGTATGTATATATCTTATATAAACCTGGATATTTTAAGAATGAAAGCTAGTAGAAAACTGGGACTGTAGCAAGTAAACCAGGACATATGATCAACTTACATATAGCCAACAAAAGATTTTGTCATGGGTTGTGTCCCCCCAAAATACATGTCAACTTGGCTAGGCCATAATTTCCAGTATTGTGTGATTGTCCACCATTTTATCATCTGATGTGATTTTCCTATGTGTTGTAAATCCTACCTCTATAATGTTAATGAGGCAGAGTTAGAGGCAGTTATGTTAATAAGGCAGGATTCAATCTACAAGATTAGGTTTTGTTTTAAGTCAATCTCTTTTGAGATATAAAATAGAGAAGCAAGCAGAGAAACAGGGGGACCTCACCATCAAAAAACAAAAACCAGGGAGAACAGCGCATCCTTTGGACCCGGCGTCCCTGTGCTGAGAAGTTCCTAGGCCAGAGGAAGACTGATGACAAGGACCTTCCCCCAGAGCTGACACAGAGAGAGAGAGAGAGAGAGAGAGAGAGAGAGAGAGAGAGAGCCTTCCCCTGGAGTCAGCATCCTGAATGTGAACTTCTAGCCTCCTAGACTGTGAGAGAAAAAATTTCTTTTTGTTTAAGCCATCCACTTGTGGTATTTCTGTTATAGCAGCACTAGATAACTAAGATTTGTCTTCTCTCTTTTACAAAACAAAAGAAGGCCAAGCAACTCTATTTAAGATGAGAAAGAGGTGCGAACAGGTGATCTGCTGAAAATGAAAGATGAATGGCCAGAAATACATGAGCAGATGCTCAGGCTTATTAGGAATCAAGGAGTTGTATATTAAAGCCATGATGAAATGCCATTTTGCACCCAGAAAGCTTTCAAAAAAAGCCTGATAATACAAAGAATCAAGGATTCGAAGCAACAGAAGCCAAGAATATTTTTTACCACCACTTGGAAGAGCATATCAGTAATACGGTAACATTTAAGTTGCACCTAACTAATGACCAAGCAGTTCCACCCTAACTTGTGCACAGAGAAACAAGATACGTACAAGTATGTACGTGATAACAAAAAAAACACAAAACCACCTAAATGCCTAATTTCAGATTAATTAATTGTGTATGTTGTGCTAAGTTTATACAATGAATGCAATAATAATGAAAATGAATGAACCAGAACTACAGGCTTCAACACACACACACACACACACAACAATGTTGAGTGAAATGAAAACTAATTACAAAAAAATACTCTGAAACCACTGAAAACCATTGAAATAAAAGCCTAAAACCTCCAATATAAATACTATATATTGCATATTATATATGTACATATTACCTATCTACATCTCTCTACATATCTATAGCTCCATCTCTCTCCCTCTACATACCTATAATGTACGCCTAGTAAAAACACACTAAATGCTTGGGAATAGTGAATCCCAAATTTATCTCGTAGGCAAGAGAGCATGAGGTGATCAGAGAAGAATACACAAAGGGCAGTTAACTGTGTTCAGAGAACTTTTTCTTAGGCTAGTTGGTGAAGATACAGTATTCATTTTCTTATACTTTAAATCTTTTGAATGTTGAATAATAAACACTTTAAGAGTGAACTTTTTTAATTCATTTCACATCAGGACATTTCATCATTTTAATTCTTACTATCCCCTAAATCTTGGGAAAAACCAAGTATTTTTGCTTATATATATATGAGATTCTTTTTCTCTAATAAGCAGCAGAAAGAGGCTAGGACTGTGTGATTTGTTTTTCTAAAGGTATGGGTTTAGGCCACCAGAGATTAGTTTATTAGCTGAGGTAAAATTCAAGGCATTAGATTGAAAAATTTTACATCATGTAGCCTAAGTAAAACCAAGTGTCCCTGTTAACTTGAATTAGAATTAGGATTGACGCATGTGCAGTGAATAAGGACAACTGTTAAGAAAACAGGAGAGAAGGATGCAGTTACTAAAGCAAAATGAGAAACACAAGAGGTCAAAAATAACAAATGTTTCAGAGACAGACTACAAATTGGCAATTGAGAGGCCAGTGTTCAAAATTCTTAAGTATCTGGCAGTAGTCTCATGTTTAATTTATATGTAGCAACAATTTCACATCACGTTTATCTAATTCTCCACAAATCCTGATACCCACAGCAGGTGCTTTAGACAAATGGTAATTTAGAGCACAAACTTTCCTCAGCGTGGACTGACCAGATACCACCACCTTCATACACACTCTCCAGAAAAAAATATATTAATAGCAGATTCATTTTGAATAGCGTTCTATATAAGTAACATCAAAATGAAAAATGGCTGTGGCTGTTTTTTCTTTATTAGGATGAAAGGGAGTATCATATATTTGTCTCTAAACATCATGCATCTAATGAGATCATCGAAACGATCCTAGTTTTAATTTCAGAGACAAGAAAATGGAGAATAAATTCACGTAAAAACACTGACACTTAGTAGAATTCTTAGGACTTGAATCAGTTTTACTGATGCCTAGACTAATATTTTTCTTATCATTCCATACTCTTTTCCATTGTGAAGTGAGACACGTATTAAATGCCTTGTACAAGGTGCATTTTAATAGGTTGATTCAATTTTTAATGTAATAAAACATCACACTGGAAATAATAATAGCTTAATGACAATCATGAAGGAAAAAGTTACTTACATAAAGAGAAGACACCTATAAAGCAAAGACATCTATTATTAATCTTCAAGATTAAAAAACTGTAGTAAAATCATATTGAAACACTGGAACAAATAAACAAAATTAGGCAATTTTTCATGTACAGCTGAGAAGACAATCATCTATTATGGTGAATCTATTTGATGTCAAGCCTACTGTCAGAACCAGGGAAAGATAAGACAGCATTCAGCCTAGAGGGAAATATTATGTTTCATAATAATCTCACTTCTTTATCATTGTCTTTGAAGCATAATAAAATATCACATCCATTTCGGAGCTTTCTGGTTCTTTTATTTACAAAATGGTAATCTACCAATTCCCAACACACCCAATTGGCTACTTGCACAGTAATTTTTAGATAAACTAAGAAGTATCCTGAACACAACCACACACTTCAAGGGACAGAGTAGCAGGGGCAGGGCTCTGAGGCCCATGGTTTCAGGGGACCTCTAGGTCAGTTGGCATAATAAAGTTTATTAAGAAAATGTTCTGCATCCCACTTTAGTGAGCGGCAACTAGGGTTTTATAAGCTCACAAGTGGCCATCTAAGATGCAACAATTGGTCCCAATCCACCTGGAGTAAAGGAGAATGAAGGACACCAAAGACACAAGAAAATATTAGCTAGCCCAAGAGACAAAAAGGGTCACATAAACCAGAGAGAGACTGCATCAGCCTTAGATCAGAAGAACTAGATGGTGCCTGGCTACCACCAATCACCACACTGACAGGGAACACAACAGAGAGTCCCTGATGAAGGAGAAAAGTGCAGAACTCAAATTCTAGTGAAAAGACCAGACTTAATGGTCTGACTGAGACTGGAGGAACCCCAGAAGACATGGTCCCTCGACTCTGTTAACCCAAAAATAAAACCATTCCTGAAGCCAACTCTTCAGACGAAGATTAGACTGGAGTGTAAGACATAAAATGATACTCGTGAAGACTGTGCTTCTTAGTTCTAGTAGATAAAAAACACGAGACTAAATGGGTAGTTCCTGTCCAGAGGCAAGATGAGAAGGCAAAGAGACAGGAGCTGGTTGAATGGACACGGGAAATCAGGGGTGGAAAGAAGGAGTGTGCTGTCACATTATAGGGATAGCAACTAGGGTCACATAACAATGTGTGTATAAATTTTCATATGAGAAATTAACTTTTGCTGTAAACTTTAACCTAAAGCGCACACAGACAGACACACACACACAAAAAATACAGAAAGGTTAAAAGTAAACAGATGGGGAAAAAGATATACCATGTTAAATAATATCCAATTGAAAACTGGTGTTGCTTTTACCAATAGCAGACAAAAGAGACTTTAAGGCTGGAACTTAATACTAGAAGTAAAGAAGGACATTTTAGACGCACGAGAGGTTTGATTTGGCAGGAAAGTTAATTTTTAAATTACATGAACCTAAAAAAAAAAAAAATTTTTTTTTTAATAAAGTAACTTCAAAATATATAAAGCAAATATTGGAAGAAAAACAAGGATAAACTTCAAAATCATAATAAACCAAAACCAAACTGTTACAAAAAAAAATCTTTAGATAAAAAGTTTTCAAGTTATTTTAGATCAGTTTTTTTTTAACATTGGTTAGTGAAAAATTATCAAAATTTCCATTTAAAATAACTTAGCATTTCTAACATAGTTTGGAGCTCAGAGTGATTTAATATTTATAAAAGAACAAAAGCAATACCTGGCTTCCTCCAGCTAAGACTCTCCCACAGCAGTGCTCAGGCACTGGGTGCTGAGTATTACATAGGCCTGCTGCTGTGAGCCTGTTATGGGGCACTACAAACTAGCCCAGCTGAAGACTAGCAGTATTTAAAACTGTCAGCACCTGAAAGATGCAAAGAGTCATTTGTGTAATCAAATCTGATAGCCCTGAACTCATGCACTGGATTACACACCTTTATTTCCTTTTAGTTAAAAAAAATGCTAAATAGGCAAACAGAACCACTATCTATGAAACAGACACAGCATAGCCAAAGAGATCTGGAGCAAACCTGCAACTTAATAGCAGGGGGACTGCAGACAAGCTACTTACTCAGTTACTAACTCTCAGTTTTTCAGACTAAAAACTGGATTTTAAAAACAACTTCTATAGTCCAGAGCAAAAGAGAAAAAGGAAACCAAAGACTCAAGGAAGAAATTAGTCCACAAGACAAAGAGTCTATATGAACTATGGCTTCATCTACCCTGAGACCAGAAGAACTAGATAGTGCCTGGCTACCAATACCAACCATTCTAAGCAGGGCCACAGTAGATGGACCTGATAGAATGGGCAAAAAATGTGGAAGAGAAGAACCTCAAATTCCTAAAAAACAAACCAACCAACCACCACCACCACCAAAAACAACAACATCACACACATGAAAAAACACAGACCTACCTGACTGGTTGACATTGGATGACTCCTTAAAATACTCTTCAAACCTTGAACTGAAATTAACCCAAGTTGGGGCAGATTAATTAGTAAGCACGGTATGCACTGACGAACAGTAAGCAAGGTAAAACAGGCTTAATCGTGTTTTCTTACTAACCTGTACTACGCAATTTCACCTGGGTTTACTTACTAACCTGCAGTGCACAATTTCACCTGGTTGCAGTTGGCGATATGCCTCTTCAATCTTTCCCAAACTAGAACAGTTCCCAGCGGCCCTGCTTCTTCTGTTCTTCTTCATAATAAATCCTTTGTAGGAAACAACTAGGTGCACTGTAGAAAATCTACACTGTGGGTACATCTATTTCCTCATGTCAAACATTTATGGTAGACGCATCATAGAGGCTATATTATGGATCCCCCACTGAGCCCAGTTCCAGAAGTCACGTAGTATCAGGCCATGCCTGGCAGAGCTAAGCTTGCCCATGTGGCAAAGGGCACATTTTACCATTTTTAATGACTATGTTGTATGGGGTAATACTTTCAGACCTAATTAGTATCATGTTCCCCAACAGTATTTTATACAATGGTATCAGTCTTTATCGGTAACAATGATCCTCATCTGAGATTCTACATTGGGTTTTATAAAACAGGGATTTTCTAGTTGTATCATTTTCCCCACATTTTGTCATACATTTTTTCTGTAAAGAAAAAGTTTTCCAATTCTTTCTTTCTCTTTGCCCCTTCTGTCTCCCTCTAGATAGTTAGATAAATAGGTGACAGACAGATAGGTAAATGTGTATGCCTAAGCAGCCTCTGTTATAAATTAATAAGTAAACACAGTTAAGCCTGTGTGTACATTGCTTATTGGGTAATCCTTCCCTGCTCGCCAAGGTCACCTTGTAGCTAAATAACAAATTGGCTCATAAAATAATGAATATCACCTGTTAGTACTGTACTCCTTTAAAAAAATCACCTATATGAGACCAAATGGTCAACAATTACTTTAAAATAAAGATGAGAATGTAAGGGTACAGGGAAACTACATTAATGGAAACAAAAGAACCAGAATGGAAATCAGGAGAATGTTCATACATTGTGAAAAATGTAACCAATGTTACTGAAAATTTTGGGTAGAAATTGTTGAACAGAAAGGTAAACTCCTTTCTAAACCTCCACAAAAAAACACAATATTATTAAAAAAAAAAAAGAAAAGAAAAGAACTTCTAGAAGTTGTTGCAGTAACTCAATGAGCTAATATGTGTGAAGCACTTATACCAGAGCTTGGCACAAAAATAGCAGTCCATATGAAAGTATCAGAGGCTGTCTTTGTTTCCTGGGGCTGCCATACAAAATACTACAAAGTGGCTGGCTTTAAAGAACAGAAGCATATTTTCTCACAGTTCTGGAGGCTAGAAATCCAAATCAGGGTCTTGGCTGTGTAGATTCCTTCTGAAGGCTCTGAGAGAACAACTGTTCCATGGGTCTCTTCTAGTTTCTGGTGACCGCCAGTGATGCCTGGTATTCCCTGGTGTGTAGATAGATCCTCACATGCTGTCTTCCTTCTCTATGTAACCCCATTTCTGAGTCTGTCCCCATCTCATTTATAAAACGCTACTCAGAAGTGATCAGATTAAGACCCACACTACTCCGGTATGACTTGGTTAATCTAATTGACCAACATCTGCAAATCACAGTTCCCCAAATAAGATCAAACTCACCTGTGCAGGGGCTAGGATTTCAATATTATCTTTTTGAGTGACAATTCAATCTGTAACAGAGGCCATTTAGGCATGCATTATCTATGTACTATGTATGTATGTATGTATATATGTATGTATCTATCTGTCACCTATTTAAGTATACATAGAGAAAGGCAAAGAGAAAGAATTGGAGAATCTTTTCTTTACAGAAAAATGTAAGACAAAACATGGTGAAAATGATACAACTAGAAAATCCCTGTTTTATAAAACCCAGTGTAAAACCTCAGACAAGGATCACTGTTACTAATGAAGGCTAATACCATTGTATAAAATACTGTTGAGGAACACATTAATTAGGTTGCAAAGTATTACCCCATATAACATAAAAAAAAAAGTGATTAAAAATGGTAAAACATGCCCTTTGCCACATGGGAAGCTTAGCTCTGCCAAGCATGGCCTGACATTATGTGACTTCTGGAACAGAGCTCAGTGGGGAATCCATAGCATAGCCTCTGTGATGCTCCTACCATAAACGCTTGACATGAGGAAACATATGTACCCACAATGTGGATTTTCTACAGTGCACCTAGCTTGTTTCCTACAAAGGATTTATTATGAAGAAGAACAGAAGAAGTAGGGCCACTAGGAACTATTCTAGGTTGGGGAAGACTGAAGAGACATATTGCCAATTGCAATATGTAAACTTGAATGGATCTTCAACCCAGGGAGAAAAAGAATAGTTTTTGGACCATTGTGGAAATGTGATTCTAAACTGTATGTTGAACGATGTTATTAGAAACCATCATTTCATAACACACCACTGCATGGTATGGTAATTGGTGGCTGGAGAACAGCCTTGGTTTGAAGTGGCATACTGAAGCATTTAGGGGTGATGTGTTGTGATATCTGTACTATTTTGAGATAGTTTAGCAAAACAGGAAGATGGAGCACAGGTGGGACGGCATCAAGAGTTGATGAAGACAGGTGAAGAGTGTACAGGTGTTCGTTATCCTATTTCAACTTTTCTGAGAGTTTGAAAATTTTCAAAATAAAATTTTTTCAGACCAGACTTAATGGTGTGACTGAGACTGGAAGAACCCCTGAAGGCATGGCCCCTGGATATTATGTTAACCCACAACTAAAACCGTCCCCAGAGACCACTCTTCATACAAAGATTAGACTGGGCTATAAAACATAAAATCATACTCGTGAAGAGTACGCTTCTTAGTTCAAGCAGATACAGGAGACTAAATGGGCGGCTCCTGTCCAGAGGTAGGATGAGACGGCAGGAAGAGACAGGAGCTGGTTCGATGAACATGGGAAACTCAGGGTGGAAGAGGGGGAGTGTGCTATCACATTGCAGGGATTGCAACTTGTATCACATGATAATATGTGCATTAAATTGTGTATGAGGGATTAACTTGAGCTGTAAACTTTCACCTAAAATACAATTAAAAAAAAGGTCATACAGCTAATAGAGTATCTCACCTGAGGCGCCTATCACTTTTTAGGGACAGGAAACCTTTCTTCAAACAAAATTCTACCAATGATAAAACAGAAGAAAAAGAGGTATGCTGGTTGAAGCAACAGAAGGGCCTGCCAGCCTTCCCCGACTCCCAGTACAGCTTGAAAACCATTGTATTAGACTATGGGCTGCTTCTCTAGCAAACAGAAACATCATTGTGAAACCTGGAAAGATCTCCAGGAGAATATCATTCATTCTCAGGGAGTTCATTACTCTTTTCTGTTCTGGCCAGATAAATCCCTTTTATTAAAACATGTATTCTTTTGATCACAAAAAATATTTTTTTTTCAAAACAAATTATAATTAAAATAATTTCTTTCTGGTGAAAATGGCCATGAGCAGAAAAACACAGGTCTTTGTGGTAGA
Source organism: Loxodonta africana (assembly GCF_030014295.1). Lineage (NCBI taxonomy): Eukaryota > Metazoa > Chordata > Mammalia > Proboscidea > Elephantidae > Loxodonta > Loxodonta africana. The sequence goes on from NC_087352.1 coordinate 38,607,422, forward strand.
CAGAGTTCTAAAGTGGTCCTCAAGTTTCCCGCCCCTTGGTGTATACACTGGCATGATCCTCTTCCCAAGAGTGTGGGCATGACTTGTGAATAGGATATCACTCCTATGATTAAGCTGTTATGTGGTAAAGGTACAGGCATTTCTCACATGTAATAAAGGTGCTTGATCAATTCACTTTCAGTTACATATAAAGAGCCATGTTATCCTGGTTGGTCGGACCTACTCAGGTGAATCCAAGAAGATCTAGTGGTCAGAGACCATAATTCAAAATGTGGGGAAAATAACATGTAACTAGAAAATCCCTGTTTTGTAAAACTCACTGAATTATGGTGTTGGATAAGACTATTGAATATACTATGGAGTGCCAGAAGAACGAACACATCTGTCTCGGAAGGAGGAGAGCCAGAGTACTCCTTAGAAGTAAGGATGGTGAGACTTCCTCTCACATACTTTGGACATTTTATCAGGATAAACCAGTCCCTGGAGAAGGACATCATGCTTGGTAAAGTAGAGGGTCAGTGAAAAAGAAAAGACCCTCAATTAGATGGACTGACACAGTGGCTGCAACAATGGGCTCAAACACAGCAACGATTGTGAGGACGGTGCAGGACTAGGCAGTGTTTCCTTCTGTTGTACACAGGGTTGCTATGAGTCGCAACCCACTGAAAGCACCTAACAACAAGTGGTCAGGGGCAGGAGATTAGAAGCCGCAGAAATGCTCTCCTGTTGGAATGGAAAAAGCAATGGGCCATCCAGGAGCAGGTGGCCTCTAGGAGCCGAGGAGCTCATTTCTACATTTGCAAGGAACTAATCCTGCCAACAAGTGAGCCAGGAGGAGGTCCCAGAACCTCAAGTGAGATCTCAGTTCTGGTGGACAACTTGATTGTAGCCTCATGAGACCCTGAGCTGAGGACCAAGCTAACCTGTGCTCAGAACCCTTACCTATGGAAACTGGGAGGTAATATATGCACACTGTTTTGAGCTGCTACATTATTTGGTAATTAGTAACAGAGTACAGAAAATGTATGTAGGCTGGAAGGCAGGAGATTGAGTTTCTATTTCTTATTCCCAACAATTACCAGATAAGTGATATGAGGCAAATATTTACTACACAGGTTTCCTCATCTATAAAGTTCAAAAGCTAAATTAGAATATTTCAAAAGTTCCTCCTAAGTGCTGCCACATTCATTAAAACATTTTTTGAGTGCTAACTGCTTGTCTGGCACAACGATAGGCACTAGTTGACATATGTGAATTACTTAATCAGTTTACCAGGACTTGCAGTCTCATTATAGAAAAAAACTTACAGTTGCAATATATTATAATTCTATGAATAAGAATATGTAATGAAAGCTAAAAAATGTAACACTTTACCCCAGATTTTTAGACTCTATGTGGTGATATCTTTCTCCTCAAGCAATAGAACATAAGTTAAAACAAGTATTTGCTTCAAATTTACATATCAAAATGATCATTATCAGTTATTAATAAACAATTGATCTTCATAAACTTCAGTAACATAAAATTTAATTAACTTCATAAGGTGTCTTAGTCATCTAGCACTACTTTAACAAAAATACCACAAGTGGATAGCTTTAACAAAGACATTTATTCTCTCACAGTCTAGGAGGCTAGAAGTCTAAATTCAGGGTATCAATTCTAAGGGAAGGCTTTCACTCTGTCAGCTCTTGGGGAAGATCCTTGTCATTAATCTTCCCCAGTGAGGAGCTTCTCAGTGCAGGGATCCTGGGTCCAAAGGTCATGCTATTCTCCTGGCTCTTGCTTCTTGGTGGTATGAGCTCTCCCTATCTCTGTTCCCTTCTTTCTTTTATATCTCAAAAGAGATTGGTTTAAAACAAAACCTAACCTTGTAGATTGAGTCCTGCCTCATTAACATAACTACTTCTAGTCTTGCCTCATGAACATCATAGAAATAGAATTTACAATGCATGGGAAAATCACATTAGATGGCAAAATACTGGACAATCACACAATATTGGGAACCAAGCCCTTGCCAAGTTGACACACATTTTGGGGGGACAGCATTCAATCCATAACATAAGGTAACAGATCTTCCAAATAAATCTAGCCAGTTAACATCTGTACTAATGATTGACTCTACCGATCTTACCGTTTCTGTATATAACCTGTTATGCTGAAGTATTCAGAGATTACAACTATTCTAGAAATAAATTACTTCATTGTAGTCTTAATTAGAGGATCCCTGATAGCACAATGGTTAAGCTGTCAGCTCTCACCTGAAAGGTGGGCAGTTCAAACCCACCCTGTAGCCCCATGGGAGAAAGACCTGGCAATCTGCTGCTGTAAAAGTTTACAGACTAAAAAACCCCATGGGGCAATTCTATTCTTTTGCATGGGGTCACTATGAGTGGAAGTCAACTTGATGGCATCTAAAAACAACAGTCTTAATCAAACTATTCTTTATAGCACATAATCTTTTTAGTTCTCTTCCATAAACAGAGAAAAAATGTTCACCAAAATTAGAAAATGAATAACTTTTCTAAAAGATGTTAAATTCAAAGATATTCGCTGATCAAATCTATAATGAAGGTTTCATAACAGCTGCCTAATACTGAGCATCTTCTCTTGCCAGAGGATTTGTACATTATTCCTAATAACCCAACAATTCCACAGAGTAATTAATCTGACCCCATATTACCAACCCAAACCCATTGCTGTTGAGTCGATTCCTACACATAATGACCCTAGAGGACAGAGTAGAACTGCCCCATAGGGTTTCCAAGGAGCACCTAGTGGATCCGAACTGCCGACCTTTTCCTTAGCAGCTGTAGCTCTTAACCACTACGTCCCCAGGGTTTCTGACCCCATATTAGTTATGCAGAAACAGAGAAATTGTACATATACATCTGACCTCAAAGCCTGTCTTCTTACTATTCCATATAGCTGTATTCCACAAGCCACAAGCTTTGGTAGGTACATAACCACCAGCCACACACAGTCGGTGCCCTCAAGGGACTCAAAGAAGCAAAATAAACAATTTCATTACAATAACTGATAAACATAAAAGGAATACTGATAACACAAATGAAGGAATGAATTTCCTATTAAGAAAATTATTTGTGACTCATTTATTTGTATCTAATTAGCTAAATCTTTTGAAGTATTGTTTACATCAGTGCATCTTGTGAATTTAGAGAAATTTAATTTATATGGTATGAATGCTATTGACTTTAATTAGAATCAAGTCTGTTTAATGGAAATCAATTTGTTTATAAATGTGTTCTTTCTGAGACACAGGGGCTCTATGTAAATGCATGAAAATTCAATATTTTAAAACATGTTTTGACACAAAAAAAATCACTACCTTTTTAAACACACAAAATTACACATGTCAAATTTCACCATAATTCTAAGCTGAAAGATATTCCATACAGTTAGGATTTGTAACCAATTCATTAAAAGTTAGTGGATACAAGCTGATAAATGAAGCTGAAGATAAAATGTCTAGTTATAATCAAAAAAGCTTGTCAACATATGCAGAAAACGGTACAGGTAGAACCTCTTTCATTTTTCAAAAATTTTAATGTATTTTGGCATTTTTCTTTATCTTAGCAATAGATAAAATGTTGGTGGCCAAATATTTATCTAGGTTAAATATTATTAAAATGATTGTTTGATATTTCTGCTTTCATTGTAGGAATAAAGCTTTCTTCAGTACATCCTTATAGTACTTGAAAGTGGGAAAATGGCAAAGCTTTGAAACACACAAACAAAAATAATTAAGCTGCCAGAATTAAAGAGAAATAAATCAACAACTATTTCTTGGGATTTTAACATTTTTCCTCAGTAATTAATAGAAAACATCAGCAAAAATCAGTGTGGATACAGAATTGAAAAAAGCTACCACACAACTTGACCTAACTGACATCTCCAGCACACTATACCCAAAACTTATACATCACATGTTCTTTTCAAGTCTCAGTGAATGTTCCTTAAGGTATTTCACATCTCGGAACATGAAAACAAATCTCAATAAATTTCAAAGTACTGCAATCACACGGAGCATCTTTTGTAACTACAATAAAATTAAGTTAGAAATAAAGGCAAGATAAATAGAAATCTTCCAAGTACTCACAAATAAAGCAACACAATTATAAATAAAAGATGGGTCAAAGGAGAAATCACACAGGGAATCAGAAAATAGTTTAAAATGTAAAAATTAAGGCACAATTCCCCATATGCTACTCCAACTGGAAAATAAATAAATCAAATATCACCGGTTACAGTAGCACATAGCATAACATACTTGGGAGGAAAAAATACCAAAATCCAGGCAAGATCTCTATGCTGAAAACTACAAATCATCTCTAAGAGAAATAAAAGAAGATCTAACAAATCTGTCCTGGAAGAAGTACAGACAAAACACTCCTAAGAAGCAAGGATGGCAAGGTTTCATCTCATGTACTTTGGACATTTTATCAGGAGGCAGCAGTCCCTGGAGAAGGACATCATGGTTGGTAAAGTAGAGGATCAGAGAAAAAGAGGAAGACCCTCAATGAGATGGGTTGACACAGTGGCTGCAACAATGGGCTCAAACATAGCAAAGACTGTGAGGATGGCACAGGACTAGGGAGTGTTTTGTTCTGGTGTATGCAGGGTTGCTGTGAGTTGGAAATGACTAGACAGCACCTAATGACAACAAAGGAAATGTGGAGATATAGCATTTATTGATCTACAGATTCAACACCATTATAATAGAAATCCTAACAGGTTTTTTTTTTAGTAGAAATTGACAAGGTGATTCTAAAATTAATATGGAAGTTCAAATGACCTATAACAACTGAAAAAAAAAACTTTTAAAAAGAACTGGAATTCTAACACATTGCTGGAAATCATGTAAAACGGTAAAACCAATTTTGACAACTCTTTGGAAGTCCCTCTGAAAGTTAAGCATACCTGATGGCCAGCAATTCTTCTGGGTACATACTGAGGAGATGACTGCAGTAGACAGCTGAGCAGTAAGGCACAGCTCAAACAGAGATGGAGGAAAGGGGTTCAGATTCCTAACTTATTTAGCAGCAAAAATTGTGTGTTGCTGGGGCCACCTAAGCTTTTACAGTTACTTATTTTGAGCATAATGGTTAAGCCACATGCACTCTATTTATATCATAGACTCAGGGTCTTAGCTTTATAGTGTGCTCTTACAGTAGGTGGAGCCGTGGTGGTGTAGTGGTTGTGTGTTCAGCCATTCACCAGTTGGAATCCATCAGCCGCTCCTTGAAAACTCTTAGGCAGTTCTATTCTGTCATACAGGGTCACTATGAGTTGGAATCAACTCAATGGTAATAGGTTTGGTTTACAGTGAGTGCTATAACTTAGTTTTTCTTATTTAAAATCACCTTCCTAAATACATTAGTTCTTCCTAGAGATTACAGCCGGCTCAGAACACAAAGAGGGAAGACCAATCTCTGTATGAGTGCCTCAGCATATGAAAGGCTGAATAAGCACAAATATGTATTTGTCTTAAAAACTTTTACCATACCCTACCCCAAAAGTTTTCACAAAGGACTAGATGTATATACTCTTAAGTAAATAAATCTGATTGGATTATATTAAGATATACAATTATTCACCAAAAACCACTAGATATTCAATGATGAATACAAAAGGCTTGACTCTCAAAGAGCTGATTATCTCTCCAGACCAGTTAAATATAAAAGAATACAGCTGCTGTATTTTAGGTATACACAGAAAGTTATAGAACCACAAATAATCCATTGCACTTTGGTCAATTGCATTTATTTCCAATTATTTTAAGTCATTTAAAGTGACTGAAGAAAGAATATGCTAATTCATGTCTCTTGCATAATAACATAACACATTCCATATGCCCACAAGTCATATTCATGTTAAAATGCTTAATTCCCTTACCTAAAAGAACTTCAACAACCAGATCTAAACAAAACTGACTTGCTTGGATGAGTGGTATTTACAGTCTCTTGCTGCTTGAAAACACATATGCACACTTACACACATTCTGTCTTTCTCACTCTTACTCTCTCACACACACACATATACACATAAAAGGATTTCTGATGGTTCCTCCAACTTCCTCCATCCCACTCCAGACCTGAATATCTGCTGGTACCCATTAAAAAACCCATTCCTGTTGAGTGGATTCTGACTCATAGCAACCCTATATGACAGAGTAGAACTGCCCCATACAGTTTCCAAGGAGCATCTGGTGGATTCGAACTGCTGACCTTTTGGTTAGCAGCCATAGCACTTAACCACTACGCCACCAGGGTTTCATCTGCTGGTAGTCAAGTGTTTATATCATAAAGCATAAAAACCAATAAACAAGGAATTATAAAAAGGAGAGAATCTCCTTGATTTTCAAACTGACAAGGTCTAAGAAAGAGGGAAATGAAGCAGTCTACTTCACTAAGGATGTAAATGAACAAATTTTAAAACTCAGTATAACTTAAACTTAACTACTTGTACTGGTTACTGAAGTAAAAATAATTCTGTCCATAGGTATTATATGCTAACATGAGCTTCCCACATTAGTCATTTAAATTAAACAATTACTGAAGTTCCTTTCTTGCAGCTGTCAGGTTAATGATTATATTTGCATAATATGAATCCATTCCATTTTTATACTTTTCTGGTTAGATAATGTCTAGCATCATATTTTTATTCAATTAGACTGAATGGAAAGTCTGTTGGCATAATGCTAGACATGGTTTATTCTGTATTAGAGAAGACATGACAAACCACACGAAAAATAGTTGTTTTTTTTTTTCCTGGAAGATAATGAGAAAACAATTGAAATGGCTGAAAAGCAAGCAGTCAAATCTAATTTTGAGTTACCATTGGAACCGTGTTATTAATGAGCATTATAATGTAGTGTATAATTTAAAACAAATTTAAAGCAATTTTCATATAACACAGAGGACTGAGTGTTTGGTTTCAGTTACTAACAATTTTCTTTTGGAAGAGCACAAGATGTTGGGTCACTGTAACTAAACATGTGACACTTTTTTTGAAAAAGCAGTGTACTTGCTACTGTTATTCCTCCTTGTTTCTTTTAGAATATCACTTTTCAAAGTGACTGTCACTTTTCTGAGTGATTGTTTTTTCTTGTTTGTTCCCCAAATTGCAGGCATCGAAATTGATGGTTTCTCACAAAACTGCTCTCTCAAAAGTCAGTGCACACTTCTACAAATATTTAAATGGCACTGAAATTTGATTGTTGTAAGCAATTCTATCTCAACAAATATCTTAAAGGCATAGACAATAGTAATTGAAAGGAAAATATTAAGTTATTAAGAAAAATATTATCTGACTTATTAAATAAGCTATTTGAAAGGGTAAATACATTCTGACCAGAGAACTGGCAGGGAAAACTTCTATTTTCGCATTTTTATAAAATAAGGAAATGCTCATTTTACAGTTAGCAGATGTTCTCCCGTGCAGGATCATAAACGTAGAATATCTTACTATGTAGACTGATATTGAGAACACTGCCAATACTTGTTGATAAATGCCCTTCTATCCCCAGGGTTTTGACTACAAAAGTGGGAGAAGAGATCAGAGATCTCTGTTCAAGGAACATGGTGGACTCTATTCAAAATTTTAGTGGAAATTTTATGAGATGATCTTTTTTTTTTAATTTTTATTGTGCTTTAAGTGAAAGTTTACAAATCAAGTCAGTATCTCATACAAAAATTTATACACACCTTGCTATATACTCCTAATTGCTCTCTGCCTAATGAAACAGCACACTCCTTCCCTCCACTCTCTCTTTTTGTGTCCATTTGGCCAGCTTCTGACCCCCTCTGCCCTCTCAACTTCTCTCCAGACAGGAGCTGCCCACATAGCCTCATGTGTCCACTTGATCCAAGAAGCTCACTCTCCACCAGTATCATTTTCTACCCCATCCCATAGTCCAGTCCAATTCCTATCTGAAGAGTTGGCTTTGGGAATGGTTCCTGTCTTGGACTAACAGAAGGTCTAGGGATCATGACCTCTGGGGTCCTTCGAGTCTCAGTGAGACCATTAAGTCTGGTCTTTTTGCGAGAATTTGAGGTCTGCATCCCACTGCTCTCCTGCTCCCTTAAGGGTTCTCTATTGTGTTCCCTGTCAGGGCAGTCATCAGTTGTAGCCGGGCACCATCTAGTTCTTCTGGATGAGACAATCTTTTAAAAGGACACATAAATGCTGTCATCCTAATAATGCTATTTCATTGAGAATGAGAACACTATGGCCAAGTAAGGGGGAAAAACAGACAAATGGGTGATGCTCATGGTCTTAAAACAGTGAAGGGACTTCATGAGAAGAAATGTGAATAAAATCATGAAAAGGGGGAAAAGACTGTAAACTAAAATGACCTATGTGCTGGATTTATTAAGGCAGATTTGGTAATGAGAAAATTATATAATGAATATAATTATATAACATATAATAAAGAAGTAACATTATACAGTAAAGAAGTAACATAAGGAGCGAGGAAAATACTGAACTTATCTTTGATTAGAAATTCTCTCCTGTCTTACTTTGCTAGGGCTGCCACAACAGAAATACCATAAACTGGGTGGTATATATAAGAACTCATTAAAGAACAGAATCTATTTCCTCACATTTATTTTCTCTTTGGCTAGAAGTCCAAATCAGGGTCTAGGCCACGTCAATTCTTTCTGTGGGACTTTCTCCTAGTTTCTGAACACTGACAGCAGTTCCTGGCACTCCTTTGCCAAAATGCTCACATGGTGTCCATCTTCCCCCGTGTGTCCCTGTGTTTATTCAGGTCTTTTTATCATTCAGAAGTGATGAGGTTTAGGATCCACCCTACTCTGATATGGCCTTATTAACATAACAAAAGGAACCCCCCATTTACAAACAGGATCCATGCACAGGTATAGGGGCCAAGACGTCAACACGCATTTTGGAGGGACACAATTTAATTCATAACACCTCCTCTTCTAGCAATAAAAAAGTGTCTAAGATAAGCAGAAGAAAAGTAAAATTCTACCTATTCCCATTTTATCATAAACCAAAGGAACTGGAAATGGCTGACTTGATTCATCTCAAATAATTTAAAATAACTTCCATGCAATTTCCTATGAACCAAATACTTTTGTTGAATGATACTACAGTTTAACTATATAACCTGGGAAAAATATCAAGGCCCAATAAATGATCAGATAGAAAGTTAACACATTTTCAAGTATTTATACCTCAAACAAGAAAAAGATATTCTTTGGTTTCCTTATCAAATTATAGGAGGGACATAAGTTTTGAGTTCATTAGTGGCCAACTAAGAAACTAAATTCAGGATATATTTCAAAGGTCACAGCTTAAATGAACAGAAAACTAAGAAACCAGCAGTTTATGCCTGATGAGTTATCATTACCCCACAAAACTACTGCCTGACTGGGCTTGGCCCTTCAATGAAAAGTTCATTTATGAAATCTAAACATCCTTAAGAAATAAAAGGTTACACTTATTCATGGCTCTTAACATCTGTAAGTATCCTTCACTTAAGAAAATCTCAAGTGGGAAAATTAACCAATAAATTAACTCATTTATTTTTAAAATACAGCAAAACCTGCAAAGGCTGGAACCTGTGTAAGGTGGAAATTTGTCAGAGAAGGAAAACTCAAATATTTTCCACTAAAATGAACAATGAAAAAGTGGTAGGACTGCACCCTGTCAAAGGCAGGAAATTTGCGAGGCCCAGAAAAAAAGCCAGTCCTGTTGAGTTCCAGCTCTCACCGGTTTCACTGTATCTCTCAGTAACTTACTTACCTTTGTTCTGTTAAAGACTAACCCACTGCCATCGAGTCGACTCTGACTTATAGCAGCCCTACAGGACAGAGCAGAACTGCCCCATAGGGTTTCCAAGGAGTGACTGGTGGATCTGAACTGCCAACCTTTTGGTTAGCAGCTGAGTTCTTAACCACTGCACCACCAGGGTCTAGCAAAAAACTAAAAGGTAAAAAACACTGACTTTTCACAAATGCCACTGTATAGCACAATACTGATTTTCTGCTCAGTCAAAATAAAGAGGGAAATGTTAAGATGGTAATATTCGCACTTGTCTTCATCAATTTAGAGCTATGCATAAGACCCACCGAAAAACTTAGTGTTTTTATCACTCCATGTCATTATCTTCCATCAAAAATATTTTACATGTATCTGGACACTTAATTTTCTTATTAACTTTGAATATCTAGTACTGACTCTCTGTGAGATTCCTGATAATAAACATAAGCTAAAAAAAAAAAAAAATTTTTTTTTTTTTTTTAGTAAAACAGCTACCATGGCAACCAAGCTTCTTGGGCACTGGTTCTCAGGTTCTCAAAGCGTGTTCCATGGACCAGCAGTTTTTGCACCACTTGGGAACATGTTAGGAAGACAAATTATGAATCAAAAACTGGAGATGGAGCTCCATCAACTTGTGTTTTAGCAAAGCCTCCTGCAATTCAAGGGCACACTGAAGAGGGGGGTCCAGTGCTTTAAGGCTATCTTTTAGACTAGGGTGACTTCTTATTCCTCATGGTTCTCCAACCACTGTTGACTCAAAGCAGTATCTGCTATCCATGTCCTGCTAACAACCACACTTTACCTGTTCAAGGCCTAAGCTCAGCTTCAGATGCAGATAGATTTAGAAAACTTTTTTTCTTTTCTTTTTGTATATATGCAATAGTATTACACAAAAGAAAGCATACCAGACACACAAGGTGTTTTTGCTATTAAGATGCAACTGATGTTTGCCCAAGAAGCCCAGGAAGCACAGTGGTTAAGTGCTTGGCTGCTAATCGAAAGGCTGGTGGTTCAAACTCACCAGTGGCTCAGGGAAAAAGACGTGCCAGTCTACTTCAGCAAAACCCGCAGCCTTGGAAACCCTGTGGGGCAGTTCTACTCTGTCCTGTAGGGTTGCTATCAGTCGGAGTCCAATCAACATCATCTGGGGGTAATGTCTGCCCAGTACTTAAAATGTAAATGATACTTGTTCAATAACTAGGAAGATAAGGATATACAATAGGCAACATAGTAGTAGATAGTGTGCTTTGGAATCAGAGTCCTGGGCTCTACTGTTTATTAATGGCATGATCTTGTTCAGTTTATTATACCTTTGGGACATCAATTTAGTAATAATTTGAGTACTTTTTATATGATCACATGCATAATTTTGTTTTATCCTTACAACAACACCATGAATTACCATAATAATTCTCTCCCGATAGATGAGTGATGGTTAATAGACTTGCCCAAAGCACTCTGCTGGAAAGTACCAGAGGCAAGATTCAGTCTTAGGCCTCTCTGAGTCCAAATTTGGTATGTTTCAGCTATAAAAACGAGATGATGTATGTAAAGTCCCTAACTCATCACTGTTAAACAAAACTTCAGGGAATTGTGAAAGGTGACATGTCTAATTAATAATAATGAAGTTTAAGAAGAAGAGATTTTGTTATAGTTTCGATTGTCACTGAAGATTCCATGGAAGAAGGGGACATTAATACCAAGCCTTAAATGTTAGATATGTTAGATTTTAATGAGCTGAAGAAGAGAGGTCTTTTTCTCTGTAGCAATAATAACTTGAGCAGAGGCTGGTTAAGTACAACCAAAAACCTCATGGGATTTGGTTTCTTGGTTTGGAGGTTTAGGACTGTGGTTTTATGGGACATCCCAGTTAACTTGCCTAATAACATGTTTAGTGCTTTCGTTCTACCTCCTAGTTCGTTGTGTAGTGCCTGGGATTTTAAAAGCTTGCAAGCAGCCATCCATGGTACAACAATTGGTCTCTATTTGCCTGATGCAACACAGGAAGTGAGAGAGTCAGGCATAGGATATGGATATGTAATCTGTGGCTGATTACCTCCATGAACAACTACCTCCTTTGCCATGAGACCAGAAGAACTGGATGGCACCTGGCTACCACTGCTGAACATTTGGATCAAAGATTCTATAGAAGAATCCTGATCAAGAGGCAGAGACTACAGACCAGAATTTCTAATTCTCATGGAACCCAGACTTTCTGGAGCCATTGGGGCTGGACAACCCACTGAAACTACTGCCCCGAGACAATCTTTAAAAATCTAAGCCAAAAATATCTCCTGAAGTCTTCTTAAAACCAAACAATAGTGTAGCTGAAGAGTTTAGCTTTAGTAAAAATTATCTGCCTTGAGCATTATTCTCCTTTAAGAACTATCTATATGGGATCAAAGTGAAAGCAGCAACTCAAAAGATTAGATGGTAACTTTAGGTGGCTGTGAGTTTATGTTAATGGGGGAGGAACAACTAAGAAAAGGAGGGTGAGAATGGTTGCACAACTCAAAGAATGTAATCAATGTCACTGAATGGTACACGTAGAAACTGTTGAATTGGTACATGTTTTGCTGTGTATACTGTCAACAAGCACAAAATTAAAAAAAATATACAATCATATGATACAGAAATTGATTTGATGGCAGTGGGTTTGAGTGTTTATATACCTTTAAAAAACAGTAACTTGAGCAAAGATGTAAAGGAAGAAAAATACAAGGAGTATGTGGAGCAGGAGGAACTTTGATAGCACAGGTGGTTAGGTACTCAGTTCAATTAGCAGTTCGGACCCACCACGGACTTCATGGGAGAAAAGACCTTGCGATCTGCTCCAGTAAGGATTATAGCCTAGAAAACCTACGGAGCAGTTCCACTTTGTTCTACAGGGTCACTACGGGTCGTAATCCACTTGATGGCAACAGATTTGGCTTTTATGTTTATGTGGAGCACAGTGTGTACTTAATATGTTATTACACTCATTATGCTCTCTTACAATTACTGATTTATATAGCAAGAGCTGATGGTACAGTGGTTAAGCACTTGGCTGCTCACTGAAAAGTGGGTGATTCAAGCCCACCAGACATTCCATGAGAGAGAGATGTGGCAGTCTTCTCCTGTAAAGAGTACAGCCTTGGAAAGTCTATGGGGGTAGTGCTACCCTGTCTTATAGGGTTGTTATGAGTCAGGATGATTGGACAGCAGTGCTTTTTTTTTTTTTTCTGGAGACTCAGTAAATTTTTATATTCTTTTCCAAGTGGCTGGCACAATGCATTAAATAAAAGTTGCATAAATAAATGATTGCAGGGGCTGCAGAGAGTGAATCTAGTTTGGGGAACCCAGTTTGAAAGCCTTTGCCCAATGAGTCCAAGAAACGAGACGAAGGTATGAAATAGTGCTGACTATGTGAATTTTTTTTTTATGTGAATTTAAAAGAATCCAGTACAAAAAAAAAAAATCCATAAATGAAAAAAAAATTGAATAGTTGGAGAGATGAGTGGAGGGAGAAGTAAAGCAAAGGCAAATCCCACTATGAAAGACTGGAATGGGATTTATGGGTCTTTCGATAGTGCCCAGTATACCACTATACGTCTCGCTACCCCATCCGTAATCTAATTTACTACGTAATTTCCTTTCCATGGAAGGTGGTGAGAAGAATACACATACACACATGCAGAAAATAAGAGTACCTAACCGAGAGACCATAACTCATAGTAAGGTCTGACTATGTTGTTGTTCGGTGCAGTGGAATCAGTTCGGACTCATCACGACCCCATAGGACAGAGCAGAACTGTCCCATACGGTTTTCTAAGCTGTAGTCCTTGTGGGAATGGATTGTCAGGTATTTCTTCCACGGGGCAGCTGGTGGGTTCAAACTGCTGACTTTCAGTTAGCAGCCGAGAGCTTAACCACTGTACCATCAGCTCTTGCTATATAAATCAGTAATTGTAAGAGAGCATAATGAGTGTAATAACATATTAAGTACACACTGTGCTCCACATAACCAGGGCCCCTTCATTGGGTAGAAATTCTAGAAATGCAGGTGATGTAGTCGGGTGCTATATGAAGTTCTTGATTACTCTTATACTACTGTTTCCACACTATTTTGCTCTTTGGGCCTATTGGGGGAGGATAACTAGCTTTTGTTTTCTTCTTTTCTGGAAAGAGGTGATACTGAATAACATAATGTAAGGACTGCTAGTTGCTCTAAATGGATGCTGTTTTAATAGTTCCAAACCAAGACAATTGTTGAATAATGATTAATACTTCATGAATGTGTTGAAGATTAATTAAAGAGGCCCAGAAAAATGACCACAGGAATGATGGATACTTAATCTATAGAAATGAAATTTTTTAAAAACTTGCTTTTAAATAAAAATTTTAAATAAATAAATGCTGGAGTACCGACCATTTTAAGGCTCTCTGGCATTGCAGAAGCTGGCAAGGTTAGAGGTGTCTCTGGAAGAAGTTCTCTTACCAGCAATGAGAGTCAGGCTCCACTTCAGGGAAACTCCTGGATAAATGCCAAACACAGAAATGAAAGTTCTCCCCGGACTAATTCACCTTAATTGAGGAGTCTAATGTGTCATTAGAACCTATTGAGGAGTCAAGTTCTTGCTTATTTCAAAGTTATTTTTACTTCTTACAGAAACTCTAGGCATTTTAGAAAATTTTACGTTCTGAAAGGAAAATTAGAGAGTATTACTGTTGCACTTATAAAAATTGTATATGAAAGAATATGGGAGAAATAGTTTAAAAAAATACTTTTCTAGGAAGCAAACGACCTGAATGCTAGTCTAGGTCTATAATTAACTTACGGTGATATTAATAATTTACATATCTGAGTCTTAAGTTTCTGGATCTGTAAGTAAGATGAAGAATTTGTACTGAAAGGTAACTGGTACAATTATGCTTATAACCATGCTTAAAGCTCACAAATGCTGACTATTATTTAGGCACATAAAATAGTCAGCTTCACTAATTTCTATAAGTATAAATTCAAATCAATCGAAGCTCAGCATTTGCCTTTCTTAAACAGGATCTTTTTTTATATGAATCAGTAGTAGCTAAGTGACTTCCAGGAAAAAGCCTGTATGCAAAAGGATGAAATGTAGAATGTGGCCAACGAGTTTAAATGCATTACAAATGTATGAAACAACTTCACTGAAAGTAGTGGGGAAATGAGGTGCTGAATTAAGTGACTTTGGACACTATTAAGTGCAACAACATATGCAAAATAGGAATACCTAAAGGAAAGTAGAGAAAAAAATTTGAAGAAACAAAGGCTGAAAACTTCCCAAATTTGACGAAAAATATTAATCTTTACATCCAAGAATGCCCCTGAACTCCAGGAAGGAAAAGCACAAAAAGACCCACACTTAGACGTATCATAGTAGCACACCAAAGACAAACAGAAAATCTCAAAAGCAGTAAGAGAAAAATGATTCTTGGATATCTACCTTACAGCATACACAAAAGTTAACTCAGAACAGATCAAAGAGCTAAAGAGAAGAGCTAAAACTATAAAACTCTCAGAAGAAAAAGGCATACATTCTTGTGACCTTGCATTATACAATGGTTTTTGAGATATGGCACTAAAATTGCAAGCAATAGAAGAAAAACTGATAAATTGGAGTTTATCAAAATTAAAAGTCTCATACATCCAAGCATGCCACCAAGAAAGTGAAAAGATAACCCACAAAATGGGGACTAAATTTGCAATTCATATATCTGATAAGGGAGTTGTATCTAGAATATACAATGAACTCTATAATTTCAACAATAAGAAGACAATTAAAAAATGGTCAAAAATCTGAATAGACGATTCTCCAAAGAAGATATGCAAATGGCCAATTAAGGCAGGATTAGTTTGCAAAGCCAGAGCTTTCTATTTCTTACACAGTTTAAAGAGGTTTCAAAATTTACCATTTCTCAGTGGCATCACTAGGGGGTCTAGGGGGTGCAGATCACACCCAGTGACACTGTCAGAGGGGGTGACACCAAAATGACTGTCTGTAAAATTTTTGTGCAGCATTTCATCAGAAATTCATTATTTTTTATAACAATATCCTTGTAATTAGTTGTAACAACAAAAATACTTTTTATAAGCCCAGCTTACGTGTATCAATGTACCTACGAGGCTAAAACCCTATGCTAAGTAACTTTTTGAACCTTCTATTGCACTCCAGTCAATGCTGTCATTAACCAATTACAATGACACTTCGAATCATGTGATTTCATCTGCATGTGCTACAAGCACACACTGTTGTTTTCATTGCTGCCAGTGTTTTTATAGTTGCTAACTTGGTCAACTGGGGAACTTGGTCAAATTTTCTGGTGTTCTAGCTGCCATATTGTGGTAATTAGCATAGGCGGTGACACCATGAGTTACCAGCACTGGGTGACACCAACCCTAGTGACACCACTGCCATTTTTACCTTCCGCTGCTATCAAGTCAGTTCTGACTCATACTGACCACATAGGACAGAGGAGAACTGTCCCATAGCATTTCCAAGGCTGTAATCTTTATGGCACATCTTTCTCCCACAGAACAGCTGGTGGGTTCCAAGCGCTGATCTTTTGGTAAGCAGCCAAGTGCTTTAACTACTGTACCACCAGGTCTCCTTCATTTCTACCTATTCACCTAAAAAGAATTGTAAAATAGAATATCTGACTTAAACACCAAATTTAATTTGGTAGAGGATCAGCAAAAAAGAAGATGACCCTCAATGAAGTGGACTGACACAGTGGCTCCAACAATGGGCTCAAACACAGCAGCGATTGTGAGGATATCAAAGGACTGGGCGGTGTCGTTCTGTTGTACATAAGGTCCCTATGAGTTGGAACCAACTCAACAGCACCTAAACCAACAGCAACAACAATAATACTTCATATGCCTGTGTATTTGACTATGAAATTAAGGTTTCATTTTCCACTGAAAAGACTCATTTAATATCTATTTATGCAAAATAGCACTGTTTTCTTTTTCCAGTGAATACACCAGCATAGTAATAAAACTTGATGGGTCTACCCATTGGAAGGAATAAATGACTGAGAAGAGAAGAATCAGATGATATTAACTGATATAAGAAAAAAAAAACTCTCGATTACTTTTTTTAAAGCAAACTAATCAAAATAATTGAATTGCAATTTTCAAAAATTAATTCAATTACATACAATTTTTTTTAAATTAATAATAGTTTTAAACTTCTAGATGATCACCTGATGAAATTTTCAAAATTAATGCTTCTTCATTGCATTTCCATTTCAACTGAACATTTTGTTTATAAACTAAAAAAAGAAAACTAACTTCTCTAAATAGCTCTGACCTAATAGTATAATTGCAATTACAATTGTCAAAAATAAACTATATATAAGACATATATAGATAACCAGAAGACATTTCATGTCATTATTCACACTCTCTAGTTTATTAAATCACTACACACGCCACTATATTTAAGGAGGGTAGTTACAATGAAAGCGACATTTTAATTTCACAACAGACCCAGCAGAAGTACTGCTAACAAAACTTTAAATTACATAAAATATCACATGAAAATAGAATGTTCCACAGAACACACTTTCTCCAAAGGGGTTATGACACTCCCAAAATCTTTTAAAGCGGTGCCTGTTTCATTTTTATGTTTATGTTGCTTAATTTAATAGAATGTTCAAGCTCTCAACTTTCAGTAATTATTTCACTCATAGCTTTGACTCTCTGGTGGAATATTATCTCATCTGACTAAAACGGTGAAAATCTCAACATGGAATGAACACAAAACATCTCATATATCCCAAGATGCAAACATCATGGCATTAAGGTACACACACAGGCTGAATCAGGACCGTTTTAGACAGATCATCTCTTCACTATCTAATGCTGAAAATCTCAGATGGAGCTCGGAAAAACATCTGCGGCTGTAAACATATGAACTGAGAAAAGCTTTTGATTGATTTTCAAGTCAATATTTAGCTTGTAGATCATGTTCGCCTAATGCATTTGCAGATTATGTTCACACATTCCCTGTAGGTCAGATGATTGTAAGGAAAAGAGATTTCATGGGGCTATCAGCCACACAACCATGATTGGTGCTGACAAAGGAGTATTTTCTTCGCTCACTACTATTAGGGCTAGACCTAAACAGTTACACAAACACATAAACAAAATAAAACCAGAGACAAGGAAAATCAAACTTTGTAGAGAAAAAAATCGGTGGCAGATTGATATCTAGTATCTGAAAATACCATTAAAGTGAAAATATTTTTAACCACTGAATAAAACATTTGTTATGAAATCAAAATAGAAAAATTTAGATAAAAACAATAGATCGTTTCTATGACACATCTGACACTAAGCCAACTGTAGAGTTTAAATTTTGACTTGTTTCTTCAGGTAAGAAGCAAGGCAATAAGTTACTGCTTAACTGAGATATATGTTACAATTATGGTTTAATTTGTAAAAAAAAAAAAAAAGAATTTCTTAGGAGCCACTCACGGAACAGAAAAGTAAGTCGATTTAAGAAATTTCAAACATTTTGGTTTACTATGACTTTATCCCATTCCTTATATGCATTTCACAACGTAATTATTTTAGATCACATTGTTGGCTCTCTCTACGCACAGCTTTTTGTGCACTGTGTGTCAATCGTGGAAGACGTAGAACTTTATTGAATTAATTCTCAGAGAAACACAGGCTTCACTGAATAATTGGCAGGAAACAACGGGGAGGTTTTGCATGACATACCACAAAGTAAACAACATAACATCAAATGTAAGGTGTACGTTCCTAATCACACCAAAGTCTCCCTTCCAGCTCTCTCCGGACCCTTTGTGAAGTCTCTTAAGTTCTGGTTTGTTCCAGTCCCACTTTGTGGACCTTCCTTCCCAGCTTCGTTTTCTCTTTCTCTTGTAGTGCAATTAACCCTGACTTAGTGCCTCCATTCTTACAGATCACACCCACCACCTGGCTCAGAAAACATGAGAAGCCCCTGTTACCCTTCTTAGAAAGCAGCAAGGGAATTGGAAATAGTTGATTTCCCTGCCCCCACCCCATTGCATTTTGATCTGCAATTCAGTAAGTTTTGAATGCCCAAGCCCACTGCTAAGATATAAGAAATTTCAATAATGTGGAACAGTGCTCTATACTTCCCAAGAATATATCATAAAAGCTAGATAGAATTTTTTTTTTTTAGAAGAGCTACAAATATTGCATGAGAACTATTACTTTTACCCAAGCATAGGCAGTTACAGACATAAAAATGTTTATATTACAATGAAACTGTTAAATTGAACTATATGTGGTAAAACGAGTTCCTTTATGTGGACTTTTGCCTTGGTTATTTGAAAAAACAGTTTGAGAGATTTTTTTCCCTTAAGCTCCTAAGAGTTACCTTTGGCCTAGTTCCTACCCCAGAGGGTTTGTTACTTTTGTTCAGGTTGATTGACATTTCCTGGGCAAACTGTAAACAACATGACTTTTGTCTGGCCCTGGGCTGCAGCCTGGCCTGTGACTGGTATGCACCTTGTAGGGATTGGTCAGTACACTATACAAATGAGGTGAGTTGTAGCCTACTATGGAAGTGAACAATCTGTGGCCTACTGAGAGGGGATTGGTCAGTTTCTGGCCCTGGTGGGCGTGCCATGCCTTGAAATTGACAAGGAGTTTGTGTATTTAAGCAGCCAGCCCCACAGAGGTTTTTCAGAGAGAAGCAGGAAGAGAACTAACAGGAAGCAGCAGAAGGAAGAAAGAGAGATGAAGCAAAGAGAGAGAGGAGGAAAGGAACCTCCTGAAAGAGCTGTAACCGGGGTCAAAGGCTTTAACAGTGAAAACAGCAAGAGGCCTGGAAGAGGCCCACCAGCAGAGCTAGTGGTGAGAGACAGCAGGGCCAAGAGGAGCCTGTCCTGACAGGGCTGAGGGAGGCCTGTCCAGAGAGAGAGAGAGGCCTGCATGGCTG
Source organism: Loxodonta africana (assembly GCF_030014295.1). Classification (NCBI taxonomy): domain Eukaryota; kingdom Metazoa; phylum Chordata; class Mammalia; order Proboscidea; family Elephantidae; genus Loxodonta; species Loxodonta africana. The sequence continues at coordinate 38,627,188 of NC_087352.1, forward strand.
AGAGGAGCTGAGAGAACTGTCCTGCATTGAAGAAGGAAGACTTTGCCTGCATCCTGATTCCAAGCTATACCCTATAACTTCCTTCATAAACCATTTGACTGTAAGTATGTTCTGTGAGTTCTGTGTGGCCATTCCAACAAATTACTGAACTCAGAAGAGAAGTAGGGATGGCTGGTGTCAGAATTGGTAAAAAGTCTGGAGAGTGGAGGTATGTCTGACCTCCACCTCATGGGAATCAGTTTTCTGCTGATGGTGATTCTGATCATCCCCCATGAAGTTAAGACAGGTTTGGATGCTACTCCTAACTAGTTTCATTTTATAGCTAATAAATGCAGAATGTAGACAAGTACTTTATAATTTTATTTCTCTTGGAAAGAGCAAGTTAGTTTTGCAAGTCTCTACTTGTTGTTTCCACTAGAAGATTAATAAACAACTTACTCCACAAATTGAAATTCTTCATTTGTAGAAAATTTTGAGCATCAGTATTTTCTTCTCATAGTCTTCTAAAAACTTAAAATATTTGCTTTGTTTTTTGTTGTTGTTGTGTGCCATCAAGTCTATTATGACTCATATTGACACTACACGAAAGAGTAGAACTGCCCCATAGTTTCCTAGGCTATAATTTTTACACGAGTAGATCACCAAGTCTTTCTCCATCAGAGCTGCTGTTGGGTTCAAACTCATGACCTTTTGTTTAGCAGCCAAGCACTTAACCATTGTGCTAACACAGCTCCACAAGACACTGTTATACTTAAAGCAAACAGAATGCCCCCCCAACCCCCTTTTTAAAGGCTACTGCAAAGACAGAGGTAAACATTAATTCACAGGTTAAAAAATAACTCTAAATTTCAGGGCACTGGATATAACACACTTTCTAAAATAACTCAGTTGAAATACTTTCAAAATAATATCATGTGGTTTGCTTGGTTCTTCCCTCCCCACCCCCCAACTTTTAAGATGTATCTTGGATAAAAGCAGTCCTGGTTTCCCAGTGGTTAAGCACTCAGCTGCTAAACAAAAAGGTTGGTGGTTCAAACCAACCAGCTGCTCTGCAGGAGAAGACTTGGTGATTATATATACTCCCTAATTTTTTGGGTAATATACTAAAAAGAACCCAAAAACCCACTGCCATCGATTCGATTCCAACTCATAGTGACCCTGTTGGGCAGAGTGAACTGCCCCATAGAGTTCCAAGGAGCACCTTTACTGCGAGAGATAAATGTATATTATTTAAAATATGCAATAGTAAAATAAGCAGCTCAGACTCATTATCCACAATCTACTGGTAAAGAAGCTAGATGTTGTTATTGTTGTTGTTAGGTGCCGTCGAGTCAGTTCCAACTTGTAACGACCCTACGCACAACAGAACGAAACACTGCCCGGTCCTGCGCCATCCTTACAATCGTTCTTACGCTTGGGCTCATTGTTGCAGCCACTGTGTCAATCCACCTCATTGAGGGTCTTCCTCTTTTCCGCTGACCCTGTACTCTGCCAAGCATGATGTCCTTCTCCAGGGACTGATCCCTCCTGACAACATGTCCAAAGTATGTAAGATGCAATCTCGCCATCCTTGCCTCTAAGGAGCATTCTGGCTGCACTTCTACCAAGACAGATTTGTTTGTTCTTTTGGCAGTCCATGGTATAATTCAATTTTCTTCACCAACACCACAATTCAAAGGCATCAATTCTTCTTTGGTCTTCCTTATTCATTGTCCAGCTTTCACATGCATATAATGTGATTGAAAATACCATGGCTTGGGTCAGGCGCACCTTAGTCTTCAAGGTGACATCTTTGCTTTTCAACACTTTGAAGAGGTCCTTTGCAGCAGATTTGCCCAAGGCAATGCGTCTTTTTATTTCTTGACTGCTGCTTCTATGGCTGTTGATTGTGGATCCAAGTGAAATGAAATCCTTGACAACTTCAATCTCTTATCCATTTATCATGATGTTGGCTCATTGGTCCACTTGTGAAGATTTTTGTTTTCTTTATGTTGAGGTGTAATCCATACTGAAGGCTGTGGTCTTTGACCTTCATTAGTAAGTGCTTCAGGTCCTCTTCACTTTCAGCAAGCAAGGTTGTGTCATCTGCATAACGCAGGTTGTTAACGAGTCTTCCTCTAATCCTGATGCCCTGTTCTTCTTCATATAGTCCAGCTTCTCGGATTATTTGCTCATCATACAGATTAAATAAAAAAAAAAAAAAAAACAGATTAAATAGGTATGGTGAAAGAAAACAACCCTGACGCACACCTTTCCTGACTTTAAACCAATCAGTATCCCCTTGTTCTGTCCGAACAACTGCCTCTTGATCTATGGAAAGGTTCCTCATGAGCACAATTAAGTGTTCTGGAATTCCCATTCCTTGCAGTGTTATCCATAGTTTGTTATGATCCACACATTCAAATACCTTTGCATAATCAATAAAACACAGGTAAACATCCTCCTGGTATTTTCTGCTTTCAGCCAGGATCCATCTGACATCAGCAATGATATCCCTGGTTCCACGTCCTCTTCTCAAACTGGCCTGAATTTCTGGCAGTTCCCTGTCGATATACAGCTGCAGCCGTTTTTGAATGATCTTGAGCAAAATTTTACTTGCGTGTGATATTAATGATATTGTTCTATAATTTCCACATTTGGTTGGATCACCTTTCTTGGGAATAGGCATAAATATGGATCTCTTCCAGTCAGTTGGCCAGGAAGCTGTCTTCCATATTTCTTGGCATAGACGAGTGAGCACCTCCAGAGCTGCATCTGTTTGTTGAAACATCTCAGTTGATATTCCATCAACTCCTGGAGCCTTGTTTTTCGCCAGTGCCCTCAGAGCAGCTTGGGCTTCTTCCTTCAGTACCATCGGTTCCTGATCATATGCCACCTCTTGAAATGGTTGAATATCGACTAATTCTTTTTGGTATCACAACTCTGTGTATTCCTTCCATCTTCTTTTGATGCTTCCTGCGTTGTGTAATATTTTCCCCATGGAATCCTTCACTATTGCAACTCAAGGCTTGAATTTTTTCTTCAGTTCTTTCAGCTTGAGAAATGCCGAGCGTGTTCTTCCGTTTTGGTTTTCCATCTCCAGCTCTTTGCACATGTCGTTGTAACACTTTGTCTTTTTGAGAGGCCCTATGAAATCTTCTGTTCAGATCTTTTACTTCATCAATTCTTCCTTTTGCTTTAGCTGCTTGACGCTCAAGAGCAAGTTTCAGAGTCTCCTCTGATATCCAACTTGGTCTTTTCTTTCCTTCCTGTCTTTTCAATGACCTCTTGCTTTCTTCATGGATGATGTCCTTGATGTCATTCCACAACTCGTCTGGTCTTCGGTCACTAGTGTTCAATGCATGAAATCTATTCTTCAGATGGTCACTAAATTCAGGTGGGATATACTCAAGGTCATATTTTGGCTCTCGTGGAGTTGCTCTGATTTTCTTCAGTTTCGGCTTGAACTTGCATATGAGCAATTGATGGTCTATTCCACAGTCGGCCCCTGGCCTTGTTCTGACTGATGATATTGAGCTATTATTCCACTGTCTCTTTCCGCAGATGTAGTCAATTTGATTTCTACGTGTTCCATCTGGCAAGGTCCATGTGTACAGTCGCCATTTATGTTGGTGAAAGAAGGTATTTGCAATGAAGATGTCGTTGGTTTTGCAAAATTCTATCATTCGATCTCCGGTATTGTTTCTATCACCAAGGCCATATTTTCCAACTACTGATGCTTCTTCTTTGTTTCCAACTTTTGCATTCCAATCGCCAGTAATTATCAATGCATCTTGATTGCATGTTTGATCAATTTCAGACTGCAGCAGCTGATAAAAATCTTCTATTTTTTTTATCTTTGGCCCTAGTGGTTGGTGCGTAAATTTGAATAATAGTCATATTAACTGGTCTTCCTTGTAGGCATATGGATATTATCCTATCACTGACAGCGTTGTACTTCAGGATAGATCTTGAAACATTCTTTTTCACGATGAATGCAACACCATTCCTCTTTGAGTTGTCATTCCCAGCATAGTAGACTATATGATTGTCCGATTCAAAATGGTCAATACCAGTCCATTTCAGCTCACCAATGCCTAGGATATCGATGTTTATGCATTCCATTTCGTTTTCGACGATTTCCAATTATCCTAGATTCATACTTCGTACATTCCAGGTTCCGATTATTAATGGATGTTTGCAGCTGTTTCTTTTCATTTTGAGTCGTAAGTAGAATTTTGTCAGATATATAATTGTTTATGTAAAATTGAGTAATCTGGAATATCACTTTGCAACTACAGTGATATCTCAGCTTTACTGTAGATATTTTACCAGGACAACCTACTAAAGAATAAGTGTTTAAGCAGTGATGTCTTTTAAGCAGTTAGTATTTTTATCATTAGTACCATTAACTTTCCAGATTTCATTAATTGCTTTTGCTTCCTGTTTCTAAAACATGAACAATTGAAGTAAGGAGCCTCATCTTTTTTACCATAATAATCCAAAAACTTTAGGAAGAACCTAGCATATTTCGTAGATGTGAACTGAACTAAAAGAAAATTTCCAAGGCTGATCCCAGACTATTATCTCATTTTCTAAAACAGAAGTGGAAAATATCTGTAACTGATTTAAACAAAGAAACTAACATTTTAAAATAGTGCATCAATTTACATATATACTATTCAAGAGTATTTAAAATCACACGAATAGGGTGATATAATTTAACTACTTCAGCTTATATTAGCAACACCTTATCCAAATCAATGGTGCAATAATATCTACTTTTATTAGACCAAATAGAAATTAAGCATTTTAATAAGGAAATAAACATTCTTTAAAAAGTATTCAGATTTGAAGAGTCTTTAGAAACTTGGCTGGGGTAATTAAAATTGCAAGTAACTCTCAAATGCTTAAATCTTCTTAAAGAGTAATAAACATGAAAGTTTTTCTATATACTAAATTGAGAAAATTCAAAAAACTGGAACTATCTTTGCATGGAAGAAAACAGAAAGTGTTATTTCTGTAATTTTTATTGTATTTAATTAATATTTACAAATATAAATATTATACTTCATATTTTATAAAATATATATTTATACAATTTATAAAATATATAATATATTCTAAAATATGTATTTTATATCAAGTATAATATATTTTATAATATATTTTTATATAAAATATAAAAATATCATTTTTTGATTATTCTTTAAATGAAGCTGCTAATGCTAACAGTGTCCTAGACACATTTAAGCAATATGATTTTGTGCAACAAATGATCATAAACGATACAATTTACTTCTAAAATTGGAAATTAGAAAATCAAAATACTACATATCTAGCTTTATCTAGCTTTTTCTATTTTATTGAATATGTAAAGGAATTTGACTGTGTGTGTAGACTGTGTAGATCATAACAAATTATGAATAACGTTGAAAAGAACGGGAATTCCAGAACACTTGATTGTGCTCAAGTGTTTTGTGCTCATGAGGAACCTGTACATAGACAACAGTTGCTTGAACAGAACAAGGGGATACTGCATGGTTTAAAGTCAGGAGAGGTGTGTGTTATTCAATGTGTATGCTGAGGAAATAATCTGAGAAGCGGGGCTATGTGAAGAAGAACAGGGCATCAAGACTGGAGGAAGACTCATTAACAACCTGCAGTGTGCAGATGATACAACCTTACTTGCTGAAAGTAAAGAGGATTTGAAGCACTTACCGATGAATATCAAAGACTACAGCCTTCAGCATGGATAACACCTCAACATAAAGAAAACAAAAAATCCTCGCAACTAGACCAATAAGCAATATCATGATGAATGGAGAAAAGGTTGAAGTTCTCATGGATTTCATTTTACTTGGAGCCACAATCAACACTCAAGGAAGTACCAGTCAAGAAATGAAATGATTCATTGCACTGAGCAAATCTGCTGCAAAAGACTTCAAAGCATTAAAAAAGCAAAGATGTCACTTTAAGGACTAAGGTGCACCTGATCCAAGCCATGGTGTTTTCAATCACCGCATATGCATCCAAAAGCTGGACAATGAAGGAAGACTGAAGAAGAATTGATGCCTCTGAATTATGGTGTTGGCAAAGAATATTGAATATACCATGGACTGCCAAAAGAACAAACAAATTTGTCTTGGAGGAAGTACTGCCAGAATGCTTCTTAGAAGCTAGAATGGCAAGACTTTATTTCACATACTTTGGACATGTTATCAGGAAGGTCCAGTCACTAGAGTAGGCCATCATCCTTGGTAAAGTAGAGGGTCATCGAAAAAGAGGAAGACCCTCAATAAGATGCACAGTAGCTGCAACAATGGGCTGAAGCATAACAACAATTTTAAGTATGGTACAGGACTGGGCAGTGTTTCATTCTGTTGTACATAAGATCACTATGAGTCAGAACTGACTTGATGGCACCCAGCAACATCTTTTCTATTGAAAGGCCTATTGATGATACCACTGTCACTTTGCAGACACTTGTTGACTTTTTCAAGTCCATCCTATTATTGTCTCATCTGAGCTGTTGCCTAAACAAAGAATATTAAAAACAGATTTTATAATTTTTAGTTCATACCTGGCTCCCATTTGTCCAGTATGTCACTAGTTTTGTGGTGATGATGTTCAGATGGCCCAGGAACAAAAGGAAACAAGACAAATGATTGACCAAGCAACAGCAATAAAGGAAGTTATCTGTGAATATCAGAACACATTGAAGCTGACAGGCTGCTGAATTTATTATCAAGGTCACCTTAGAATTAGAAAAAAAATGCTTATCACTCTTTTTTAATGCATTAGAAAGGTTATCTCACCAGTAACATACAGTAAACTTCTCCAGGGACACATATTTACACAATGCTTCCTTCACATTCTTGCTCCTCTGGTCTACCAGAAGTCTAGGAAGAAATGACAGCAACTCAACAAATTGTAAATGGTTAACCACTCTGGATAAAACTAAGTTTGATGTAAAAGTATTTGTCTCCTCTCATATGTTTTAAGTATTATTGTCAAGGTGAGTTAAACATCTCAAAAAATGGAAGACTAGCATGATCCTTCGTGACGAGTCTGTCAGTGTGTCATACCGTGGTAGCTTGCACATTGCTGTGACACTGGAAGCTATGCCACTGGTAAAGCTTCCTGTATCATAAGAAAATATGACCCTGAGTCTATCCCACCTGAATTCAAAGACTATCTCAAGAACAGGTTTGACTCACTGACCACTAATGACCGAAGACCAGATGAGTTGTGGGATGACATGAAGGACATCATTCATGCAGAAAGCAAAGGGTCATTAAAAAGACAGGAAAGAAAGAAAAGACCAAACTGATGTCAGAAGAGACTCTGCAACTTGCTCTTGAATGCAGAGTAGCTAACATAAATGAAGAAATGATGATGTAAAAGACCTGAACAGAAGATTTCAAAGGGTGGCTCAGGAAGACAAAGTATTATAATAAAATGTGCAAAGACCTGGAGTTAGAAAACCAAAAGGGAAGAACATGCTCGACATTTCTCAAGCTGAAAGCACTGAAAAAAAAAAAATTTCAAGTTGTGATACTGAAAGATTCTATGGGGAAAATATTTAATAAGGCAGGAAACATCAAAAGAAGATGGAAGGAATACACAGTCCCTGAACCAAAAAAAAGTGGTCAATGTTCAACTATTTCAGGAGGTAGTATATGATCAAGAACCAATGGTACTGAAGGAAGAAGTCCAAGCTGCACTAAAGACATTGGTGAAAAACAAGGCTCCAGGAATTGACAGAATACCAATTGGGATGTTTCAACAAACTGATGCAGTGGGGAGAAATGCTCACTCATCTATGCCAAGAAATTTGGAAGGTAGCTAACTGCCTATCCAACTGGATGAGATCCATATTTGTGCCCATTCCAAAGAAAGGTGATCCAATGGAATGTGGAAATTATTGAACAATATCATTAATATCACACAAAAGTAAAATTTTGCTGAAGATAATTCAAAAGTGGTTGCAGCAGTACTTCGACAGGGAAGTGCCAGAAATACAAGCTGGATTCAGCAGAGGATGTGGAAACAGGAATATCACTGCTGATGTCAGACAGATCCTGGCTGAACGCAGAAGATACCGGAAAGACATTTACTTGTGTTTTATTGACTATGCAAAAGATTTTGACTATGTGGATCATAACAAATTATGGATAAACTGTGAAGAATTGGAATTCCAGAACACTTAATTGTGCTCATGAGGAACCTGTATATAGAACAACAGGCAATTGTTCCAACAAAACAAGGGCATACTGTGTGGTTTAAGGTCAGGAAAGGTATGCGTCAGGGTTGTATCCTTTCACCATACTTACTCAATCTCTATACTGAGCAAATAATCCAAGAAGCTTAGCTATATGAAGAAAAATATGGCATCAGGACCAGTGGAAGACTTATTAACAACCTGTGATATGCAATGTCACAACCTTGCTTGCTGAAAGTGAAGAGGACTTGAAGCACTTACTGATGAAGATCAAAGACTACAGCCTTCAGTATGGACTACACCTTAACATAAAGAAAACAAAAATCCTCACAACTGGACCAATAAATAACGTCACAATAAATGGAGAAAATAATGAAGCTGTCAATGATTTCGTTTTACTTCGATCCATAATCAAAGCTCATGGAAGCAGCAGTCAAGAACTCAAAAGATACATTCCATTGGGCAAATCTGCTGCAAAAAAAAAAACCTCTTTAAAGTGTTGAAAAGCAAAGATGTGACTTTGAAGACTAAGGTGTGCCAGACCCAAGCCATAATATTTTCAATTGCCTTATATACATAGGAAAGCTGGACAATGAAAAAGGAACACCAAAGAAGAACTGATGCCTTTGAATTATGGTGCCAACAAAGAATACTGAATATACCATGGACTGCCCTAAGAACGAACAAGTCTGTCTTGGAAGAAGTACAGCTAAAGTGGTACTTGAAAGCGAGGATAGCAAGATTTCATCTCACAAACTTTAGACATGTTATCACGAGGGACCAATCCCTGGAGAACAACATCATGCTTTGTAAGGCAGAGGATCAGCAAAACAGGGGAAGATCCTCGATGAGATGTATTGACACAGTGACTGCAACAATGGGATCAAACGTAGCAAAGATTGTGAGGATGGCGCAGGACCAGGCAGTGTTTAATTCTGTTGTACACAGGGTCACTAAGAGATGGCACCTCACGACAATAATAACAGCAGCATGATCCCAACCTTAACAAAGAAAAGCCCACATGCAAATAGTGACCTAAAGTCCTTAAAGATTTACCATTAATCATTTAAATACCTCCCAGTGTACCATTGTATTTATTCAGCAGCACTTCTAGTTAGACAAGGTTATGGGCAGAAGACAAAGCTGACTAATTGTCAAGTTGAACGGGCTGCCTACAAAGCCTAAACACATACGTGGATAATATGCTTCTTTCCAAAAAGTGGGGTGCTTTAGTCATGACTGGTTCACAAAGGGGAGGGGAAAATTGTACAATTACATGGAGAGTTTGGCTTCCCTGTCTGCAAGAACAGTGCCCTGACTAAAAAAAGAAAAAAAAACAAAACCAAAAAACCCAGACTCCAAAAACTACCTTAATTTTTTGAGATGAGACATATGGGATAAGTTAACATACTTGGTGGTTGAATGACATCAATCATGATTTTATTTACAATATAAACTAATGAATCAATGCTCTACTTCTTCATTATCAACAAAGCCATCTATATGAGTTACATGGAGCTGCTGTTTTTCATTTTAGAGTTTCTGAATAAATTAGAATAAATAAATTACATTTCAGGATTCAGTCAATCAATGTAGTTGTTAAACATTTTTATAATACAATGTCCTATTTAATTTTTCAGTAATGTCACTTTCTCCCATCTTGGAAAATTTACACACAGCGGGATGTGAAAATTGATACAGTACATACGGGAATTCTTAGCATTCAGTTTTCCAAGATGATGGCAAAGGAGAAAAAAAGTATTTTTAAATGTTTCCTTCTTTTGTCTGTTCTTCTGTTCCTTCATTTTTTCCTTTCTTCCTTCCTTATTCCCTCCCTTTCTCCATCTCTTCTTCCCTTCTTTTTTCCTGTTTATTTACTTATCTATATCTTTATTATAGGTTAGAATCAATATTTTTATTCCAAAGTGACCAATAAAAAGTACATAAATCAATACTGGCATACACATTCAAGTAAATATATACTTCAAATATTAACTTAGGGGAAGTAACCAAATAACTGCAAAATTTCAAGAGGAAATAATCTAAATAATAAAAGGTTCTCACACTTCATCCTTTTTGGCATATAGTGATTCTTGAACTCTTGCTACAAAAATCTCTAAATTATGATTTCAATAAGCTGTATGTCTTTACAGAGGAGTTAAAATAACACCTAACCAGAGATAAAACATATTTTAAAGCTTAAAATGGGCTTACCATTTTATTAAACTTTAATCCAGGCAAATATTAATATGAATTGAGAAATATATTTTATTAAAGAAAGTTTAGTTTTTAGGAGATAACACACTACCATTTTAATTATAAATTATATTTTCACAGGTTTATCTTTTTTTTTTGGTAAAATTATAATATTGTGGTTTTATAATACCAAGCAATATGTAACGGAGCCCAGGTGGTGCAGTGATTAAGAGCTATGGTGAATTACAGCTGCTACCCAAAAGGTCGGCAGTTTGAATCCACCAGCCGCTCCTTGGAAACTCTAAGAGGCAGTTCTACTCCGTCCTATAGGGTCACTATAAGTTGGAATTGACTCAACAGCAACAGGTTTGGTTTTTTGGTTTGCAAGTAACATCTGAATTTATTTATTGCTAAACACTTTACCCAACTAAAATTTATTAAAATGAACTCCACAGCACGTCAACATTGTTTTGCTACACAAGAAGTTTCCCATGAGGCATATAAGTTTCCCATGAGGCATACATCACCAAAAATCTCTCACGTTATGTAAGCTTTCCAGATAACAGACCTCTACGTATTTTACACTATTCATCACCAGTGTCAGAGAGGTTGGAAAACAAAGGGTCCCCTCCTTCTTGAAAACCATTTATTGCTGAAAATCACCATTATCTACAGTGATTGGAAGCTTTCCATAAAGACAGTATGTCAAGATGTATTGAGACAGATTACCTATAACCAGAGGGTGAGTGAGTATGAGTGTGTGTGTGTGTGACAGGCTTATATATCACTTGGAACTTAATTAGTTTAAGCTTTTGAGAGGAGGATAGAAGTACGGTTACTGCCTAAAATAAGACAATAATTTTAAAAATCTTAAAAGCCTATTCCTCTATTTTATACAGGAAAGAAAATTTTTCTTCCATGATTTTTTTAAAAAAATGAAAATGAATAGGAATGAGTACATCTACTGTCCAATATATTTTTACTATTTAACTACAATATTTAAGCTAAATATTTTTAACTAAAATATGTACCACATTTAGTGATTTTAGTCTCCCGGATGCTTAATTGGAAACCCTGGTGGCGTAGTGGCTAAGTGCCACGGCTGCTAACCAAAGGGTCGGCAGTTTGAATCGGCCAGGTGCTCCTTGGAAACTCTATGGGGCAGTTCTACTCTGTCCCGTAGGGTTGCTATGAGTCAGAATTGACTTGATGGCAGTGGGTTTTTATGGCTGTATGCTTAATTTGGGATGAAATTTAAAGGAATCAGATTCCAGAAGAGTTTTAGTTCCAATTGTAAGGTACCTATATTTTTCTATTAATAGCGAAAATTGTTGTATATTTCACATAGAAAATTGTTGATTATAAGGCCAGATAGAGACATGTCTGTTGTAATCGTTTGTGGGATAAATAAATGAAAAGCATTTAATAACATCAACAGTGATACCATGTCCTCACCCTCACCTATCGCTACCACTTATGAGACTATAAAACAATGAGGTGGGGGAAAAAACACTGTGCCTGTGTGTATAACAGACTCCATCTCCTTTAACGAGTACTTGGATACGAATGCTAAAATTAAAGCATGTTTTTGTGGATTTGGAAGATTCCTTACTTGTTCTTTAACCTAGTCCTTCATTCTTAGGCAGTTCTTAGATCTTAACTCCTAAATGAAACTAAGATTTAGACAGAGAGCTGAAAAGAAAGAGCCACAGAATCGTACTATTAAGGAGTCCTAGTGGCACAACAGTTCAGTGCTTGGTTGCAAATGAAAGGTTGTTGGTTTGAACCCACAATTTACTCCTCAGGAAAAAGACCTGGAAATCTGCTCCTGTAGAGATTACAGCCAAGAAAACCCTATGGGGCAGTTCTACTCCGTCATATGGGGTTGCTATGAATCAGAATAGACTCAACAGGCCACAAAGGAAATAGCCACACACACTACCGATATATTTATATCAATAGACTCGATATATCTGCCCCCAAAAGGATTATCACAATGTGTGAGAGACATATAAACAGCAGTAGATTCGGGAGAAGGATGCTTGTAGGTTGTGAAGAGCTAAGTTACTGTAAAAGAATGTACCTCCAGGTCATCTCATCATAGGTTATGTAATAATGGGATACAGAGGCTGTGTTGTAAAGAAAGCATCTATAGCAAAAGAGGGGGAGCCATCTCGTTACTCAAATCATCTTTCTCTTCAACATTCATTTCCTCTTGCTTTATTTGGTTTAATTTTTTTTTTCATATTTTGTTTTAAAGTTTTCTTGGCTTAATATTAAGATAATGTTGCTAGAATTATTTGGTTTCCTCCTCAACTCCCCCACTTCATCTATGTTTTGGTAATGTTTGTACTTGGGTCTATATTCAACACAGTTTTGACAAAGAGAACAGGAGAAAGAGAAATGGCTGAAATGAAGATCAAGATGAAGAGGAAGAGGAAAATGAAGACAAAGAAGGGAAGAGGAAGAAAATAAAGACAACCACAGAAAGAAACAAGAAAAAATAAACAAAACTAACTGAAAAATCACTGAAAGGATGTGAATTCCTTAGTTGGAACTGGCTGTTAAACATGTTTATCCAAAATAACTAACTAACCAAACTGAGTGAAAAGAATCAGATTTCCTTTCTTTCCTATACAAATTCAGAACAATAATACTTTTTTATGTTGCAGCAAAGGTATTTCCACCATTGCTCATGGCTTGTACTGTGGCCAATATACAGATACATAGATTACTATGGATAGAATAAAAAGTAGCGTTTACTTTGGTAATGGCCAGTCTGAAGACCATAGAAAAATCTAAAAGTAATTGGCTCGGTGTTTGTTATTTAAATTTAATAAGCTAAACAACAAAACCCTAATTCATGTCATTCAGGTTTTTAAAAATATTTTGCATGAATGTTTTAAAAGCAATTAGTGAAAAAGTTAATATAAATAGGGTAGTACAAAAGCACAGTGATGGCATGATCAGTCAGAGGTAAGCTCTCCTGTCAAGTGGCTGAAGCTGTTTTCATTATTTAATGGCTGATATTACATAGAAGCAATATTAATATTGCATGATTACAATAACGTCAACAAGAGAAGCGTAAGTAATCAAGAATCAAAGGGCAATATCCAGCAGCTCCAATTCAATGTAAAAAATTTACATTTTATTTGCTCTCTGTGCTTAAAAAGGATGCTAGGATTCATTTGTTTCAAAGAACTTTCAAATTTTAGCCAAAAGAACTCTTAAATAATAATAGGCTCATAAAGCACAGAGGAGAGTATTAATCTCCCAAGGGAGTAACTGCAGGGTAAAATTTACCTCTAATCACCATCTTTCCATTAGACCTGTGTATGGCAACACTGGTTTAATAAAACTACCATCAAGACGGAGCAGTCCAATCAAGTCGAACATTACAAGCCAGAAACTGGTTGCCACTGCCATTTTTATGTTGAAAACTGGAAATAATGAAAGCATTTCACATCCATTTTCAAATGCATAAATACACAGCACCCCAAGAGTCTCAACAATGGCTCAGTAACAGTTTGGTCATATTTACCCCAAAACAAAATTATGTGGGGGCTATTTAAATATGAGCGGTCACATGCACATCTTATAGACTAAGTGAACAATTCATTTGGTAATGCGTTGCTAGGAGAAAGGAGAATTACAAGTCTTACTGTCACCAGAATTAGAAAGAGCCTGGCTTTTTAACTTCATTTCTTGAATACTGACATAATATTTTGCCAAGGCTTTGGCAGATAGTTGACTTTCATTCATAAGTGGGTTTGAAGAAAAGAATATGCAGAGAAAAGAACTAAAAAAAGACAATTTTGGGAAGAATGACTTGAGAAATGGTGGAGAGATTCTGAAGGAAGATAAGGATAGGTCTCTGATGAAGAGAGGGATATCTAGAACCCATTAATGTAGCCAGGGGTGCGGAACATGTCTTATCATGACTGGGATTAAAAATTAAACCTGAGTAAATGTTGGGAATGTGATAGAACAAACAAAAATACAAACTAGTTGCCACTGAGTCGATTCTGACTCATGGCAACCCCATGTGTGTCAGAGCAAAGCTGTGCTCCATTTTTTAATGGCTGTGATCTTGGGAATTAGACTGCCAAGCCTTTCTTCTAAGGCACCTCTGTGTGGACTCAAACTACCAATCTTTTGGTTAGTAGCTGAGTGCTTAACTGTTTGAGCTATCCAGGGACTCCTTGGAACTGTAACAGGGCTGTTAAATGTAATATTAAAACCCCAGTGCCGTCGAGTCAATTCCTACTCATAGCGACCCTATAGGACAGAGTAGAACTGCCCCATAGAGTTTCCAAGGAGAGCCTGGTAGTATTAGCTGTAAAAATTTGGAATCTACATTCTATTATTTAATAATATAAAAATAACTTTGATATATAATTTTAAAAACATCAACAAAGAAACTACTGCTTGTTTAAAAACAGTATGTCTCCCTTTTCTCCATAACCTTCCCTAGTTGTCTGTAGCTTTCCATCACTCCCTACATATCACTGTTTCTCATTTTTGCCTCGTAAACATGACATATGAAAGCTGGAAAATAAATAAGGTAGACAGAAAAAGAACCGATGCCTATGAATTATGGTTTTGGCAAAGAATACTGAATGTACCATGGACTGCCAGAAGAATGAACAAATCTGTCTCAGAAGAAGTATAGCCAGAGTGCTCATTAGAAGGGAGGACGGAAAGACTTCATCTCATGTACTCTGGACATGTTGTTATCAGGAGAGACCAGTCCCTGGAGAAGGACTTCATGCTTGGTAAAGTAGAGGAAAGTAGAGGCTCAGCAAAGAAGAGGAAGATCAAACGAGAGGGACTGACACAGTGTCTGCAACAATGGACTCAAAAATAGCAACAATTGTGAGAATGCCACAGGACCAGGTAGTGTTTCATTCTGTTGTACATGAGCTCGCTGTAAATCAGCACCAACTTGACCGCTCCTAACAACGGTAGGTATACAGTGGTATTTCACTAGGATTTTAACACTCACTTTCTTAACGAATAATAATGTTGACCATATTTTCATGTGCTAACATACATCTTCAGTATATCCATATGTCTTCTTTGGTGAAGTATCCAGATCTTTTGGCAACTTTTAATGGGCTATTTTCTTACTATTGAGTGTTTAGAGTTCTTTACATATACCAGATACAAGTCTTTTATCAAATATGTGTTTTATAAATATTTTTCCAGGCTGTGGCTTCTTTTTTTTTCATTTAAACGGTATCTTTGAAAGAGCAGAGGCTTTAATATCACTTAATTTGTTACATTTTGTCTTTAATCATTCATGTTAAAGTGTCACTTCTAAGAATGTTTGCCTAATCCAAGGTCTCATTTTTTTTTCCTTATATTTTCTTCTAGACATTGTGTGGCCTTAGGTTCTACATGTATGTCTATGTTCTATTTTGAGTTAAATTGTGGACATGGCACAAAATATAGGTATAAGCTTTTCTGTTGTTGTTGTTGTTTTGCACATGGATGTCCAGTAGTACCATCAGTACTTGTTGAAGAGATTATTCATTCTCTAGTGAGTTGTCTTTGTACCTTTGTCAAAAATCAGTTAACCTACCTAAGTATTCCATGGTTTTTTTTTTTTTTTTGGTGCTATTTTTAAGAAGGACTTACATTTTTTTTTTAATTTTTAAACTTCATTGCTAATGTACATAAATAAATGTTTTCTATATTGATCCAGTTCCCTATGACAGGACTGAACTCACTTATTAATTCTAGCAGCTTTTCTGTGTATTCATGGGGATTTCTTATAGAGGCAGTCATGTTATCTGTGAATAGAGGCAGTTCTAGTTTTTTTCCAGACTTGGTGAATTTTATTTCTTTTTTCTTGCTTTATTACACTGGCGAGAATATCCAGGGCAATGCTGAATAGGAGTGGGAAGTGGGAAGAGAGGTGATCCTTTCCTTTGTCCCGATCTTAGGGGGAAAGCTTTCAGTCTTTAACCATTCTGTATGATGTTAACTATAGGTTTTTAATAGAGGCTGTTTCTCAGGTTGAGAAAGTTCACTTGTATTTTTAGTTTCCAGGGTCTTTTTTTAATGAATGGAACTTGTTTACTTCCAAACATTTTATCTTACTTAAATTATCGCTTTTTTTCCTTAATGATTTGATACACTAAATTATCTTTATTGGTTTTCTAATATTGAACCAGCCTTGCTTTCCTGGAAAAAACCTTGATTGGTCATGATGTATTATCATTTTTTATATATTAATGGATTGTATTTGCTACGATTTTACCGAGAGGCTTATCGTTATGTTCATGAATGATACTGGTCTGTCGTTTTTCCTTTTTTCTTGAAATGTCTTTTCTCTGGCCTAGGTAACTGCTGGCCTCATGGAATGACTTGAGAAATGTTCCTTCCTCTTCTATTTTGTGCTGTAGTTTGCATAGGGTGCATTTTATTTCCTTCTGTTTAGTAAAATTCATCAGTGAAATTATCTGGGCCTGGAGTTTTCGTTGGAAAGTTTTTAATTCAGAATTCAATGTTTTAAAGTCACAGACTTCTGTGGGTTTTACAGCTCACATTATGGAGCCAGTGATGTAGTAAACGGATGGGTGGAAGTGCAGATTGATGGCATGATGGGCTAAAGAGGCCAAGCAGTGAAGGGTCCTCCTCTTTTTTGCTGACTCTCTACCAAGCATGATATCTTTCTCCAAGGACTCCTCCTAATAACATGTGCTAAGTACACGAGACAAAGTCTCACCATTCTTGCTTCTAAGAAGCATTCTGGTTGTACTTCTTCTAAGACATATTTGTTTCTTCTTCTGGCAGTCCACGGTATATTCAATATTCGTCACCAATGCCACAATTCAAAGGCATCAGTTCTTTGGTTTTCCTTATTTACCTACTGTTGTTGCTGTTAGGTGCCATCGAGTTGGTTCCAACTCATAGCGACCCTATGTACAACAGAACGAAGCACTGCCCGGTCCTGCACCACCCTCACAATTGTTGTTATGCTTAAGCCCATTGTTCTAGCCACCTACTAGAATGGCTAAAATAACATAATTACTGACAATATTAAGTGCTGGCAATAATGTGGTGCAACATAAACCTTCGTATATTGCTGATGGGAATTCAAAACGGTACCACCACTTTGTAAAACAGTTCAGCATTTTCTATAATATTAAACATATGCTCACTGTACAACCCAGCAATCCCATGCCTAGTTATTTTCCAAAGGAAAAGAAAACTTATTTTCATACATAAACCTGTATGTGAAATGTTTATAGTGGCTTTATTCATAATCTCCCAAACCTGGAAACAATACAAGGTCCTCCAATAGATAAGTGGATTAACAAACTGTTTTTATCCATTTAAAATAATACTATTAAGCAACAAAAAATGAGAGAACTATTTATACATGCAACAACATACATGAATCTCAAAGGCGTTAAGCCTTTCATAAGAAGCCAGATTCAAAGGGATAAGTAGTCTATATTATCTATCTCTCTATCATCTATCTATATTCTAAAAAAGCAAAACTATAGAAACAGAAAACAGATAAGTGGTTGCCAGGGACTGCGGATGAAGGGTGGGGTTGTCCATAAGGGAACAGGAGGGAACTCTTGGGGGGATGGTGGTGAAATTGTTCTATATCTTGATTCCTGTGTTGGTTAAATGACTGTACACATTTGTAAGACCTTATAGAATGTTGCATTGAAAAATGTAAATTTTACTGCATGTAAATTAAACTTCAATTAAAAAAAAAGTCTTGTCACTGAATGCAATATTGATGGTGTTACTTTACATAAGTTTGTTTTAAAGCCTTTATAAAACTAAAAAAAAAAAAAAAAAACCAAACCAAACCTGTAGCTGTCAAGTCGATTCCAACTAATACAGACTCTATAGGACAGAGCAGAACTGTCCCACAGGGTTTCCAAGGCTGTAATCTTTATAGAAGCAGACTACCACATCTTTCTCCTGTGGAGCAGCTGGTGGGTTCAAACTGCTGATCTTTCAGTTAGCAGCTGAGTACTTAACCACTGCACCACCAGGGCTCCTTACAGCCCTTATATCTCCCATCAATTTCAGTTTGCCCATCAGAAGATAAATTGGAGGGAACAGATGTCAATGGCTGCCGATCTTAAAGAGTATGCTTACTGAAAGAAACAAGTTATTTAAAAATAGTGGCTACATTCATTTGCTGCTGAAATTTATTATCAAGCACTGTACTAAGACCTTTACATTCATTATTTTGTTTAATCCTCACACTGATCCCATAATTCATCTATAATTACCACCATTTTAATGTGAAAAAGATTGAGGTTTGGGACATAAAAATAAATGCCCAGGATTTTCTCCTTAAGAAATTTTAATATTTCCTTTGTAATTTTGCTAATAACTGCTTTGGGGATTTTGTTTGTGTTCTTAGTGAATAGTATTTTTATTTGTTTTTTACTCTTTCTTTCCTTTTTTTGTTGAGTAAAGAGTCAGAGATGTGCAGCATTTGAACACAGTTCTATGTTTAGTTCCAAACCTAGGACTCTCAGCCACTTCATCACACGTTTTCCCCCCTCCAAATAAGAAACCTTAGGATTCTATAGTACAGAGACTCACACAGGCAACATGAAAATGGAATAAACCACTCATTATTTACGCTAGACTTGACCAATGTTATTAAACAATATAAAGCTAAGGATACATAAAACTCTTTTTAAATAACCATAAAAAAATTTTTTTTCCATAGACCCTCCAAAATCATCATCCTAACCCCCAAATTTAAGGACAATGAAAAAAAAAAAACCCAAACATATCAGTTGCTACGTGATAAAATGTTAATGTCCTTACTTGTTTAATTAACAACATTTTAGTAGTCTTTATTTGCAAATGTGTTAGTGTATGTTATTACAGACCACAGGGACAAACAACATAGCATTTACTCTGTTCTCTAGCAGATTATCACTAGGGATAAGAAGATACAATCTATAGATGCAAACCAATTATATTAATGAATGCAATCATAAATATGTAAGTGAAAACAAGCACACAGGTAACTAGGAGTAAAGATGAGCAATGGTGGAAGACTTTGAGAGGGAGTTTTTAAATACAGAAAAAGGCAAAAATGGATCACATGCCAAATGAAAAAGAATGTGAGTTTGAGAAACGTGTGAAATGAAAGTACAACCTGGGTTGGGGGAAAGAAAATGAATTTATTTAACCCAACCAGATGGCAAGTTGACTTCTGAGAGCACAATATGATAGATTAACCAATATCAAAATTGATTTCAGTGGGAAAAATAATGCTAATATACATCAAAGGGGAAGACTGATAAAGAGTGAAAAATACTGAATTCCAAATCAAACATTACTATGCTAAAATTATGAAAATATTTAAGTCTTTATTATATAGTCATATAGTCAAAGTCTTCAACTCTGTATTGTGATCCACCTGCCAAATTAGAAGTCCCCACCTTGTATTTTGGAGAGAAAATTTTCTTAAAAGCAAAGAAAAACTGCCCTTTATTAAAATTAAATATTTTTAATGTAAACTATTATTGTTCTGCAAGGGAAAAGTAAATTAATTCAATCACATTAATTCTAGCCCATTTCCCACAATAAAGATTATTGCTTTCAGTTCATATCCATTGATTAATTTATTCAAGTGTTAAAAACAATTGTCAATTTTCCAGAATTAAAATTTATTTTAAGAACTAAAAAAATACTTATTGTTTTTCTTTGGACTATAATGTCATTTTTATTTTGTCATTATCTCACTTAGATACATAATCTTAAATTTTCAATCTATAACCTTAAATCTAAATTTTGAAGGGATAACTATCTCATTGTTTATTCTATTTTTATGACTTTTCTGTCTAAAAAATTTGTTCAGCACAATGGCACTTATATGCAGCATATACCTGTACAAAATGTGACCTTCAAAATATTATTAAATAATAAACAGATGAATATATTGTCCCAAAGTGGCTCAAGCTGAGAATCTTCATAATCACAGAGTCTTAAAAAAGAACATTTCTCAAAAGGTTACTTAGGCATTCCTAACCTAAAATTTAAATATTTTCCCTCTCATTTCTGAAATCAGCCTAATATTTCACCTTGATACGCTGGGAACAAATTGTTTTCAGGCAGTTAACCAGTATTTATTCAACACCTGCTGCCTACCAGGCATTTTACTGGCCACTGGGGTCATATCTCTGAACTAGAACGTGTCCTGCCCTGCTCAATATCTGGAAGAACTATCAAGGTGTGTGAAGTACTTCGGCTCTAAAAACAGTTATTAAAAAACAAGTTAAGCTGAGATTCACATAATACAGTGTTAAGGGCAAAAATATAAGTTAATGGTGTTTCCTCTTTATTTTTGTTTAAAATATATATTAACATATTCAATAAAACTTTCCCTGAGAACATCAGAATTTGCAGAAATGCCTATTTTATCATATATTTAGAAAACAAAACAAAAAAACCAAACCCATTGCCATTAAGTCAATTGCGACTCATAGAGACCCTACAGAACAGAGTAGAGCTGCCCCATAGAGTCTCCTTGGAGTGGCTAGTAGATTCAAACTGCTGACCTTTGGGTTAGCAGCCAAGCTCTTAGCCACTGTGCCAACAGAGATCCATTATTATAAGAGTATATATAATTGAATTTTGCTAAAAAAGAATAATTATAGCCTTTATTGGCATTTTATTTCATATAAAACATTTACATAAAAAATGAAAATGGCTCTGTTCATGATCCATCCCAACTCTGTTCTTCAAAGAAAATTCACTGGGTTTATTATATTACCTCTTTGGACATTATTAAAATGTACTTTGTAGGTTCAAAGCAGACTGGAATATTTTATTTCGATAGTAAGAAACCAGTTAAAATTTACAAACGTGTTATTACACATTATTTTTAATTAATTTCCCCAAATATAGTGAATTTTTACAATATTCTCGTCTCCTATAAACATAGTAGGATTCTTCTGTGTGACATATTTTTATGTAGGAGTAAAGTTGGTCCTTAGAAGGCATACTAAATCTTTAATAATATATATAGTCCATTGCCATCTGGTCAATTCTGACTCGTAGTGACCCTAAAGGACAGAGTAGAACTTCCCCATAGAGTTTCCAGGGAGTGCCTGGTGGATTCAAACTGCCGACCTTCTGGTTAGCAGCCGTAGCACTTAACCATTATACCACCAAGGTTTCCAATAATATATATATATATATATATAAAAGATATATAGGTAAGGTTAATATTATTTTTCTATAAAATATGGAAAAAATAAAGTACTATCCCCTAAAATATGATTTTTATACTGTTGTTAGGTACCATCAAGTCAATTCAGACTCATAGTAAACCTACAGGACAGGACAGCACTGCCCCATAGGGTTTCCTAGGCTGTAATCTTTACAGGAGCAGACTGCCAGGTCTTTCTCCTGCAGAGCCACTGCATGGGTTTGAACCAACAACCTTTCAGTTAGCAGGTGAGCACTTAACCATTGTCACCAGGGCTCCAATTTTAACATTATCTGTTATATAACTGAAAAAGCTTTTAAAATAAAGTTGATGTGTATATTTCTCTAGAATCTACAACTAATGCAATAAAGTGAACATCCATTCACTCATTTTGCAACTCAACAAAAATTCATTCAGTATCTGCTATTTTCAATAGATGCTCGCCCACACTGGTGCCTAAGATGGCTCTGGTTACCATCAACTCGGAATTTATAAACGTGTGGTCATCCATTCAGAGGCCCGCTTGTGAACAGGGGATAGCTGGTGTTAGGAAGTCGCCATTGCACAGCCTGGATATGCAAGGGCATGCACAATTATCAGCCTCTAGCCACAGCATCATCCCTTTCTTCCCAAGGATCCTGCCTGTGAAACTCAGGGTGAGGTCCTAGAGCTGGGGCTAGACACAGTGTGTCTGTCATTTGGGGAAAACTTAGCCCTTTCTCTAGCATGACCCTTAAGTTTATTTCTCAGCGTACTGGGGACCACCAAAAACTACCATTTTAATAACTCTGCTTGAATTTAAGAAAAGTATATTTCAGAAGAATGCAGTTTAGAAGGCTTATTGCTATTAGTTGCTATCAAGTCAGCTCTGACTCATGGCTACCCCATGGACAGCAGAATGAAACACTGCCTGGTCCTGTGCCAACTTATGATCATTGGCATGGTGAAGTCCACTGTTGAGGCTACTGTGTATTCTGAGTACCTTCCAACCTAGTGGGCTCATCTTCTAACACTATATTGGACAATATTCTGTTGTGATCCATAGGGTTTTCACTGGCTAATTTTCAGAAGTAGATCACTCGGACTTTCTTCCTAGTGTATCTTAATCTGGAAGCTCTGCTGAAAGCTGTCTACTGTGGGTGGCTCTGCTGACATCTGAAATACCGGTGGCACAGCTTCCAACATCATAGCAACATGTAAGCCACTACAGTACAACAAACTGACAGACGGGTAGGTGGCTATAAAGCTTAAGAATATACTTATGTGTGGCTTTCTTAGCTATGTCTTCAGATCTTACATATTTGGTGCAATCTCCTGCATTTTCTGTACTTACTGTGTATGGTATGCAAAGTAAATATCATTCCCATGTCAATAATGCTTACCTCATAGGGTTACTTTGAGGATTAATGTTTTATAATAAGAAATGTGCTTATAACAATGCCTGCTACATCCTAATGAACTGTTAACTCTTATATATCAGAATAGTACATGCTCCTAAATAGAGAATACCAGGTTCTATACTATTTATATCCACTATATCGCATTATAAAAATCTTCAAATAATTGTTCTATACCATGGAAAGAATCCGGAAACCCAGAAATTACTACATATCAACTATGTCCTCAAGATTCCTATATTTTATGGAAAGACAGAGATTTAAGTAATTACAACACGATACGGTAAGTCTTATGATGGAAGGAATCATGGACTACAATATCACTTTACCCATGATTGAGGCAATCATGAAGATTTCTCTAAGATGTCATCTGAGGTAAGTTTTGAGGAATAAATGGGGATTGCCCAAGGAAAGAGATATTGGGCAGGAAATATAAGTAGAGAAAATAGTGTTCAAAGACAGAGGAATTAGAAACCATCATCCATTTGGAGAACCTATTGTAGGCAAGTATGAAAGTTAGATGGATAGGTCATTGGAAATAACTGGGCTGGATACAAATATTTGAACAGTCAGTGTATAAAAGACCATTTAAGAAATGAAACATAATTATATCTCTAGAGATCAGTGAGAAAAATGAGAAGTTCGTATGGCTGAGGGTACACATTGGACAATACCAACATTTAACTCATGAGCAAAGAAAGATAAGTTGATAAAATGAAGAAGAAACCAAACGAGAGAATTTGAAAGGATAATTTCTTGGTAATTCAGAAAACGGAATACCTTATTCTTTGCTGTACCTAATTACTGGCACTGTTGTGGCTGTGTGCTATCTAGTTGATTCCGACTCACAGCGAAACTATGGAGACCCTAAACTGGCACTAAAGTTGTAAAAGTATAAACTGTGGAATGGAGCCCTGGTGGCACAGTGGTTAAGAGTTTTGCTGCTAACCGAAAGGTCGGCAGTTGAAATCCACCAGCCACTCCTTGGAAACCCTATGGGGCAGTTCTATTCTATCCTTTAGCACTGCTATAAGCTGAAATCAACTTGAAGGCATCATAACAACAGCCACGTGGAAATGTTTTTTATCCAGAAGGTGTTTAATTTGGGCTGAAGAAGGAAGTACTGATCTGAAAAAAACCATGAAAGACAACCAACTCTTTAAAATTTGATTTTCCTGTAGTCAGAAGACAAAGTCTCTTAGACTTCAGGCTTCAGTCATTGCCTATGGAACTCTAAACCCCATGAGGGAGAAACCAGTACTCTCCTCTGAAGTAAAATGACACGTTTGAGTGCAGTTGCTGGACATGTGATTAAGAAGGGCCACAAAGGATTATTTCCTGTTTGCCATACATAATTTTCTTTTATTTGTGGGTATAAAACCGAAATCCAAACCAAACTTGTTGCTGTGGAGTCAATTTCAACCCATAGAGGCCCTGTAGGACAGAGCAGAACTGCCCCATAGGGTCTCCAGGGAGTGGCTAGTGGATTCAAACTGTGGACCTTTTGGTTGGCAACCAAGCTCTTAACTACTGGGACACTGGGGTTCCATTTGTAGGTATAGCCACAATTTTAGGAGATACATGTCTGGTAGTGTTTCTGTAAGACTGAAATACTAAATACATAGATACATGACTCTGGGGTTGACAAAATTGACAGTTATTAACTGGTAGTTGCTCATAATTTACCCACTATCCTCAGTCGCATTGTGTACTGCAGTGGCTCTCATATTTTAGCGTGCATTAAAACCACTTAGAGTGCTTATTAGGAAACGCTGGTGGCGTAGTGGTTAAGTGATACGGCTGCTAACCAAAAGGCCGGCAGTTCGGACCTACTGGGCACTCCTTGGAAACTCTATGGGGCAGTTCTACTCTGTCCTATAGGGTCACTATGAGTCAGAATTGACTTGACAGCAACAGGTTTTAGAGTGCTTACTAAAAAAACAGATTTTGGGCTCCGCTCCCAGAGTTTCTGCTTCAGTAGGTCTGGTGTGAGACGGGGAATTTGCCTTTCTAACAAGTTTCCAGGTGATGCTGATACTGCTAGCCTGTGGCTCACACTAAGAACGACCAGTGTAGTGGAAGGAGGCCCCCCACATGCTTTGTGCCTTGCTTATCTGCCCCTCAGTTTACTTGTTAGTAAAAGGCACACAATAAACCATGTAAAGCATATCTTAAAAGTCTGTAGTGGTGATTAAGTAGGGTAATGTCTTTTAAAACCTTTTAAAGAGTTACTCAAAGCTGTGGTATTAAAATGGTGCTTTTATGTTTATAGAGAGAGATTATGGACTCTACCTCAGAGGTTTGGGAGAAATCTTTGGTAATGTTAGTGTGGTCTTAGTCATAATGGCATCACCATCCTGCTTTTATGCGATAGTTAATACGGTTGGGCAATTACCGTGCTAATCAGTTGAAGTGCTCGCTAAGCCTCATAACTACTCCATCAGGTAGGTACTGTTACTAGTCTCATTTCGGAAATGAGAAAGCACAGGTAGTAAACAGCAGAAACTGCATTTGAAGCCAGGTAGTCTAAAAACACAAATAAACCAAAAAAAAGAGACATTGTGAGGATTTCTTATTTTAGCCTTAAAAAAAATTCAAAGCTTTAACATAAAATAATAATAATAATTCATTGAGGGTTTTATTACAATTTGCACTCACAGTGGCAGAGTCTACACTTCCTACCAGGGCAATATTGCTCTTACCTATTTCAGGAAGTGACCCATCTAACACTAGGTATCAATTGTGTAGGATACTAACAAGTTTAAAACCAATAGTTGTATGTCACCGTACCCTCATGTAAACAATCCTGTGATTTCTATAGTTTCTCTTTTGGATTTTTAGTAAAAGCAATGTATAATTTTTCTGACATCCTCTATTCCCCAAAAAAGATAATAATTAGAGTTATACTTTTACACCACTCACCCTTTCAGTTTTCTACATGCTGCTTGGTATCTGATTAGCTCTGCAAAAAGACAGATTTGGGAATGAGCACTCCCTAACAAAGGTAGCCATAAAAGCCCGAGCTAAGCTTTCAGCTTGGAGAGAGGCCCACACTTATCATTCCTTTGGTTCTCTGCACACTGACTGCCATTCACTCAGTGGTAGTATGTGGCCAGTTGGCGGAAAAAGATGATTCATACATTGAGAAAGCATGGTTAAATTTCAGAAACGCATCTGGGCAACCTATTCTAAACAAACTCAAAATCGCTAAATACAATGAAAAACTTTCCAGGTCATATTCTTATGCAAAACACTAGTCTGCTAAATGACTACTGCAATTCAGAAAACCCTCAGTTATGGTTGGAATTAACATTCAGCACAGATTCTTGGACTTTTCCCTGCTTCCTTTGGATATGCACGGCTAACAAGTTAACATCTTGCCAATGTACAATGAGAATCATATCATTCAAAGGACATCTATGATAACAATGTGATCAACGAGATGGCATTTCTGAGTCTCAAATTTGGGCCCATGTAGTTCTACTGAAATTTTAGAAAATACCCTATGACTAGAACTATTTTTCCAAGAAGAATTCAATAACGCACACACACAAAAAAAAGCTGTTTTATTATATACACAAAACATGCATTCATTGTGTCAGAAAATGATGAGCAACATTCTTCCATAGCTTACTTTTTGCTGTGAAGAGCGTTTGAGCTCATCAAAATAGCAAAGTGCAAAAAATGATGCATTGCCTTTAAAAAGGCAGACAAGAAAAGCATTCACTAATGATTTAAATAAACTCCATAGGTGTCCTGTACTGATAACTTATCTGACTGAATCTTTATCTGGTTTCCAATATAATATAAACAATTTCTATTTCATTGCGTTTATTCTTACTATTAATAGCTAACATCGGCAGAGGGTTTATTGTATGCCATTCCTTTTGTGGGCATAATAAAGGTTAACCAATTCAGTGGTATTTATCAATTGAAGATGATGAAAATTGAGTTTTGCTAGTGACAGACAGCTTTATTACATAGATATTATTTGAGCCTATTTTTTTTTATTTAAATACGATACCATATTTTTTATCTCATACTTGATTAGTCTTAATGAATCAGTAACTATCTGAAGAAGGATAATCAACAGGAAGAGTAGACTAAGTATATTTTCTTCTATCATCTAAATGGAAACCCTGGTGGCATAGTGGTTAAGAGCTATGGCTCTAACCAAAAGGTCAGCAGTTTGAGTCCACCAGGTGCTCCTCGGAAGCTCTATGGGGCAGTCCTACTCTGTTCTTTAGGGTCACTATGAGTCAGAACTGACAGGATGGCAAGGGGTTTGGTTTTTCCTTTTTATCATCTAAATGTCTAACAATATGGATTATCTTCTATTTGAGTTGAAAAAATGTATGATCCATTTGTGCTAATTTTATATTTCAACTAGCATTCTATTTAAAAAAACTAGATAACCATATATACGCATTATATGTTTGTTTATACAGTTTAAAATATATATATAAACAAATGTGTGAGCCCACCTAGTGGCACCATGGAAGAGAGCCTTGACAATCTCCTCCCAAAAAGGCTACAGCCAATAAAGCCCTACAGAGCAGCTATATTCTGACACACGAGGCTGCCACGAGTTGAAATTGACTCCGCTGCAACTGGATTGTCCAGGCATGAAATGCTTTAAAACAATTTCATATGAGTTAATTTTTCATGGTACACAGCATAGCTGTTACACGCCTCTTCCTGAGTTGCAAAAAGATTGTCACTAAGTTTAAAAGGAGCTTGTCACAGTAAGTGACGGCATTGGGGAACTGTTTATTAGCCAACATGCAGAAGAAGAAAGCAAGAAATAAGGTTACTTATCTGACTGAATCTTTATCTGGTTTCCAAAATGATTAATTCTACCTTCTTACACCCAATTTCTATCTATACTAATAGATGTTGGATTTATTTCTAAAACATCCTTGTGAGTTAATATATTAAATTCATACTTGACCACTTGAGAAAAATAAGAAAATTCAAATAGATATGGAACGTGCAAGTATTTACCTCAAAGGCCAGAGGCAGTTTTATTTATCAACTGATTTTCATCCATATTTAGACTTTTAAACCACAGTGTATCTTAAATATTAAACAATGGAAACAAATGTGTTTTGCCAGGGAAATAAATGTCAAAGGCTGCAACAGCACTACAGTAATTTCTGTCAGCGATTGAGACTTCACTGTCAAATATTTACATCACTTAGTTGAAGGGAAAGTAAAGCCATGCATTTAGTATGAAGGAAGTGATGTTTTCTAAAGGATAATTCTCTTTAGGGGCTTGTTCAAAATCTATTATGGATGTTTTAATAAGATTTCATCATTGCACCTCTTTTGATCCTTCTTGCTGTGAAGCATTTCTATTTCCCAACAGATATATTTTTCTGCCCAAGCGTTTACAACATTTTGTTTTCTTTATTTACTATATTTTTTATACATGTAAAATTTTGTTTCCTGTGTTTACTATGTTAATATAAGTATTACTATGGAATTATTAAAATATCAGAAATTTATGCTGTGATTAAGGCCTTGATTTATCATTCATTTCTTTATGAAAAACTGAACTATTGTATACAAGTGCATGAAATCATAAATGAGGAAATTTATTTTGAGGATAATTAGGTGATTAAAATACTCAAACACCAAGTAAACGGTAAGACATTTATCACGGTGGATTCACTGGCTAAGAACAACCACCTTTCAAATACATACACCCTTGTATTCTGTTGAAATTTCAAAAAGCTTGTTTTTCAAGAAGTCCAAATATTACCTTTTTATACTATAGATCTCAAAATCGATTCAGTAATAAAATTTAACGTAGTCTTCTGTAAAATATCAGAGGGTTTCAAAAGTTTCCTCCATGGTAGAAGCTGTTTTTGTCACAAACTTTTCCTCACAATTGCAATAAGTGAAACAGGTGAGGATGTTGCTATTTTGTGGCCTAAGGCTGGGAACCAGCCAGCCCTCTGTCTGCTGAGCTCCCCCTTGTTGCTGAGGAAGCTCCGGAATCACCCCGCTAGACACGGAGGGTTCCAAGACACACCATTCAAAAGCCACTGGTTAGCACCTCTGTCAAAAATCAATGCGTTTTACTGAGAGAAAAATGGTTTAAGTAAAAATATGTCCAAAAGCACACTTGCCCACTGCCTGCAAACAAGTCACAGGGGGGCACACATTGACCCAAGCACCTGTAGTAGAGCACTTTCAGGTTTAAAAGCATTATCCAATCCCCTCCATCACTCATTTGGTATGACAGAGACAGGTCACCACTATTCCGTCTGATCGCCACATTTCCTGGCTTCTGCCATTAGGCAGGGCCATATGACTCATCCGTGAGGGTGGCTTATGTCACCTTCAGTTGAGCTAATGACAAACACATGCAAGATCCTGCAGGCTATTCATCTCCTGTGATGGCAACTGAGGAGGCAGCAAGAGGTAGCACTTTCATCTGCTAAGTCTCAGATGAACATTTAGAGCAGGGCCCCTAACGAACCCCAGATGTTTATGGTACACAAATACTTGACTCTTTGTGTACCAGGAATGATCTTTTCTCCTAACTGCATTCTTTTGTTCTTTAACCACTTTTTGACAATGTGACACAGAGACTGATAACCAGCTATCTATCTATCTGGCAGAACTTTGCAAGAATACATCTATCTTCGCACTCACTTGGGTTATTCGTCCTACAAATGCCAAATGCTCCACAACTTCCCTATTTTTTCATACACACACACACACACACACACACACACACACACACACGGTCTATGGAACAGACCATCAATTCCTCATATGCAAGTTCAAGCTAAAGCTGAAGAAAATTAAAACAAGTCCATGAGAGCCGAAATATGACCTTCAGTAAATCCCACCTGAATTTGGAGACTGTCTCAAGAGTCGATCTGACGCACTGAACACTAATGACTGAAGACCAGACGAGTTGTGGGATGACATCCAAGACATCATACATGAAGAAAGCAAAAGTCATTAAAAAGGCAGGAAAGAAAGAAAAGACCAAAATGGATGTCAGAAGAGACTCTGAAACTTGTTCTTGAATGTAGAGTAGCTAAGGCAGATGGAAGAAAGGATGAAGTGAAAGAGTTGAACAGAAAATTTCAAAGGCCAGCTCAAGAAGACAAAGTAAAACATTATAATGATATACACAAAGACCTGGAGTTAGAAAACCAAAATGGAAGAACACGTTTGGTATTTCTCAAAACTGAAAGAACTGAAGAAAAATTCAAGCCTCAAGTTGCAATTTTGAAGGATTCTACGGGGAAAATATTAAACGATGCAGGAAGCATCAAAAGAAAATGGAAGGAATACACAGAGTCACTGTACCAAAAAGAATTGGTGGACGTGCAACCATTTCAACATATGACCAAGAACTGGTGTTACTGAAGAAAAAAGTCCAAGCTGAACTGAAGACACTGGCAAAAAGCAAGGATCCAGGAAGTGATGGAATACCAATTTTAGATGTTTCAACAAATGGATGCAATGCTAGGTGTTCACTCGTGTATGCCAAGAAATTTGGAAGACCGTTACCTGCCCAACCAACTAGAAGAGATCCATATTTGTGCACATTCCGAAGAAAGGTGGTCCAACCGAATGCGGAAATTATCCAACAGTATCATTAATATCACACATGAGTAAAATTTTGCTGAAGATAATTAAAAAACTGTTGCAGCAGTTCATTGACAGGGAGCTGACAGAAATTCAAGCTGGATTCAGAAGAGGATGTGGAATGAGAGATACCATTGCTGATGTCAGATGGATCCTGGCTGAAAGGAGAGAATTCCAGAGAGATGTTTACCTGTGTTTTATTTACTATGCAAAGGCATTCGACCCTATTGTCAGAATCAACCTGATGTCAACGGCTTTGGTTTTGGCCTTTAGCAAAGGAGCACTGGTGCTGCAGTGGTGAAGACATCCACTGCTAACTAAAAGGCCAGGACTTTGAATCTACCAGCTGCTCCTTGGAAACTCTATGAGGCAGTTATGAGTCAGAATCGACTTGATGGCAACAGTTTTTTTTTTTTTTTAGATGAGTCAGAAGCAAGTATGAGACCACGCATGGGAATATTTCCAAAAATTATATTATTAGAATTATTTTTCTTTAGAGATAGAGGAGGTGGAGCATGGGGAAAGAGAAAAACATAATGAATCTCAACCTATGTTTAAAGCAATGTATACAGTCAGTTTTGGTATAAAACATACACTATAATCAGAGAACAGTTTGTCTGGTCGCTTAAACCAGAGAAGAAGCATGTTTTCTGTCCCAGAGCAACACCAATCCTATCTTCCAAGAAGACAAAGCTGATGAGCCTGTGGTCAGCCAGGCATTTCTTCACTCCCCTGAAGGGATCCTGGTGTAAAACAATACAAAGGGCTAGGCCCTTGTTTCTCAGGCACAGCTGGGGGGAGAGAAACCACAGGAGCCAAAGAGGACAAGGCAATTAGACTGCAGGATAATGGATGCCCTCTGTGCTTTAAATTCTGTAGCCAGTGGATACACTTAAACGACCACTGAGGCAGGGCTTCTCAGGTAAAGAGCCAGTTTTTCTTCAACTTTTTTTTTTTTTTGGCTCCTATCTGTTATGAACCTTTACAAAGTACATCAAAATGAATTTCTAAAAAAATAGACACAATATAAAAATCCATTTTCTAATTAGATCCAACTAATTTAATCTAAAATCACTATGGATGTTGCTACACATGTCTTTAAGCACATATTCTCATTCATCCTTTAGCTTATTATGAACTGTACGCCACTGCTAACTGAAAGGTCAGTGGTTCAATCCCATCCAGCAGCTCCATGGGAGACAGACCTAGCGATCCTGCTTCTGTAAAGACTACAGCCTAGAAAACCCTATGGGGCAGTTCTACTCTGTCACATGGAGTTACTGTGAGTTGGAATTGACTAGAAGGCACCTAGTAAGAACAAACAACCTGAGTAAAAAAAACAAAATTTTTTTTTCTTTTACCTGAGTATAGCACTGATCAATACAAAGGATGTGCTGTGAAACATGTACAACTCTTTCCTCACGTGAATATGGTAGCACTGGTTTGTTGCACGTAACTCTAGAAACTTATTTAAAAAATGCATTGTGAAAATAAACTCCTTAATATGTTTATTTTTTAAAGGCTCACTATAAAAAATATTAAATATATTTCAATATACTATTTAATAACAGACATGGTTAAAAGTCATCTACATTTTGTGATGTTCTTTAATTCACTGAACAAAATATAAAATACAAAAACTGAAAATGTCTAAAAGTATTTTAGGGCTGTGCTGTAAAAGAAAGATAGCTTCTAAATTTAGGCTTTGTTCCCATCACCAAAAATAAATCAACTGAGCGTATGTATGTATGCATACTTACAAAGCTGAGGCTTTTTTTTTTTTTTTTGGACTCTTTTTTTTATAAAATACCTTTTTTAGCTGCTTATCACATAAAGAGTGCCAATTCTTTAATGTAAAATCACACACATATTACATAGAAATCAGTTGTTCAAAGTGCTTTAGAAGAATAATATTTCACCCAGTCTTGGTGTTTTAGAGACCTATTGGAAATTTAATCTATCCTTTGAGGAAAGGCTCAGGCCACAGGGTTTATAAATTAAGTGAACAATTCAATATATATTAGGATCACAAGGGTCTCAACAAAGAGCAGGGAGCCCTCCACCTGTTGCTTTCTGATATAGTAAAAGAAGAAAAACACTAGGATTATTTTCTAAGTAGTTAAATATGCTTGATAATTTGAAGAAGAAAAAAAAGACTTAAATATTTTATCAAATGAAAAAACTCAATTTGGCACGCAGATTGTTGGGCTGAAATTTTTATTTTAATCATTACAAGAAAGCAATTAACTGTAAAAAGGAGGCTCTGCAACAAGAATTAATAAAACAGGAAGACAAGTGCCTTTTGAATGCCTTTCTTTTCTATATTTTGTTAAGTCAAGCACAAGTAAGGACCACAGTATGCGAGACATTATTTTAACAAAACAGATCTGTCCCGCACCACTTCACAATCTGTAGGGAAGGGCTTCTTGAGGTTTAAATGGCATCTGCAATTACTGAGGAACAAAGAGTTGCAAGGACTCTCACCTTACAATGGTCCAAAGACAAGGGTAGCTACAGAAGCAGAGATGGGAAAAAGGAATCAGCAAAAAAAGTGACTGCTCGCTCCATAATCTGGTCAAACCCTGTGGAAGGCTGGCGGCCCATTCTTCCCAAGCTGGCCTGAGATAGCTCTAGGTGAGTGGCCTTCCTAAGGTACTGTTTTGTGTATAGAATGCTTCTCCTAAGACAGAAGGGGTCACAGGACCACTTGACTGCACTGTAGCATTGTTGTTGGGTCGTGAAATCAATTCCAACTCATAGCGACCCCATGTGACAGAGCAGACTGCCCTATAAGGCTTTTTAGGCTATAATCTTTACAGAGTGGTTTAATCTTTACACTAGCAGATTGTCAGGTCTTTCTCCTGTGTAGCCATTGGGTGGGTCAGAACCACCAACCTTTCAAGGTTAACAGCCAAATGCTTAACCATTGCTCCGCCAGGGTTCCTTTTTTGAAACTAGGCCTCATTTAACAAATATTCCGTAAGCTTCTGTTCCTCCCAAATTTGGGCAATGTGTTATATGCCTATTTTAATAAAATCCTGGTGGTGTAGTGGTTAACCAAAAAAAGATCAGCAGTTCAAATTCACCACGTGCTTCTTGGAACCCATGCGACTCAGTTCCATTCTGTCTTATAGAGTCACTATGAGTCGGAATCGACTCAACGGCAACGGATTTTTTTTTTTTTGTTTAAAACATTTGCTTAATTTTTGTTGTTGTTTTGTTGCCTTCTTAAAAGTGTCTGGTGGTGCAGTGCGATTACTTTTGTGTGTGGCCTTTCCAGCCATGATCTTGTAACTCCCACCCAGGTAACTGTGTAATACAGTAACTATGGTCTACCAAGAGGATTGGTCAGTTTTGCCTTAAAAGGAAGCCAATTCCAGGGCAGAGGGGAGGAAACTGCCACCACCGCCACCACCACCACCACCGCCACCGCCGCCGCCGCCGCCGCCGCCACCGCCACCGCCACCGCCACCGCCACCGCCACCACCACCACCACCACCACCAAGGAAGGAGAGACCCAGAAACAGAGACCCAGCAGCAGAAGACAATGCAGTGGGATTCCCGGTCCACAGAGAGAGAAATTTGAGTGCCTTTGGGCAGAGACTACGAAGTTGGAGTAGGTCAGACACTGCCCCCATGCTGTTTTTACAGGTGGGAAATTGGGAGGGACCACTTTGAAGGTCACTTGGTAAATGTAATGTTTAAGCAACATATATATATATACATATAGGAGCAAGTGTTTAAAATGATGTGTAAAATACATCTGAATATAGTAATTGGGTAGCGTTATGTCAGCAAGAAGAACTCTAGTGGCACACTGGTTAAGCACTCAGTGTCTAACTGAAAGGTTGGTAGTTTGAACCCACAAGTCACTCCACAGGAGAAAGATGTGGCAGTCTGCCCCAGTAAAGATTTACAGCCTTGGAAACCCTATAGGGCAGTTCTACCCTGTCCTGTAGGTTTGCTATGAGTCAGAACTGACTCAACCACAATGGGTTTGGTTTTGGTTTGATCTCAGCAAGCTATTTAACTGCTCTGGCTTTACATATTTCAATTAGGGAACTCAATAAAATATAAATAAATTCTAAATATCTGTGACATTCAGTGTCTTATTAAAAGCAAAAAAATAAAAGGCAGTAAGGTCCAGTACTTCATGGAATTATTCCATTCTCCATCAAAGAATGCACTCCTCACTTCCCATATCCAAAGTGTATTAAATAATCATAATTATTTATTTTTAAATGAGATACAAATCCATTGTACTTACATGTAAGCAATAGATACATTGATTTGAATGTGCTTTACTATAAATCATGATTTTTCTAATAAAAGCTCTCCAGTCAAATTTTCCATACATTCATATGATAGTGTTTGTTATATCTTCAAGTAAAATGTTTATGAGACACAGTGGTTGAGTGCTCCACTGCTAAACAAAAGGTCAGCAGTTCAAACCCACCATCCACTCTGCAAGAAAAAAGATGTGGCAGTCTGCTTGCCTAAAGATTACAGCATTGGGAGCTCTATGAGGCAGCTCTACTCTGTTCTATAGGGTTGCTATGAGGTGGAATCGACTCAACGGCAAGGAGTTTTGCAATGGGAAAATCTTTGTAATTATTTCATTTGTGCTTTAGTCTTATACACTGCTCATCAATAAGCACACTTAAATTGTTAATATATTCCATAAGCTATTACTTAAAAACTGAACAGTATAATTTATTTTTAAAATAGAATTATTTTGAGGTAAGTTATCACTATTTTTCAAATGGATTATTCTACCATTTCAAGTGTTGCACAGTTGATTAATAGAGGTGCATCAATCTATATTAATATCCCAACAAATAAACTGTAACACCTCATTAGTTTAGATGCTCAGGAATTAAATAAGTTTTGAGGGTACAAATTTATTAATAACTTTTGAAATTGACCTGCTCCCTGGTGATTTATGTCTAAATTTATTATTTAGATAATGATCTGATAATGAAATTAAAATCAGGTCACCACCACATACTCACAAGAGACTGAACAGATGCAAAGGAAATATTCAATCACGTTAGTGTCACTTAATTTGAAATGCTTTACAGAACTTTAAGCCTACCGTAGATTACTTTAAGAACTGTACTTCCTATGTTTCCTCATGGAAGAAGTTATTCCATTCTGAGATCAGAAAGGACAAAGCACATTTCTTTTTTGTGAAAATGTGCCACTTAGTGAAGAAACTACCTAGAGAAGAATGTTTTAACTTAGATAATACTAACTAGTTATTACTGCACTGATATCCTTCCAAAGAACTAAAAATAAATTTCTGAAACTTAAGATGATGACCATGTTACACAAAAAGTATCTGAAGCAAAATATAAGTGGAGAAAATGATTGTATTCCTATAGTCCCAGAACCCTGCAAAACTTGCTCCTATATTTATGGTCAGCCACTAATGGGTCCACGTCTCTTGTATGTTGAGGGAAAGGTTCTGTACTGTTAAATGTCCTACATGTTTTGCTAACTTTTATACCAACTTATGTTACCCTCTCCCTCTGGGGAGGGCACCCCAGACCTGTTTATTTGATTTGCATTCTCATATTTTTAACTTTTTTACTGGGACCCTTCTGGCCCAACTGTCCAGAATGAACTTAATGCCCCCATTCCTCCTTAAAAAAAAAAATAATCTGCCTAATTCTATTTTCCTTGTTTATTATATTTTTGTTTACAGATCCACTAGGTTTCCAAAATAGAAAACATGCATTTGTTTTTTAGTCACACTCTTTCTTAAAACCCACTGCCTTTGAGTCTATTTCGACTCATAGTGACCCTACAGGAGACAGCAGAACTGCCCTATAGGGTTTCCAAGGAGGTGCTGGTGGATTTGAACTGCAGACCTTTTGGTTAGCAACCAAATGCTTGACCACGCGCCATCAGGGCTCCACACTCTTTTTTACCTACATCAATATAAGAACCCTTCAGTGTGCTGAATGCTTAAGAAATAGCTTATCAAAAATGAAGCTGGCAAAATACCTAAATCGGATACGTATCATAAATTTGTTTTAATTAAACTTGACTGGATTTGGAAACCCCAGTGGTGTAGTGGTTAAGCGCTATGGCTGCTAACCAATTGGTCAGCAGTTCGAATCCACCAGGCGCTCATTGGAAACTCGGTGGGGCAGTTCTATTCTGCCCTATAGGGTGGCTATGAGTCGGAATTGACTCTAAGGCAGTGGGTATAGTGTGTGGTGTATACAAGCCATACAGGAGAAGTCTTTTTCTATAACTGAAAAAGCAGTACCAAATATAAAAAAAAATAAGCACTATTAAATGCAACATAGTACCCTAGACTGGATTCTAGAACAGAAAAGCGGTATTAGTGGGAAAGACCATGAAATCCAAATAAAGTGTGTAGTTCAGTTAACAGTAGTGTACAGATGTCAGCTTCTTAATTTTGACTAATATACTACAGTAGCATAAGATATTAACAGTAAAGGAAACTGGAAGAGAAGTATATGGAAATTCTCTGTACTACGCAACTGTTCTGCAAATTTAAAAAAAGTTGCAAAATACAAGCATTTTGGAAAAAAATATATACACTAGCATCCTTATATGCAATACTGGTATTATGCTCCAAAGTTGATGTATGATTGATAAACTAGAAATAAACTGATAGTGGTAGTTGTTATACGAATGAATACGTTTATCAGTAGGATTAGGAAACAAAAGCACTCATCTTACAATTGCATACAATGAATCTGTTTCTCAAAGAAAATGAAGAATTGACAGAAGCTGTAATCAGGAAAATATCATGTTATTATTATCTCAATTTTTTAGATTAGAAAAGAAGAAATTTCAAGTGACTACTTTCCAATACATTTCTAAAGAAAAAAAAAAAGAAGAAGAGGAAGAAGAGGGAGACTAAGATGAGGTGTGAGAATGGAAGTTGGGGCCCTAAAACATGGATTTAGGTGCAAGGTGCAAGGAAATACCTGGGCATAAAAGAGGGCTGATACGATTTTCCCAGGAAATGTCCGAAGCTAATATAAAACAGTCAGTCTGATTTTATTTCATACGCAGGGAATACAGCTAAATGTAATACCCTAAATGGATCTGATTCAGAAGCCTCTTCTCTTTTCTACCTCACTGAGTTAATGGAAATAAAGAGGTAAACAACAGCTATACACATGCTATGTGAATTATAGGTTATTTTACATATGTGAGGAGTATGCTCACTTAAAAACTCAATTTGAGGTAGCATTAGTGAAATTTTCTGTACTTAAAAAGAAAGAAGATGTCAGGTTTTTAAAAATCATTTCCTAATGATAATCCTTTTCACTTGCATGCACTATTGATAACGTTTGTGACAGGCTTAGCCTAAACGAAATCAAGGCTAAAGTCTCAAATGTTAAAGCAGTATGCTTCCTCCTAGTTATGTTCAAGGAAACCAAATACAGAAAGAGCTTAACAGTATGGAAATGTAGGTTTTTAAGGTAAAATTCATGGTTATATGCAGGATTATCATCTTGGCAGTAGAGCTAACACATTGACCATTCAAGGAAGTGCCAAAACCACCTCCAAAGTTATCAATACTCAAAATGTTTTCTTTGAAACTTCTACACACTCACGTTATACCTAACTAAAAACAGAAATTGAGTCAGCTTTTGAATTAAAAAAAAACATGTATATTAGCCAAATTCAAATATAAAACAAATAATTATGATTCAGAGGAACAGAGAAATGGATGTCATTCTTGTATCTTCCGGACTTAACATATTTTGAGCACATAGGAACTCAATAAATATATGAACAAAATGAATGACGCAGCTAGGCACTCTCTTGCTGTAAGCTTTCTATAGCTACTCCAAACAAAGAACACCATATCATAGTCTCATTTCACAAGGAGGAGGACAGAACACAGAATTTTAAATCTAGAAGACACTTGAACCAAAACCCAGCTGCTATCTGGTTGATTCCCACTCGTGGTGACCCCATACATTTCAGAGTAGAACTGTGTTCCAGAGGGTTTTCAGTGGCTGTGATCTTTTAGAAGTAAATCACCAGGTCCTTCTTCCCAGGCACCTCTGAGTGGATTTGCACCACCAATCTTTCAGTTAGTAGCCAGGCACTTGGCCATTTGTGCCACCCAAAGCAAGCCAAAAAACCAAACCCACCGCCATTAAGTCAATTCTGACTCATAGCAACCCTATAGGACAGAGTAGAACTTTCCCACAGAGTTTCCAAGGACCACCTCGTGGATTCCAACCGCCAACCTTTTGGTTCGCAGCCATAGCACTTAACCACTACACCACCAGAGCTTCCTTGTGCCACCCAGGGACTCCAAAAGACACTTAAAGACCATGAAGCTCATGGAGTCTTTAAGCCACCCCCTACTGTTAGAGCACCTCTCTGTTCTTCACTCTCTGCCATGGCTACCTCCTCCCCAGCCACCAATGGGAAGAAGTGGTCTCAGCAATTCTTGGAACTGAGGTTTCTGGCCCAGAATAGCTCTATGGAACCTGATTCTACACTTGAGGATAGGCAGGATACCCCCAAATCAGAATGTTCTTCGAAACTGTATTTCAAACTTTATATTTCAAAAGGCATTGTCACCATAAGGATATCATGCACTCTATGAAACACACAACAGATTCATCCCTACACTAAATCTATCTTAAAAAGAAAAAATTATTGCTATGCTAAATGTGGCCTACTATGAAGCCTGCTATGAAAATAAAGCCAGTGATGGGATCATTAATGAAACTCACGTACTCAAGACTTGACTTATAATGTATATTAACTAATTCAAGTAATCTTCTATTATGTTCATTTGTAAAGATGGTCATCATGTAATATGTTCCATCTGCCCCCCAGGTTCATCATTTCCCTCTGTTCTCCAATGGGCTCCATGCCCCCAGAAGGCCGTCTTTGTGGACTGCAGGAGCCAAGTTCCTTTGTCCTTTGGCTCCCAGTTGGCTTTTGACAAAGGAAAATTCCCCACAAAGATTAGAGTGGCGCAGGAGAAAGACTGCATTACTTGCTCCCCCTGTGGGCACTGCTACCTTCTTCACCTCAAGGTCATGGATTCTGTTGGGAGGCCCCTCCTTCAATTTCAGCTTGAATGCTGGTCAAATGTCCTTTCTCTTGTCTGTAGGGTGGCAGAAGCTGACTCCACTTTCCCCCATCTCTCATTGGCTTCCTTAACCTTGTCCACACTTTGTCCACAGTAAGATTTCCTTAGTTGCTTCTTTTGAGAGAGTCATCTGTTTCCTTCAGAGACCCTGATTAACAAAGTGACTTTTAGGTTTGCCTCTTTTCCAAGGGTTCCCTCTGAACTTCCATTCCACTCTTGAAATATATATATTTTTCAAATCATGAGTTTTTGGGTACTTATACTTAATATGGAGCCCTGGTGGTGCACTGGTTAAGAGCTCAGCTGCTAACCAAAAGGTCAGCAGTTTAAATCCACCAGCAGCTCCTCGGAAACCCTATGGGGGACTTCTACTCTGTCCTTTAGGGTTGCTATGAGTTAGAATTGACTTGATGGCAATGGGTTTGGTTTTTTGGAATAATTAAGTATTAATACCTAAGTATTAATACTTAATACTTAATGAAGGAACCCTGTTGGCGCAGTGGTTAAGCATTCAGCTGCTAACTGAAAGGTCAGCAATTTGAACTTACCAGCTGCTTCGCAGCAGAAAGATGTAGCAGAATCTGTTTCTGTAAAGATTTACAGGTTTGGAAACCATATGAGTAAGTTCTACTCTGTTATGTATGAGCTGGAATTGACTCGACAACAACAGGGTTTTTTATACTTAATATGAAACAAGGAGTTAGGGATATCTAGAAAATATCTTGCACTTACATATGTTTTTCATATATTGCTAATATCTAGGAAGAAAATCGATTCCTATGTGTTAAAGAAAAATAGTTTAAAAGATAATAACTTCCTTGTACAATTGACAACCAACCACATCAATAATACCAAAGTCATAAAGCTATTGTGGAGAATCGCATTTAAAATGTTAGGTAGTTATGATGGATAACTTAATATTGTTTAATCCTTCTTAAATAAAACTGGAAGAAGATCAACATATATAAAACAGAGCTGAGAAAAGTAAAGTTTTTCAAGTATAAAGCAAGATAAGAATCATTGCTATTGCTAGTTGCTGTTCAGTGGATTCCAACTCATGGTAACCCCGTGTGTGACAAAGTTGAATGGCTCCACAGGATTTTCTAGGCTGTAATCTTTATGGGAGCAGATCACCAGGCCTTTTTCTTTTTGGTTTACCTCTGGGCGTGTTTGAAGCTCTGGTGTTTAGGTTAGTAGAAAAAAACCAAACCTGTTGCTGTCGAGTCGATTCCAACTCATAGTGACCCTATAGGACAGAGTAGAACTGACCCACAGGGTTTCCAAGGAGTGGCTAGTGGGTTTAAACTGCCAACTTTTTGGTTAGGCGCTGTAGCTCTAGGTTAGCAGTCAAACACAAACCGTTTGCACCACCCAGGGATCCACAGTTACTGGGAGAATTGCTATACCAAAATGTAAACTATTAAGTTTCCGGCAGATTAAATAGCTCAGTACAATGCCATTTAGAATCAAGCATTCTTATTTTCATGAACACAATTTCAGGGAAAGCTGGGACAATCTAAACAAAAGTTTATATTAAAAAAAAATTATCAAAGGCAATATTTAGCAGCACAA
Source organism: Loxodonta africana (assembly GCF_030014295.1). Taxonomy (NCBI): domain Eukaryota; kingdom Metazoa; phylum Chordata; class Mammalia; order Proboscidea; family Elephantidae; genus Loxodonta; species Loxodonta africana. Next base: position 38,668,491 of record NC_087352.1, read on the forward strand.
GAAGCTCTGAATTTCTGTCCTCAAATATAAAACTATTTGCCAACTCTGTGATATATTTTATCCTATTTTTCTTTGTTTTATAATTCTTCTGATTTTAAAGTACTTAATTTTTTTTTACTACCTCATTACAGGCAATTTACAAAGTAATAAGTAGGTATTTATAATCAATATGAAAATGTATTTCCACAGGATCTATCCTTAAGTTTTACTTTATTTGCTTGTAAACTAGTTGCTCTTGGTAAGATCAATGGTTTCATTTTTCCAACTTGCCCAGTGAAAATAAAATTCCAATATTCTACCTAATTGCATTTTCTTTTTTTCCCAAAATAGCTGAATGTTATAAGAATACTTTTTTAATTATGCTGAAGTTGATGAAAAACTGATACAAAGTTGCTAGTTATTAACTATATTATAACTTCAATACTGACCGACTGAAATTGTTCTTAATACATTAAAATTAATGCAAATATCCCCACTTGGAACTCAAAAATGAAGCTTCTATCTGGTTTAAGGTTTGTTTGGGGACTTTTATAATACCCAAATCTTACCCAAGGTAAATATTTTCTTTTTTAATATCTGGAATGTACATATTATTGTTTAGTAAGTTATTACACTCTGTCACAGTTTTTTATTTGGTTTAGTGCTTGTTTGCAGATAATGAATACCACTGGCTGGAGTATTTTAAAAGGTAATGTAGTTATTGACAAGAATTATAAGACTGCATTACTTTTTGTTTTTGAGAAGAATTTTCCTAGTTCTGAATACACCAATTATAAAACATCATCCTGGAAAGCCTTTGGAACTATTTTAGTTATGCTCTGGCCAAAAATTTTCTTGCAAAGATAGAACTTCAGAGAATTCTCCAGGGAATTGTACAAGTTGGTTCAAAAATGAAAAATGACATTAAAAACATTATTTGACACATTTTCCAATGAAAAAAACTCTTAGAATATATTAAATTATAAAGAACCATACCAAGAGTCATATTCACTGTAGGTAAAAATTTTATTTTAAAGATCCAATGGCATATTTTCTGAATGAGCCTAAATAAAATGACCTATTTTTATTCATATTAGAAAAAGGCAGCCTAGAATCTGCCTTATAAATAATTTAATGACCAGCATCAGGGTTGTTCAGCCTTTGAAATGGTTTTTCTGTTTCCCCAATTTTTAGGGGGTTGTCTTGCTTTTATATTATGTACCCATGATTATGTAGATGCAAAGAAAGAAAGAAAGAGAGAGGCAGTCTACTGCAGCCACAATAGAAAGCATATTGGCAAAATGACAGATGAGGCAACATCAAATCAATTACTTAATTGATTCAAGGTTAAGTGTTTGACTACTAACTAAAAGGTTAGCAGTTCGAACCCACCCAGAGGTGCCTCAGAAGAAAGGCCTAGAGATCTACTTCCAAAAGGCCACAGCCATGAAAACCCTATGGAGCAGTTCTACCCTGAACACATGGGGTCTCCACGAGTCGGAATTGACTCAGCAACTGGTTAAAGGCACCTGGGTGACATAAACTGTTTGCACTCTACTAACCTAAAGGTTGCTGGTTTAAACCCCCTCAGTGGCGCCATAGAAATGAACCTCTGGAGATCTGCTTCTATAAAGATCACACCCAAGAAAACCCTATGGAACCATTCATTCTGTAACACACAGGGTCACCATGAGTAGAAATTGACTCCATGGTAACTTTTTTTTTTTTAAATATGTCTAAAGTTAGGCGCCTGGGAAAGATGTAAAGATGACTAAGGTATAGTTTTCCATCTTAAGAAGCTTCAAACTAAAGGAGGGGGCACAGATGTACATAAAACACATGGCAAAAAAAAAGTGAGGTATACATTGTTACAGGGACACAGAAAAGATACTGAATATACCTGATCTTTCACTGCCTTTATATGCTCATTCCGTATCCACCCCCATTAGCCTGGGAGCTCCTGGAGAGCAAACCAAAAAACCAAAGTCGTTGCTGTCAATTCCAACTCATAGCAACCCTATAGGACACAGATGAACTGCCCCATTGGGTTGCCAAGGAGCAGCTGGTGGATTTGAACTGCTGACCTTTTGGTTAGCATCGAGCTCTTAACCACTGTGCAACCAGGGGTCATTTATTAACAAATATTCATTGAGCACCTACTTTCAGACAGAAATTAGTCTAGGTACAGGCACATATCAGGGAATATCATTCCATTATTGTGATTATGTAAACCAATTTGAGAAATCTTAACACCTTTATTATTTGGCCTAAGCTTTAACTAAAAATAGTCATATAACTAGGGCTATAATTAGGATTGCCAGATTTAGCAAATAAAAAGCAAATATTGCATAGGACATACTTATATTAAAAATTATTTATTGTTTATCTGAAATTCAAATTTAACTGAATATCCTATCCTGTATTTTGTTTGGAAAACCAGGTTATAATTGACTGGCAAGTTTGAACTTTCTCCCTCATCTTAGGAAAGCATACTTATATTAGTTACATAATAAAAAGAATATTAATTTTCCCACCTGTTTGTATTTAAATTTTTATTCTACTACATTAATAACTGCCTCGAAAATAATTAGAAAATGTAAGGAAAATAAGGTCAATATAAAATTTGGTTTTCCTTCCAATTTGTATATTAATTAATACTGCTGGAGACAAAAGAAGCAAATGCCAGAAGTTGCCTTTGAAGAGTTTTCAACACGGTGAGATTTTTTTCAGTACTGATAAGAAAATGGCATACAACAACATGATATGAATAACCTATGCTTGAAATTCTTTCTTAGAAAGCTATTTTTGAATTGGATAACTTGTCTGTCTCTAGGCTAGGCTTTGTAGTCTAAAGACAAATGAAAAGAAAAAATACATTATATTTGAAAGAATAATGGGATCAGCCATGAGGGGTTTTTCTCCAAATATTTCTCTTGATGAGAAAAAAGGAGGAGGAAGAGGAAAAGGAGGAGAAGGAGAAAAAGGAGGAGAATGAACACAAGGTGGAGTAGGAAGAGAAAGAGGAGGAGGAGGAAGAAAAGGAGGAGGACAAAGAGGAGGAGGAGGAGAGGATGAGAAGGGGAAGAAGAAGAGGAGGTTCTAGAAATGAAGGAAGAATCTTCTTGCTTCTAGGTCTAAGTAGGTTCTAGGGTTGAACCCTCACAGATAACTGGAAGCTGGATGGAAGGAACAGGGTACATGGCTGACTAGCCTCAATAGAAGAATGCCATTTCTAAGGCATAAGTAGCTGAGGAAAGCCCAGGTAGAGGACTCCTCCATAGAAATCCTAGACTCCCAAACAGGGACATTATCTACCTCCTCTTCTTCTACGGGCTATAGTCCCTGAGGGTATTCTCAGGAAGGAGCTACAAGAGAAGAGTGGTCACCCAGGGAGTAAGGGAATGGCACTGTGTGAGCAGTAGCACTTACTTGGTCTGAGTGTTCATACTCAGCGTCTGGCCTGCAATAATTAGAGTCCAGTAAGCCTGTTTTTGACATAGCTCTTTAACGTCACGTGAAGGGGTATTTTAAGTTATACATTGGGTTTCTGACATTCATTTCTAGCTTCTCCTAAATAGAAATTGGTGGAACCACTGCCTAGGTGAGGTTATGGTTTAGTTTCCTTATATGTCAAATGGGGATGTAACTGTGCTAAGCAAGGAGCTGTTGGTGTTAAATGCCACCAAGTCGATTGCAACTCAGAGCAACCCTATGTGACAGAGTAGAACTGCCCCATCGGGTTTTCTAGGCTGTAACCTTTATGGGAGCAGATTGCCAGGTCTTCTCCAGTGAAGCCATTGGGTGGTTTCAAACCACCAACCTTTCAATTAGTAGCCAAACATTTAACCATCACACCACCAAGAGCAGAGTGGGCAAATTCCACTTTCATTGCTAACTGCATGGTAAGGATCAGCATAAATCCAACTTCCATCTGGAAATGGGTCTAGTCCTCATGTTCCCAGCCATTCCAAGGGATACTCTCTCATACCCAGCCACCCTGGGCCAGGTCAAGGAGTACCAGCTGCAAGCACAAGGGTCCATATGATTCCCTCCACTTCAGACCAGCTAGCCCCTTCTCTGATCCTAGCGCCCAGAGCTAGGGCAGAACACACAAGTTAAAAGGACACATACAGTCCTTCAGACTGCCAAATAGGCAAACACCAGCCCCTGCAGGCTCTTCCCCAAAAAACCAAACCCATTGCTGTTGAGCTGATTCCGACTCATAGCAACCCTGTAAGACAGAGTAGAACTGCCCCATAGAGTTTCCAAGGAGCGCCTGGTGAATTCAAACTGCTGACCTTTTGGTTAGAAGTTAGAGCACTAAACCACTATACCAAAAGGGTTTCCCCGCTAGCTCTTATTGCCTGTTAATTCCCTGGAAAAAAAGACTCACAAAATTCACGGGAAGCATCTATACTTTCAGTTAAGGTACAAATCAGGAGACGCACAGGGCTGGTCTGGAGGGGGGTCCCAGCACTGGACTTCCTGCCTCGATGAGAACATCTGCTCTTAGGAGGGTGCGCATCCCTGGAGACAATGGAGCCTCATGCCAGGGCCCCTTCCAGACCTCAAGAATATAGATCCTGCCTACTACCTCACCTAGGACCTGTGCACAGTAGGCAATAAACTTTTTATTGTGTGTGCAGGGTGTGTTACTGCTGTTGAGCTTAACAGAGTTAGTCGGTTTCAAATTCCAGGCAGAGCAGAATTTAATGTGAGAATCTGCTCAGTGACATGTTTCTATTTGTTAAATAAGTTTCCATAATTTGCTTCCTGAAATACAGAAGCCTCCTTAACTGTATACAAGGAAAGTAATTCCATTGTAATGAGAAATATCAAATTGGCACCATTATATAATGGCAACTGTGTGTATATAAGCCAGGGAATGATACATGAATCATAATAATCACCTAAGGAGGATAAAATATGAATTAATAATGAGGCCCACAGTAAGAAACAATGGGAATTTTCATTTCATTTGAAAATGTAATAAAATAACCTCAAAATTAAATCACTGCCTATTGCATGGCACAGTGCTTTTCAAAAATGCAAGCCCTTTTCCATGCTATCACTCACAGTACAACTAGGGAGCTAACATACCCTCTCTTAATCCCTTTGATAACTATTTATTTTCCATACATATATATCAGGGAGCCCTGGTGGCGCAGTGGTTAAAAGCTTGGCTGCTAACCAAAAGGTGGGCAGTTCAAATCCACCAGCTGCTCCTCGGCAATTCTATGGGGCAGTTCTGCTTTGTCTTATAGGGTCACTATGAGTTGGAATTGACTCGATGGCAACCTTTTTCTTAATATATGTATCACCCCTCATCACTTTTAATACAGATATCACAGCAGTAGTAATTGTAAATACAGAGACTAACAGTTAATGTGTACCTCACAATAATTAACAAAAGTGATGCTGAAACTGCATATTTACATAGGATTTTTGGATAATTCTGACACAGTAAGTGTTTGATTATCTGGTGGCACACAGAAAAATATGTGTTAAAAATAAAGGTGTTTTTTTTTTCATTAGGTAAGAAAAATAAGAAATTACATGATTTGATAATAACTAGATGGCTTTATAGGAAACAAGTTAAATTAGTAATTATACAACATTATGAGCTGAATATAGATTAGCTGAATATAGAGTAGGAAAAACAACTCTGCATTTCCTTGGATAATTATGAGAACATGTTTGAAACAACTCACTTCCTAATGTTATTTTACCTCTTATAGAATAGCAACAGATCACATTCATAATTCAAAACAAATTCTTTCTTAGTTTCTTACCAATTTTGGATTCATGTTAAAGTAAGCACTTGTTTTTTTATTTCATTCGCATTTTGTCATTTGAAAATGGTTCTATGATCTCATATGTGAATTATCAATAACTGTAGAATTCATTGTCTACCATATGATTTCTTTTAGCAGCTATAACAGGATATGATGTATTTTTAATCACTCTTTTAAACATTTCTTAATCTTAACCTCCTTTCTACTATATAACATTATTAAATGAGATTATAAAATGACTTTTTGCCTGTATTATAGTATGAACATAAGAAAAAATTCAGTAAGGTTACAATAATCTCTACAAACTTTCTGATGTTGCTACAGATTCATACCCTCTTAGGCTCCTAGTGCTATCATGGTCTTTCCTTTCTCCTTAAAAAAAAATATATATATATATATATATAGGCATATACGTAATACATGTATGTATATAATATAGCATAATACAATAGTGACTTGGATCAACACCTTATTCGTCAGAAAAAGAAATTTCACTATGGACAGAGAAAAAAGGGTGTTCTTTTCTCTTTCTCTTTCCTCCCTTCCTTCTTTTTATCTCTTTATCAGTATCTATTTTATCCTCTCGAGATGATATAAAGTGGTTAACTAATCATAGAATAAGTTAAGGTTTATACCTTCCTACCTGCCTCCCATTTTCTTTCTTTTTTTTTCCTTGTTTTTGAAAGATTTTCCAACGGCAGAAACTGCATGTAAAATTTTATATTAAGTTTAAATTTGTGTACAATAGTATAATTTTATTAGGAATTTTGCTTATTCTTTTACAGTTATAACACAAAAATACAAAAGAGAAACTCAATTTCTTTTGTCTTAAATGAAAATATATACACAGCAATATCTGCTTTCCATTATTTTAACATTATGAAAACTAAAGGTCCTCCAATCTAGGAAATAAATCAAACACACCATAAAACGAAAGCAAGGAAATGGTTTCCAGTTTTGTGTGTGTGCGTATGTGTGTGCGCGCACGTGTGCACGCATGCCTGAGCACAATCTTTTCTTCCATCAATGACTGGGGTCCACTAATTTTAGACTTTGACAACTTGGAACAGATTTAAATAAAGTTTAACTTTCGTCGTGAATGAAAGTGTTTAATACCCAATTACATTACATAAAGGTACTACAAGGAAATTTAAATAATTTGAAATAAAATCTGAAGTACATTTGAGGGGCATTTACTTTTAAAAAGTGTGATCTGAAATTTAAAAATAGAGGCTGTTTTTGTTTTTGCCATTGTTGTTCTTGGAAGCAGATCCCTTAAGCACTTTAACTGTCAATACTCTAATTTCAGGTGCCCTGTTTCATCTTATGCAACAATGTTTTATGTCTTTAGAAATACTTAATTTGCGCTGCTCATTGATTCTGACTGGCTCTGACCACACGGCAAAGATTTTATTGAAAATTATGGCATCCATGGTATTTTAGCTACAGAACTGTACAGAGTTTATATTTTATGGATTATTCTTCAGAATTCTTCACTAGCATCTCTATCCTAGACTGGAGATAATGAAATAAAAACATCATTTTGTGTTAGCTTCTTGTTCTTCCATAATCTAAAATGAAGTCCCTACCCTGCTTTTTTTTTTTTTCAGTATCAAATTCCTGTCATTAAACTGTCAGCACACGTGAAGACGAAGATGTAGGCAACAATCGAAACAGATCTCTCCTCCAAGGGTAGGAAAGTGGACCATAATGACCAAACAGTAAACAGCCAAACAAAACATAGTTCCTGCCACTGTGATGCACATCTTTGTCTAAAACCTCTTGAGACAAGCTTTCACCTACACAGGTTTTTAGAAATGTCAATCCCACATCAGGATCTGTGACAAATTACTGAAATTCACATTGATGCGATGATTCCTTCCTAGATGTGAGCCTATCATTATGCAAACATGTTTGGGAAAACAACACTCCCATTGCTATGTATGCGTGTGCGCGTGTTGCTAGGGCATTACAGTCATTGCTAGGGCACTATAGACATTCAGTGTGCTACAATTTACAATTCTGTTTAAAGCCCAGAGCAACTATGTGCAATTTAAAAACTTCCAAATCTTTAGATGGCCCCGATCTTTATGGTTTTAGGTTCAGAGTTCAGAATGCCAGAAACACAGGAGGAAGGAAGCAGTTTAAGGAACAAAAATATTGACAAGTGTCTACCATAATGATTATTTTCAAACAAAAGCAACAGTAATTACAATCATTACAGTGGGAGCTGTATTTGCTGTCTATAGGATGCTAAGTGCTATTCGGATGAGATAGACACAGTGGCATGAAGTCCACACAATTAAGATTAAAACACACACACACACACACACACACAAATAAGGCAAGAAACCCTGAAAAGCTAATTACTTGTAGCACAATGAACTGGAAAGTGCCCGGTGGTGTCTCCTTTATCTAGTGTCATTCACGATTACCTGCTTTTTCGGTTAGTTTAATGGCAAAACTTTAGTGTTTCATTAACAGGAAAGATTCCTAAGGGGGACAGAGGCCAAGAGAGGCCAACGATAAACAGTAATACCCAAATGCTATGGTTTATCTCCAAGCGCTAACTGTTCATGAAGGGCTCTCCAGCTGACTAGAGGGAAGGCTAAAGGAGAGGAGGAGTGGCTAAACATATTCCAGAATGCTTAGCCACAGACAGAAATCCAAGTAACAGGCTGAAAGGAAACCACTGATGAAGGAAATGAGAAACAGGCCAAGCTGCCAGTCAGCCCTCCTGGATCAAAGAATTGAAAAAGGCAGGGAAACTCTAAATGGCTTGGGTTACTTGAGCACAAAGTTAAAATAACTGCTCAAGCTCCCATGAGAAACCACCTCTCCAATGCTTAAATGCTCTTAATCTGGATTTGTTGAATTCTGCACAGATTTGAGGGTTTCATAATCTTCTGGCAGAGGAATTAATCGGTTAATACTCTCCATGAATGCTCTATAAAAACATTTTTTAAAGCCAAAGCAATTCACTGAAGCCTTTAATAAAAATAAAGACTAAAAAAATCCAGCACAAATAAGAATGAAAAAAAAGAATGGGCTTGAATAAATATATCTTTAAATACCCATGACATTTAGAATTTTTAATACCAAGATGGAAAGAAGCAATAACGTAATCAAAATATTCATGGAAGCTGAAGTCTGAGGAAACATTTTGTAAATACTCTTAACTGTCATAGTCCAAGGAGAAATTTGAGGTCACATACACATTAGTCTCTGCAAGAAGACAAACAACTAACATTTCCCTTAATAAATAGTTGGTGGGTTATCTGCAGCTGCTAAGCACTATGCTAAATCTTGAGAGCACATGGTTAAAATAAGTACATATGGTGCTTGCTTTCACAAACCCCATGTTTAGCGGAAACACAACAATTCTAGTACAATACGATCAGTGGTCTGGAAGCATGCAGGGGAAATGTTGGAATGTCAAGGGTATGTTCTACCTTGGAAGAAGAGATATCCTCCCTACATGAAAAATGATTAGTGGTAAGCCAGGTCAGAAAAAGAGAAGGTGCAGGAAAAAGTGTTCTACGCAGAAGCAAGAGCAGCCATAGGGGGCTAGAGATGAGGGGGAAAGAGCAAACAGCAAGGAATTGGAGGAGCAAAGGTTAGTCCACTGTGGCTGGAGCACAAACCTATGCGGGAGACAGATCAGAAAAGGATGAGAGGCCACGTTGTGAGTTAAGGTGTTGGAGCTCTTCCCAAAGACAGTAAAGGCCCATTAAAGGGCTTATGAGGGACAGAATTTCCAAGGATGTCCCAGTTAGCAAGATGGAAGGTGGGCTGGAAAGGACTGAAGGAGAGACTGCTTTGTCATTTTTAATTCAAAATCTTGGTCTTGGGACACACGTATTCACACATACAGATGTGTGGTACTTTTGAAAAGTTTGCTGATAAAAGGAGAGATAGGGCTACAAATGGAAGGGAATATGAGATTAAAATGTTTTTTAATTTTGTTTTAAAGACTCTTGAAAAGATGTTTATGCAATTGGAAACTGAAGTTGGAAAAACGGGAAATTTTGAAGACTAGGGGAAAGTGTGACAATGAATGAAATAGGGCCCCCAAGGGGGGTATTATTCAGAAGAAAGTGGGAAAGGATTTAGACCAAAGACAAAGTATTAAAATGAAATGTGCAAAGACCTGGAGATAGAAAACAAAAAGGGAAGGACACACTTGACATTTCTCAAGCTGAAAGAACTGAAGAAAAAATTCAAGCCTTGAGTTGCAGTACTCAAAGATTCTATGGGCAAAATATTGAACGACAAAAGAAGCATCAAAAGAAGTTGGAAGGAATACACGGAGCCACTATACCATAAACAATAGGTCAACATTCAACCATTTCAGGAGGTAGCATATGATCAAGAACTGATGGTACAGAGGGAAGAAGTCTAAGCTGCACTGAAGGCACTGACAAAAAACAAGGCTCCAGGAATTGATGAAATACCAACTGAGATGTTTCAACAAACAGATGCAATGCTGGAAGTGCTCACTTGTCTATTCCAAGAAATATGGAAGACAGCTACTTGGCCAACTGACTGGAAGAGGTCCATATCTGTGGCCATTCCAAAGAAAGGTGATCCAACTGTAAGTGGAAATTATTGAACAATATCATTAGTATCATATGTAAATAAAATTATGCTGAAGATCATTCAAAAATGGTTGCAGCAGCACATCAACAGGGAACTACTGTCCGAAATTCAAGCTGGATTCAGAAGAGGATGTGGAATGACCGATACCATTGCTGATGTGGCTGAAAACAGAGAACACCAGAAAGATGTTTACATGTGTTCTATTGACGATGCAAAGGCATTCAACTCTGTGGATCATAACAAATTATGGACAGCATTTCAAAGAGTGGGAATTCCAGAACACTTAACTGTGCTCATGAGAAAGCTGTACATAGACCAAGAGGCAGTCGTTTGAACAGAACAAGGGGATACTGCGTGGTTTAAAATCAGGAAAGGTGTGTGTCAGGGTTGTATTCCTTCACCATACTTATTCAATCTGTATGCTGAACAAATAATCGGAGAAACTGGATGATATGAAGAAGATTGTGGCAACAGATTGGAGGAAGACTCATTAAAAACCTGTGATATGCAGGTGACACAACCTTGCTTCCTGAGAGCGAAGAGGACTTGAAGCACTTACTGATGAAGATCAAAGAGTACAGCCTTCAATATGGATTACACCTTAACATAAAGAAAACAAAAATCCTTACAACTGGACCAATAAGTAACATCCTGATATATGGAGAAAAGACTGAAGTTGTCAAGGATTTCACGTTACTTGGATCCACAGTCAACACCCATGGAAGCAGCAGTCAAGAAATCAAGTGACACATTGCATTGGGCAAATCTGCTGTAAAAGACCTCTTTGAAGTTGTAGAAAGCAAAGATGTCACCTTGAGAACTAAGGTGTACCTGACCCAAACCATGGTATTTTTAATCACCTCATATGCACGTGAAAGTTGGACAATAAATAAGGAAGACTGAAGGAAAATTGATACATTTGAATTATGATGTTGGTGAAGAATACTGAATACACCACAGACTGCCAAAAGATTGAACAAATCTGTCTTGGGTGAATTACTGCTAGAATGCTCCTTAGAAGAGAGGATGGCAAGGCTTTGTCTTCTGTACTTTGGACATGTTATCAGGAGGAACCAGTGTTTCGTTGTTATGCCCAGGGTCACTATGAGTTGGAACTGACTCAACGACAACAGCAGAGGCACATGCCCCATCTTAATCGAAAGGGAATAAATCAAAGGGTATTTAGACACCAGTAAGGGCTGTCAGTCATTTATCAGGATCTGTTTCTACAATACAAAATGGGAATATCAAGCTCCATAAATAAGTCACAAAATCCCTGGGTGGTGTAGAAGAAAGAGCATTTAGAGGTCACCTTTTTTCATAGCCCACTTGACAGCTGAGGAATCTAGATGTAAGAGACGTGGCAAGGTTAGAAATACAACTCGGCCCGTGTGCTTTCCAATGCACTGCTACTGGACTGGGGAACTTCAGCACCAAGCAGTGCATGCTGTCCATGGTGCAGTTCACAGACAAGCTGTCACCACAACAGGATCCCAATTACTACTGTTCTTCACACTTAAAAACATTTATTCACGTGTAATTCCTAGAAAGCCATCAGGGCTAACAATTCAATACAGCCTATAACTAGAGGTTGTAAAAGAATAGTTTTCCATTTCTATCATTCACTTCACATTTTTATTTGGTATTCTTCAGTAAAGATGAATTTTCTGCTCTCCTCAAAAGCCTCACATATTTTGCCAGAAAATAAGGATATGCCTAAAAACCGATAGGAATGTCAAAAGGTCACAGAAGCCAGCTGGAAAAGGCTCTCACCAGCCACATTTGGGACAGTCTAAGTACCAGAATAAATAATGACAAATGAATTATGCACTGAATTTTTTTACAGTCCATAAATTATACTAAAGAAATAAGAAAAATTCAGTTTTAAACACAAATAACATACTAATATTAAAGTAGCTTCTTTATTAATGATTTTTGCCCATATTTACAATACAATACTTTGGTTACCTTAAGTAAAAAATTATCTGAAAGACATATTTTTATATTATATATATGCCAGCCAATTACTAGATGTAACCAGTATACTGCTTTCAATTTTCTTTTTGTTTTTTCCCTGAATGTGAATTATGAAATACTATCCACTGCTCAATTACAGTGAAGTTCTAACTGCAGGGGCAGAAGCTTGGTCATGGAGAATATAAATATAGAAACAGAAGACAGCACTTTCTACAATCATCACCATCAGAGGGATAAGCATACGGATTTGGAATGCTGGTTCTAGAGACAAAACAACTGGGCTTTCATACCGTTTTAGAATGTGCTAGTCACTAACCAGAGGTCTGACTTTCCTCAAATAAAGAGAAGCTGATAGGAGGATTAAATTATTTAAAAAGTAATATGCTGAGAACACTGACACCTTTTAAATATTCAATAAAGGCTAGGCATTAATTAATATTTGGTGCTACCAACTCAAGGCCATGAGGACAACAAAGAGGGTAAGAAGAAAATTGGAGAGGAGATTTTAAACGACAAAATGTGCAAACAACTCAGAAAAGCTGACATACTCTAGCAGGTGCAAAAGGCACATTTTAGTTGTTGCTAAAGTTTAAGTTATTGAGTTGGAATATGATAAAGTAAATGGTACCTTAACAAAAGAATGGTTTTGGGAAACACATTCCTGAGTAAAAACAATGCTTCGGTATCATGCCAAAAAGCGCACTTTCGTATGGGCTAGGTATGACTCTTGATGATAATGCCTGAATGACAAATGTTTATTTGTACATGGTAGACACAAATTTGGAATGTTGTATCTCCTGTGTTTTGGAGAAATCTGAAGACATTAATCACTCCTTTAAATTCTGATTTTTAATCTCAATACATTCTAGTCAGCAGTCTCTTTAGGGAATTGGCATTTCAAACTAGCTGTTCATTCTTTTGGAAAAAAGGAAAAGATTAATGTTGCCATTATTTGCATGGATTTGAAAAAAGATAAATGAGTTCAAATTGCCCATAATTTAGTTTTTGAATATAAATGACAAGTCATTTGCCAATACAGCTGCAGGTAATTTCACTGAAAGAGGAGGACTGCCAATATTTTACATTCTGCACTGTGGCATTTACCCCCAAAGTGTTCTATGCCTCTCATCTGCTGTCAATTAAAATCCCGAGTCTCTATGGGTCTTACTTCACATCCATACGTAAAAACAAACTATCATATTGATCAAATATGTTCCAGCATACAATTGTGGCTGCAGAGAATTCTCATGCATATACCACATAGGGAGAAAACAGGAAATATTGGAAAAAAAGAACTCAGAGATATTTTATAGGATGAACTATTCACTTATACATATATCTATTAAAATAGTTCAAAGAACGTTCACTTTGTATAAGTAAACAAAAAATTTACAGGCCCTCAACGTAGCAAAGGCCTAAGCTACAAGTGCATCAGGGGGTTTTTTTGATCCCACAAGAATGGTGGCTGGGATCCTGGGAGGCTTTACAATTATTGTTAGAAGCGTGCCTACTGGTTACTTTTCTTCCCTCTGCCATGTTCTCTGTCTTTACATATTAACGAATTTCGGCTTTGTTTTTGTATTACCTACTCCATGTAAATACCTAAAGAACAAGACCTCTAAATATGCCTGAAAATGTACCATGGCTATAATCAATATAGTTACGTAAAATCTAAGAAAGAACAAAGCTTTTGGTATTAAATTGAATTAACAGTTACTGACAAATGTCTTATTTCAAATGCCAAGGTACTGCGATACACTGTGATATTTAAAATGTCAATTCATTACCTAGTTCTTTTTTATATTCTTTTTTTTCTGCAAACTTATGTCAGAGTTTACTACTAAGGGGGGGAAAAAAACTCATCATTCCTCTTGCCTGAATATTAAATTCCATTTCTACAACAGTGAAGCAAAGGCTTCTGATGTAATATCTGCTATAAATTTGATTATACCTCAATGAGAATACAATACAGTTTTCATAGAATTATCAAAAGCAGACTTCACTTATACCCAACTCTTTAGGGACAAGCTCTTTGCACCACTGCATCCCGTTGCTTTCGAGTCGACTCCAGCCCCTAGCAACCCTCCAGGACAGAGAAGAACTGCCCCATAGGGTCTCTAAGGCTGCAAGCTGCCATGTCATTCTCCTGCAGAGTGCTCTGGTGGGTTCAAACCACCAACCTTTCAGGGAGGAGTCGAGGCCTTAACCACTTACAACCTGGGCTCCTTCAGCACTACAAAGAATAACAAAAACTAGTAATTAAGGTCGTAAGGAACTAGACAATTAATCAAGCTTAGCAATCACCAAAGAGAGTGAAAAGTATAACTAGAGTGATCATAAGTCCTGGTTAGTCTGATACAGTCCAGGTTACACCTTACTCCTGAATTCTTGTCTGGTTAGCTCTTCCTTTTCTTTTAGAAGTGTTACATATAACACTTACATATATAATATATATATTACATATATATATAATATATACCACATCCAAAAACCAGTAATATGTATAATTTGCATTTTGCTATATTCTACTTTTTAAAAATGATATAGAAGGCACTCAAGAAGTAGTTGCTGAATGAATATTAAATGTAACTTGATATTGTCCCTAATATTTAATTTAAAAAGACAACACATACCCTTATTACTTAGTTCTCAAAAAATATTTAATCTCTCATTAAGAGCAAAATATGGTAGAATTATCTGTTAAGAACTAATATGTGGTGGTTCAAAAGGATGATGAAAATGTTTTGGAAGCAGATAGAGGTGATGGTGAATGTACCCTGTGAATGTACAAAATGTCATTGATGGTTAATTTTATGTTATGTGGATTTTACCACAATAAAAAAAGTATATAAACTGGAAGGAAAAAAAGAAAAAAAGAACCAATATGGTGTTTAGCACTGAGCTGGCAATGAAGATGACAAATTCTTCCCTCTGAGCTTTTCAACCTCAGAGAAACCATTACAAAATAGGTATAGCTCATGTGTGAGGTTTGGGGTTCGAGAAATGCATTCTTGGAAAATGACCATCAACTGAACCAGCTCCACATGGTGTCCTTGTGGCACAGTTGCTAAGGCAATGAGTTACTGGCATTGTATGTTGATGACTGGTCTTTGGTGCTCTTCATATGTCCAGCCATCACGATATATGCCCACCATACTGTCTTCAGCTCCCTTCCACTCGTTGTGGGTAAATCTGCCCAGGTCACAGTGATACATGCCATGCCTTCTGAAGTGTCAAAGGATTTTAAAAATCTCAAATATCCTTATGATCTTGACCCTCCATTACCTCAGCCACTTCCTTGTGGTGATACAAGTCCACCTTAAAATTTATATTTTTAATATCCTGTTTCATATCTTTCTGAGACAGATTCTATATCTACATCTCTATCATCTATCCATCTACACGTATGTACATATTCTACAATTATATGCATATATACGTGTGAGTATGTATTTATATAGAGAGACAGAGAGAGAGGAGAGACAGAAAGAAAGAGAGAGACACCCAGGATGTGCAGAGCAGGACAAGGCAGGGTTGCACATGGAATATGCTAGGTGTTACAGGAAGCTAAGGGAGCACATGGAAGTGACTTTGGAGACCAGAAGAAACTTTCTGGAGGAGATGATACGTGAGGATTTAGCCTGGACAAAATGCAGTAGCAAGAATGCTGTGGGTCTGTCTGGGGAGCAATATCAGCAACTCCTTGAAGCAAGAAAAAGTCAACAGCAAGTGATTCTGTGTGGCAGTGCATATGGTACCAGGGACAGAAAACAGCACAGGAACATGCTGGGGAGGACGGCGAGGGTCAGATCCTGACCAGCACTGAAGTCATACTCAGAAGATTAGACTTTATCTCAAGCAGAGCCATGTTAGATAACACAGTCCAGTAACAAATGGAACTTCTTTAGTTACTCTCTTACAGGCTTCAAGAAACAGATTTCTCCAGCTTGGAAATAGCAATCCCTGTCCTAGCCATCTGTGGCCAGAAGAGGGTTCACCTGGACAAACAATAATAATACATTATTACAGCACCTTACTTGTGTCACTGTTCTAAGTAACCTACATGTTTAAATTAATTTATTCTTTACTCCGACACCATTTTGCAAAGGAGAAAGCTGAATACCAAAACAAAACCAGTTGCCATCGAGTCAATTCCAACTCACAGAGATCCTAAGGGAGAGAGCAGAAGTGCCCACAGGGTTTCCAAGGCTGTAAATCTTTATGGAAGCAGATTGCCACATCTTTCTCCCATGGAGCAGTTGCTGGGTTTGAACTGCTGACCTTTCAGTTAGGAGCAGAGCGCTTCAATACTTCACCACCAGGGCTTCTTCTGATACCAAAGGAGGATAAATTGTCCCTTTGGTCGCATTGCTAGGAAGGGCTAGAGCTGGGCTTCACCCTGACAGTTTGGCTCCAGGTCCAAGTGCTTACCCTGTGGTATCTCAGAAGGTCCCTTAAAGAATTTGTCGTCAGGTACTTGCTGAAAGGGAGACTGTATTCAGCAGGTCATCAAAGCTCCATGTGCAGACACCAAATTCTTTCTACAAATATAGGGGTCTTTTAAAATCAACACCATGGGAAAAACTATGCTCAGAAACCTATGGAGTCTGCATCAATATAATTTTTTATTTTGGAAGAAACTGATTCAGGTACTGAATCTACTGATGCATTCAATTTGGAGGTAAACCTCCCTCATTGTATTCTCTTTACACCGAATGAAAAGTATGAGCCAACTTCATTATTTTTATATTAAATGAGTATGAGAGAACATTCATTTTTCCCCCAATCATTTGCGCATTAAGTCAACAAGCACTGATTCAGCACCGCTATGGGTCAGCTGTGTACTATGAGAACGTAGTGAGAACTCATTGAAACCGTCCCTGCACTCATGGAAATCCCAGTTAGTGGGGAAGAGAGTCAGTAAGAAAATAACCACACAAATATATGATTCAAGTCTGTGTATACGTCATGAGGGGAAAATGATTTATGACAAAAAGTAGCATGTGAAAAGTAGCAACCAAAACTTGAATTTCTATTTGTTGGAAAGAAATTTGCAAAGCATATTAACAATCCTTAAAGATATATAATAATAAAAAGCATATAAAAATAATTCTAAATAATTTTGTTAATGTTCACAAGATGAGCAAATTGACCCTACTTTAAGGAGAATAAACCAAGTCAAAAGTCATATTAATGGTGTAATTAAAAAATAAAAGTAATTTAAAAACATCAAACAAAACCTAAAAGAAAGACTTGTTAATTATGCAGGTTCTGTACATGATCTAGGATTACCCAAATCCTCCTGAGACCTTTCTTCTCTTCTCTTAACCCCATCTCTGCATGTCCTAGGACACCCACATTTTAATGCCCAGTTTAAATGTCATCTCTTTTCTAAAGTATTTTTCTGAACTCTGCTCTCCTTCCAGCCAGAAAAATTTGTTCTTTTCTCTCAATATTCAAAATACTTTACCGTGCCTTCCTATGTTGCTTTCTCTGGCCCACAATCAAACTCAGGCCACAGTGATGAGCACACCAAATCCTAACCACTAGACCCTATGGCTTAGTGGTTAAGAGCTATGACTGCTAACCAAAAGGTCAGCAGTTCAAACTCACCAGGCACTCCTTGGAAACCCTACAGGGCAGTTCTACTCTGTACTGTAGGGTCATTATGAGTCAAAATCAACTCAAAGGCAATGGATATATGGGTATCTTGCATTAGGAGCCCTAGCGGTACAGTAGTTAAGAGGTAGAGTGATAACCAAAAGGTCGGCAGTTTGAATCCACCAGCCGCTCCTTGGAAACCCTACGGGGCAGTTCTACTCTGTCCTGTAGGGTCTCTATGAGTCAGAATCGACACAATGGGTTTATGTTGCATTATGTATATTGATGTTTTACCTCCTCCACTGAATCAGCCCTTTATTTCACTGAATACCTGTAGTGCTTTCGCAATTTAACAGCTACTGAATCAACAACTGTTCTGGACTTCCTGGATGTTGATATTTCAATTATAAAAAATAATTCATTTTTACCTATGTTTATTGCTATGTTTTCCAATACAAATATTCTGGTGGAACAAAGAATAAAAATATCAGATTCAGAAATAACTTGTACATTTATCTATGCTACCTAAACACTTCAATGATCACGAAGATGGAACAGGACTGGCCAATGTTGTGTGCTGTTGTACGTGGGGTTATCATGGATGGGAGCCCACTTAATGGCAACTACCAACAACCACCGTCTACGTTTGATGACTCGTTGTGGGTATGTTGGGTACGGTTTTGAAAATATTATCTTTATCAGAAATGTACCTCAAAATAAGTAATTCGCACTAAGTTGAATGGTAATAGATGTTACGTGCAAAGATGTTTTTACTGAATGCATTTTCTCTTGTCTTCCAATGTTTTTGATTGCAAAACTGTCTCAAAAACCATGGAAAAACTGAGATCCTTAAAGAGGAGATGCCTACCACAAAACACACACAATCTTTGTGTTAAAAGTGGACATGAAAGGAACAACCTAATTATTGAATTTCAAAAATTAAGCATTATTATATTAGAATGTTTGTCATACTTTTAGACTTACACTATTTTCAACAATAATTTAATAATAACTGAAGTGGAATGTTACTTTTAACTTCATCTGGTATTGATATAAGGGTGGGTTCCTGTTGGCTAAAGAATATGAAATCTATGATTTAATGTGAATCACAAAAGAATCCAAATTTACCAGGAAAAAGGGAGTATAGAGAATTAACTTGAAAAGTTTAATTTTAGTGTCTTTCTTTCTTCTGTTGTGATTTCAGAAGGTTAAAGTAGTCAACTAATTTCTTAATTAGCCTATTGAGAATCAAATAGTGGGATGTGAAATACTTCAAGAAGCTGCTGAAATCTGCTACCCACTCACTCAGTTAAATTCTGCATATATTAAAGGTTCAATTAGACATTGTGCAGTTGTTTTTCTCTTCAAACCTCGCAATTGTACATGAAGTCTATCTTTTTTTTTTCTTTTTTGCTCCATGTTGAATGCCTCCTATAGTCAAGGCTAAAATCAGTATATACATTATTTTTAAAAGAATGGAAATCCAGGAGTAAAAAGCAAGTTGTACAGAAAAGGGAGGTAGTTGAGGGACTAAAACTTTTTACAGAAACAATTAATGCTGGAAGACAGCAGAACAATGTCAACAAGCATCTCAGTGAAAAGACTCTAATCCAAGAAATACAATCAGGTTTAAGTTCTCCTTCAAGTATAAAAGCACCAGGCAGACATTCCCAAGTGTGAAATAACTCAGAGAACATACTCGTGACTACCCTTAATAGCTTCTTGTAACCAACTATTTAACGATGAAACCCAGGTAATACAGATATGCATCAAAATACAGAACTCAAGAATGGGGAAGCTATCGTGTTGAAGCAGCGATGAACATCACGTGTATTTAAATATAAAACTGAGATTTTAGAAGTTGTTAGGACTATAATCAAAAGACAAAGTAAATATTAAAAACCATATCAAGTTATAGATTACAGCATACAAAAATTAGGAAGACTTGTATGTTAACTTTATCAGTATTCATAGCAGTAAGCAAACAAATCTTGTCTTAAATATTATCTCTATCTCTGACTTTCAAAAGAAAAGTACATACAAACAAGTAAGAAAAAGTTAAAAGGTACAATAAAAAAATTTCATTGATTGTTCCCTGTGGAAAAATCATGTGGAAATAGAAAATCTTGGTATATTTGGGGTTATAAAATTAGTGCCTAAAATATTCTTCCTAGATTGGCCATGCCTTAGAAAAATTTTAGAGTATATAAAAAAAAATCTGAGGTGAAAAAAAACATAGAAACATCTATGAAAAAATCCCAAATGTTAAATTCATATGGTTCCTTCCATATTTTGTGCTCTTTCTAGTGATTTTAATACCATGTAAGAAAAAAAGTAAGTAACTATATATTCAGCCGGTTCCTGAAAAGAAACACTCCACATTTCTTCACGAACTAGTTATCTCCAGGTCTTTAAAAGGCAAATGTACCTGGGTTTTCTTCTGTTCTGCCAGATGTACAGATTAAACAGAGAGCAACACCTCTAAAAGTGTCTACATGCGTGTGCGCGCGTGCACGTACACACACACGCACATACACACAAACGAGGCCTCAGTCCCAGTTGCAGAATAAGCAGCCAAGATGCAGCTCCCCCAGCCAGTGTGCTTCATTCACTACACACTGCATTTTCAAGTGCAGCTTGAGAACTTCGACATATACGTGCTTCTTCTCTGTCTGGGTCATTTTTGGTTCCCAATGTGGGTTAAAATATATATATATGTATATTTATGTGATAACTAACTAGCAAACATTTGATGAAATAAAAAATGTTGCTCACTTAAAAGATGTCTCTAAATTTCCCTGCCTCTATTCCAATGTGCAGGAAACCCTGGTAGCATAGTGGTTAAGTGCTACAGCTGCTAACCAAAAGGTCAGCAGTTCAAATCCTCCAGGTGCTCCTTGGAAACCCTGTGGGGCAGTTCTACTCTGCCCTGTAGGGTCGCTATAAGTCAGAATTGACTCGATCGCAGTGGGTTTGGGTTTTTTTTCTTTTATTCCAATGTTCTAGTAGTGGTTCTTGTAAAAACCTCTAAGTGAAAGCTTTCCAGAAGTCAAAACTATTATGTTTTTTGGCCATTCAGTTAAAAAGAAAATATTTTTAAATACTTAACTTAACATCGAAAAGAAGGAAATATCAAAAGAGGAAAACTCAAGCCTGTTTTTTGAGAGTGCGTTACCACCTGTTCCTCAAGCAGAAGCTACACTGCCTTGGCATGAACACACTACAGTGCTAACAAATCTCCTGGGAACCCTGGGTGTGCTCCATTTAAATTTAAAAAGCAATTCAAATTATATTGACATATCGGCCTAAACTAGATTCCAACCCATAAGAACACAGAGACAGGCTATTTAAAAAAGTCAAGTAAGACTGAGAAGACTGCCTATGTTTTCATTTACACCACGTTTGTCACAAACTGCCATTTTCATGACTTTGCAATAATCAAAATCATTAAAACAAGCAAACTGCTGGGCTTTGGGGCCAAGCAGACACATTTGCTGCATGAAAGCCATGATTTAATAACAGTGAATTGGTCCCAAAGTGTAATGCACAGTTAACTTTATCTTTAATTGTGAAATCCTAGGGGACTCCCCTTAGCTTATTTAATTCATTTTATATGCTCCAAGCACAACACAAATAAGTGTGCCTTAATGGAATATTTTTAAAATTGTAGTAATCTATATTTTGAAGAAATTTCTGTTTTCCTCCATTAATACTTTTTTCTATTTTTTTAATGGTAATGTTAAAATGTTTTGTAAACTTTGAACACCACTTTCAAAGAATTAACACCATCAAATGAGTTACTGTCACAGTAGCCATTATATAATTAGAAAACTCTGCATAAGATTAATTTCACCTACTCAAACGTTGTTGCCCAATCCTGTTGCCCTCGAGCTGACTCCGACACAAAGAATCTATTCCCTCTTCGCCTCAAAATAGTATTGTATTACGTATTTCTACAAAAATATGTACTAATTATAAACTATATCATGGAATATCTAAGTGTCTAATTTTAATTTGCTTTAAAATTCTTTTTTGTTTGCTTTTCTTAGGTTATTATAACTTAACATAAACCAAAAAAGAAATCAAACCCATTGCCGTTGATTCTGACTCATTGCAACCCTATAGGACTGAGTAGAACTGCCCCATAGGGTTTCCAAGGAGTGGTTGGTGGATTCAAACTGCTAACATTTTGGTTAGTGGCCAAACTCTTAACCACTTCATTACCACAGTTTCCATAGCAATAGGTGCCTATAATTTAAGGGCCGCATTTTTCAAGAAACTTTAAGTGCAGTATTCTAGCTGTTTTTAATGGCTGTATAAAATAAATAATTAATTATTCTACACTGAGGGAAACCAGGATGGAAAGTATGAGGAATTTTCTGTAGTATTTTTGCAATTTTTCTGTAAGTCTAAAATTATCTCAAAATAAAAATTTTTTTAAAATATAGCACAACAATTCTACTTCTAAGACATTATTCAAGGGGGAAAATTCTAACAGTACGTTAGTTAAATGAATTATGTAACATCCATAAATTGTAACGGCTAAAAACCATGGCGATCTGTTCATTGTGAGAAAGTAAAAATTAGCTTGGACTGTAAAAATCTTTTCTGCCATTCACTGGTCTGGAATAAGAGGTACAGACAAAGCCAGATGGAAGGTTAACAGGAAAAGTCTTTCTCTCAAGAATATGCTACAAACGAAAGTAGCATGAACACCCCATTTTTTGAGTGCCTACTATTGCTTTTCTACTCATGGAGAAACTGTGCTCGCCATCAGAAAATCTGCTGTTTGAAATTACATAAATAGGAATGAAACATCCTTCTCTTCCCTAGAAGAGCTAAGTGGCTTTAACTCAGAGAAGCAGCCTCAATTTCCAACTCAGGCGCGGTGCTTCAGACGAGCAGCTTCTAGACACGGCAGTCCGTCGTTGGCTCAATCCTGCCATTTCCCAGGGAAAAGGACCCCAAGTCCTCCTTGCAGTCCAGATGTGATACTGACCCTTTAAGGAGTCCTGCTTTGATGTGAGCCTCTCAAAACACCACTTCATTTGAATTTCATCTAAGCCACAATCTTCCCTAAAATACCGTACTAACTCTTTTTCTTAGTTGAGTCAGGCACCTCATAGCTCCTCTGGTGTGGGGTCTCCCTCACTGCTGCTGTTGTTAGTTGCTGTCAGGTCAGCTCCGACTCATGGTGACCCCACGTATAACAGAATGAAACATTGCCCAGTCTCGTACCATCTTCGTGATCGTTGGTATGTTTGAGTCCATTGTTGCTGTCAATCCATCTCACTACGGGTTTTCCTTGCCTTCACCGGCCCTACTACCAGACATGATGTCCTTCTCCAGTGATCAGTCCCTCCTGATAATGTGTCCAGAATAGGCGAGCTGAAGTCTCAAGGACAATATTCTGTGACCCATAGGGTTTTCACGGGCTAATTTTCAGGAGTAGATCACCAGGCCCTTTCTTCCTAAGTCTAGAAGCTCCACTGAAACCTGTTCATCATGGGTGACCCCTGCTAGTATTTGAAATACTGGTGGCATAGCTTCCAGCCTCACAGGAACACACAAGCCACCACAATACGAAACACTGACAGATGGGTGGTGATCCCTCATTACAGTGAGTCAATAAAATTGATTTTATCAGATGATAGGCTTGTCACTGGTGGTCTTAGGCTGACTGAGCTAGAACAGTTACTTAGGAAAACCTTAATGATTTATTCTCAAGTGGAAAAATGCATATATTCTATGCCATCTTTACAAAACAAAAAAATATATTTCTATTTAGGCAAAGAACAAGTTTGGGAAGATACATGCAAAACATGAATAATGATAACGGTGCTCATTAGGAGGCAGGGGAATTCCTGGGTGAATCTAACTTCTTTTTAACTTTTTATATTGTCTGAATTTTTTAAGAATAATGAGCAGCTCTCACGATGAAAGAAAATAAAATTTTTATATTTTAAATAAAATAAATCCTTGCTCTCAAAAAAATTAAAAAACTTTTAGAAAAAAAATTCTAAAAGTATAAAGAACTATTCTGAGCCTTAAATCTGAATAAACCAATAATGATCAGCCCCCCTTGTCATTAACTACTTGACTGAGGATTCAGGGTTTTGAATATTCTGAACTTGGATGTTAGAACGAAAAAAATATATATTTTTGTAAGTAATCTATGGCTTTCTGGACATGAGGGTTTTTTTCTTTTCTCTTATAATCAAATCAATTCCAGACCTTCCAACACAATGTAGAACTAATAGTTGCAACTGTCCCTCTGCGGACTAAGATCAACGATGTGCAGATTTCTATCAGAAGCTGCTGTATAACTCTCTCTGCATTGAGGTTGTTTTTCTGAAGAAGGAAATTTCATTAGATTAAAGCAGTCAATGCATCAGTATTTTATGCAATCAATAGTTGAACCTATTTGTTCACTGGGCACATTCAAAGAGCAATACCTTTCATACTTTACATCTTAATAGAAACAATATAGTTTATCTTGCCTTAACAGTTTTTAATTGTTACACTAAAGCTTAGAAATTACAACCGTGAAAATTCAAAAATCCAGCAGAGTTACAGATATTGCATGCCAAGTGTTATAGGAGAGGCATCAATCAGTGCATGAAACAGGACGTAAGGAGCTCTGGTGGCACAAAGGTTATGAGCTCAGCTGCCAACTGAAAGTTTGGCAATTTGAACCCAACTGGTGGCTCTGAGAGAGGAAGACCTGGCAACCTGCTTCTGTAAAAATTACAGCCTAAAACACCCTATGGGGCAGTCTACTTTGTCTCACGTGGTCACTGTGAGTTGAAATCTACTCAACGACACCCAACAATATGACTTAAGCCACGGCCCAGTTACGAAAGTTTATCAAGAAAAAGTACACCATGCCCTAGTCTATGGTGCCATACCAGAGGATGACAGAGATATGACAGCCTATATTGGGGCAAGGGTGGAATACACTGTATGAAAATATGTGCAGTAGTTAGGAGAGGTATTCTTGAGAAGGCACTGAAAGTAAGTGTAAAGGAACTCAGCTTCGATTCAGGACATGTGAGCTCACCTCCTTTAAGCTCAGGGTGCTTCTATACAAAATGAAGAAGATATCTGTCCTGCCCACTGAATAGTGTTGCCATGTTAAAGGTGAACTATATGTAAAACCCCATTTCAAACTGCAAAAAGCTTCAACAATACACATTGTTGGTATGATTCTTAATGGAAAATTCTACTTGCTGGAACATACCACAAGATTCTAATTTGTATGCTATCTGAAATATCATAATAGATGTTAGAAATAAACATGTACATAACCAAGAGTCAAAATAGCAACTGAAACGAAAACATATAAGAAATGCATCTAAAGATAATATTGCAGTGTTTAATTTTTTTTATTTAGATAGCCTTTAAATCAAAACCTATAAAAAAAACAAACACACAAAACCTATACTCCTCAAAAAACTACACACACTTGTTTTTTTGGTACATTTTTGTGTACGTTTTGTTCTCAGTAAAGCTAAACTTAGTGCTTTCTTACAGAATTTTCAACAGTGTAGTTGAAGTTACAAAATAAATATATTTTGTAAAAATTAAACACTGAATAACACTTTTTAGGTGAGATATAAGACATTTTCTGGTCAATATATTCCCAGTTAGAGCCTCTGTATTGCAATTCAATGGATACTGCAAAAGCTAATTACAAAGTGACTACATAAAGGCATTGCCAATACTCCTATATATATCCATCAAAAACATGGTAGCACAGTTTCAAATGTACACTTATTTAACAATTTAGCAATTGTTTATTGGCTGCCCTTTTTTGTGCCTGGCTGGACTAACAATGTCTTATTCATCATTGTGTCCCCCTGTGCAGAGTACATACTGTGCTTGTTGCTATTTAACACCATTTTTTTCTTCTCATTACTCCTCCTCCCTTAATACATCTGCATATATACATTTATTGTTGTTAGTTACCATCTAGTTGGCCTCAACTCATGGTGACCTTAACATTGCTTGGTCCTGTGCCATCTTCATGGTGGTTGGTATGTTTGTATCCACCGTTGAGGCTATTGTGTCAATCCATCCCATTGAGTGTTTTCCATATATATACATGTCTGTATACATATTATACCACCACTCCTCTGTCAGTCTGTCATACTGTGGTGGCTTGCATGTTGCTGTGATGCTGGAAGCTATGCCACCAGTATTTCAAATACCAACAGGGCCACCCATGGTGGACAGGTTTCAGCAGAGCTTCCACACTAAGACAGAATAGGAAGGACCTGGTGATCTTCTTCTGAAAAAAACTGGCCTGAGAAAATCTTATGGATAGCAGCAGGATATTGTCTGATATAGTGTCAAAAAATGAGCCCCTCAGGTTGGAAGGCATTCAAAATATGACTGGGGAAGAGCTGCCTCTTCAACGTAGAGTCGACCTTAATGAACTGGATGAAGTAAAGCTTTTGGGACTTTCATTTGCTGATATAGCATGACAAAATGAGAAGAAACAGCTGCAAACATCCATTAATAATTAGAATGTGGAATGTACTAAGTATGAATCAAGGAAAATTGGAAGTTGCCAAAAATGAAATGGAATGAATAAACATCAATATCCTAGGCATTAGTGAGCAAAAATAGACTGGTATTGGGATTTTTTGAATCAGACAAACATATGGTCTACTATGCTGGGAATTCATCAGCAAAAAGAACATTTCAAGGTCTTTTCTGAAATGCAACACTGTCAGTGATAGGATAATATCCATACGCCTACAAGGACGACCAGTTAATATGACATTCAAATTTACACACCAACCACTAATGCCAAGGATGAGGAAATTGAAGATTTTTATCAGCTTCTGCAGTCTAAAATTGATCAAACGTGTAATCAAGATTCATTAATAATTACTGGTGACTGGAACGGGAAAGTTGGAAACAAAGAAGAAGGACTGGTAGCTGGAAAATATGGCCTTGGTGACAGAAGTGACACAGGCAACTGCATGATAAAATTTTGCAAGACAAATGACTTACTCATTGGGAACATCTTTTTTCAACATAAATGGTGCCTAAATATATGGACCTTGTCCAATGAAATATACAGGAATCAAATCACCCACATCTGTGGAAAGAGGCAATGGGGAAGCTCAATATCATCAGTCAGAACAAGGCTAGGGGGCCAACTGTAGAACAGACCATCAATTGCTCACAAGCAAATTCAAGCTGAAGCTGAATAAAATTAAAACAATTCTAAGAGACCCAAAGTACAGTCTTGAGTATATCCCAGCAGAATTTAAAGATCATCTCAGGAATAAATTTGACACGCCGAACATTAATAAAGGAAGACCAGTCAAGCTGTAGGATGATACCAGGTGCATCATATATGAAGAAAGCAAAAGATCATTAAAAAAAACAGGAAAGAAAGAAAAGACCAAAATGGATGTCAGATGGGCTCAAACATAGCAAGGATTGTGAGAATGGAGCAAGACCTAGCAGTGTTTCCTTCTGTTGTACACAGGGTCACTATGAGTCAGAACTGACTTGAAGGCACCTAACAATAACATACTTGGAAATGCTATGAAAGAGTTCTACTCTGTCCTATAGGGTCGCTATGAGTCAAAATTGACTCTACCACAACGAGTTTGGTTTTTGGTGTTTCTTCTTTTTCCCTCTGTTGCCATGGATTCAATTCCAACTCACAGCGACCCTATAGGACAGGGTAGAACTGCCCCAGAGGATTTTCAAAGAGCAACTGGTGGTTTCAAACTGCCAACCTTTTGGTTAGAAGCCAAGCTCTTAACTACTGCACTACCAGGGCTTCATATAGATACACAGAGAGGTATATATACAGATATAGCTATATAGCCTTAATATTTTAATTGAAAAAGTATACTAAATAATGTTACAGATTCTAACGGCAAAGAAGAACAATTATTTCCTCCATCTTTTATTCCAAATCCTAGGCAAGGATGGTGAGACTGCATCTTACATACTTTGGACATGTTGTCAGGAGGGATCAGTCCTTGGAGAAGGACATCATGCTTGGCAGAGTACAGGGTCAGTGGAAAATAGGAAGACCCTCAACGAGGTAGATTGACACAGTGGCTGCAACAATGAGCTAGAGCATAACAACGACTGTAAGGATGGCCCAGGACCGGGCAGTGTCTCGTTCTGTTGTGCACAGGGTCACTATGAGTCGGAACCGACTCGACGGCACCTAACAACAACAACAACAGGTGAATCACAGATATCCAAATACTTCAGGTGTTCTGTTATCTTTGTAAAAAGCAAATTTTATTTTTACCCCTTCATTTTCTATTCAGCTATCAAAGCTGACCTGTCAGTGCAGAGCACATAACTAAAACCTCTTACTTAATTTGGGACTTTACTTTTTGTACTCTGTATTCAATACTTTGTACTCTGCAGTTTTATCATCATTTAAAGAGAAGCTCTGATTAAGCATCACCTCGTCACATTTTTTTGGATGGGAATGTAGCCAAGTGATCTATCCTTTATGGGAGGATACAAAATAAAATTTCATTGGCATGCAGCTGACCTTTACCTCTTTCTAAGTAATTATGTTTTCTAAAATTTTGCCAAGATGCCTCATTCAGAGCTCAAAATCAAAGGTAGATGAGTTTTACAGGGCTGTTTGTTTCGAGAGTCAATGGAGTGTTCAAACCACTTGGCTTCTAGTAATTAAGGTGTTCTGTGGGCAAATGTAGCTTATATAAACTTCATCTCACAGAGAACACCAAATTGCAACTGCAAACTGACTAACACTGATATTTTCCACCATTCAAAAATAGAGAGCAAGCCATGAGAATGTTCCAGCTAATAACTGCAGTATCTGTACTTAAAGCAAAGTGAGGCTTAACCTTACCAAGTTTAAGAAAGAGTTATTTCTCAACTGGGATTAAGAAATTATCCCCATCATATTTACTTTAAAGCTCTTTAATATTTAAATATAAGTCCTGCTTTATTCATAACCAATTATTTTAGAACTCACTGAGAAAATCTGACATCATTTATCAGGCTTAGATTAAAAATATAAAATCCATCAGTTATGATAAAAGAACATTCATCTACCTTAGATAATAAATATTGCCAAAGTACCCAAAACATCAAAAAAGATCCAGGCACAATAAGAATAAGGATGATGTTAATAATAGTTACGTTACACATAATCAGCAAATATTTATTGATCTTTCTTTATGACTATTTGGCAATGAGAGTTGGAGATAAAAATAGCAAAAATTGTCCTAACTTCCAACAACCTATAATGGTTTAAGAGACCAAAGACAAACATACGAATGTTTGAAAATATTATATAATTTAAAAAGGGCCAAGATTATGTAACTCCAAAGGGGCTTTACATCAATGAATGAAGTCACTTGAATTTGTGATGAGTACAACCCTCAAAGTTCTACAAGGAGTCCTTAATTATAGATGAGTTCTCTATGAGCTCAGAGAGGAAGAAAACTTCTAGGCTGGTGAAGAGGAATGAGACATTCTGGAGAGAGTAAAAGTTGAGCACTGTTTTCACTAGGTGAGGTTTTGAAACAGGACATACTGGGGTCCCTGGATTAGGAGGAATGCAAGCCAGCTGTCTCCACCACTTCCTGCTAACTTACTTGGGAAGGATAGAGGATGAAGAGTCGTCTTTAAAGTGAGAAATTCTCATCATTTCCAAGAGAAGAACCATTTTTATGTCCAATTTTCACATGTGGCAAATAGTTATCACATTAAAGCACATTTACCTAGTCATATATGTACTCAGAGAGTTTACTTTTATGCACAAACACAAAATTTAACTTTTCCAGCCATTGTGGCTTGGGTTTCAGAGTAATTCCTGTATCATTAGGATTGTTCAGTAAAAGCGTATCTACTCATTATGAGGCTATGTTTGTTTCTTTTCTTCTTTTCCCTTCCTTCCTTCCTCCCTCCCTTCCTTCCTAGTTAAGAGAAGCTTGCTGGAGAGTATAAGGAAGTCAAGGAGCTACAGGAGAGGACGCTTTGAAATGTGATGAAAAAATATCATATTATGATGTGTTAATTAAGTCAATCACATGTTAGGCTATAACTTACTACATTTTCAAATGGTCTATGCCAGAACTTTACATGAACTCAATAAATGATACTGTATTCATTGGAAAAATCTGTACAAATATATATTCAGTCTAAAAATCCAATTGCATTTTTCATTTAATTCACAAATGACAATACGTGCTTCACTACTGCAAAATAAGAGACCATTTTCAAGGCCAAGGGGTTGCCATAGGTCCTCATTTATAAATTTTATAAATGCAGACTGCTTCAAGGGACTTTGACAAACATTAGATTGCTCTAGGGTGGCCAATCCTATTTGGAATGTTGATTAATATGCTTTTTCACAATTAAACAGCTCCCCTCCCATATAGAAAACATTAAGTTTAAAAATTTTAAACTTTTCATGTGTTGTACAAAATGATTAGATAACTTCTGGTTATTCCATCTTCAGCACCAACTTTAATTTTAGCCTGCTTTCTAACTTTAATTTAAAAAGAAGAAACAGGAGGCAGAGCCAATAAGGGACTATAGACAGAAGCACTATGCCATCCCTTTACAGCAAAGACCCAAAAAACTAAGTAAAACAGATACAAATGTTAATCTTGGAACCCTAAGCGTCAAATGAAAGGATAAAGAATTCGATCAAGCACTGAATGGAATAAGAAACTGACAAGAGAACAGAGAACAAGGAGAGCTAAGGAGCAGAGGACCCCTACTAGCTAACACAGCACTGATTCGCCATGTTGGACTTCAGCCAACAAGAATGGTGGACTGGGAGTATGGGAAGGCAACTTCGTATAGCTCTCAACAGGAGACAGAGCACCCAGTAACAAGGGATACACGGTTTCCTGCCCCCGACCCCTCCCTCTATGCAGCCTCCACAATTTTCCAACAGGCCATGGTCGCTCAGCTGAAGAGACACCAGCACATTGCCACTTGGGTCCACCCACCTCCACTGTAAGCTCCTTCAACGCCATTTTTTTATTTGGCTTTTTTTTTTTTTTTAATCTTCTCTCTCTCTCTCCCTTCACTTCCTTTTCTTTCTTAAGTCCAGCAAGCCCTATATGCCATCTCCTCCCCTTCTTGATGGGCTGTGCCACAAGCTCAGCTAGAGAGCCACCAGCATACAGCTTCCTTGGTCCACACCACCTCGCTGGCAGGCTACCTCAGTGCCATTTAAAAAAAAAATTTTATCTTTCCCCTTCTCCCTTTTCCTTCTCTGGCCCAACTAGGCCCTGCGTTGCCTCTTCCCCTTCCTGATAGGCCATGCCACACTGCCTGGTGAGAGAGGCATCAGCTCATCACCACCCCATTCTGCCTCATATCTCCCCCAGAACCATATTTATTTTTGCTGTTGTTGCTGTTATTTTTTCTTTCTTCTCTCTGTCTCTTTCCCTTCTTTCCTTTCCTTTCTCCTCCCCATTTAGCCCTGTGTGCCGCCCACACCACATCTCAACAAGACAAGACACACCACTCAACTAAAGAACCACCAGCACATGGCCTTGCTGGGTCTGCCCCGCCCCCACCTGCCAAATCTTACCACACCATGATTCTATTACTTAATTTTTCTCCTTCCTTTATTTTTCTTTTTTGCTTCTGTTTCTTTCTCTTCTTTCTCTCACCCACTTAGCCCCACAAATCACATCTTCTCTCTTCCCTCCTGCCAACATGCACTGCGTGCCAAGCACCACACCGTTGAGCGGCACAGGCGCCACCACGAGACCTCACCCTGCACTGCCCCGGCCTCACCCCACCGGACCCAGTACCTGCCACAAATGACCTATTCCTCCCTTTCCCTCCCCACTCCCCGCCGCTGAACCTGCCCTGCTGCACCATAGCTGAGCAACTGGCTCTGCTCACCTGGGCAAGGTGGTGAGAAGTATAATGCCCACAGAGGAGCAAGCAACAAAGCACACCTAGCCAACCTGCCCAGACGTAACCAAATAAAACAAAAATGCAGAACAAAAAAAACTACAATCAATAAACAAAAAATAATTTCTTAATGTCACAGAGACAGTAGACAATATTAAAACACATTTTAAAAAATAGGAGAAGATGGCTCCAGAAAGTGACCAAAATAAAACACCAGATGAACTTCCAGTAGGAGAAAAAGCACTGGAACTACCTGAGAAGGAATTAAACACTCCAATAATCAGAGCTCTCCAAGAGATGACGGAAAATGCAGATAAAAATAAGGAAAAAAAATAGACAAAATCGGGAAAACACATACAAAGCAATGGAAGAATTCAGGAAAATAATACAGGAACAAAATGTCAAAATAAACAAATAACTAGAAATTGTACAAAAACATCAATTAGAAATCCAAAAGATAAACAACAAGACCTCAAAAATGGACAGTGCAATAGAAGGTTTTAGGGGAAATCTGAAACAATGAAAGACAGGATCAGTGAAATTAAAGACAAATTTTTATACACCACTTTGAGGAAAAATCAGAGAAAAGAATGAAAATAAAGATGAAGAAAACCTGAGAAAAATGTGGCATACAATCAAAAGCAAAATTTTGCTTGAGATTGGAGTTCCAGAACAGGGGGAGAAAACAGAAAACACAGAGAGGAGCACTGAATATTTGTTAAGAAGAAAACATTGCTAATATCACGAAAGATGAAAAGCTGACCATCCAGGAAACTCAATGAACCCTATATAGGATACATCCCAAAAGAAAATCATCAGGCCGTATCACAAACACACATGCGAAATCAAAAGACAAAGAAAGAATCCTGACAGCAGCTCGAGAAAAATGAAAAGTTACACACAAAGGGGAAACAATAAGACTAAGCTCTGATTACTCAGCAGAAACGAGGTAGGCAAGAAGGGGATGGGATGACATATGTAAAACTTAGAAAGAAAAAAAATTTCCAACAATAATATATCCTGCAAACCTCTTGCCCAAATATGATGGCAAAAATAGGACATTTCCAGATAAAAAGATATTGAGGTATTATATAATAACCAAGCCAAACTCACAAGAACTATTAAAGGGAATCCTTTGATTAGAGAACCAACAACATCAGATGACAATCTGAGTCTAGGGCACAGGACAGCATCAGCCAGATACCAACCAAGGTAATGAACTCTCAAGAATAAGACAAAACTAAAAGACTTAAAAAAGAGAACCAGACAGGTCAATCTGTAAATGAAAACAACATTTGAAAAATTAAAGAAGGTATAAACTGTAGGTATAGAAATTTCAAATGGAGAGGAAGTGAAGGTGATATCAGGTAATAAAAGACTAGTTTAAACTTAGGAAGACAAGGGTAAATTTCAAGGTAACCACAAAGAAAGTTAACAAACCTACTCATCAAAATAAAGAAGAAAAGCATGAAGTCTCTGTAAATACAAAACCTACAAAAAAAAATAAAGAAAAAATCCACGAACAAAAGGAATTCAACACAGGCAAGTAGGATGAACAAAGAAAATGTCAGCACCACACACACACAAAAAAAAGCACTACGAAATGACAGGAATAAATTCACACCTATCAATAATCACACTGAACATTAATGGCTTAAATGCATACAGAAAAAGACAGACAGTGAAAGAATACGTAAAAAAAAAAAAAAAAAAAGGGACTGTTTTAGTCATCTAGTGCTGCCAAAACAGAAATACCACAAGTGGATGGCTTTAACAAAGAGAAACTTATTTTCTCACATTTCAGTAGGTTACAACTCCAAAGTCAGGGTGTCGGCTCCAGGGGAAGGCTTTCTCTCTCTGTCGGCTTTGGAGAAAGATTCCTTGTCCTCAAACTTCCCCGGTCAAGGAGCTTCTCAGGTACAGGGACCCCGGGTACAAAGGACGTGCTCTGCTCCTGGTGCTGTTCTCTTGGCAGTATAAGGTCCCCAACTCTCTGCTTGCTTCCCTTTCCTTTTATATCTTCGGAGAGAAAAGGTGATACAGGCCACACCCCAGGGAAACTCCCTTGACCTTCGATCAGGCAGGTGACCAGAGTAAGGGTAGTGTTACAATCCCACCCTAAACCTCTCAACATGAAATTACAATCACAAAATGGAGGACAACTACACAATACTGGGAATCATGGCCTAACCATGTTGATACACATATTTTTGGGGTGACATAATTCAATCCATGACAAGGACCCATCAATATGCTGTCTACAAGAGACACACCTTAGAAACAAAGACATAAGTTTATTAAAAATCAAAGGACAGAAAAGATATATCAAGCAAACAGAAACCAAAAAAGAGCAGAAGTAGCAATACTAATCTCAGATAAAATAGGCTTCAAGGCAAAATTCACCACAAAGGACAAGGAAGGACATTACATTACGCTTAAAGGGGCAATCCACCATGATGACATAATCATAACAAATTTCTATGCACCCAATGACAGGGCTCCAAAATATATTAAAAAGAACTCTCACAGCCCTGAAAAGAGAAATTGACAGTTCCACAATAATAGTAGGAGACTTCAACACACCACTCTCAGTACAGGACACAACACCTACAAAGAAATTCAGCAAAGTTACAGAAGATCTAAAGGACACAATCAACCAACTTGACCTCATAGACATAAATAGAACACTCTACCCAGCAACAGCAAAGTACACATTCTCTTCCAACGCACATGGAATGTTCTCCAGAATAGACTACATATTAGGCCGCAAAGCAACCCTCAACAAAATCCAGAATTCTGAGATAGTACAAAGCAGCTTCTCTGATCACAATGCCATCAAACTAGGAATCAGTAACAACAAGAGCATGGAAGAAAATCAAATACATGGAAATTGAATAAAGCCTTGCTTAAAAACCACTGAGTAATAGAAGAAATCAAAGATGGAATAAAAAAATTTCTAGAATCAAATGAGAATGGAAACACATCATACCAAAACCTCTGGGACATAGCAAATACAGTGCTCAGAGGTCAATTTACAGGAACAGATGCATACATCTAAAAAAAAAAAAGGGGACAAAATCAAAACATTAATTATACAACTTTAACAAATAGAAAGAGAATGGCAAAAGAGGCCCACAGCCACCAGAAGAAAGAAAGTAATAAAGATCAGAGCAGAAGTAAATGAAATAGAGAACAGAAAAACAATAGAATCAATAAAACCAAAAGTTGGTCTTTGAAGTGATCAACAAAATCAGGAGAGGATGCAGATAACCCAAATAAGAAGCTGAAGTGGGGGACATTAGAAACAACTCAACTGAAATAAAAAGGACCACAACAGGGTACTATGAAAAACTATATACTCCAACCAATTTGAAAACCTAGAGGAAATGGACAAATTTCTGGAAACACGCTACCTATCTAAACTAAAACTAAGGTGAAATTCTTAACAGACCCATAACAAGAGGAGAGATTGAAAAATGATTTAAAAAAAAAAACTCTCAACAAAGAAAAGCCCTGGCCCAGATGGCTTCACTGGAGAATTCTACCAAACATTCAGAGAAGAATTTGTACCAGTACTACTCAAACTATTTCAGAACACAGAAAAGGAAGGGATACTTCTGAATTCATTCTATGAAGCCAACATAAACCTGATACCAAAACCAGGCAAAGACACCACAAGAAAATTACAGACAAAAAAAAAAAAAATTTAGAGATGTAAAAATTCTCAACAAAATTTTAGCCAATAGAATTTAGCATCATATAAAAGAAATAATAAACCCTAACCCTTTTTTTTTTAACCAAGTGGGATTCATAAAATGTATGAATGGATGGTTCAACATTAGAAAATTAATCAACATAATCCACCACATAAATAAAAGAATCATATGATCATCTTGATCGACAAAGAAATGGCAATTAAGTCCAACACTGATTCCTGATAAAAAAACTCTCAATAAAATTGGTATAGAAGGGAAACTGCTCAATATAATAAAAGACATCGATACAAAACCAACAGCCAATATCATTCTTAAAAGAAGCTGAAAACATTCTCCCTGAGATCAGGAAAAAGCCAAAACCAAAACAAAACAAAACAAACCCAGTGCCATCGAGTCGATTCCAACTCATAGCGACCCTATAGGACAGAGTAGAACTGCCCCATAGAGTTTCCAAGGAGCGGCGGGTGGATTCGAACTGCCGACCCTTTGGTTAGCAGCCATAGCACTTAACCACTACACCACCAGGGTTTCCGGAAAAAGACAAGGACACCCTTTATCACCACTCCTATTTTAACATTGTGCAATAAGGCAAGAAAAAAAATAGAGAACATCCAAATTGATAAGGAAGAAGTAAAACTGTCCATATTTGCAGATGATATGATACTGTAGAGAACCCAAAAGACTCCACAAGAAAACTCGTGGAACTATGGGAAGATTCAGCAGAGTAGCACGACACAAGATAAAAATACAAAAATTAGTTGGATTCCAATACATCAATAAAGAGAACTACAAAAAAGAAATCAGGAAAGCAATACCATTTATAATAGCCCCTAAAAAAAAAAAAAAAAAAAAACTTAGGAATTAATCTAACCTGGAATGTAAAAGACCTATACAAAAAAAACTACAAAACACTACTCTAAGAAACTTACAAAAATGGAAAAACATACCATGCTCATGGATAAGTAGACTCAACATTGTGAAAATGTCAATTCTACCCAAAGCAATCTACAAATACAATGCAACCCCAATCTAAATACCAACAGCATTCTTTAACAAAATGGAATAATTAATCATTAACTTTATATGGAAAGGAAAGAGACCCCGGATAACTAAAGCACTACTGAAGAAGAAAAGGCAGGAGAACTCATACTACCTGACCTCCGAACCTACCATATATCTACAGTAGTCAAAACAGCCTGGTAACAGTACAAGACAGACACAATGACCAATGGAAGAGAATCATCCATCCACTTACAGTCACCTTACAGTCTTTTTTAACAAATTGTGCTGGAAAAACTGGAAGTCCATCTGCAAAAAAAAGTGAAACAGCGCCCATACCACACACCATACACAAAAACTAACTCCATACGGATCAAATATAAAACCAAAACCTATAAAGATTACGGAAGAAAAAATAGGGTCAATGCTCTAGGTCCTAATACATGGCATAAACAGGACACAAACCATAACTAACAATACACAACACCAGGAGATAAGCTAGATAACTGAAATTTTCTTAAAAATTAAACACTAAAGCTCATCAAGACTTCACCAGAGGAGTAAAAAGAAAACCTACAGACTGACAAAAAATTTTGGCTATGACAAATCTGACAAAGGTATAGTCTCTAAAATCTATAGGAAAATCCAACGCCTCTATGACAAAAAGACAAATAATCCAACTAAAAAATAGGCAGGGGATATGAACAGACACTTCCCCAAAGAAGACATTCAGGCGGGCTAAAAGACACATGAGGAAATGCTCGCGATCACTAGCCATTGGAGAAATGCAAATGAAAACTAAAATGAGATACCATCTCACTCCGATATTACTGACACAAATTAAAAAAAGAAAACAACAGAAAATACCAAATGATGGAGAGGTTGTGGAGAGATTGGAAGTTTTATGCACTGCTGGTAGGAATGCAAAATGGTACAACCATTTTGGAAAAGCATATGGTGCTTCCTTAAAAAGCTAGAAATTGGAGCTGACAGCGCAAACAAGGGGCCCAGCCCTATCCCCCTGAAATCACCCCGGGAGGGGGCCCAGCCGGTTCGCGCGGGCGGCGTGGTGACGCAGCCGGTGGGAGAAGTCCCCGGGAGGCAGTGACTGGTCTTGGAGCTGGGAGAGCAGTGTCCCAGCCGGGGAATTGTGCCGCCGGGCATTTGACTGGGCGCTGTCACGGCACAAGCACGGGGAGCTGATCCACTCCCCTGAACTAACCCCGGGAGGGGGCCCATCCGGTTATGGAGGGCGGCGCAGCGACGCGGCTGGCGGGAGGAGAAGTCCCCGGGAGGCAGCGACTGATTTTGGAGCTGGGAGTAAAGCGTCCCAGCAGGGGAACCTTGACGTTGGGCGTTGGACTGGCAGCGGAGGATCTGACTGCGGCTTCAGCGGACCAGATCCCTGGAGGCAATCTCCACACAGCCAGCACACATAGGTGACACCGCCCTCGGAAATCTCAGATAAAATAGTCATTCCAAGCAAGACAAGCAACTCTGGCTATATTCGGAGATGCTACTCTCCTATCTCTCTGATCCCTCCCCCGCTGTCCCCAGGCAGCTTCGTTAACACTGGAATTGCCTGAGCCAGAGGGAGAACGGCTCCGGCTCCGCGGCTGCTTTGCTTCCCCCCTCCCTTTTTTTTTTCTTTCGTTCTTTTCCTAACCCACTCTTTCGGCCTGAGAGAAGGACCAAAAAAAAAAAAAAAACCCAGGGACAAAAACTCCACCACTAATTGGACTAAAAACACAGAACCACCTACAGCCAAGCATATATGATCCAAATCTCAGACTTTCATCCTTACAGGGAACAAGGTGGCGGTTATAATCCAAAAGCAATTCTGATAGGGATCTAACTGCATTTTTTTTTAGCGGATTTTCTGGAAAAATTAGTTTCCCAGTGATGGCTCGGAGACAGCAGTCCATATCAAACCACATAAAGAAGCAGACCATGACAGCTTCTACAACCCCCCAAACAAAAGAATCAAAATCTTTCCCAAATGAAGATACAATCCTGGAATTATCAGATACAGAATATAAAAATCTAATTTACAGAATGCTTCAAGACATCACAAATGAAATAAGGCAAACTGCAGAAAAAGCCAAGGAACACACTGATAAAACTGTTGAAGAACTCAAAAAGATTATTCAAGAACATAGTGGAAAATTAATAAGTTGCAAGAATCCATAGAGAGACAGCATGTAGAAATCCAAAAGATTAACAATAAAATTACAGAATTAGACAACGCAATAGGAAGTCAGAGGACCAGACTCGAGCAATCAGAATGCAGACTGGGAAATCTGGAGGACCAGGGAATTAACACCAACATAAAAAAAAAAAAAAAATCAGATAAAAGAATTAAAAAAAATGAAGAAACCCTAAGAATCATGTGGGACTCTATCAAGAAGGATAACTTGTGTGTGATTGGAGTCCCAGAACAGGGCGGGAGGACAGAAAACACAGAGAAAATAGTTGAAGAACTCCTGACAGAAAACTTCCCTGACATCATGAAAGACGAAAGGATATCTATCCAAGATGCTCATCGAACCCCATTTAAGATTGATCCAAAAAGAAAAACACCAAGACATTATCATCAAACTCGCCAAAACCAAAGATAAAGAGGAAATTTTAAAAGCAGCCAGGGAGAAAAGAAAGGTTTCCTTCAAGGGAGAATCAATAAGAATAAGTTCAGACTACTCAGCTCAGCAGAAACCATGCAGGCAAGAAGGCAATGGGATGACATATACAGTGCACTGAAGGAGAAAAACTGCCAGCCAAGGATCATGTATCCAGCAAAACTCTCTCTGAAATATGAAGGCGAAATTAAGATATTTACAGATAAACACAAGTTTAGAGAATTTGCAAAAACTAAACCAAAGCTACAAGAAATACTAAAGCATATAGTTTGGTCAGAAAACCAATAACATCAGACACCAGCACAACACAAGGTCACAAAACAGAACATCCTGATATCAACTCAAAGAGGGAAATCACAAAAACAAATTAAGATTAATTAAAAAAAAAAATACTCATAACAGGGAATCACAGAAGTCAATATGTAAAAGATCACAATAATCAAAAAGAGGGACTAAATACAGGAGGCATAGAATTGCCATAGGGAGAGTGATACAAGGCGATATAGAACAATACAAGTTAGGTTTTTACTTAGAAAAATAGGGGTAAATAATAAGGTAACCACAAAAAGGTATAACAACTCTATAACTCAAGATAAAAGCCAAGAAAAACGTAACGACTCAACAAACATAAACTCAAATACTACGAAAATGAGGATCTCACAATTTACTAAGAAAAATGTCTCAGCACAAAAAAGTACGTGGAAAAATGAAATTGTCAACAACACACATAAAGAGGCATCAAAATGACAACACTAAACACTTATTTATCTATAATTACGCTGAATGTAAATGGACTAAATGCACCAATAAAGAGACAGAGAGTCTCGGACCGGATAAAGAAACACGATCCGTCTATATACTGCCTACAAGAGACACACCTTAGACTTAGAGACACAAACAAACGAAAACTCAAAGCATGGAAAAAAATATATCAAGCAAACAATAAGCATAAAAGAAGAGGAGTAGCAATATTAATTTCTGACAAAATAGACTTTAGACTTAAATCCACCACAAAGGATAAAGAAGGACACTATATAATGATAAAAGGGACAATTGATCAGGAAGACATAACCATATTAAATATTATGCACCCAATGACAGGGCTGCAAGATACATAAATCAAATTTTGACAGAACTGAAAAGTGAGATAGACACCTGGACAATTATAGTAGGAGACTTCAACACACAACTTTCAGAGAAGGACAGGACATCCAGTAAGAAGCTCAATAGAGACACGGAAGACCTAATTACAACAATCAACCAACTTGACCTCATTGACTTATACAGAACTCTCCACCCAACTGCTGCAAAATATACTTTCTTTTCTAGCGCACATGGAACATTCTCTAGAATAGACCACATATTAGGTCATAAAACAAATCTTTGCAGAGTCCAAACCATCGAAATATTACAAAGCATCTTCTCAGACCACAAGGCAATAAAACTAGAAATCAATAACAGAAAAACTAGGGAAAACAAGTCAAATACTTGGAAAATGAACAATACCCTCCTGAAAAAAGACGGGGTTATAGAAGACATCAAGGAGGGAATAAAGAAATTCATAGAATGCAATGAGAATGAAAATACTTCCTATCAAAACCTCTGGGACACAGCAAAAGCAGTGCTCAGAGGCCAATTTGTATCGATAAATGCACACATACAAAAAGAAGAAAGAGCCAAAAGCAGAGAACTGTCCCGACAACTTGAACAAATAGAAAGCGAGCAACAAAAGAATCCATCAGGCACCAGAAGAAAACAAATAATAAAAATTAGAGCCGAACTAAATGAATTAGAGAACAGAAAAACAATTGAAAGAATTAACAAAGCCAAAAGCTGGTTCTTTGAAAAAATTAACAAAATTGATAAACCATTGGCTAGACTGACTAAAGAAATACAGGAAAGGAAACAAATAACCTGAATAAGAAACGAGAAGGACCACATCACAACAGACCCAACTGAAATTAAAAGAATCATATCAGATTATTATGAAAAATTGTACTCTAACAAATTTGCAAACCTAGAAGAAATGGATGAATTCCTGGAAAAACACTACCTACCTAAAATAACACATTCAGAACTACAACAACTAAATAGACCCATAACAAAAAAAGAGATTGAAACGGTAATCAAAAAACTCCCAACAAAAAAAAACCCCTGGCCCGGACGGCTTCACTGCAGAGTTCTACCAAACTTTCAGAGAAGAGTTAACACCACTACTACCGAAGGTATTTCAAAGCATAGAAAATGACGGAATACTACCCAACTCATTCTATGAAGCCACCATCTCCCTGATACCAAAACCAGGTAAAGACATTACAAAAAAAGAAAATTACAGACCTTTTATATCCCTCATGAACGTAGATGCAAAAATCCTCACCAAAATTCTAGCCAGTAGAATTCAACAACATATCAAAAAAAATAATTCACCACGATCAAGTGGGATTTATACCAGGTATGCAAGGCTGGTTTAATATCAGAAAAACCATTAATGTAATCCATCACATAAATAAAACAAAACACAAAAACCACATGATCTTATCAATTGATGCAGAAAAGGCATTTGACAAAGTCCTACACCCGTTCATGATAAAAACTCTCACCAAAATAGGAATTGAAGGAAAATTCCTCAACATAATAAAGGGCATCTAAGCAAAGCCAACAGCCAATATCACTCTAAATGGAGAGAACCTGAAAGCATTTCCCTTGAAAACGGGAACCAGACAAGGATGCCCTTGATCACCGCTCTTATTCAACATCGTGCTAGAAGTCCTAGCCAGGGCAATTAGGCTAGACAAAGAAATAAAAGGCATCTGGATTGGCAAGGAGGAAGTAAAATTATCTCTATTTGCAGATGACATGATCTTATACACAGAAAACCCTAAGGAATCCTCCAGAAAACTACTGAAACTAATAGAAGAGTTTGGCAGAGTCTCAGGTTATAAAATAAACATACAAAAATCACTTGGATTCCTCTACATCAACAAAAAGAACACCGAAGAGGAAATAACCAAATCAATACCATTCACAGTAGCCCCCAAGAAGATAAAATACTTAGGCATAAATCTTACCAAGGATGTAAAAGACCTATACAAAGAAAACTACAAAGCTCTACTACAAGAAATTAAAAAGGACATACTTAAGTGGAAAAACATACCTTGCTCATGGATAGGAAGACTTAACATAGTAAAAAATGTCTATTCTACCAAAAGCCATCTATACATATAACGCACTTCCGATCCAAATTCCAATGTCATTTTCTAAGGTGACAGAGAAACAAATCACCAATTTCATACGGAAGGGAAGAAGCCTCGGATAAGCAAAGCATTACTGAAAAAGAAGAAGAAAGTGGGAGGCCTCACTCTACCTGATTTCAGAAGCTATTATACAGCCACAGTAGTCAAAACAGCCTGGTACGGGTACAACAACAGGCACACAGACCAATGGAACAGAATTGAGAACCCAGATTTGAATCCATCCACGTATAAGCAGCTGATATTTGACAAAGGACCAGTGTCAGTTAATTGGGGAAAAGATAGTCTTTTTAACAAATGGTGCTGGCATAACTGGATATCCATTTGCAAAAGAATGAAACAGGACCCATACCTCACACCATGCACAAAAACTAACTCCAAGTGGATCAAAGACCTAAACATAAAGACTAAAACGATAAAGATCATGGAAGAAAAAATAGGGACAACCCTAGGAGCCTTAATACAAGGCATAAACAGAATACAAAACATTACTAAAAATGATGAAGAGAAACCAGATAACTGGGAGCTCCTAAAAATCAAACACCTATGCTCATCTAAAGACTTCACCAAAAGAGTAAAAAGACCACCTACAGACTGGGAAAGAATATTCAGCTATGACATCTCAGACCAGCGCCTGATCTCTAAAATCTACATGATTCTGTCAAAACTCAACCACAAAAAGACAAACAACCCAATCAAGAAGTGGGCAAAGGATATGAACACACACTTCACTAAGGAAGATATTCAGGCAGCTAACAGATACATGAGAAAATGCTCTCCATCATTAGCCATTAGAGAAATGCAAATTAAAACTACGATGAGATTCCATCTCACTCCAACAAGGCTGGCATTAATCCAAAAAACACAAAATAATAAATGTTGGAGAGGCTGCGGAGAGATTGGAACACTTATACACTTCTGGTGGGAATGTAAAATGGTACAACCACTTTGGAAATCTATCTGGCGTTATCTTAAACAGTTAGAAATAGAACTACCATACAACCCAGAAATCCCACTCCTCGGAATATACCCTAGAGAAACAAGAGCCTTCACACAAACAGATATATGCACACCCATGTTTATTGCAGCTCTGTTTACAATAGCAAAAAGCTGGAAGCAACCAAGGTGTCCATCAACAGATGAATGGGTAAATAAATTGTGGTATATTCACACAATGGAACACTACGCATCCATAAAGAACAGTGACGAATCTGTGAAACGTTTCATAACATGGAGGAACCTGGAAGGCATTATGCTGAGCGAAATGAGTCAGAGGCAAAAGGACAAATATTGTATAAGACCACTATTATAAGATCTTGAGAAATAGTATAAACTGAGAAGACCACATACTTTTGTGGTTACTAGGGGGGAGGGAGGGAGGGAGGGAGAGGGTTTTTTACTGATTAATTAGTAGATAAGAACTGCTCTAGGTGAAGGGAAGGACAGTACTCAATACATGGAAGGTCAGCTCAATTGGACTGGACCAAAAGCAAAGAAGTTTCCGGGATAAAATGAATGCTTCAAAGGTCAGCGGAGCAAGGGCGGGGGTTTGGGGACCATGGTTTAAGGGGACTTCTAAGTCAACTGGCAAAATAATTCTATTATGAAAACATTCTGCATCCCACTTTGAAATGTGGCGTCTGGGGTCTTAAATGCTAACAAGCGGCCATCTAAGATGCATCAGTTGGTCTCAACCCACCTGGAGCAAAGGAAAATGAAGAACACCAAGGTCACACAACGACTAAGAGCCCAAGAGACAGAAAGGGCCACATGAACCAGAGACCTACATCATCCTGAGACCAGAAGAACTAGTTGGTGCCCGGCCACAATCGATGACTGCCCTCACAGGGAGCACAACGGAGAACCCCTGAGGGAGCAGAAGATCAGTGGGATGCAGACCCCAAATTCTCATAAAAAGACCATACTTAATGGTCTGACTGAGACTAGAGGAATCCCGGCGGACATGGTCCCCAGACCTTCTGTTGGCACAGTACAGGAACCATTCCCAAAGACAACTCATCAGACATGAGAGGGACTGGACAGTGGGTGGGAGAGAGATGCTGATGAAGAGTGAGCTAATTATATCAGGTGGACACTTGAGATTGTGTTGGCATCTCCTGTCTGGAGGGGGGATGGGAGGATAGAGAGAGTGGGAAGCTGGCAAAATTATCACGAAAGGAGAGACTGGAAGGGCTGACTCACTAGGGGGACAGCAAGTGGGAGTACGGAATAAGATGTATGTAAACTTATGTGTGACAGACTGACTTGATTTGTAAACGTTCACTTGAAGCTCAATAAAAGTTAATTAAAAAAAAAAGCTAGAAATAGAAATACCATGCGATCCAGCTACCCCACTCCTAGAATATACCCTAGAGAGATAACAGCCCATGTGAATAGAGACACATGCACACCCGTGTTCACTGCACCATTATTCACAGTAGCAAAAAGATGGAAACAACCTAAGTGCCCATCAACAAATGAACGGATAAATAAACTATGA
Source organism: Loxodonta africana (assembly GCF_030014295.1). Taxonomy (NCBI): domain Eukaryota; kingdom Metazoa; phylum Chordata; class Mammalia; order Proboscidea; family Elephantidae; genus Loxodonta; species Loxodonta africana. The sequence goes on from NC_087352.1 coordinate 38,713,452, forward strand.
TACATACACACAATGGAATACTACGACGCAACGATAAAGAACACTGATGAATCGCAGAAGTATCTCACAACACAGATGAACCTGGAGGGCACTATAAAAATGCATGAAAAGGTTTATACACAGAAAGAAACAATCTTTGATGGTTACAAGGGAGGGGAGGGGTGGTAAGGGAAAAACACTAACTTGACAATAGATCCATGGTAACTTTGGTGAAGGTAAGACAGTACACAGTACTCGGGAAGCCAGCACAATTTGACCAGGGCAAGGTCATGGATGCTTCACAGACACATTCAAAGTCCCTGAGGGACCAAATTACTAGGCTGAGGGCTGGAGATCATGGTCTCAGGGGACATCTAGCTCAACTGGCATAGCCTAGTTTATAAAGAAAATGTTGTACATCCTTCTTTGGTGAATAGCAGCTAGGGTCTTAAAAGCTTGTGAGCAGTTACCTAAGATACTCCACTGGTCCCACCCTGTCTGGAGCAAGGGAGAAGGAAGAAAGCCAAAGACACAAGGGAAAGATTAGTTCAAAGGGCTAATGGACCACAACTACCACGCCTCCACCAGACGAGTCCAGCACAACTAGATGGTACCCGGCTACCACCACCAACTGCTCTGACAGGGACAGAGAATGTAGGACAAAATTCTAACTCACAAAATACACCAGACTTACTGGTCTGACAGAATGGAGAAACCCTGAGAGTATGGCCCCCAGACACGCTTTTAACTTAGTACTGAAGTCACTACTGAGCTTTACACTTCAACCAAAGATTAGACCGACCCATAAAATGAAAGGAGACTAAATGGGCACAGCAACCCAGGGGCAAGGACGAGAACACAGGTGGGGACAGGAAAGCTGATAACATGGAATCCAGGGTAGAGAAGGGGAGAGTGTTGATACGCCATGGGGTTGGCAACCAATGTCACAAAACAGTATATGTATTGTTTAATGAGAAACTAATTTGCTCTGTAAAGCTTCATCTAAAGCACAACAAAAAATAAGAAAGAAATACAGTCTAAGAGGTGAAGGAGAAAACAAAAATAAGAAAAAAAGAAATTTAAGCAGCATATGATTTAATTTCTTTTCTGTCCCACAATACTGTTTATCATCTTTGTAAAATGGGGCTATACTGTGATACTACCTCTTACTTTTTTTTTTTTAAGTTTTTATTTTGAGATGATTGTAGATTCACAATTGGTTGTAAGAAATAATACATAGAGGTCCTGGGGTGGTCCTGGGGTGCCCGTTACCCAGTTTCTTCCAATGGTAACATCTTTTATAATTATAGTCCAGTATCATAACCAGGATATTGGTATTGATATCATCAAGGTATAGAGTATTTCCATCTCCACAAGGATCCCTCATGTGGTCCTTTTATAATCATACCACCTCCACAGACAAACCCCACCTTGTCTCCCATCTAAAACCCCTGCCCACCACCTATCTGTCCTCCATTTCTATAGTTTTGTTATTTCAAGAATATTCTACACATAAAAATTACACAGTATATAATCTTTTGGGATTGGAGTTTTCACTCAGTTGAATTCCCTCCAGATTATCCATGCTTTTGCTGGTATTCATAGTTTGGTCCTTTTTATTACCGGGTAGTATTGCATGAGTATAGATATACCACAGTTTATTCAGCCATTTACCCAATGATGGACATCTTGTTTGTTTCTAATTTGGAGCTATTATGAATGAAGCTGCTTCTTGTTGTTAGCTGCCATTGGGTCAATTCTAACTCATGGCAAAACCATGTGTACAGAGTAGAACTGCACTCCATAGGGTTTTCAGGGCTGTGAATTTTTGGAAGCAGATCACCAGGCCTGTCTTCCAAGGTGCCTCTGGGTGAGTTAGAACTGCCAACCTAATGCCAAGTAGTCCAGTGCTCAGCCATATTCTCCACCCAGTGACTCGTAAAGCTGCTGTGAACATTCATATATAGGTTTTTCTGTGAAGACACATTTTCATTTCTCTGGGAAATACGCCCATGAGTTCAACTGCTGGGTCATATGGTAGTTGCATATTTGGTTTGTCTACAAAACTGCAAAATTGTTTTCCAAAGTGCCTGTATCATTTTACATTTCTACCAGCAATGCATGAGTGAGCCAGTTTCTCCACATTCTCACCAGTATTTGGTATTGTCACTATTATTATTCTAGCCATTTGGTAAGTGTGTAGTGATATCTCATTGTGGTTGTAATTTGCATTTCCCTAATGGCTAATGATGTCAAACATCTGTTCATGTGCTTATTTGCCATCTATATATCAACTTCAGTGAAATGTCTGTTCATATCTTTTGCCCATTTTCAAACTAAATTGTTTTCTTACTATTGAGCTTTGAGAATTTTAAAAATGAATTCTAGAAACTAGACCTTTGTTAGATACATAGTTTGCAAATATTTTCTCTCAGTCTATAGCTTGTCTTTTCATCCTCTTAACATAATCTTGCGCAAAGCAAAATTTTTAATTTTGATGATGTCCAGTCTATTAACGTTTCCTTTTATGGATCATGATTTAGGTGTTGAGTCTAAGATCTCTTTACCTAGACCCTAAAGACTTCTATTTTTTTTTCTAAAAGTTTTGTAGTTTTACATTTTACACTAAGTCTGTAATTTATTTTGTTTAGAAGGTGTCAGGTTTAGGTAGAGATTCATTTCTTTTGCTATTTGAGACCCATTGCTCCAGCACTATTTGTTGAAAGCCCATCCTTCCTCTGCTAAAATGTTTTTGCAACCTTTTCAAAAATCTCTTGGGTATATTTGAGTAAACCCTTCTTACTTTTAAATCAAGCTTTTTAAAATTGTTTGATAGCACTGATGTGAAATTATGCCTTCAGCAAAGCTCCCGCACTTCTCCATGGGTAAACAGAAGGGTTTACTAATGAAGCTCTTAATGTCCTAGAGCTAGGAGGGACTACAACAGAACATGAGTTTTAGCATCTACATATTTTTAAGAACTGCTGAATATTCATGACTTTACAAAGAAAATTAGTAACTTAGTATATTACTTCTTAAATTTAATTTAGTCACCTCCAATAATGCCATCTTACACTGTTGTTGTTGCTAGATGTTGCTGAGTCTGTTTTGACTCATAGTGATCCCATGTGACAGAGCAGAACACCCCATAGGGTTTCCTAGACTGTAATCCTAATGGAATCAGATCTTCAGGTCTTTCTCCCAAGGAGCTACTGGGTGTATTTGAACCAGGGCTCTGAACCAGATCAGTCCAGTTCGAACCCCTGTTGAGAACCTGTACTTCCACCCCAGATATATTGAATCAGAATCTACATTTTAACAAGATCCTCAGGTGATTCTTACGTATAATAAATTCTGAGAACCACTCCTCTACTGGTGGTTCTCAGAATTGGTCTCTAACCAGTAGCATTAGCATCACCTGAGAACTTGCTAGAAATGGCAAATTTTCAGCAGGGGTTTTAACTGGAACGAATCAGTTCAAAGCCCTGATGTGAACCACCAATATTTTAGTTACAGTCCAGTATTTTACCATTATGCCACAAAGGCTACTCATCTTACATTACAATTACCATTACTTCAAATTTATTAAAATGTATTAGAGCTGGAGAACCAGGTTCAAGACTAAGCAACCACAAATGATCCCTAAAATCATGGAAGTAGCTTCATGAGGATATTATTGCCACTGCCTTCAGACAATAAGTGCAACAATTTGCACTGCTTCCACTTTTACATCAATATGTGGACCTAACAAACTACCACTGTGTCATCCCCTGTGACGATCCCCCCACTTGGCTTCCTCTTTTGTCACTAACACAAACTCTGTCCTAGCTTGTTGTAATTGGCAAAAACCTCTCTCATGCCTTAGCTGCAAAGGAGAAGAGGAAAGAATATCTCTGCTTTTTCATTGTCTATAATGGGTGGCATTATTTGCTACCCTCAAAACCCATAATTGTGGGGGTACTCTCCCAATATTGAAGGAAGAGTCAAGTTCTGGGTTGACAAATAAATGGTAAATGTCTGATATAAGCATTCATATTGCTAATTTATTTAGCTATGTATATAGGCATCTTGTAGCCTATTTATCCTACTCTAGTAGGCTTCTATGATAATATGTGGTAATAATCAGCTTGTTTTGAAAACTGGTCTGGTGAAAAATCTCTCATTTATTCTGGAATCATGAGGAGGAGCAATGTGCTTTGAAAAATTTTCTCGTGAAAAGTACTTCAGTTATTTTAAAATCACTTGGCGGGGGCGGGGGGCGGATTTAAGGCAAACAAAACAAACAAAACTCTGATAACCAGAGATCAATTAAAAGAGAATCTCTGAAAGTGGGTCTTATCATTCCTATTTACTAAAACAAACAAACGAACAACAACTCAAAAACCTCGTCCAGTGATTATAATGTGTATCCAGAGTTGAGGATCACTACCGTAAAGGGTAGAACTTTACAGTCTTATTAAAAGAAAAAAAAAGAAAGAAAATAAACCTGTTGCTGTCGAGTCTATAGCACAGAGTAGAACTGCCCCACAGAGTTTCCAAGGAGTGCCTGGTGGATTCGAACTGCCGGCCTTTTGGTTAGCAGCCATAGCTCTTCACCATTACGCAACCATCCTGGAACAGGCTCATGACTGCTTCTTGTCTCATCTTTTACCCCATTTTTATACAATTGTTGCCACCACCTGGCAACAGTTGTGGTTAGGGCCATCACGCAAATCTCTACATTTTTCTTCAGCGTCACTATCACAAATCTTAGTTCTACAATGGAGGTAGGTTACCTTCTTTGAAAACACTCTAAGTCAAAATTACCTCAGGGAGAGGGTCTCACAGTGAGGGAAGAGCTACAGCCCAGGTCCCTTGCTTCTCAGTGGAGGTAGAACCACATGGCCCCTAGCTCCCCACAGGAAATCACTATAAAATTCAACCATGTGAGAAAGTTGCACTCCTGGTAATGGTGCACAAGGTAATTCAGGCAAGTCCTCCAGCTGACAATGATTAGAGATGTTGAGCAAACACAAAAATCATCTCTGAAGACACTGAAGACAAAACTGAGAATTCATTTTTGCAGTAAATCCTAAAAAAAAAAAACTAAATAAAAATTCTAGGCCCCAAAATACAAAAACTGAAATTGAAAATTGCATGAATAGTTTTAACAGTAGATTACACACAGCTGAACAGACAGTGAACCAGAAGATATATCATGAAAAAAATAAACATCTTGAACCTTGGAGAAAAAAAGAAAATAGTATAGAATTACAGGAGATATGGTAGAAATGACAGGACACATGCAGAAGGAAAAAGAGAAAGAATTAACAGAACTGATATTTGGAGAGGTAATGGTGGATAATTTTTTAAAACTGAAGATATCAAGCCATAGAGTCAAGAAGCACCAAAAACCCCACGAAAGAATAGAAAGAATAACAGAATGAAAACTACAATTACAGCTATCATAGTAGAACTTCTCTAAGACAAAGAAAACAATAAAAGCAGCCAAAAAAAAAAAAAAAAAAGACTGATCATTTTCAAAAGGCAACAGTAAGACTGACAGCTGACTTCTCAACACAAGCAATAGTAGGTGGAAGACACTTCTTCGTAGGACTGGGAAAAGAATACCTCTAAGGTAGACATTCTCAATCCTGGCTAGCCACTATGATCACCTAGGTGCCTTTCCAGGTTATCAAACTCACCCCTAGTTGGTCTCTTTGCCAATAGTTCTATTTTGCTATAATCCATTCCACAAATCACAGTCTCACAGATCTTACTAATTTAAGAATCTGAGCATTTAACTCCTCTTATAAAACACATCAGTGATTTTCAATGTTCTTAGAGCACTGCAACCCCCTTTATCCCAGCCTTTAACTCAACATTCCACACCCACCCAGGCACATCTGACTACTCAGGCACGCTATTTCTTCTGCATGGAATCTTGGCAAACTCTTCTTCATTCATGACTCCTCAGCTTGGTGGTCACTTTCTCTGGAAACCACACAGCATGTACTATCTGTATGGACTCAATGCTCTTTCTTCCCACCCATCTATCCATGCCCTATCTCCTAAATTGGGGGGGGGGGGTGGACAACAAAAGAAACCTCTTAACTATCAGGAATGCGATATTCATTACAACAACTGTGCTGCATAGCCATTAGTCTAGACCTATAAAGAATACAACACGGACTCTGAACTATTGTTTTGTAATAAAGGCTGAAGCACTGAATCTCCAATAAACTATTAGAACTTACTGAGTCTTAAATTAAGTACATTTAAATAGCCATAGTATTCTAATACTTAGATGAGCACATACAAATTAGAAGAAGGAGCTGCTCAAAAGCAGCCATATTGCAGGTGGAAATATCAGCTAGGCATCAAGACAGCTGACAGAAAGCATAATCCAGGGTCATCAAGAAAGTTTAACTCATGTTCATCACATTGTCTAAGAAGTGGACTTCTGTGCCACTAGAGAGTATAGGGTCACTATGAGTCAGAACTGACTCAATGGCAATGGGTGGGAAGTTTCTACTGTATCCATTTTCTGTGCACCTTGTAACACATTATAGACTGCAAGCAAATTAGCAAATTGTGACTGACTTATTAGATAACTGGAGCCTTGATGGCACAGTGGTTAAGAGCTAAGGCTGCTAGCCAAAAGGTCAGCAGTTGGAATCCACCAGCCACTCCTTAGAAATCCCATGGAGCAGTTCTACTCTGTCCTATAGGGTGGCTATGAGTTAGAACTGACTCAACAGCAATGGGTTTAGTTTTATTGGATAACAAACTTTATATTTCAGGAACTCCCAATTCAGCAGTCTTAGTGCTGAATAATTAAGTATTTCCTTACATGACAATGGTTCTCCACATTAGAAACAGACCCAAGCTCAAAACCCACCCAGACATATTTAAGGAGGACAAGCCCAAGGTGTATGTTACAAGCTCTGTAAGTGACAGCAATATTCAATCATGACTGCGAAGCAAAAAAAAAAAAAAATTTAAGAGGGCTAAATAGTGCAGAGAGCTATAAGCAAAGTATCAGGAAACAACAGCATGTGTGGTGAGTTGTCTTCCGTTTTTTAAATAGTTGTCATGTTCTACATACAAAGGAAAGTAAATTTCATACTCATGCATAAATTTGGTAGCTTGCAGTTAAAATCAAAATGAAAGAGAGAGAGGGAGAAATGAACCGGTTGTAGAACAGCATCGATGAAAATGAAGCTATGTCCACGAAAAGTGGTCTGGAGGAACAGCTATATCGTTGCTATTCTCCTATGTTGGGCATAATTTCATTTGCCAAATAGCACTCTTACCAGTGATCCAAATAATTTAAAGTTGAGAAAGCGAATAATCATATTAGTTTTATACCACATTTTAAAGAAAAAAAAAAACACACATGCACACTTTGAAGAGTACACATAATCATGTTGTAATTGTCTACATATATTGCAAAGTGGCAGCTGCTGCACAGTAGATACAACAGTGAACATGAAGTCACGGATCATAGATTTAGTGCACATGTTCACACACACACACACACACACACACAAAACCTGTGGCTCTCTAACTCCAGCTGATTGATTTTACTTCCTTCGAATTTTAGTTTCTTGATGTGTAAGCGGGGGTAAAAATTAAATATGCTTTCACAAACATGCTGGGAGAAGTATTTAAGATAATATGTGTGACTTTTTTATAAGCTGTAAAACGCATGGTATACACAGAGTGAAGTATAATTACGTTTCTGTTTGGAAGTCTGAAATTTAACTAAGCTTCAATGTGTTTTGCTCCCAGTAATTTTTAGTGTTAAGCCAAAAAAAAAAAAAAAAAATTAGCCAAGTCTTTTTGCAACTAACTCCAGTAAAACAGCAGAGAAAATACTTTGCACTTGTTCACAGATTGCAACCACCAGTAACGACTTTGACAACATGAAAAGACTAGTCTTCTTCATTAAATGAGTTTCTGCTCTCTGCTAATACCAAAATATCATCTCTTATTCCATCCACTGGCAGGTTCAATATTCTCACTGAGGATTAGTGTAATAATATAAAAATAAGTTACTCAGAATAATCCTGCTCTATATATCTTAAAACTAATGGGGATTTTTGCAGGAAGTTTATGAAAATGTTCTCTACCTAGAATGCATTAGCCCTCTGGGCAAAGTCACTATAAAGCTTGAAGGACAAAACATGCTGTGAGTAAAGTGACCCAAAAACTGTAAAACTGAGTGTGATCATTAAGGTTGCTGGTCAACTTGGCTGGGCCATGATTCTCAGCGGTTTGGCAGTTATGATGTAGTTCAGCAGTAGTATATTAACATGATCACCTCTGTGCTAGGATCTGCTGTGAGCAGCCAATCAGCTGAAAGGGAGTTTCCTTGGGGTCGTAACCTGCATTTAACATAGGTGAACTTTCTGGCAAGGCTCACGGGTTTTTGCTCACTCTGGATCTTGCAGCTGACTCCTGTTCATCTGAACTCTGGTTCTTGGGATTTTAAAGAAAAAAAAAAATTGAGATTTGAGCTACCAGCTTACCTGCCAATCTTGGGATTCGTCACCCTCTACAGTCTGTGAGCCAGCCACTTGCCAGCTTACCTGGTGATCTTGGGATATGTTAGCCTCTGCAGCCTATAAGCTAGAGGCCTACTGTCTGACCTGTTGATCTTGGGTTCATCAGCCCCTACAGCTACGTAAGTCAGGAGAAGCCTCCAGCCAGACTCACAGACTTGGGACTTTCCAGTCTCTACAACTGCACGAGCCATTTCCGTGATATAAATCCTTGATATAAATCTCTATCTTTATATAGATATAGGTATACATAGATATATACACATACAGATACATAGATACATACACACATCTATATATATGGCCATTCACTAGTTTTGCTTCTCCAGAGAACCCATCCTAAGACACTGAGTCTAAAGAAATTATACTACACTCCTTTTTAGTTTGCCTCATTTGATAGAAATTACTTTTTCCATAAAACTATTACTTCAAAATGTATGAAATCTAGAGATTATCTATAGCTGGTTGGAATACAGGTAATTTTTATCTTGTTTGTATTGCTTATTTTTATCTTGTCAAAGTTTCTAAAGTAAAATTGTGTTCATCATGTAATGCAAAATGTATGTTCTTTTAACATAGAAGAATGAAATGGAGTCAACCAAATAAAAGACAAAAAAGGAACTGAGATCTCTCACGATGAATATAGAAGATTTTGCACACTCCCACAATAAAAAATTTTAATTTGATGTAAATAGGAACAGTTCAACAATATAAATATTTAATTGTCCTATTCAACTTATTATGATCCAAACACATCAAAACACTACTTTCACAACTACTTGAAAACGATGACACTGATGTCAAACACGCAGGCTTCAGATTAAACCATTTTCTTTATGCTATTTTATACTGCTCAAAAATATCAACCATTACCATTCTCTTTTGAAAGACATTTATGGAAATTGGGGATGTCGACTTTACAAAGATGTTTGACCATTGTATGACCTCCCTGTTCAAAATGCATTAATTTCAGTTGTTTAGTTACCTTTGAAAGCTTTCTCTAAGTTCTAGGTATAACGTTTGTTACCTAAGAAAAGGAATGCCATCTTTTTAAGATTCACCTTGCCAACGGTCATCTGTAATCAGGATAAAAACTGAGAGGGGAATCCTTATACCTCATTCCTAATTTAACAGTTTTCCCCAGGTATTATACAGGCATAATCATTTAATATCAAAATCCAGCAAAAAGTCTGAGTTTCATTTTCACAGGGAGGCTTATTTTTGCATTCTTTGTTTTTTCCTTTAAGAACATCAGGTGGGCCTATATCTACACATAGGAATAAAAAAAGAAAAAGAATCCTTATTAAAGTAGATATTAGTTTCTAAGCATACTTGACATGTCAAACACACAAATATACAACTGCAAATAATGTAAAACATGAGGATAAAATGGAAGGTATATAAGGCCTTTTCATACTCTAAGGCTCTATGAACCTGTAAAATTTGTAGACAAAGATACAGAAATAGGAGGCATATGTGTAGACAGTGTTAAGTATATGCATACCAGTCACCATGAATAAAAAGCCAAAACGAAATAATCAGGAAGACCAAATAATTGAATTTTCTTCTATTCTCCATGCATATTTAATGGTAAGGAGGTAAACGACAAACATGAATACCATGGATCCATTTCAGAGAGCACTGCCCACAACAAACACTATTCTAGAATGTCTAAAGACCTAAACACACTCAATATCATGTCTGCATCTCAAGCCCACCAACTGGGAATTCGTATCTGAAATAATGGTCTTGAAAATTCTTAGTATGCCTTTTGGATGGTAAAAATTATTATTTATAAATTTGGTCTTAAATATACTTAATTCTTGGAAAATTGGTAATGCATACCATGCAAGATATCCTCTCTATTCACAAAATGGTTTCTAGTGATTCAGGAGACCAGTGAAATTCTTCAAGGCTCTAATGGACAAAAAATACACGAATGCACACACACAAACTCCTATTAATGACTGAGCTTCTGTAAGGGAATACACTTTCATAACCATGTCTAACAAACATTTACTCTGCTATCTATTTGCATCATAGGAAAGCTGCTTTTAACAGGACAGGAAAGCTCAGAAAAGAGTTCAGTAATCCAGTCAGAAATGGAGGTGTCTTGAGGTTTTAACCAAGGAAGGGAAAAGGTACAATAGGTAGATGAATCCACAATAAGTTGGTAAAACAAATCGAGAATCTGCGTATGAGAAAACCCTGCAAGATCATTTAGCTTATATAGTCAGTGCTCATTAAATACTCAGTATTTCTCTACATTTCCCTGTTTCCATTGCAGCAAAGTTAGGGCCTAGTGATTAATACTGGCCAAACATACTACGAGGAGAAGTGATTTAGGACTTACTTTTTTTTTTTTTTATCGATAATACTGCTAACCAAAAGGTCAGCAGTTCAAATCATGAGCAGCCCCTTGGAAACCCTATGGGGCAGTTCTACTCTGGCTTACAGGGTCACTATGAGTTGGAATCAGCTGGACAGTAATGGGTTTGGTTTTTTTGGTTTTATTGTTAATAACCCTAATACAACAGTCTGGAATATTCACACACACACACCAGTGTACATAGCCTGATGAACAGCAGGCACTCCACAATCATTTGTTGAATGTGTAAATAAATACACACACACACATATATACATTAATCACCCCATTGTGTAGTGGACGTGCTCAATGGTCTATGCTAAGGAATTTGGAAGATAGCTACCTGGCCAACTGACTCGAAGAGATCAATATTTATGCCTATTCCAAAGAAAGGTGGTCTAACTGAATGCAGAAATTATCGAACAACATTGTTAATATCACACGCAAGTAAAATTTTACTGAAGATCATTCAAAAGGGGCTGCACCAGAACATTGACAGGGAACGTTAGAAATTCAATCTGGATTCAGAAGAGGATGTGGAACAAGCAGTTTCACTGCTGATGTCAGATGGATCCTGGCTAAGAAAATACCAGAAAGATCTTTACCTGTGTTTTACTGACTATGCAAAGGCACTGGACTGTGTAGATCATAACAAATTATGGATAACATTGGGAAGAATGGGAATTCCAGAACACTTAATTGTGTTCAGGAGGAACCTTTACATAGATCAAGAGGCAGTTGTTCAAACAGAACAAGGGCCTACTGCATGGTTTAAAGCCAGGAAAAGTGTGGGTCAGGGTTGTATCCTTTCACCATATGTATTTAATCTGTATGCTGAGCAAATGATCCAAGAAGCTGGACTACATGAAGAAAAATGGGGCATTAGGATTGGAGGAACACTCATTAACAACCTGTGCTATGCAGATGACACAACCTTGCTTGCTGAAAGTGAAGAGGACTTGAAGCACTTAACTGATGAAGATCAAAGACCGCAGCCTTCAGTATGGATTACATCCCAACATAAAGAGAACAAAAATCTTCACGACTAGACCAATAAGCAACATCATGATAATGGAGAAAAGAGTGAAGCCATCAAGAATTTCATTTTACTCAAATTCACAATCAACACCCATGGAAGCAGCAGTCAGGAAATCAAAGGATGTAGTGCACTGGGCAAATCTGCTGCAAAAGACCTCTTTAAAGTGTTGGAAAACAAAGATGTCACTTTAAGGACTAAGGTGCACCTGACCCAAGCCATGGTGGTTTCCATCACCTCATATGCGTGTGAAAGCTGGACAATGAATAAGGAAGATCAAAGAAGAACTGATGCCTTTGAATCTTGGAAGAAGGACAGCTAGAATGCTCCTTAGAAGCAAAGATGGTGAGACTTCCTCTCATGTACGTTGGACATGTTATCAGGAAAGATCGGTCCCTGGAGAAGGACATCATGCTTGTTAGAGGGTCAGCGAAAAAGAGGAAGGCCCTTGAATGAGATGGATTGACACATGCCTGCAACAATGGGCTCTAGCATAACAATGATTCTGAGGTTGGTGCAAGACTGGGCAGCATTTCGTTCTGTTGTACATACTGTTGCTATGAGCTGGTACTGCCTCGATGGCACCTAACAATTGTGAGACACTCTTAACACTCGCACATACCAAAACCTCATCCTGAATTTGATTAAGTAATATTAAGAAAACCCGTGTAAAATATTTTTCTGTGCCTGTGAATATTCATATTGTATTTTAATTGACTTCCTGAAACGATGACATGAGGGCTGAGTCTAGGATTTATTCAAATCATTGTTGTTGCTGTTGGGTGCTGTTGAGTTGATTTCCGACTCATGGCGACCCCATGTGACAGAGTGGAACTGCCCCATAGGGTATTCTAGGCTGTAATCTGTACAGGAGCAGTTTACCAGGTGTTTTTCTGCTGAGCCACTGGGTGGGTTCGAATTGCTGACCTTTCGGTTGGCAGTTGAGCACTTAAAGGCAGTATGGAATTCATATAATGATGTTGATGATGATGATGGTGAATGTGATTGTAATGATGATGATATCATTTTTGCCTTCACCTTTGCTACATTTACAGAGTCAATAAACAATGTATCAGGTCATTAATGGTTTCAGTGACTGAATCCTTAGTCTGACTGAAGCAGCACAGGTGGGATATTTTGCAATACGTGCCTTGATGACTAGATTTAACCAATCAGAAGCCAGAAGAAAACAGGAAAGTAGGCTAAGAGATAAACAATGTTGATCAACATGCTTTTGTTTTGCCTTATTTTTAATAGTGTTTCTAAGTCCCCCTTTCTTTAAAAAACTAGCATCCATGGTACCTTGTGAACTATAATACCTGCCATAAAACACACTAGATGACAAGAGGAACTAGACTATTGTAAGTAGAATTAGACTGTTTTAAAGTTTGCAAAAGGAAAAGCAGTGATAAAATGAAAAAAAAAAAACATTCAAAGAAACAAGTCTTTGTAAGTCATGTCATTAAACTTTTAATGATTTAGTAAACATATTTTTAAAGAACAGGAGCAAAATTCATGAAAATGATTCCATTTGTTCCTCAACATTATTGTCCTAAATTGAAGAAAAGCTGATTACTGAGTCAAGACAAATTTCAAAGGTGACATTCAAAATTTCTTTAACACTTACTAAACAGTTTTTTTAAGAAGGACTGGTGGTGCAATGGTTAATCACTAGGCTGGTAACCATAAGATTGGTGGTTTGAACCCACCCACCGTCCTGCTGGAGAAACATGTGGCAGTCAACTCCCGTAAAGATTACAGCCTTGGAAACCCTAACGGGCAGTTCTGCTCTGTCCTATAGGGTTGCTGTGAGTCAGAATGACTTCTTTAACTCTCCTAAAACGGTTGACTTATGGACTACACTCAATAGGTTGTACTAGGCTCTCATAAAACACGTGGCAAAAGCACTTTCAGGTCGTTTAACTTGGAAGCACCCATGCAAGGGGTTGGCCCAGTGCCTGAAGGGCAATAAATACTGCAATGCCCTGATACAGCACTATACTAAGCACTGATCTGTGAAGCAGAAAAGGTACATTTGAATATTTCATCATAAAATATATTTTCACGTCATAATTATCCCTGATGTCATTAGCCTGGTACCCAGGCCTCTTCCCCTCAGCACACAGCAAAACTCAATTTTTGTAAGTATAAGTTCTGTCCATAGTAAATCAAATATCTATGTATAGTTAGAATTATTTTTATATACTTTTGGACAGAAACCCTCAAGAATCCTTATCTAGTCTTAGAATCAAAAATAACATTTTATTTGGAAAAGTTTGTAGTTTTGAGTCCATAAGCTTAAGGACATGTATCAAGTATAAAAAATAAAATATTTTTGTTTAGATGAATCTTTCTATGAGTTTCGGGTATGACGTATACTTTTTTTTTTTTTTTTAAAGCACACATGGCTATAAAAAGGAGTGCTTGCTTATAGCTTTACTGCCTTAAGGGACCCACTTAACTTCTTATGCTTCACAGAACAATTAGTGTGAAGTTCTGCCATGTGAATTTACCATTCTGAATATCAGAATATGCTAAACAGAAGTCTCTAATGTTTTTGGAATGAATTATATTCTCCAAAATAGTCAAGGTGAATATAATATTTTGATTTACTACTAAAGCGAAGCAAACCTGTCTGAAGAGCATTCGTGGAATTTTACATTTCCCAAGTAGATAGAGAAGATAAAAGCAATTAATCTCTATATAAACATGCTTTTGTCATTTATATGAAAGCTGTCCTTTAAAAAAGGTGTAGCTCTAAGCAATGAAAATAGAAAAAGACTCTTTGAAAGTGTAAACATTCATTTGCACACATGGTAGGCAGAAATGGTGTTCTAAAATAATATTTCAAAGGAAGTCCATGCCAGTTACCCCAGAGGCACTCAATGCTCTCTCATTGGTTCCCATCTTGTAATTAGTTTCCATATTCAGTTTTTCTTTTATGAAAACCTGGAAAGCTCAGATGGGGGAGTAATCCAAAAGGCTCCCATCTCGGAGAGTGCAGGAGGGCGGTTCTCATGGTTGTATGTCTTGGTCTGATTTCCAGGTACACTGTGTCTGGGAGCACACGCATATCTCCCCTGAGCTCAAATCACCGTCTAGCTTTTGATTCTCTGAGGTGTTAGATGCAACTGGGATTTCAAGAAGGCAGAGAGTGAGAAAGATGAGCAAGCACACTGCCCAGAGCAAAGGGCATCAAAGGTCAAGTTGTGAAGATGATTTTAGCCTGGGGCTCTGGTGCCACACCCACTTCCTTGGCTGACAGCTGTTTGGTGACAAATTTGAGCTCTGCATCCCAGCGGCCCAGGGAAGCAATCGGCCTCTGGACAACCACAGTTTTGCACATCTCCCTAGGAAAGAATGAAGCACTTTCTTCTCCCCAAGCAAAGCCCCTGAAGCCTGGCTCAGACTCTTGTCCTGGGGAGACACACAGGTGCGCACGGGGGCTCCAGGCTGGTGGCCGTGCTGTCACCTGGCTTCCTCCTTCCCGCTCTTAAAGCCTCCCAGCATCCTACAGATTGGCGAAGTTCAAGAATGGGTCCCTTGCGTCCTTGGGGCTCAGCTTGGACCCTCACCGCGAAAGCGAGCTGAGGCTGCTCCAGAAGCCAAGCCCTTTCCTCCTCCCCCACATCTGCCTTGGGGAATCACAACTTAGAACAATGCGACTTGTGGGGGGCATGGGGACCTTCCCTCTTTTGGGGGACCCTGCCGCACCTTTTCAGTTCTTTAACGACATAGCTATTTTTATTCTATGAAAAAATTACGCCATTCCTCCTCCCTGCCCTCCCCTCTCCAGGTGAGGGTGTCCATCCTTTCAGCAGGGGATGCAAAAGGCCACTTTGCCCCAGGATTCGGGAGCTTCGCAGAACTAGGAACTTTGGGAACAGCGATGTGGAGTGACAGCCAGGGAATCCGGAAAACGGGCACTTTCTCCCTGGATCGCATTTCTCTTCCTGCTTACAGACCCTGGCCGGTCGGTCTCCGATAAACCACCTTAGGTCCCGTGTTCCGGGGGCTCCGTCCCCCCTTCCGGCCCGCACCCAGGTCCTAGGGGACCCTCAACGCGCCCCTCTTACCTGCTGGTCTGATCACTAAGCAAGTGTAGAGCTGTCGGGGTCTACACTGCCTCTCTACAAAGTCAGGCCGAACAGCTCTCAAGAAGAAACTAGGCGAAGAGCCCCATAAACTTTGCCGCCGCGCGTTCTCCGCGTCGGCGTGCACACCTGCCTGTACACACCTGCGTGCACACACCTGCGTGCACACGGGCGCATGCACGCACGTCTGGGGGCATACTTATGGCGAGGGGCTGGCGAGCCGGCAAGGCTCAGGGCGCAGGAAACTTGCTAGACACTGCCGGCTGAGACGCGCGGCGCGGGGAGGGCAGCAAACGGGAATTTCTAAATGGGCTTGGGAAACCGGGAGTAGAACATGGTAATTGTAAAGACAACCCCTTGCGCGGATGCCCGCTCTCGCCGCGGAGGTTCCACTGGCAGGCGCCCACCTTCCATAACAGGCCATGGTAGATGGCAGGTCTGTAAATCCCCCCAGGCACATTCATCTCTGGCTATGACAGCCCCTTTCGCCCACTGGACTCCCCGGTCCGGGTGCAGAGCACACACGCACGCGGAGGGGACCCAGGCGCTCGTGGCGACCCCGCCCGGCTCCGGAGCCCCAACGCAGGTGTGGTGACCCCCGCCCGGCCCCCGACTCCCCGGGCAAATGGGGCGCCTTCATTCCTGGCTCTGGAGCCCCCAGGCAGGTGCGGCGTCCCCATCCCCGGCAGTGGAGCCTCCAAGCAGGTGCGGCGCCCCCATCACCGGCCAAGCAACAAGCGGGCTGCCGCGGGTGGCCGCTCCCTCCGGCCCCGGCCCCGCGCGTGCCACCTCTCCCCGCCGCCAGCCGCCCGCCGCGCCAAGGCGCCCAAAGAAGGAGACAGGCGGGTGCCACTCACCCCCAGCTTCCTGCTGCGGAGCTTCACGTAGCCCTGCTTGACTATGTCGTTAAAGTTGGAGGCCATGGCCAGTGCAAGCGGGCTGCTGCGCCCCGAGCGGCGTCCCCGAGCGAGCGCCGCGTCCGCCGGCCGGCCCGGGGAGCTCGCGCCGCCGACGCCACCCGCGCTCCGCGAGCTCCGCCGCCGGAGCTGCGGGTGGCAGGGCCGCAAGGACGGAGTGCGGGCCGGGCCGCGAGCAGCGCCGCCCTCCGAGCCGGTCCACACCTTCGCCCCCGCGCACTGAGCGCCGCGGCCCTCGCCCCGCCACCACCGGCAGCACCCCCGGCGGCGCCTGGCTCTCGGCGCACAGTTGGCCCGAGCGCACCGCGCGGCGCCCGGCGCTGGGAGGGGCGGGGCGGGCCGAGCGGCGACGGTTTCCCCCCACCCCCACTCCGGCCCGTGGCCGACGGGCTGTGGGATGCTCCGAGGCGCGCGCCATCCCTCCCCTGTCGACCTCCCGGGCCGCTCCGACCCGCCCGGCTTCCGCGCGCCTGGGCCAGGCTTCCCAAGGAGACACCGCGCCTCATTCCGGGCGCCCATCTCCACTCCCAGGGACCCAAGGGCAAGGGCGGAGGAAACACATCCACGGAGGAGACAATTGTTTATTTCAGTGACTGTGGGCTCAGTGTATTTTATTTCCAAACGCGCAGCCGCTACAGGCTCTGCCCCGTTAGGAAATGTGTATATCGAAGCCGAGCCCTGCCCGGCGCACACAAAGAGACCGACCGTGCGCATGTGTCCAATCCCTCCGCTGCCGAAGACGAACCGTCAGGCGAAGCAGCCCGGCGCCCCTCGCTCCCGGAAAACCAGCCAAGTCCTAAGGGGACTGATACATGCGTCCGTTGTCGTTCACTACGACGAAAAGTGCCTCAGGGCTTTTCATGTTCTCAGGAAATGGAGACCATGGTCATTACCAGTTCATGCATGTGATTTCTTAGCCGTGCAACTTGAATAAACAAAAGGAGAAACAACTTTCTCCCCTCAATGTAGCAAAGCGTGGTATTTAGACGTAGGCATTTCCTTATTGTAAAGGAATTTTGTTTTTAAAATTTTGTATCATTTTCATAAGAGTTAAGGGAAAATACTATATATGTATTTTTGCTATAGGCAAGAACATTCAGCACCTAGTAAAATAGCTAAGGATATTTCTAACTGAGAAAAATAATTATAAAGATCCAAGATTTTATAAATGACTCCCTTATTTATAAAGAACTTTCATTTAATAAAAGTTCAGAAGCTCGTATTTATTTCTGCTTGTTACAATAAGAAGTATTTTTGCACGTTCTCAGTTAAAATTTCTCACGGGTCTGTGTTTTGTTTCTTTAAATTGGGAAGATAGTATTAAGAAGAAACCGAACTTGATTGAGCAAAGAAAAACATAAAACACTGAAGGACAAAGTAGCAAGTCCCCACAACACAAATGGGCATCCCAGTGGTAATCTTTGTCCCACCACTGGCAAGAGTCTCCACCTAAAAAAAAAAAAAAAAAAAGAGTCTCCACCTAGAGCCCATAAAATACAATGGAAGCTCTACTTAACAGCATACTCTTTCTATTCATCCATGCATGTAGCAAACATTTTGTTGCCCTGCCAACCATCCCAAGCAGCAGACGCTGGGACAGATACTTTGAATACTTAGAATAACATGACAAGGTCCTTAGGGTTTTTTCCGTCTGGAGTGACCTCAAACTCTGACCTTCCCATGAAACCTGCATAAATTCCCTAGTCTCCAGATGTGATTCCCCTCTTCCAAATGCCTGAGGCTTGTCCATTCCACTCGTTTGTTACTTCTCCATATCCTATATGGCTAAATATTTCTTTTCCTTCTTTAACATGAGGATATTTTAGATTTGCAAGATGCTTTAGCTACATTATTTCATTTAGTCCTCTTTGCAATCATGTATGTCAAGCAAAGCCACTTGCCATTTAATAGATAAGGAAACTTCGGCTCCGAGATAGATGTTCAGATGTAAATTCACAACTTCAAGACTGGCTTTGGGTCTACAATAATTTCCATAACGACTAACTTCCATCCTCTTATGAAGGATATAATAATCTGTTTCTACAAGTCAGTTGAAAGGTCTTTAAGGCAGGAATTTCTTTTTGTCTCAGCAACAATCTCAATGCTTACGTAACACACAGGTGTGGTGGTAACTGTGACTTTCAAAGACTGTATACAACTGGAGTGTGCCTTTGCTCATATGCATATGAAGATCTGTGACACCCTAATGTAATTTAAGTAAATATTCATCTATATTTACTGTTCATTTTAAAATTTTTAGATATATGATTTTTTTCTATAACAAGTACTCTCTCCCTCTTTCCTAGACCATTTGTTTGTTTGCCATTTCAAAACATTATGTCATTTGTCCTGTAAATTTTCCCAGTTCTGGATTTGGTTGATTGTATCACCATGGAATCATTTAATGAGTTCACTTAAGCCTTATATTTCTTATTAACTCCTAATGTGACGTAGAAGTTTGATTACCTTCTCCTTCTCCCCCCACCAAACAAGAATAATTCATAAAAGATGTTTATATCCTACTGCATCACATCGAAAAGCAAAATGTCTGCTTGTCCCATTGATTAAAGAGTTCAAGTATTGTCAGCCTGATCCATCTATTACGAAGTTCTCAATCAACCTCGCACTAACGATTTTTGCAGCAACCCATGACCATTGGGTAGATGCGTTATTGCATTAGTGTATTAGTTATCTAGTGCAGCTATAATAGAAATACCACAAGTGAAGGGTGAAGGGCTATAAGAAAGAGACATTTATTCTTTCACAGTCTAGTAGGTTAGAAGTCCAAATTCAGGGCATCAGCTCCAGCGGTAAGATTTCTCTCTCTTTCTGCTCTGGAGAAAGGTCCTTGTCATCAATCTCCCCCTAGACTAGGAACTTCTCTGTGCAGAGACACCGCATCCAAAGGACACACTCTTCTCCTGGATCTTTTTTCTTGGTGTTATGAGTTCCCCCTCTCCACTTGCTTCCCCTTTCTTTTACTTCTTATAACACACTCCAGGGAAACTCCCTTTACATTGGCTCAAGCATGTGACCTTAGTAAGGGTGTTACGTCCCACCCTAATCCTCTTTAATATAATCTAATCTTGCCTCATTAACCACAGGTGGAGATAAGAATTTACGACACATAGGAAAATTATATCAATCACGAAGTGGAGGACAACCACACAATACTGGGAATTATGGCCTAACCAAGTTGACACGTATTTTCGGGAGACACAATTCAATCCATGACAATTGGGGATTGCAAACTTTTGATTTTCTAACCTGACCACACCCACCCACTGCCGTTGAGTCGATTCCAACTCATAGCGACCCTATAGGACAGAGTAGAAATGCCCCATAGAGTTTCCAAGGAGCGCCTGGTGGATTTGAACTGCTGAACTGTTGGTTACCAGCCGTAGCACTTAACCATTATGCTACCAAGGTTTCCAAACCTGACCTTCTCCCTAAATTTATTTGTTCTTTTCCTTAAAACAAAAACAAAAAACACTTTCTTTCACAAATTAACAGATTGCTCTGAACCAGATTCCATATAAGAAACATCGGGTATGTAATGTTTATCAGACAGCCTCTCAGCTAGGATCCAAAGATCCCCACCTCTTAGTAGTATGCCTTCTGAGTGAGGGCTGCACTGACTGACAAACTTCTAATGAACTGAACACAGCAGACGTGATGGAATGCCCTTCCTGTGTTAGGTTATAAAAAGAATGTGGCTTCCATTTAGAGCAATCTATTGGATCGCTTGCTCTGGGGGAAGCCAAAAACCAGTGCATGAGGCCCAGGATCTTCTGAGGCTTTCTGACATCCACAAAAGATGGATCTAGAATGGGACCCTTGCCAGTAAAGCCTTGGGATGACTGCTCCCTCAGCCAGAACCACCCAGCGATGCTGCTCCTAAGATTCCTAAAAAATAGACAGTATGTGTTTGTTGTTTCTATCTGCTGTCTTTTGGGTAACTTGTTATGAGGAATGGATAACTAAAAGAGATTTTGGTATCTGGAGGTGGGACACTGCTTTAACAAAAACCTGAAATGTGGAAGTGTCTTTGGAATCCATCAGTGGGCCTTGAGTAAGGAGTTACTGAACACAGTTTGTCAAATTTTGGACTTCAAGACACCGTGTGTGAGATCCAGCAAGAAAGTGAGGAAAATATTATTAGAACACAGAGAAAGGAGTATCCTGGTCATGTATTGGCAGGAAGCTCAGCAATACTGTTGCCTGCAACTACGTGGAAACTACAGAATATAGCTAATGATCTAGATAAATACTCCAAACAAAATGTTAACGGTTCAGTCTGTTCCTTCTTCCTGCTTAGTAAAATGCAAGAGGAAAGAGATTTGAATTCCATTTATTTTCTTCTTTATCTTTAACATATACCCAGAGCTAAAAAAGTTGTACAGGTTTTTTTAGAGTGAAGTAGTTTCCGGTTATGTCTTTATACAGACCCTGTTCCACTCCCTGGAGTCAGCCATATTGAATAAGTTTTATTTATCTTTTGTTATTTAATAGTTTCTCCATATTGTTAAATTATATGCTTGTAATACTGTTTCTTGATTTTTTAACCTAAGAGTTTACCTGGTATTGATTTTCTTCTACTATAAATGGAGCATTTGGCTCAGTTTTACCACACCCCTAACAACACTATCCTCCCTCCTACTAATATTTTCCTCACTCTTTATTTGCACTATTTTTTCACTGTTACCTTAAAAAATAATTTAAACCTTTATGTGTTTCTTAATTATCGTTTCATATCGACTCCCTATTTTCTACTGTTTTTCTGTGCTAACAAGTCAATTCAGACTCACAGTGACCCTATAGGATGGAGTAGAACTGTCCCATATGGTTTCTTAGGCAGTAATCTTTACCGGGGCTGATTGCCAGGTCTTTTCTCCCACAGAGCTGCTGGCAGGCTCGAACCCTGACATTTTAGTTGGCAGCCCCACACTTAAACATTGTGCCATAAGGGCTCCTTCTACTTTTTATTATGAATGCATTAATGCTATGGCCCTTCCTTCCAGCTCTGCTCCCCAAGGACCCACGCTTCACAACTTTAGTCAGCTGTAACTTTACTATTACTTTTAATGAATGAAATTAATTAATACATTTAATTAATAAAATCAAGATTTAATAAATAAAACCAAGATTAAGTCTTACTGTTTATTCTATTGGTTGATACTAAACCAATGTACTAAATGGAAATGTTTCATTATAAAACTTAAGCTTAGAATTTCAAAACTCTGATTATTAATTGGTATTATCATTAACATATAGGACTAATACACATACTTGCAAGACATGTGATTTGGAAAAAGTAGATACTGTTTAGTCAGCTAAAGTAGGAAAGAGTTCTCCTTAGTTTTTAGTCAGAAATGTTCAATTCTATAAAGCCAGTAGTTTGTTTACAATTCTCCAGGGGATTTTATTTTAATCCAGAGCTTTTTTACAATAATGGGATATTTTAAAGAATTAAAAAAAAAAAAAACCATTGCTGTCAAGTCGATTATGACTCATAGCGACCCTATAGGACGGAGTAGTATTGCCCCATAGGGTTTCCATGGAGGGGCTTGTAGATTTTAAACTGCTAACCTTTTGGTTAGCAGCCAAGCTCTTAACCACTGTACTACCAGGGCCCCATAGCAGATATAAGGGAGCCAAAAATAAGGGGAAATTCTTTTTCAATTAGGAAGCAGAACACGCATGATCCATTTGAATAGAAAACACTCACAGAGAATGACAGATGAGGAAGCTCCTATCTCAGAGTCCCACAATGCCTGAGGGCTGACTTGCTATTAGGATACTGTAGACACTGCATTTGCAGATCTATCTCACCCATGATAAACTTTCTCACACTCCTGTTCTGTCTCTAATAGCATCTTTAAAAAATCTTTAGCACTAACTCTTACATATGATATCCGGCTTCTTCTCTGGTTCTCAGAGGCATCATTAATCTCTGCCACTCACGTCTCATCTCTGAAACCTCATCTGTTGTAGAAATAGCTTGAGCATTAGAGCAACACGCAACCTAACTTCCAGCAGCCTCAGTTTTCCCCAACTAATACAGATGGATATTTATAAATCAGAAATGTCTATGTATATTAGGTGGCATAATATACTAAGCACAGTGCCCATTAAGCAAATATCAATTGTCCTGTCTAAAAGAATGTCTTTTTGGTATAAGAATTTACCTTCTCCAAATTTCTAGCAACATTCTATCTTAGATCACAGACAGACCATCTCATACCCATGTAATCACAATTCTGCTCAGTATTTTTCAACTCAGGGTGACAGATAAGCTGTTTAAGTAGTTTAGTTATTTCAGTCTAATGATAAGTCTAAGTAATTTTTTTATTGTTGAATAGGAAAATTGTATAATTCACTAATTATACAGTTAGTGATTAATTGCAGTCAAAATGGTTCTTCTAGTTGAGGCCCAACTATTGTTTACTCAGATCTTTTAATACTATTTAGTAAATAAAACTTATCAACACTAGTATAATAAACAAATCTTTTAATATTATAGAGCCATATTATGATTAAAATGACAGAGATGTAGCTCGAAACTGAATAGAGAGTCTAGGATATGAGGTCGCATGCTCTCACCGAGGGTCTTATTTCTGCAACCTGTAAACTCTGTAAGCTGGGAGAGCTTGGAAGTCATTCATCTTCTCCAGTCTGAAGTTTCTTTGGTAAAATTCAGGTGGGTACTCAATACAAACAAAATGTTCCACAGAATTGGTAGGATGATCAAATAATATTTAAATGAAAGCGCTATAACCTTAAAGCACATTCTAAATATGTTCTATTACCTACACCTTCAATTTTAACAAATTATCTGAAAAGTATTGTGATAAGAAAGAGAACATTTACTTCACCAAAGACTACATTTAACTCTCTAAATAGTAGGCTCAGAGAAATATTAGAGCTATCTCCTTGTCCGTGTGGAGAAAAAAATCGACACATGTACAGTATGGGGCCCTGAACATAGATAGCTATCTAAATAAATAGAAATAGTTACTGCAAGAATGAAAAAGCAACTTATAGAGGGTACTTATAATACTTTTTTTTAATAAAAGATATATTGATCCTAATGAAAGATAAAACCTATCGTATTAAAATAGAACTGGCTAAATTAAGGGATGAATGTAAGGAAACAAGATGGTGGCTCAAAACCTTCCACTGAAAGAAAGTCAGAATCCCCTAAGCAGAAAATTAAATAGTGATATGAGGTTTATACTTGAGGACCATTCCAAGAGTGAAGAGGAAAAGGTAGGATTTTTTTTTTCCCCTCTGTGGACATCCTAACATATGTTAAGGCTGAACAGCATCATCTCTTGGGCTTAAATGAGTCATAGGAGATTTTATAGCTCACACCGTGGGGGCCGGAGAAGACCCTGGTTGGTCATGACTCAGAGGGGCAATTTCTCGCCAAGGTTTCACAAACCCCAATGGCTCCTCAATGCCTTCCCTCTTCAACCCACTCTCATTGCCACTACAATTCATTCAACATAAAGAAACTCAGAAAACTCATTAGGGTTTATCTTGCTCCTGGTCCCTGAATTTTACATAGCATTTGGAAAAGGTTCCTTTCGGAAAACAGGGATATACCAAGGGTATTACATAACAATTTAGGCAATGGGAAGAAAAATGGGATAGTTGGGAAAAGTCTATGGAAGTACCTGGCCATTCAAAAATATTCTGGATTTATGCCATAATATCGGATCCACTGCAGATAATTAGGGAAAGAACAAGTTCAATTTTTTTTTGCTTTTCTGAGTTCATCTCAGTGCTATTTGAATATTAGGTCTCCTTAAGATTAATTTTAGGTCCCTATCACATTTTTTTTTTTATCACATTAGTTCTGTGAAAATGATAGGAGGTTAAAAACAGTCTATATACCAAGCATAGGAGATAAAAGACAAAGGATTACAAAGGTGAAAGAATTAATGCCAAAAAATAGAAATGATGGCTTTTAAAGTGTAAATTTGGACTGTTTCATTAAATATACGTCATAGTTCATATCTTACAAACCTGCAATGTGTCCACTGAGACATTTATAAATTTGAATGCGATTATAGCCTAGGTTATATTAACTGTCTCAGAATATTCCAAATGGCAAAAATATGTAGTAAAATTATATGACATAAAATATAAAATTTCAATAAACTTGGCAAGGCATACAAATAAACAACATTTACAATAATCAGCAACCAAACTCTAAATCAATAGTAAAACACTAAGCAAATCCCCAAGATTCATTTTTTACAACTACTTTAATCAAAGATTTTTTTAGTCAAAGAAGTAGTCAGTGAAATTTCAGCAGACGACTTAAAATACATCGCGAAGAGACAACTACATAAACAAGTTATTGGCCGTGTTCAAAGCTTTAATGATAAATTCTTTGTTATAAGTGATGTCATTATGAAAAATAAGATAATAAATAATATATAACATATTGAGTGTTCTAACCCTGGTTGCACAGTGGTTAAAAGCTCGGCCGCTAACCAAAAGTTTGGCAGTTCAAATTCACCAGCTGCTGCTTGGAAAAACGACGGGGCAGCTCTACTCTACCCTGTAATGTCGCTATGAGTCGGAATCGATTCAACAGCACCGGATTTATTTGTTTGTTTGTTTAATACGTGTCAGGAACTCATATAAACACTTTAGATGTTTTAACTAATTTAATCCTTATAGAAACCTTGCAAAGTATTATCACCATTCTACAGATGAAGAGGAGTCCCTGGGTGGTGCAAATGGTTAACACACTCAGCTGCTAACTGAAAGGTTACAGGTTCAAGTTCACTCAGAGGTGCCTAGAAGGTAAGGCCTGGTGATCTACTTCCAAAAAAATCAGCCATTAAAAACCCTGTGGAGTTCAGCTCTACTCCGATACCCGTGGGCTCACCATGAGTCAGAGTCAACTCTGCGGCAACTGGTTGACTGGTACAGAAACTGAGGTACAGAGGGGTTGAGTAACCTGCCTCCAAATATACACACGGTTTCAATAAAATGGAGCTGTTTGGCTCAAGAGCTTATTTCAGTAAAATTCTGATCTAATCACAGAAGGAGCTAAATTATAAAAAAAAAAGCTGAATAGGTTGTAAAAACCCTAACTTTAACTCTAAACAGAATGGGGCAAGATATTCAAAACACTTCTTGTGACGTCTTTATAGGACGTGCTCTTTTGTTCCTGCAGGAGAAATGAAATAGGTATTGTTATTAAAAGATTGCCTGTTGCCACCAAGTTGATTCTGACCCGTAGCGACCCTGTAGGATAGAGTAGAACTGCCCCACAGAGTTTCCTAGGCTGTGATCCTTACAGAACAACATTGCCACATCTTTCTCCCACG
This sequence comes from Loxodonta africana, assembly GCF_030014295.1. Lineage (NCBI taxonomy): Eukaryota > Metazoa > Chordata > Mammalia > Proboscidea > Elephantidae > Loxodonta > Loxodonta africana. Next base: position 38,739,742 of record NC_087352.1, read on the forward strand.
GAGCTGCTGGCGGATTCAAACCGTCAATCTTATGATTAGCAGCCAGGTGCTTAACCACTGTGCAACCAGGGCTCCTTTATTAAGAGATTAAGTAGCTGCTAAAGAACACACAACTGGTCAGCAAATTGGTAAGGCAAGACTCAAAAGCATTTAAGGGCAAAATCTAAACTATACCATATTCACTTTGTATCAAACTCAGTATTTTCCCATGTAAGATGAATTTGAACTGTCTCAGGGAACAGCTTCTTACAGTCCACAGGACAAGGAGAAGCAAATGATATTAAGAACTATGGGGAAAAGCTTGCTTATGCCCATAAAACCAAAAACGAAACCCATTGCCCCGTAGTCGATTCCAACTCATAGCGACCCTATCAGACAAAGTAGAACTGCCCCACAGAGTTTCCAAGGAGGGCCTGGATTCAAACTTTTGGTTAGCAGAATTAGCTCTTAACCACGACACCACCAGGGATTCTGCTTATGCCTACAGCATCATAAAATACTGTGCATAGTGATGGTTGAAGAATCATTATTGAAGATACAGAAAGTAGTTGTCTGTCAACACGGCATGTCCAATTCAAAGATATGCTTTCTTCCCAGATGGCAGATCCATAATATTTCTTTACCCTGTATAATAACCACTGTTACTGAGAAATACACAGGTTTAATATTTTCTAGTATAATCATTGGCTTATATATCCAGCTAAACACTAAACTGAGTGCTCCATTAGGACAAGGACAATGTCTAATTTGTTTTTATATATATATATATATAGTTTAGCATAGTGACTTGAATAGAATAAAAATGCTCAGTAAAACTTGCAAATAATGTGTACCTTCCACGTTTGTTTTCCAGCAGCATCCTCCTCCTCCAGGTTATTTTCATCAGTGCCTCATGCTCCCACTTATTGACTACCTTGTTATCCGACATTTCGCATAAATGACAATAGTAAAAAGACCAAAAAAAAAAAAAACTACTCTCACACTATTTTGCACATTAACGAGGAACCCAGGTGAGTGGAGGAGGAGTAAATAAGAAAAAGAAACCATCCTTCACTGAAAGCCTCCTTTTTCCAGATACTTCACATATGCCTTCTCATTTAATTCTCCTTCAAATCTTGTAAGAAAAATATTATTATTCTAAACTGATGGTTGTTGTTAGGTGCCATCAAGTCAGTTCCAACTCACAGTGGTCTGTGCCAGCCCCACAATAGCAGGTATGTTTGCGCCCACTGTTGCAGCCACTGTATCAATCCACCATGTTGAGGGTCTTCCTTATTTATTTACTTATTTATTGTTCTAATTGAACTTCAGCTGAAGGTTTACAGAACAAACTAGTTTCTCATCAAACAATACACACATTGTTGTATGACATTGGTTAACAACCCCACGACATGTCAACACTCTCCCTTCTCAACCCTGGGTTCCCTATAACCAGCTATCCTGTTCAATCCTACCTTCCAGTCCCTGCCCCAGGGCCAGTGTACCTCTTTAGTCTTGTTTTGTTCCATGGGACTGTTCAATCTTTGGCTGAAAGGTGAACCTCAGGAGTGGCCTCATTACTGAGCTGAAAGGGCATCCAGGGGCCATACTCTCAGTGTTTTTCCAGTCTCTGGCAGGCCAGCAAGTCCGGTCCTTCTTTTTGACTTGGAATTTTGTTCTACATTTTTCTCCAGCTCTGTCTGGCACCCTCTATTGTGATCCCTGTCAGAGCAGTTAGTGGTGGTGGCCAGGCACCATCTGGTTGTACTGGACTCAGGCTGGTGGAGGCCATGGTAGATGTGGTCCATTAGTCTTTTGGGTTAATCTTTCCCTTATGTCTTTAGTTTTCTTCATTTTTCCTTGCTCCCGAAGGCGTGAGACCAGTACAGTATCCTAGATGGCTGCTCACAGGGTTTTAAGATCCCAGACACTACTCACCAAAGTAGAACGTAGAACATATTCTTTATAAGAGGTAGCATACAATCAGGAACTGATGGTACTGAAGGAAGATGTCCAAGCTGCACTGAAGACATTGATGAAAAACAAAGCTCCAGGAATTGATGGAGTATCAATTGAGATGTTTCAACAAACGGATGCAGTGCTAGAGGTGCTCACTCGTCTATGCAAAGAAATATGGAAGACAGCTTCCTAGCCAACTGACTGGAAGAGATCCATATTTATGCCTATTCCCAAGAAAGGTGATCCAACTGGATACAGAAATTATAGAACAATATCATTAGTATCACATGCAAGCAAAATTTTGCTGAAGATCATTCAAAAATGGCTGCAGCAGCATATTGACAGGGAACTCTCAGAAATTCAGGCCGGTTTCAGAAGAAGACATGGAACCCATTGCTGATGTCAGATGGATACTGGCTGAAAGCAGAGAATACTAGAAGGATGTTTACATGTGTTATTGACTATGCAAAGGCATTTGGCTCTGTGGATCATAACAGATTATGGATAACATTGTCAAGGATGGGAATTCCAGAACACTTAATTGTGCTCATAAGGAACCTTTATATAGATCAAGAGGCAGTTGTTCAGACAGAACAAAGGGATACTGATTGGTTTAAAGCCAGGAAAGGTGTGTGTCAGGGTTGTATCCTTTCACCATACCTATTCAATCTGTATGCTGAGCAAATAATACAAGAAGCTGGACTATATGAAGAACGGGGCATCAGGATTGAGGAAGACTCATTAACAACCTGTGTTATGCAGATGACACAACCTTGCTTGCTGAAAGTGAAAAGGACTTGAAGCACTTACTAATGAAGATCAAAGACCACAGCCTTCAGTATGGATTACACCTCAACGTAAAGAAAACAAAAATCTTCACAACTGGACCAATGAGTAACATCATGGTAAACAGAGAAAAGATTGGAGTTGTCAAGGATTTCATTTTACCTGGATCTACAATCAACAGCCATGGAAGCAGCAGTCAAGAAACCAAATGACACACTGCATTGGGCAAATCTGCTGCAAAGGACCTCTTTAAAGTGTTGAAAAGCAAAGATGTCACCTTGAAGACTAAGGTGCGCCTCACCCAAGCCATGGTATTTTCAATCGCATCACATACATGTGAAAGCTGGACATTGAATAAGGAAGACCAAAGAAGAACTGATCCCTTTGAATTGTGGTGTTGGCTAAGAATACTGAATATACCACGGACTGCCAAAAGAATGAACAAATCTGTCTTGGAAGAAGTACAACAAGAATGCTCCTGAGAAGCAAGGATGGTGAGACTGCATCTTACGTACTTTGGGCATGCTGTCAGGAGGGATCAGTCCCTGGGGAAGGACATCACGCTTGGCAGAGTACAGGGTCAGTAGAAAAGAGGAAGACACTCAAGGAGGTGGACTGACACAATGGCTGCAACAATGAGCTTGGACCCGACTCGACAGTACCTAACAACAACAACATAGCTATATATATATATGGGTTATATATATAAACTCTGTATGCTAACTGAGCTAGAGGTTCCCTGAGACCATGGTCCCCACAGCCCTCAGCCCAGCAATTCAGTCCCTCAGGTCCACGTGTCTATGTAGCTACCACTGAGGGTCTTCCTTTTTAATGTTCACTGCCTACTTTACCAAGCATGATGTCCTTCTCCAGGGACTGGTCCCTCCTGATAACACATCCAAAGTAAGCAGGACAAAGTCTCACCATCCTTGCTTCTAAAGAGCATACTCGTCTGTCAGTTTGTTGTACTGTGGTAGCTTGTATGTTGCTACAATTCTGGCAGCTATGCCACTAGTATTTCAAACAACAGCAGGGTCACCCATGGCGGACAGGTTTCAGTAGAATTCCAGACAAAGACAGACTAGGAGGAAGGACCTGTTGATCTACTTCCAGTGAACGTAATTAGCCAGTGGAAACCCTACGGAAAACTAATAGATAGGGAAACTAAATTCAGTTGAATCGTTGTGCCAAGATCACCACTTGACTGTCTCACTCCATGCTCTATGATTTCCTTTAGAGCACACTGTCTTCCCACGTGTACTGTCTTCCCATGTGTACTGGCTCTAGAGGAAAGGAAGTCCATGTGGCCCTTCCCGTGTGGTTCAATGTAGTCCAGAGTTCTGCAGACGACTGGTGTAGAGAGACTACAAGAGAGGAGCTCCCTGGGCTCTTTTTGTTCCCTACCTTCTAGGATGAACCAAAGATAACAGAATCCACCAGACTCCCGGTGCATATATGAGCAGTACTTCTGCATACCTCATCCAGTGGCTAGGGACACACAACTCCACTGTAGCACTCACCTACACCTTTAGTTCTTGCAAGAGATCATCAAATTCATCGCCTTCTTAATAATCCTTGTATCTATGACCTCCCGGCAGCACCTCATTTTTTCAAACACATTTAAATGTTAATGATAAGAGCAATATAAGTATAGCATGAATTTCTGAAACTGGGCAAAAGAAATACAATGCTTTAATCATTGCATGTATGGGAAAACTGCAGAGAAGAGGGTGTGACATTGATTGTCCTAGGGTCAAGGTTATCTTATCAGAGCAGAGACTGAAAATACTATTTCAGGTTGTCAGGTATGAAGCTAGGAGAATTTCAGGTGTGAAAAAGAGCAGCAATCAACTAGGAGAATAAGAAGTGGAAAGTCTGGTGGTGGGAATGGGAAAGGGGAGTTGGCATACCTTCCTCTTGTGTTTTTTTTTTTTTTTTAATTTCAGTATTTGTAAATGAATTCTGTGCGTTTGAGTTGTTGTTCTTATTGTTGTGTGCAGTCAGTACATTCCCACCCATAATGACCCTATAGGAGAGAAGAGAACCTCCCCACAGGGTTTCCTGGCTTGCAATTTTTTTATGGGAACAGATCTCCAGTTCTTTTCTCCCAAGGAGCCACTAATGAATTTGAACCACCAGCCTTAAGGTTAGCAGTAAAGCCACCTGGGATATTTTGTCACATAATAGAGATCCCATAAACATTTATTTAATTGAGCCTATACTCAAGGGCTAATATAGAGGTATTTAACATTTAAGCATTTGTAGGTGGATACATCTTATACCGGAAGCATTAAATTTTAGTGGAAAAAACAGAGTGCTTTAATGTTGCTAAATATTTAAGTGTACTCTGAAAGTTGTTTCTGAAAGCCCATTACCGCTTTCTTTAAAAGAGCAGTAAATTGTGAACACATTTAGCCTTGTTGTTCTTCCAAATGAAAATATGATAAAAAAGGAGTAAGGCATTCTATTTTATAACGAAGATAAGGATTTAAAAATTTGACTAGAGTCAATGTGGGAAACAAATTCAAAATGCTACCTTATCTTTTTTTTTTTTTTTAATTTGCTCTACAATATATTTTCTTTTGCAAGTCTGACTTTAAGAAATGGAAGTCAACATTAAGATAAAGAACACTGAAACATGGGTGAATGGAGAGGGCGATAGAAACGGTAGGTTACTGAGCTGAGGGTTTAGGAGGGGTCCTAAAAGAAAGATTGTAGTTGTTGTATGTTGTTGATTCCAATTCATAGCTACCCTACAGGATAGAGCAGAACTGCCCCATAAGGTTTCCTTGACTATAATCTTTACAGGAGCAGATCTCCAGATCTTTCCTCCCATACAGCTGCAATCAGGTCCCAACCTCTGACCTCTCAGTTAGCAGCTGAGTGCTTAACCATTGCACCACCAGGGCTCCCTGAAGGAAAGGTAGATTTGCTCAAGTTTGGGCAAAATAGTGAGGTAAATGTTTATGCTAACAACAGTACTCAAAATATGTGCCTGTTTCAAATGATATTTTCAACTGCATCGTTTTGATCAACACACAAACAGCAACAAAATTCATCTTTAGGAGGCGGGGCCAAGATGGCGGACTAGGTGGATGCTACCGCGGATCCCTCTTGCAACAAAGACTCGGAAAAACAAGTGAATCGATCACATACATAACAATCTACGAACTCTGAACAACAAACACAGACTTAGAGAAGGAGAACGAACAAATATGGGCAGACAGCGATCGTTTTCAGAACCAGGAGCCAGCGTACCAGGCAGGTGACCTTCGGAGCCTGATCTGGGGCAGAGCCCAGGGGGGCAGAAGGAACTAACAAGGGACCCAGCCCTACCCCCCGAACTCGTCCCAGGAGGGAGCCTAGCCAGTTGGCGCGGGCGGTGTAGCGGCGCAGCAGGTGGGAGAAGCACCCGGGAGGCAGTGACTGATTTTAGAGCAGGGAGAGCAGTGTCCCAGCCGGGGAGCCGCCCTGCTGGGAGTTTGGCGGCGCAGGCGGGGCGTGAGCATGAGGATCAGTTATATTCCCCTGAATTGACCCCGGGGGGCGGGCCCAGCCGTTCGTGCGGGTGACGCCCACCCAGTTCGCACCAGCAGTGCAGCGCACCAGAGGGAGAAGTCCCTGGGAGGAAGTGGGCGTGAGCGCGGGGACCAGTTATATTCCCCTGAATAGACCCCGGGGACGGGCCCAGCCGTTCGTGTGGGCGACGCCCACCCAGTTGGCGCTAGCAGAGCGGCGGGCCGGAGGGAGAAGTCCCCGAGAGGAAGTGACAGGTCTTGGAGCGGGGAGAGCAGTGTCGTAGCCAGGGAGCCATCCCGCTGGGATTTTGGCGGGCACGGGCGGAGCGTGAACGCGGGGATCAGCTCTATATTCTGTGGTGCTACACTCCTAGCTCTCTGATCCCTCCCCCACCCTCCCCAGGTGGCTCCATTAACATCCGAATACCCGAAGCCAGAGGGAGAATTCAGATAGGGATCTGACTGCATTTTTTTTAGCTGATTACCTGGAAAAACTAGTTTCCCAGTGATGGCTCGGAGACAGCAGTCCATATCAAACCACATAAAGAAACAGACCATGACAGCTTCTCCAACCCCCCAAACAAAAGAATCAAAATCTTTCCCAAATGAAGATACAATCCTGGAATTATCAGTTACAGAATATAAAAAACTAATTTACAGAATGCTTAAAGACATCACAAATGAAATTAGGCTAACTGCAGAAAAAGCCAAGGAACACACGGATAAAACTGTTGAAGAACTCAAAAAGATTATTCAAGAACATAGTGGAAAAATTAATAAGTTGCAAGAATCCATAGAGAGACAGCATGTAGAAATCCAAAAGATTAACAATAAAATTACAGAATTAGAAAACGCAATAGGAAGTCAGAGGAGCAGACTCGAGCAGTTAGAATGTAGACTGAGACTTCTGGAGGACCAGGGAATCAACACCAACATAGCTGAAAAAAAATCAGATAAAAGAATTTAAAAAAATGAAGAAACCCTAAGAATCACGTGGGACTCTATCAAGAAGGATAACTTGCGAGTGATTGGAGTCCCAGAACAGGAAGGGGGGGACAGAAAACACAGAGAAAATAGTTGAAGAACTCCTGACACAAAACTTCCCTGACATCATGAAAAATGAAAGGATATCCATCCAAGATGCTCATCGAACCCCATTTAAGATTGATCCAAAAAGAAAAACACCAAGACATATTATCATCAAACTTGCCAAAACCAAAGACAAACAGAAAATTTTAAAAGCAGCCAGGGAGAAAAGAAAGGTTTCCTTCAAGGGAGAATCAATAAGAATAAGTTCAGACTACTCAGCAGAAACCATGCAGGCAAGAAGGGAATGGGACAACGTATACAGAGCACTGAATGAGAAAAACTGCCAACCAAGGATCATATATCCAGCAAAACTCTCTCTGAAATATGAAAGAGAAATTAAGATATTTACAGATAAACACAAGTTTAGAGAATTTGCAAAAACTAAACCAAGACTGCAAGAAATGCTAAAGGAGATTGTTTGGCCTGATGACCAACAATATCAGGTACCAGCACAATACAAGGTCACAAAACAGAACGTCCTGATATCAACGCAACTCAAATAGGGAAAGCACAAAAACAAATTAAGATTAATTCTAAAAAATAAATAAATAAACAAAATAATACACATAACAGGGAATCATGGAAATCAATAAACGATCACAATAATCAAAAAGAGGGACTAAATATAGGAGGCATTGAACTGCCAGATGGAGAGTGATACAAGGCGATATAGAATGATACAAGTTAGGTTTTTACTTAGAAAAATAGGGGTAAATAATAAGGTAACCACAAAAAGGAATATCAATTCCATAACTCAAGAAAAATCCAAGAAAAACGTAACGACTCAACTAACATAAAGTTAAACATTATGAAAATGAGGATCTCACAATCTACTAAGAAAAACGTCTCAGCACAAAAAAGTATGTGTAAAAATGAAATGGCCAACAACTCACATGAAAAGGCATCAAAATGACAGCATGAAAAACTTATTTATCTATAATTACGCTGAATGTAAATGGACTAAATGCACCAAAAAAGAGACAGAGAGTCACGGACTGAATAAAGAAACATGATCCATCTATATGCTGCCTACAAGAGACACACCTTAGACTTGGAGACACAAACAAACTAAAACTCAAAGGATGGAAAAAGATATATCAAGCAAATAATAAGCAAAAAAGAAGAGGAGTAGCAATATTAATTTCTGACAAAATAGACTTTAGACTTAAATCCACCACAAAGGATAAGGAAGGACACTATATAATGATAAAAGGGACAATTGATCAGGAAGACATAACCATATTAAATATTATGCACCCAATGACAGGGCGGCAAGATACATAAATCAAATTTTAACAGAAATGAAAAGTGAGATAGACACCTCCACATTTATAGTAGGAGACTTCAACACACCACTTTCGGAGGACAGAACATCCAGTAAGAAGCTCGATAGAGACACAGAAGACCTACTTACAACAATCAACCAACTTTACCTCATTGACTTATACAGAACTCTCCACCCAACTGCTGCAAAATATACTTTCTTTTCTAGTGCACATGGAACATTCTCTAGAATACACCACATATTAGGTCATAAAACAAATCTTTGCAGAATCCAAAACATCAAAATATTACAAAGCATCTTCTCAGACCACAAGGCAATGAAGCTAGAAATCAATAACAGAAAAACTAGGGAAAAGAAATCAAATACTTGGAAAATGAACAATACCCTCCTGAAAAAAGACTGGGTTATAGAAGACATCAAGGAGGGAATAAGGAAATTCTTAGAAAGCAACGAGAATGAAAATACTTCCTATCAAAACCTCTGGGACACAGCAAAAGCAGTGCTCAGAGGTCAATTTATATCGATAAATGCACACATACAAAAAGAAGAAAGAGCCAAAATCAGAGAACTGTCCCGACAACTTGAACAAATACAAAGTGAGCAACAAAAGAACCCATCAGGCACCAGAAGAAAACAAATAACAAAAATTAGAGCTGAACTAAATGAATTAGAGAACAGAAAAACAATTGAAAGAATTAACAAAGCCAAAAGCTGGTTCTTTGAAAAAATTAACAACATTGATAAACCATTGGCTAGACTGACTAAAGAAATACAGGAAAGGAAACAAATAACCTGAATAAGAAACGAGAAGGACCACATCACAACAGAACCAAATGAAATTAAAAGAATCATTTCAGATTACTATGAAAAATTGTACTCTAACAAATTTGAAAACCTAGAAGAAATGGATAAATTCTTGGAACAATACTACCTACCTAAACTAACACATTCAGAAGTAGAACAACTAAATAGACCCATAACAAAAAAAGAGATTGAAACGGTAACCAAAAAACTTCCAACAAAAAAAAAAGTCCTGGCCCAGACGGCTTCACTGCAGAGTTCTACCAAACCTTCAGAGAAGACTTAACACCATTACCACTGAAGATATTTCAAAGCATAGAAAAAGACGGAATACTACCCAACTCATTCTATGAAGCTACCATCTCCCTGATACCAAAACCAGGTAAAGACATTACAAAAAAAGAAAATTATAGACCTATATCCCTCATGAACATCGATGCAAAAATCCTCAACAAAATTCTAGCCAATAGAATCCAACAACACATCAAAAAAATAATTCACCCTGATCAAGTGGGATTTATACCAGGTATGCAAGGCTGGTTTAATATCAGAAAAACCATTAATGTAATCCATCACATAAATAAAACAAAAGATAAAAACCACATGATCTTATCAATAGATGCAGAAAAGGCATTTGACAAAGTTCAGCACCCATTTATGATAAAAACTCTTACCAAAATAGGAATTGAAGGAAAATTCCTCAACATAATAAAGGGCATCTATGCAAAGCCAACAGCCAATATCACTGTAAATGGAGAGAACCTGAAAGCATTTCCCTTGAGAACGGGAACCAGACAAGGATGCCCTTGATCACCGCTCTTATTCAACATCGTACTTGAAGTCCTAGCCAGGGCAATTAGGCTAGACAAAGAAATAAAGCGTATCCAGATTGGCAAGGAGGAAGTAAAGCTATCACTATTTGCAGATGACATGATCGTATACATGGAAAACCCTAAGGAATCCTCCAGAAAACTACTGAAACTAATAGAAGAGTTTGGAAGAGTCTCAGGTTATAAAATAAACATACAAAAATCACTTGGATTCCTCTACATCAACAAAAAGAACACCGAAGAGGAAATAACCAAATCAATACCATTCACAGTAGCTCCCAAGAAGATAAAATACTTAGGAATAAATCTTACCAAGGATGTAAAAGACCTATACAAAGAAAACTATAAAACTCTGCTACAAGAAATTCAAAAGGACATACTTAAGTGGAAAAACATACCTTGCTCATGGACAGGAAGACTTAACATAGTAAAAATGTCTATTCTACCAAAAGCCATCTATACATATAACGCACTTCCAATCCAAATACCAATGTCATATTTTAAGGGGATAGAGAAACAAATCACTAATTTCATATGGAAGGGAAAGAACCCACGGATAAGCAAAGCATTACTGAAAAAGAAGAAAGTGGGAGGCCTCACTCTACCTGATTTCAGAACAGCTACAGTAGTCAAAACAGCCTGGTACTGGTACAACAACAGGCACATAGACCAATGGAACAGAATTGAGAACCCAGATACAAATCCATCCACGTATGAGCAGCTGATATTTGACAAAGGACCAGTGTCAGTCAATTGGGGAAATGATAGTCTTTTTAACAAATGGTGCTGGCATACCTGGATATCCATTTGCAAAAGAATGAAACAGGACCCATACCTCACACCATGCACAAAAACTAACTCCAAGTGGATCAAAGACCTAAACATAAAGACTAAAACGATAAAGATCATGGAAGAAAAAACAGGGACAACCCTAGGAGCCCTAATACAGGGCATAAACAGAATACAAAACATTACTAAAAATGATGAAGAGAAACCAGATAACTGGGAGCTCCTAAAAATCAAACACCTATGCTCATCTAAACACTTCACCAAAAGAGTAAAAAGACCACCTACAGACTGGGAAAGAATATTCAGCTATGACATCTCAGACCAGCGCCTCATCTCTAAAATCTACAGGATTCTGTCAAAACTCAACCACAAAAAGACAAACAACCCAATCAAGAAGTGGGCAAAGGATATGAACACACATTTCACTAAAGAAGATATTCAGGCAGCCAACAGACACATGAGAAAATGCTCCCGATCATTAGCCATTAGAGAAATGCAAATTAAAACTACGATGAGATTCCATCTCACACCAACTAGACTGGCATTAATCCAAAAAACACAAAATAATAAATGTTGGAGAGGCTGCGGAGAGACTGGAACTCTCATACACTGCTGGTGGGATTGTAAAATGGTACAACCACTTTGGAAATCCATCTGGCGTTATCTTAAACAGTTAGAAGCCATACAACCCAGAAATCCCACTCCTCGGAATATACCCTAGAGATACAAGAGCCTTCACACAAACAGATATATGCACACCCATATTTATTGCAGCTCTGTTTACAATAGCAAAAAGCTGGAAGCAACCAAGGGGTCCATCAACAGATGAATGGGTAAATAAGTTGTGGTATATTCACACAATGGAATACTACGCATCGATAAAGAACAGTGACGAATCTCTGAAACATTTCATAACATGGAGAAATCTGGAAGGCATTATGCTGAGCGAAATGAGTCAGAGGCAAAAGGACAAATATTGTATAAGACCACTATTATAAGATCTTGAGAAATAGAAAAAACTGAGAAGAACACATACTTTTGTGGTTACAAAGGGGGGGAGGGAGGGAGGGAGGGAGAGGGTTTTTTATTGATCAATCAGTAGATAGGAACTGCTTTGGGTGAAGGGAAAGACAACACTCAATACAAGGAAGGTCAGCCTAATTGGACTGGACTAAAAGCAAAGAGGTTTCCGGGATAAAATGAAAGCTTCAAAGGTCAGCAGAGCAGGGGCTGGGGTCTGGGGAACATGGTTTGAAGGGACTTCTAAGTCAATTGGCAAAATAATTCTATTATGAAAACACTCTGCATCCCACTTTGAAATGTGGCGTCTGGGGTCCTAAATGCCAACAAGCGGCCATCTAAGATACATCAATTGGTCTCAACCCACCTGGACCAAAGGCAAAGGAAGAACACCAAGGTCACACGACAACTAAGAACCCAAGAGACAGAAAGGGCCACATGAACCAGAGACCTACATTATCCTGAGACCAGAAGAACTAGTTGGTGCCTGGCCACAATCGATGTCTGCCCTGTCAGGGAGCACAACAGACAACTCCTGAGGGAGCAGGAGACCAATGGGATACAGACCCCAAATTCTCATAAAAAGACCATACTTAATGGTGTGACTGCGACTAGAGGAATCCCGGAGGCAATGCTCCCCAGACCTTCTGATGGCACAGGACAGGAACCATCCCCGAAGACAACTCATCAGGCATGAAAAGGACTGGTCAGCGGGGGGGAGAGAGATGCTGATGAAGAGTGAGCTAATTAAATCAGGTGGACACTGGAGAGTGTGTTGGCAACTCTTGACTGGAGGGGGGATGGGATGATAGAGAGAGAGGGAAGACGGCAAAATTGGCACGAAACGAGAGACTGAAAGGGCTGACTCAAGAGGGGGAGAGCAAGTGGGAGAAGGGAGTAAGATGTATGTAAACTTACATGTGACAGACTGATTGGAATGGTAAATGTTCACTTGAAACTTAATAAAAATTAATTAAAAAAAAATTCATCTTTAGAAGGCCTTTCCTTGCACTCATAACCCTCTACAGCTGCTATCTCATTGCTCTGATCTTGAGAGCAAGATCTACATTCTGCTTTTATTTTCTCCATGTTCTCTCTTGAACTCACTCCCACCAGGCTTTTGGGGAGAAACTCAGAGGCATAGCAAGGGTAACAGTGCCCAGAGGCAATCTCTAAGTTGTGACCCACACCCTGGCTGCCTTGTCAGTGTGTGTGTGGAGGGAGGAGGGGTAGGGCCTGATTCTCCTGGCCAGCCTCATCTGGCACCCTCTTGGATTTGCAGCCGGGGCAAATGCCTGCCTCTACTCCCTTTGCTATGCCTCTGGAAAAACTGCTTCTGTCGGATCACCAATGACTCCATCTGGCAAATCCAATGCTCAGTTTTCATCTATCTGTTGACCTACCAGCAACATTTGAAAGTACTCATCACTTCTTCCCTGATACATGTCTTCAGCTTCCAACACACCACTTCTCTCTTGTTTTTTCTCCAACTTCAATGGATGCCCCTTACCAGAAATCTTTTCCAGTGTTTCCTCATAAAGAGATAGGGCACTACTCTGGACCAGACCACCTGAGTCCAAATTTACCTATTTAGGTGTGACTCCTTGGACAATTACTTAACATTTCTGTGCTTGAGTTCCTCCATCAGTATATATATGGGATAGTAATACCATATTTTTACACAAATAATTCAGGCCTACATTTGTTTTCCAAACACTCCCCCCCACCCCAGGTACTTTTGTAAGTGTACGATGCTATTTTTTTTTTTACAAAAACATGTAATACAATTGACATACCTGCACTCATGAAAATATCTTGCAGGAGGGTGGGTGTGGTTGGCAAACAGACATAGAAATCAAAAAAACTAAATTCGTTCCCGTCGAGTCGATTCTGACTCATAGCAACCCTATAGGACAGGGGAGAAACTGCCGCATAGAGTTTCCAAGGAGCACTGGGTGGATTCAAACTGCCGACTATTTGGTTAGCAGCCATAGCTCTGAAGAAACATAGAAGGTATCCATTATTTCTGTAAAAATACAGTAGTGTCTATTGCATAATGTTCTGAGGATTAAATGAGTTAATGAGTTAATACATACATGCATATAAAAGACTTGGGACAACGGTTGGCACTGTTTGTCCTTATTATGTTTGAAACTGCTATTATCTCCCAAATTTTAAACATTGGAATGCCGTAGAAAACGCTTCTCCATCTCTATGCATTTCCCTGGTGTCATGGATTGAATTATTTCCCCCAAAAAATGTGTGTAACAATTTGGTTGGGCCATGATTCCCAGTACTGTTTGGCCGTTCTCCATTTTGTGATTGTAATTTGCTGTTAAAGAGGATTAGGGTGGGATTGTAACACCCTGAATAAGGTCACATCCTTGATCCAATGTAAAAGGAGTTCCCCTGGGGTATAGCCTGTACCACCTTTTATCTTACAAGAGACAAAAGGTAAGGGAAACAAGCAGAGAGTTGGGGACCTCACACCACAAAGAAGCAACACTAGCAAGAGTTCATCCCCTTGGACCCAGGGTTCCTGTGAGGAGAAGCTCCTAGTCCAGGGGGAGATTGACAAGAAAGACCATCCTCCAGGGCCGACAGAAAAAGAAAGCCTTCCCCTGGAGCTGACGCCCTGAATTTGGACTTCTAGCCTACGAGACTGTGAGAAAATAAATTTGTTAAAGCCATCCACTTGTCATATTTTTATTATAACAGTACTAGATGACTAAGATACCTGGCTTCCTCATCTTTTCTCATGGCTTTAAATATCTCCAGCCTGGTTCTTCCACTTAACTTTATTTGAATAGTATTGAGTCTAATCAATATGTCAAAGTTAATCACTGAGTCCCACATACCTGTTTCTCCCCTAGTCTTTAACAAGATCTGCAGATGATTTTTATGTACACCTTAGGAAGAACCTGGGGGATCTTCTTAAAATGTAGATTCTGATTCAGTAATATATGGGGTAGAAATGCAAATTCTCAGCAAGGGATCAAACCGAGATGAACTGCTTTTCTCTCTCATCCCACATCCAGGCCAAAGTCTTGTTCTGTTAAGTATACTTTCAAAACACATCACTACATCAATGTGTTAGAACTGGCCACTGCATCGGATCTACAATGCTGGAACAGAAACAAGCAAACATCTAGTTAGAAATAAGAACAATGGAAAAGAATCCTGGGTTAGTCTCTGTCTTCTCCTTTTGTGATCTGGAACAAACTCCTTCTTTGTCTTCCTTGGGCTTGGGAGCCTCTTCTGTATCCAGTGTCCTCTGAAATAATGATATGGTGGCCTCTAATTTCACAAATGGAGGAGAAGAATCAAGATCAACATCCCAAGGCTGGTTCCTAAGAGGTGGAGGTCAGACATGCCACCTCTCTTCACCATCTTTATCAATTCTGAATCCAACCCTCCTTCCCACAGCACTCTCCACTTAACTGCTGGGTTCAAGAAATCATTGCAATGGCCACACAGAACTCAGAGATAATACTCACGATTATGGGGTTTATTAGGGAAGTAACAGTTTATAATTTGGGTTCAGGAACACTCAAGATACAGTTCTTCCATCAGGACAGCCTCTTTTCACCTGTGCCCACAATCATCCCTTTTCTCTGGCCCCTCGGTCTCTACCCTGCTGGGACAAGCGTTATCTTTTAGGTCTGCCAATAAGCGCCCCCAGGCACCCTACTCCTCCAATAAGCCTCCGCCAAAAGGCACTAGGCTCTAGTTTATGGGTCAGCAAACCCAGCTCCACCATGTGTCTGGAAACACCCTATTCCTCCAGCAAGCCTCCTGCCAAAGGTACTCAGCTTCCTTGCTCTGTGGTCTGGGAATCCCGCTGTGCTGTCTCCTGCTGTTTCTCTGTCACCACTGCTTGCTGTCTTCAGTGTTACAGCTCTTGCTCTGTCCATCTCCTGGTTCCAGCAGCTTCTTAGCGGCAGGGATCCCAGGTCCAAAGGATGTGCTCTACTCTTGGCCCCTCTTCCTTGGTGGTGGTGAGACCCTCTGCTCTGGAATTGGGTGTCTTTTAAGCCTAGCAGGATGGCACAATTGACCAATCTCCTTAGTGGGCCACAATTACCTTATTTGCACAGTCCCACCCAATCACTTGGGTGGGAGATACAAGATCAGGATGAGAAAGGCCACACAAAAGTGATCTACCACACTGTATCCTCAGTGGTCACATATAAAGTTCATATCATGATGCCTCATGTGGGCTGGCACAGGCATGGGGCAGAGAGCAACTTTAAGAATTAAACAATGACAGTCTTTTGTAAAGATTTGTAATTTCCAAGGCAGTATAACTTCCTCAAACATCAGCAGGCTTAATGGCTCCCTGCATTCAATAAGCTCCACATGAAGTTAATCACACCTGTAGTTCTTACAACTGACAAGTCTCCTCTTTAATTTGCTGGGGCTTGTTTTTTCACCTCTCTCTCCCATTCAATTTAAAGGAAATTACCTAGAGGTAAAGTGAAATAACCCCAAGCCCCCATCACCATCGAGGTGATTCCAACTCATAGCGACCCTATAGGACAGAGTAGAACTGCCCCCAAAAGTTTCCGAGGTGTAAATCTTTACAGAAGCAGACTGCCATATCTTTCTCTCATGGATCAGCTGGTCAGTTTGAACCTTCTACCTTGTGGTTAGCAGCTGAGTGCTAAACCACTATGCCGAGGCTTCTCATGTGAAATAAGAAATGGGTAAAAAAGGTAATGCCCTTAATTAGATTGGTACAACTGGGCTGTCTCTTAGAAAATCGTATCTTTTCTTCCTTGGGTCACACATAGTATTGGCTTTTCCAGCTCTGTGAAACAGCATATTACTTGACTGTCAGACATTTTAAACAGCAGTCCACAGCAGAGAGAGCCTCCTTAAGCTAAACTCTATTCCCTTTTATTTTTCTTGGTAACTGGCCAAGTCTCACTTCAGCTTCTAATCATGGAATCCTGTTAAAAACAACCAATGCACATGTTGTGAAATTTTCCAACACATTATCTATAGGCTTTGTAGGCATAGTTTCTACTTCCAAATTCCCTGTTTTATCTCTATCAGAGATTCACTTGGACACTTCCCTTACCTCCCTCACCCTCATATTCAATCATATGCCAAGTCTAACATATTGTAATTTCTAATTACTTCTCCAGTGCAATAATAACTTCCTATCTCCCTATAACCACTTGGACAAGCTGTTTAGAAGAATGCTCACTGGTAGGCAGAAGTCATTTAGAAAATAAATTTTTTTTCATAGACAAACTACATTCAAACCATAATCAAAGAATTGTTATATAACATAAATATGTTGTCACTTTAAAATAAATATGCAGTGGTAATTTCCTCAGGCTAATATTCGAGATTATGAAATAGAAGCATGATATATCAATTTGCATAAAATATATTTCTAAATCTATGGATTCTGTAATATCTTTTATTTAGATCCTAGAAACATCAACCAACGTCTTCTCTGAGCTATGGAAATCAAGAGACATGAGTTTTACTCTTCTTTGGCCTTTTACATATGAATATTAATTTATTGATTTAATAAATGTTTACCTGTAGGTACTGTCTGCCCTGCACACGCCCTGTGTTATATCTTGGGTATCTACTGGGAACAAACAGCCATAGAGGTAGGATTTAATGGGAAGATGGACATTAAGCAAATAAAACTACAAATGAATGCGTAACTACAAAATCAGATACGTGGCATGATAAAAACAGGATGCTTAACAAGAAAAAGTGTAAAAGAGAGGAGGGTCTGTTTCAGACTGAGTTACTGTGCCTGACTTCTCCGAGAAAGCACTGTTAAATGCATCTAATTTCTTTTTTTTTTTCAATTTTATTGTGATTTAGGTGAAAGTTTACAGCACAAGTTAGTTTCTCATTCAAAAATTTATACTTGAATTGTTTTGTGACATTGGTTTCAATCCCGGCAATGTGTCAGCACTCTCCACCTTTCCCTTTACACACCAGGTTTCCCATGTCCGTTCATCCAGTTTTCCTGTACCTTCCTGCCTTCTTGTCTTTGCTTTTGGGCAAGTGTTGCCCATTTGGTCTCGTATACTTGACTGAACTGAGAAGCATGTTCCTCACATATGTTATTGTTTGTTTTATAGGCCAGTCTAATCTTTGGCTGAAAGGTGGACTTCAGGGAGTGGCTTCAGCTCTCAGTTAGTAGGGTGTCCGGAGATCATAGTCTCCAGGGTTCCTCCAGTCTCTGTCAGACCAGTAAGTCTGGTCTTTTTTTGTGAATTTGAATTTTGCTCTACATTTTTCTCCCACTCTGTTCAGGATCCTCTATTGTGATCCCTGTCACAACCATCTTTCTTTTGGGTTCAGGCTGGTGTACGCTGTGGTTCATGTGGTCCAATAGTCCTTGGACTAATATTTTCCTTGTATCTTTGTTTTTTTTTTTTCATTCTCCTTTGCTTTGGGCGGCATGTGACCAATAGATGAATCTTAGATAGCTCCTTTCATTTATTTTTTATTTAGCACCCTTATATTCTGTAGACATTTATTTAGAAACAAGCATATGAATATATTTTACATGAGTTAAATCAGAAGTTTTAGTGTAACTGCTTCAAATAATAAATATCAGTGGATACCTATAATATTATGAACTCATTTAAAGATATTTTCAGTATCCAAATAATTGAAAGAAATCTTATATTACTTTCCATTATGTTCTTCCCTCTGCTCCTACCCTTGCCTTCCCAAGTCATTCCCCACAAGTCAAGTCAGGGCGATTTTTGTCATATTTTTTTAAAAATCATGTCACTCTGCTTAAAGGCCTCCAATGCTTTATCATAAACTTAGAATAAAACTCAAATTTCTTCTCAGGGTCTATAAGGCCTCTTGTCTGATTTGGGTCTGTTGTCCTCTAACCATACCACCCACTTCCTATCTCTTACACTCTGGAGGAAACGTGATTAGCTCTAGCATTTGGAGAAAGCAATCTGGCAGCATGTCTTAAAACTAAAAATACACATCACTTTGACCCATAATTTCATTTCTGAAAATGGCACTGATAATAAAGGATATGTACAAGGATGATTAATGCAAAATGTTCTTTGTTGCCTTAAAGAAAACAATCAAGAAGACAAAAGAAAACCTGAAAACAATCTAAATGTTCATCATCAGTGTGTGAAAGACTTTGGAAGGTTATTCTAAAGAGGCCGTTGTTGCCAAGTACTAAAGAGTATTTGATATTGATTTTTGACTGCATTTTTATATGTACTGGGAATGAGCCTCTCAGGGCAAAATTCTGATGGTCCAGAGTAGGCTGGAGTTGTCACAATGGAGATGAGAAAATGTCTCTCTGGCTGATCCACACCATCTGGAAACTGGGGTTTTCCTCTACCACTTCCTAAGGGCTTCCTGCTAGCCAAGCTGAGTTTGAGCTAATGGAGACAGTAACATCTATTCAAGGGCCAGCACACTGTAGATCCATCAAGAACAAACAGTGCTTGTTGTTACTGAGGTCCTGGGACAAGGAAGAAAAAGGAAGCAAAACAGAAAAAAGGAGTGGACAGAAAGAATGGAAAAGGATGAGAGAAATCACAAGAAATAAGCTGAGTCAGAGAAAGAACACTCAATGAGCAAGAAAAACATACATATAAAGGCACAAAGTAGTTTAAAGTTAACATCACTTACTCAGAAACACAAAAGGAGGGAGGAAAATCAAATATAGTTTAAAATTCTTTATGTGGTAAATCAGGAATTAAAAAATGAAGCCATGATTACAGTTTAGAAGGAGTATGAATGACACTAGGTTATGCATGGAAATAGAATTATACCATACCCCATACTCATTGTCGTCAAGTCGATTCCGACTCATAGCGACCCTATAGCACAGAGTAGAACTGCCCCATAGAGTTTCCAAGGAGCACCTGCTGGATTTGAGCTGCCGACCTTTTGGTTAGCAGCCGTAGCATTTAACCACTATGCCACCAGGATTTCTGGATATAGAATTAGTCCAGATATTAACTATTTTTCTAGCAGACTTGCTCTTTTCTTCATAAATTTGAATATCCATTATTAAGTTTCATTTTGGCCGTTCAGCCAATGATTTTGGTGGAGGGCTATACATAGCCTCAAATTTGATCTTTTGTATAACGTCTGACTCATTGCCGTCCAGTCAATTCCAACTCATGGCAACCCCACGTGTTACAGAGTAGAATTGTGCTCCAGAGGCTTTTCAATGGCTATAATCTTATGGCAGTAGAGCCCCAGGGTTTTCTTCTGAGGCACCTCTGGGTACTCTAACCTCCAACCTCTAGGTTAGTAGCTGAGAGCAAACCATTTGAGCCACCCAGGGGCCATCTAAAAACCAAAAACCAAACCCACTGCCGTTGAGTCGATTCTGACTCATAGCTCTCCAGGGGCCACACCAGGATTAAAATTAGAGTTAGGACGATTACCATAGCAACTTGGAAGATAAATAAATGGTGTAGTAAGGGGAGCCTTATTTTGTGTATTCAACATAGTGTTCCAAATGTCAGGTCAGTCTTGTGGCTCAGAGAGACAGATTTCTGCAATCTAGTTCTCTGTCAGCTTTGTTTGAAAGCTAGGAGAGGCCTCTGGCAATATTTGTTCTGACAATTTTCTAAGGCTTCAGCTGATTTTTAAACTGGAAAAGCTCAAGTCTCTCCAGACTTTTCAAAAGTCAGCTTCGTCTGTGTTTACAGCTCTACTTTTCTTATTTCACAACTGGCTTCAATGCAGTAGTTAAGAAATAGCCACTCCATTCATGGCTATTTTCCAGAGTCTCAAGAGGAGGGTTGAAAAGTTCCATTTTTTTTTTAAATTAGGAATGTTGCTAAATAAATTAATACATTTTAACACTGAATGCCATGTAAATAATAAAATAAACTAAACATGATCAGCTAAAAACAGGAAGACCCTTGACAAGATGGATTGACACAGTGGCGGCAACAATGGGCTCAAGGATAACAATGATTATGAGGATGGTACAGGATGGGGCAGTCTTTGCTTCTGTTGTACATAGAGTCTCAATGGCACCTAACAACAATGACATCCTCCATTCTGGAACTAGATTTTTTGACTCAACAATTTGATTTTTAACAATGAAATACTTACAGAAGAAAATTGTATTAATAAGATGAAAACAGAGCAATGGAATAATATACTTGAGGGAAATTCTACTCAGTTGGTGTCTTACTTATCTAGAGCTGCTATAACAGAAATACAAGTGGATGGCTTTAACAAAGAAAAATTTATTCTTTCACAGTCCAGGAGGCTACAAGTCCAAATACAGGATGCCAGCTCTAGGGGAAGGCTTTCTCTCTCCATTGGCTCTGCGGAAAGGTCCTTGTCATCAATTTTCCCCTGGTCTAGCAGCTTTCCATTGCAGGGACCCTGGGTCCAAAAGACGTGCGCTCCTGGCTATTCTTGCTTGGTGGTAATAAGGTTTCCCTGTCTCTCTGCTCACTTCTGTCTTTTATATTTCAAGAGATTGATTGAAGACAACCTAATCTTGTAGATTGAGTCCTCCTTTATTAATGTAACTGCCTCTAATCCCGCCTCATTAACCCCATAGAGGTAGGATTTACAACACATAGGAAAATCACATCAGATGACAAAATGGTGGACAATCACACAATACTGTGAATCACGGCCTAGCCAAGTTGATGTACATTTTTGGGGGACACAATTCAATCCATAACTGTTGAGAATCTCCAGTAATAAATAGGAATAGCCAAGTGAGTCTGGGACGTCATTGGTAGAAAGCATAGTCACTATAAGAGTTCTGGCATTTTCCAGCTGCTGGCGGGCCTGAGGAGAAACAAAGACGCCAATTAAATTTGCTGTTGGATTTGCCTTGTGTGTCCTCATTGCCTGCTGAATGGCAGGCTGCTTTTTTCTTTTTCAGTGGGAGCTGATTTTCACTCTTCCAGCTTTGGAGTTTGAGTGTATATTATTTTTTTTAATTTGTATGGGATAGAAGCAATCTTTGGAGGACAATATATTGCATTAAATGCATGTTTATAGAAAATAAACAATATAAAATTGGAAGGGCTGACTCATTAGGTGGAGAGCAAGTGGGGTTACAGAGTAAGGTGTATATAAACTTATATGTGACAGTCTGACTTGATTTGTAAACGTTCACTTGAAGCTCAATAAAAGTTAATAAAATAAAAAAAAATATACCAATGAGCATTTAGCTATAGAACTCTGGAAAAGAACACCAAAGTAAATCCATAAAGAAGTGAAGAGAAACAAGGGCAGACATCAATAAAGCAAAGAGCAAGTCACAACAAAAAACACAAAATTGATAGACCCAAAGAAAGTTCTTTGCAAAGCCTTTCCCAGCAAAAAACAGTGAAACCTTTTAGAGTTGTAATCATGACTTTGAAAGTCTCTGTAGAGTAGATGACTAAGAATAGCCAATTTGCTTCAAGAAAAGGCAAAATCTTGAAGAGACAACATCCATTAATGAAATTAAAAGGGTATCAGAGATGACTTGAAAGCCACAGTAAGCCAAAGCCTTTTTACTTGAGTGGTTTAAATCTTTTCAATAACAAATAGTTCCTATATTATATGAAGTGCTAGGGAGCATAGAAACAAACAGAAATAATAACAGTCAGACTACTGAGTATGGACCATTTGCCAGGAAGTTCTGTAAATAGATCCACTGTTCTTTCAGTACATTTGGTCTTCACCACTATATCAGGTGGAATTCAACAGATAACATCCCTTCTCCTGGTTACCAGGAGGAGGAGTCTGTCAGTAGACACAAAGAGCTTCTCTCTGCCTACTCACTCACTTAATAGGTAAATTCAGGAAGAATAACAAAAGCAAGGATGGCTCACTTTGGACATGTCATCAGGAAAGACCAATCGCTAGAAAAGGACACCATGTTTGGTAAAGTAGAGAAAGGTAGGCACAAATAATTCTCAGGGAGAGGGGGAAGCAACCATTCCACGTGAAACACCTTTTCCTGTTCTCCCTTGTTTCCACGGGGATAGCTTTTCACTCAACAACTCAGAGACACTGCACCCCAACATCCTCTTCATCAATAGAGAAGTTGAAAAACTTAGTTGACTGGTAACTTCAGAGAACATACCTGGGTGTACATAACTCAACTCTGCCCTCATTCTTCCTGTTGGGAATGAGCAGCCCATAATGAGCACATAGTTTAGTTTGCTTGCAGATGTGTGATAGTGCACCTAATTCTGGAGTTTAGTTGACTTTTTTTTTTTAACCAAGATACATACTTCAATTTAGCCTTATAAGTTGATGCTTTGAGATACACATTGCTGTGTGCCATCAAGCTGATTCTGACTCATAGTGACCCCGTATGACTGAGTAGAACTGCCCCATAGGGTTTTCTAGGCTGTCACCTTTATGGAAGCAGATCGTCAGGTCTTTCTTCTGCACAGCCGATGGTGGGATCCAACTGCTGATTTTTCAGTTAGCAGCCAAATGCTTAACCGTTGCACCACCAGGGTTTTTTTGGACATAGATGTTTGTCATTTTATTTTCAAATTGTTCAGAATCTGGTGAAGAGGTGAGATGTCTATTGTATTATCTTTCCTGGGTGACTCTGAACAGTAAGTCCTATTTTCCACGTTTTAAAAAAGAGAAAAGAGAAGCAGAGTTTAAATTACGATGTCTAGGTCACACAGGGTGATTTATTGTACATAAGGTCACCATGAGTCAGAATCGACTCGACAGCACCTAACCACAGCAACAACAACAGATCATGCAAATGGTAAGTAGATGGACTGTGACTTGAATCCATGTACTCCTAATCTCAGGAGCCCAGGTGGTACATTGGTTAAACTCTTGGCTTTTAACTGGAAGGTCGGTGGTTTTGAACCCACCAGTCATTCAGTGGGAGAAAGATGTCGCAATCTGCTTCTGTAAAGATTACAGCCTTGGAAACCCTATGGGATGGTTCTACTCTGTCCTATATGGTGACTATGAGTCAAAATCAACTTGAAAGCAACAGATTTGACTTTTTGGTTAATCCCATTCTCAAGACTGCATTTTTAACACTGTCCTGATGAAAAGTTTAACCCAAAATACCCAAATCAAACCCATTGCCGTTGAGTTGATTTTGACTCACAGTGGCCTTATGGGACAGAATAGAACTGCCCCATAGGGTTTCCAAGGGTGTAATCTTTACATGAGCAGACTCCCACATCTTTCTCCCACTTAGTGACTGGTGGATTTGAACCTCCGGCCTTTTGGTTAGCAGCCAAGTGCTTAACCACTGCATCACCAGGGCCAGTGAAAAATTTAGTTTCTATTAATTTAACCACACACACACACACACACACACACAAACTGGAGCAGTTAGAGCACAAAAAAGATAATGAGATGAAAGCCCAGGTTGCTCTAAAATGGCATTATGGGACTATGATGACCTGACTGAGACTTGCATCCTTTTCATTGTCAACTCCTATCTCTCTCATCTTCTGAGCTAAACTCTGGCCAAGGGTTAGGAGCTGCAGCAAGAAAATGAAGCTTTGAGCTCCTTACATTGGATTATTTTGGAAAGAACTGGTATTGGAGTTTTGTTGTTCCTCTGGGGAATAGTTAAGTGCCTGGAGCACTGGGAAATAAAGAGAAATTTAGGGATCTTGGAAAGAGTCTCACTCATAGAGATCTATGTCTACAAAACGGCAGGTTAAGTCAATTCCTGTGTGTATGCCTGATCTTCCTAGTCCATATGATACTAAGAAGGAGCTCATTATGGATTGAATTGTGTCCCCCCAAAATATGTTGTGAATCTTAACTCCTATACCTGTGATTATAATCCCATTTGGGAGTGGGTTTTCTTTGTTATGTTAAGAGGACGTATCAGTATATGTTGTGATTTAAGCTAATCACCTTTGAGATATAAAAAGAGCACATTAGGCATAGAGAAGCAAGCAGAGATAGGAGAGGATAGGTGTCATGTCACGTGAAGATCACCAAGGAGCCAAAGAGCAGAAGCTGAAAAGAGACAAAGACCTTCCCCCAGATTCTAGATAGAAAGACTTCTCCTAGAGCCAATGCCTTAATTCGGACTTCTAGCCTCCTAAGCGTAAGAAAATAAATTTCTGTTTGTTAAAGCTACCCACTTGAGGTATTTCTGTTATAACAGCAGCACTCGATAACTAAAACAGAGCTTATGGGAGCTGAGCTGGGAATATATAGTCATGGAACAGGGAGGTGCTTCACAAAAAAAGATAGGTAGCTCACTTGTTCATGTCAAGAAATCTGGAAGACAGCTACCTGGCCAAATGACAGGAAGAGATCCATGTTTGTGTCCATTCCAACGACAGGTGAGCCAACGGAATGTGGAAATTATCAAACAATACCATTAATATTACATGCAAGGAAAATTTTGCTGAAAATGATTCAAAAACAGTTAAAGCAGTACATTGACAGGGAACCGCCAGAAATTCAAGTTGGATTCAGAAGAGCACATGGAAAGGGAGATATCATTGCTGATGTCAGACTAATCTTGGCTAAAAGCAGAGAATATCAGAAAAATGTTTACCTGTGTTTTATTGACTGTGCAAAGGCATTTGACTACATAGATGATAACAAATTATGAATAACACTGCAAAGAATGGGAATTCCACAGAACACTTAATTGTGCTCATGTAGAACCTGTGCATAGATACAAGAGGCAGTTGTTCAAACAGAAAAGCAGTTGCTACATAGTTTAAAACAAGGAAAGGTGTGTTCCAGGGTTGTATCTTTCACCATACTTATTCAATCTGTATGCTGAACAAATAATCCAAGAAGCTGGACTATATGAGGAAGTACATGGCCTCAGGATTGGTGGAACAAGCTGTGTTATGCAGATGACACAAGTTTCCTTGCTGAAAGTAAAGAGGATTTGAAGAACTTACTGATGAAGATCAAAGACTACAGCCTTCAGTATGGATTACACCTCAACATCAAGAAAACCAAAATCCTCAAACCTGGACCAGTAAGGAACATCATCATAAACAGAGAAAATATTGAGGTTGTCAAGGATTTCATTTTACCTGGATCCACAATTAACACCCATGAAAGCAGCAGCTAAGAAATCAAAGGATGTATTGCATTGGGCAAATCTGCTGCAAAAGACTGCTTTGAAGTGTTAAAAAGCAAAGATGTCGCCTTCAGGACTCAGGTACCTAACCCAAGCCAAGGTATCTTCAATCACCTCAAATGCATGTGAAAGCTGGGCAATGAATAAGGAAGACCAAAGAAAAATTGACACCTTTGAATTATGGTGCCAGCGAAGAATACTGGATATATACTATGGACTGCCAGAAGAACGAACAAATCTATCTTGAAAGAAGTACAGCCAGAATGCTCCTTG
Organism: Loxodonta africana; assembly: GCF_030014295.1. Classification (NCBI taxonomy): domain Eukaryota; kingdom Metazoa; phylum Chordata; class Mammalia; order Proboscidea; family Elephantidae; genus Loxodonta; species Loxodonta africana. The sequence goes on from NC_087352.1 coordinate 38,766,127, forward strand.
GAAGGGAGGATGGCAAGACTTCATTTCATGTACTTTGGACAACTTATTCAGAGGGCCTAGTCCCTGGAGAAGGACATCATGCTTGGTAAAGTAGAGGGTCAGCAGAAAAGAGGAAAACCCTCAGAGAGATGGATTGGCACAGTGACTGCAACAATATGCTCAAACATAGCAATGATTATGAGAATGATGTAGGACCGGGCAGTGTTTTGTTCTTTTGCATATATGGTCGCTATGAATCGGAATCGACTCTACTACAACGAGTTTTTTTTTTTTTTTTGGTAAGGAGGTTTAAAAAAGAGCCCTGATGACACAAATGGTTAAGTGCTCAGCTTCTAACTGTTAGTCGTTTGAACCCAACCAGCAGATCCATGGGAGAAAGACTTGGCAATCTGCTTCCACAGAGATTACAGCTAAGGAAACACTATGGGGCAGTTGTACCATGTCACATGTGGTCCCTATGAGTATGAACCAAGTCAATGGCACCCAACAATAATAAGAACAAACGAAGTTTAAATAGAGCCTATATCCTCACTCCTACTTAGAAAATGAATTTCTAGAGACAAAGAAATGATTTTCTGGCTAAACATTTGGTTGATGAACTCAAATATGGTCACTGTTCTCTCCTGTAGGAGGGACTAGACAGATTACGTGCAATCACTATTTTAAAGTACAGAGCAAAAATATTGAAGAGACTGATACCTATACATATTTGTGTATATATACACATAGACATACATACGTTGTTGTTGGGTTTTGTCAAGTCAGTTCTGACTTATATCGACCTTATATACAACAGAAGGAAACACTGCCCCGTCCTGCGCCATCCTCACAATCATTGTTATGCTTGAGCCCATCATTGCAGCCACTGTGTCAATCCATCTCATTGGAGGTTTTCTTCTTTTTCACTGGCCCTCTACTTTACCAAGCCTGATGTGCTTCTCCAGGGACTGATCCCTTCTGATAGCGTGTTCAAAGTATATGAGACGAAGTTTCAAAATCCTTGCTTCTAAGGAGCATTCTGGCTGTACTTCTTCCAAGAGAGATGTTTCTTGTTCTTTTGACAGTCCGTGGTATATTCAATATTCTTCCCCAACACCATAATTCAAAGACATCAATTATTCTTCGGTCTTCTTTATTCATTGCCCAGCTTTCTCATGCATAGGAGGCGATTGAAAACACCATATCTTGGGTCAGGCACACCTTAGTCCTTAGAGTGACATCTTTGCTTTTTCACACTTTAAAAAGGTCTTTTGCAGCAGATTTGCCCAATGCAATGTGTCATTTGATTTCTTGATGGCCGCATATACATATACACACACATATATACCTATATATACTTAGAAGGATGGATCAGTCCCTGGAGAAGGACATCATGTTTGGTAAAGTACAGGGTCAGCGAAGAAGAGGAAGACCCTCAAGGAGATGGATTGACACAGTGGCTGCAACAATGGGCTCAAGTATAACAATGATTGTGAGCATGAAGCAGGGCCTGGCAGTGTTTTGTTCTATAGTACATTGGGTGGCTATGAGTCAGAACTGACATGACAGCACCTAACAACAACATAAAAGAACAAAGAAACACAAAGGAAAAAATGATGTAACCTAGAATTTAAATGAAGAAAAGGCATATATTTTATTGTGTAACATTACCTTTAAGAAAAAAATTAAATGTTTTACCAGCACAGTATTAGCCCTGAGGTTTTTCTTACTTTGGGTTCCCTAAAAAGCAGATCTGAATTGAAGATCTGAGGATGGGTAATGGACTTGGGAGGAACCCTGGTGGTGCAGTGGTTAAGAGCTCAGTTGCTAATTGAACATTCAATTGTTTGAATCCACCAGCTGCTCCCAGGAAGAGTCTCTATGAGTTGGAATTGACTCGGTGGTAATGGGTTTGGGTTTGGTAGTGGTCTTGGGAGGAGGGAAAGTGAGGGGAAGCCAAGAGTATGATGGTAAGTCTGTTACTCCTGTGGTAACTGGAGATCATTCCTGGTGGATCCTCTGAAGAACCATGCAGAACGTGCCTCAGAATTGTTCCCCCAAGGGTCCAGGAGTCTGGGAGCACATCTGTTGTCATCTCAATGGTTGAGGGTTGTTCCCTAGGTGACAGGGTACATTAACCACTCTGAAGTTCTGAGAGTCCCTGTACATGAGCTGAGCAAGCTTTCCTGTCTGCTGAGAAGCAGAAAGATGCTGGTGTTTGAGGTGGGTACGGTAAGGGCTGAGGGGATATGGACAGGACACTAATGTCATCCACTCTGCAACGCACAGGTAGTGGAGTGCTGTGTGTCTTTTCTGGGTTGAATCTCTAGCACAGTTCATTACTTTGTCCCTTTGTCAGTACAGCTATCAACATTCAGATGGCGCCTACTCTACCAGCCATATTTGGTTGGAGCAGATTCCCAAGAAGACTGGTGTTGGACAAGCAGTGAGGAAGAAATAAATCTCTGTTGTTTCAAGTCACTGAGATCCACAGATTGTTATCACATATAACTTAGCCTGTCCTGATTGCCACAGACTTGGTAACTTGTAGTAGTGACCTGTTGTTGTTGTTGTGTGCCATCGAGTAGATTCCAACTCATAGCAACCCCATGTGACAAAGTAGAACTGCCCTATAGGGTTTTCTAGGCTGTAATATTTATGGGAGCAGATGACCAGGTCTTTTCTCCCTCAGAGTCGCTGATAGGTTAGGACTACTGACCTTTGGGTTTGCAGCCAATGGCTTAACCATTATGCAACCAGGGCTCCTGTTATTATTATTTTAAAAAAATCTAAAAGATATGGTCTTTACTTAAGGGAGGAAAGTAGCAGAAGGTGTTGGAAAAATTGATATTGGAGGTAGGATGCTAGCACAGTGATGAAGTCTTAGGTGCCATTCATAATGATAAATGCTGTAGGTCTCACTGAAACTCATAGCCTTCCTACTCCCCCCGCCCCTCTGGGTGAGGAGTGTCCCTAAGCCATTTAGCTAGTCATATAACTTGATCACATTTCATTTTACCAATGAGAGCCTATTTCTAGCGTTTACTACACTAATGGACAAGTCAATAATTTGTCTAATTAAAGTACTTTTCTAGCCATTGCATCTATCCATTGGTTTAGGAGAATTTTTTGCCTGAGTCATAGAACCTTGTCCCTTGAATGCTGTCATGTCTGCTGAGAGTAAACCATTCACAAAACGTTCAATTCAGTTTATTTGATTGAAGCCAATAGATATTTTCTGGGCTCCCACTATGCCACAGGGACATAAAATACTAGGAAATAGTCATTATAATAATCACTGTCTTAGGAAGGTCAAGAATCTGTTGGGGAGGCTGTTTGTACAACACAATGTACAAACACACGAGAACAAATTATAGCTGATGGACAGGAATGCTATTTTGAAATCAGAGAAGTCCGTCTATTCGGCATTTTCCCCAGGTGGTACTCAGGCGTTTTATGTAGCACCGTGTCGTTTTGGGGAGAGCATTTGGGCTTCAGCTGGCAACTGTCCATGCTGTGAGTAGCCAAAATGTACATGTTATATCATCCCCGTTTGGGTTTTAGTTTTCAAATCTGTTTCATGGACTCCATGGACTCAAACGAACTCTCCTAAGATATTTGGATGTTATATGAGCTGGTGGGAATGAGCCCTGGTTGCACAATGGTTAAGCACTCAGCTGCTAACTAAAAGGTAAGTGGTTTAAACACACCAGCTACCCCTTGGGAGCAAAGACTTGGCAATCTGCTCACGTAAAGATTATAGCCTGGGAAACCCTATGGGGACAGTTGTACTCTGTCCTATAGAGTCACTATGAGTTGGAATTGACTCAACGGTACACAAAAACAGGAATGTATACATGTTGTTAGGTCTATGGAGTGAGTTCTGACTCATAGTGACCCATGTACAACAGAGTGAAACACTGCCCAGTCCTGGGCCACCTTTATAACTGTTGTATACATAAGAATGGATTGAGATAGGCTGTAGCAGAGTTGCATATTAACTCAACTTTGCAAACCCTTCCTCAACATTCACTATGCTGTTTCCTGCCTCCTATAAGTCAAAAAACAGATGCAGCGCTGGAGGTGCTCACTCGTCTATGCAAAGAAATATGGAAGACAGCTTCCTGGCCAACTGACTGGAAGAGATCCATATTTATGCCTATTCCCAAGAAAGGTGATCCAATCGAATGTGGAAATTATAGAACAATATCATTAATATCACACACAAGCAAAATTTTGCTGAAGATCATTCAAAAACGGCTGCAGCAGTATATCGACAGGGAACTGCCAGAAATTCAGGCTGGTTTCAGAGGAGGACATGGAACCAGGGATATCATTGCTGAGGTCAGATGGATCCTGGCTGGAAGCAGAGAATACCAGAAGGATGTTTACCTGTGTTTTATTGACTATGCAAAGGCATTCGACTGTGTACCCAAAACCCAGTGCCATTGAGTCGATTCCAACTCACAGTGCTGTGTGGATCATAACAGATTATGGATAACATTGTGAAGAATGGGAATTCCAGAACACTTAATTGTGCTCATGAGGAACTTGTACACAGGTCAAGAGGCAGTCATTTGAACAGGACAAGGGAATACTGTGTTGTTTAAAATCAGGAAAGATGTGTGTCAGGGTTGTATCCTTTCACCATACCTATTCAATCTGTATGCTGAGCAAATAATATGAGAAGCTGGACTATATGAAGAAGAACAGGGCATCAAGATTGGAGGAAGACTCATTAACAACTTGCATTATGCAGATGACACAACCTTGCTTGCTGAAAGTGAAGAGGACTTGAAGCACTTACTAAAGAAGATCAAAGACCATAGCCTTCAGTATGGACTGCACCTCAACATAAAGAAAACAAAAATTCTCACGACTAGACCAATAAGCAACATCCTGATAAACGGAGAAAAGGTTGAAGTTGTCAAGGATTTCATTTTACTTGGATCTACAATCAACAGCCATGGAAGCAACAGTCAAGAAATCAAAAGATGTATTGCATTGGGTAAATCTGCTGCAAAGGACCTCTTTGAAGTGTTGAAGATCAAAGATGTCACCTTGAAGACTAACGTGCACCTGACCCAAGCCATGGTACTTTCAATCGCATCATATGCATGTGAAAGCTGGACAATGAATAAGGAAGACCGAAGAAGAATTGACACCTTTGAATTGTGGTGTTGGTGAAGAATATTGAATATACCATGGACTGCCAAAAGAATGAACAAATCAGTCTTAGAAGAAGTACAGCCAGAATGCTCCTTAGAGGCAAGGATGGCGAGACTGTGTCTTACACACTTTGTACATGTTGTCAGGAGGGATCAGTTCCTGGAGAAGGACATCATGCTTGGCAGAGTACAGGGTCAGTGGAAAAGAGGAAGACCCTCAACGAGGTGGATTGACACAGTGGCTGCAACAATGAGCTCAAGCATAGCAACGATTATAAGGATGGCTCAGGACCAGACAGTGTTTCGTTCTGTCACGCATAGGGTTGCTATGAGTTGGAACCAACTTGATGGCATCTAACAACAACAACAACACATCTGAGATGTGTGAGCATGGGCGAGTTTTAACCTGCCACTGATTCAGTGCCCTCTTTGTGAACATGAAGATGAGAGTTGCACAAATCTTCATAAACCCAAACCCATTGTCATTGAGTCAACTCTGACTCATGGCAACCCCATGTGTTACAGAGTACGACTGCTCCATAAGGTTTTCTTGGCTGTATTCCTTATGGAAACAGATTGCTAGGCATTTTTCCTATGGCTCTGCTGGGTGGGTTGAAATGACCAACTTTTAGGTTAACAACCAATTGCACAGTGCTTGTGCCTCTCACCCAGGGACAAATTTTCATAGTGAGGATTGAATGAGATAAGATATGTAAAGTGCTTAATACAGTGTCTAATATAAAATAAATATTCAACAAACATTATCTATTAAGAGGAGGAGCCCCTGGGTGGCTCAAACAGTTAAGTGCTCGGCTACTAACTGAAAGGTTGGCAGTTCGAATTCACCCAGAGGATTGTCAAAAGAAAGGTCTGGCCATCTACTTCTAGAAACATCAGCCGTTAAAAACCTTATGGAGTACAGCTCTACTCTGAACCCCATGGGGAGTCAACTCAATGGCAACTGGTTTTTGGTTATTAATAATAGTAGTAATAGCAGTGGTAGTATTATCTCCATTTTTGCAGAGGAAACTGATTCAGAGGTTGATGATTTTGCTCGAGTTCACAGAGCTGTTATGGGTAGAGCTGGGATTCAAACATTATCTGGCTCTGGAAGGTACATTTTTAACCGCCACAGTATTGTTGCCTTTCTAGTAATATTAGCTGTTCCTGTCTTCAATTTTGTAGTATCAGAGTCTTCGTGAGAGGATGAAAGAGAGCTTTTGCAACTCTAGGTAAATAGTTAATTCGTGTATTTCATAGCCATTATTTATTCATTGCCTTGTTTATGAAGTGTGTGTGCATGTTTGTGCCTGCATGCGTGCACATGCGAATGTGCATATGTTTATTCTTCAGCAAAGAACTCACTTGTTGACCATCATTATAATTCCTAACTTGTTTACATACATGGACTACAGAGACACTCATTGTTCAAATTCTTAGTGATTATATTATGAGATATGGTTGGGAAAGTCCACATCTGTCTAGCCCACAGTCTGAACATGGTGTACCCAAAAACAAACTAAACCTGTTGCCATCAAGTCGATTTGGACTTATAATGACCCTACGGTGTAAGGAATGGTATTAAAGTTATATTGCAAGTATTAAATAGCCCTCCGTAATTAACTTAAATGCATATAATATTTTATAAATGATATTCATTAAAACTATGTGTTTTTTTTTAAAAAAAATAAAGTGGCCTGATTCCACAATACAATTTTCATAGGCAAAGTTTCAAAACATTTCAAATGCTGAAGAGCAGTTCATCATTCCATTATATTTCTAATCCCAGCTTTAAAAAAAAACTGGATAGGTAAGTCTAGAATATTAACATTATGACTGGAGTACAAGGGATCTTTGCATAGAAATTGATTTCTAAATAAATTATATCTAATGTTGTTGTATGCTGTTGAGTCGATTTGACTCATAGTGACCCAACAGGATAGAGCAGAACTGCCCCACAGGGTTTCTTAGGCTGAAATCTTTACAACAGCAGATTGCTAGGTCTTTTCTCTTGTGGAGCCACTAGTAGGTTCAAACCTCTGACCTTTCAGTTAGTGCTTAACCATTGTGCTACAAGTGCTCCTTATTATACCTAATACTAACTTAAAATTAAGCTCAAATTACTAAATTATGGCAATATAGTAAAATGCTTTTTATATATATGCATGTATATATTTTTCTTTTTACTGAATGTATCACATTTGAAATACATAAAGGAAACAAATGAGACACTTTTATTGGGGTTTGAAATAAAATATCTTCATTTACATTCTTTTATCTCTTTTTTGTTGTTCTTTGCTACAGAGCTAATTCAGATTCATGGTGACCCTATGTGTGCAGAGTAGAACTGCTCCATAGAGTTTTCAAAGCTATGACCTTTTGCATGGAGATCACCAGGCTTTTCTCCCAAGGCCCTTCTGGGAGATCCCATGCTCTTGCAGGGATGTGCTGTGTCATACTGTACCAAAGTCCCAAAGTGCTAGCATCATCTCTGGATGATGTTTTGGAATTACCTCATGACAAGCTTACAGACTGTATTTTAGATTAGCCATATTTTTAGCTTCTTGAAATCAAATATAATTCTTTGCATTTGTGTTTTGACCTCTAGTTCAATATGCCTTTTCTGAAATTAATTATAAATCCCTTTTTCCATAGTTCTACTGAACTACCAGAAGAAATAAGAACAAATAAACATAAACAGTTGTGCTAGAAAGCCAGATCAGTGGAAGCAGCAGCTCTATAAGTAAAAAACCTAGTTACATATAAAACTTACAGAATCAGACTGGCAGCAACAGCAATGATGGGCGAAACTTACAGTCTCATTGTAACCTGCCTTGGGATAATCACAAAATCAGAGCCAGTGGAAGACAGAAGAAATAATCCTAAAGAAGAGAGTAGAGGAATTATTTAAACAGAAGGCCAATTCTTTTGTTCACCCCCAGAAAACGAATGAATTGATTTTCTGAGCCTTGTTTCTTTTGATTGGGAATTGCCAGCTTTATTCTCACCCCTCATTGAAGCTTGCTGTGGCCTTTATGGAAAACTTTTGCAGGAAGTCTGGCTATATGTCCATGGTCTCTTTCAATCACTGGAGTCTGAGCTCCAATAAGTAGAATCTTCATTCAGTATAGGGGACTGGAATACAAGGATCTTACAAGGGCTGGGAAATACATCACTTATTCAATGCTGATCAACCTGAACCTCATCAATGGAGAGGAAGAAATAAGTAAAGACCCCAAGAACTTTGAGGAAACCAGATGAACAAAGGAGAGGCATCTACCTCAAAAAAGAAAAGAAATCCAGAGGAAATAAGCTTAATTTTTAGAAAAAGAAGACAGCTTTGTAGTAAGTACAGTCAGTATCTTTCAAGGAAGTAGACAGAATAGCACATTAAAGAAAAAGATATGTGCCATGCAAACACTCTACTTTCTTGAAAATTAGAAACACGACTTCTGAAATAAGGTGATCCATGAATGGGCTGAATAGCGTAACAGAAACATCTTAACGGAATGACTGAACTGAGGGAATCTCTTAAAAACATAGTGAAAATGACAAATTTCGGTTTTTTTAATGAAAGGCAAATTTAGAGCTATCAGAGATCCAGAAATCCCAACATCCACCAATGATTTCCAAAAGGAAAGAATAGAGGGGAAGAAACGAGGAAAGCAATACAGCAAATTCCTAGAGCAAAAGAAAATCTACAAATCTAAATATTTGTTCATGGTCAAAGAAGGAAAAAGTAAAAGATTCTGAGGAGAAAACATAGGTTGCCTATTTAAGAACAGAAACTAGATAAATATAAGGTGTGTTATTAGCAATACAAACTGCTAGAAGAAAACACTGACGTCCCAAGAGAAAATGACGCAGAATGTGTCAGTGTACCAGTATCCAAAAAAGCATTTGAATGTGAGGGGAGATGACTCGTTCCTACATGTAAGGCCAGGATATTTTCCACCATGCACTATTTCTTAAAAGAAGTGACACAGAGTATATTATATCAACATGGAAAATAAACCAAGAAAGATGAAACCACTAATATAAGAAAAACAGGAAAACCACATAAGGAAACTAAAGTATTATTATTGAAAGGCAGCTTTTTAATTTGATGAGAATAAAATAGAAGATTTAAACAAAACAGAAACAGCAAAAGGAAGTATCTTACAATCAAATTAGGAATCACAACTGTGAAAACATTCCATCTATTTTATTCTAATTTTTTCTTGGTAGGAGGACATGAGATATTATCAGCTTTGTTTAAAACACAAAATACAAAAAATAACAATTAATAGCATATAAAAAAAATTTTTTTTTTTTATATGCTGTTTAAACTGACATGGGATATCTGAAACAGGAACAGGCAAAATAACAGCAACAAAATGATAAACAAACAGCGATAAATTGTAAACTTTCACTTAAAGTGCAATAAAAAAATAAAGCAATAATGAAGAAGATGTTATCTTATGAAAGATAATTCTATGTGACATTATTAAATAAAAAAACAAGGATACTGTCACCAGACAAATATTATAATCCACCAAAAAGGATAGCTCTGAGCCTTTATTCAACTAAAATTCGGAGATCAAATTGACAAAGATTGCCAGGATTTAAACGACACATTAAGTGAGCTTGATTTAAATATATATTATATTATAAAAAGAAAAAAACAAACCACTGATGTCCAGGCGATTCTGACTCATAGTGACCCCATAGGACAGAGTAGAACTGCCCCATAGGGTTTCTAAGGAGCTCCTGGTGGATTCGAACTGTTGACCTTTTGCTTAGCAGTCAAATGATTAACCACTATACCATATTATATCATATATCATATTATGTCATCTTATATTTTATTTAATATATATATATACATACAAATGTAGAGATAGACATATAGATAAGGATAGATAAATAAGATTTATTGCAAGATAGATAAGACTTAAAATATGGATAAATAGATAAGATTTATTTATTATCTCCATCCAGAGATAACTTAGTGCTTAAGAAAGAACACTTATTTTTCTAATATCCATAACACATTTAAAACTCTTGCCCATTTACTAGAATACAGAAAAAAGTAAATCTTAAAGAGTTGAAATCATACAGATTTTATTCTCTGAACATGAGATAAAAATATGTCAAAAAACAGAGTACAAACTCTTCTCCAAACTTTAGATTTGGAAGTTAAAATAAAATCTTCTACAAATTTTGTTATGTTTTTAAAAATGAAATTAAATTTGATTAAAAACAAATGTAAGTGAAAGCACTAAACATCCAAACTAGGGTCCTTAGATGAGAATTTAAAACCTAAATCATAAGAAAAAAAAAAAAAAGACCAAAAATGAATAAAAACACTTTTAATGAACTATGAAATAATAAAACATTAAAATAGTTAATGGGGAAAAATTAAAATAAAATTTAAATAAATAAAAATAAAAAGATAACAACAAAAATAACCAGGAGCAGGGCCAAGAAGGCGGAATAGACAGATGCTTCCAGCAAGCTCTCTTACAACAAAGACCCAAAAAAACAAGTGAAATGTGTATATTCAGGACAAGCTAGAAGCCCTGAACATCAAAGGCAAGGTTAGAAAATGAACTGAGGGGCAGGGGGAGGAAGAAACGGTTCAGAAGCTGAGAAGAGTTACCAGACCTGAATCACTGGGAGCCCTCAGGCACCATTCCCAGGAGCAGCTATGGCAGGCTGGTACTAGTGTTCGGCTGCAGTTTCTTCAGGCAGAAGCAGCCAGCCACACAGCCTGCTCACACCTCTGAAATCAGAGGAGAATGGTGCTCTTGGCAAAAGCTAAGTACGTGCATATATTTTACCACGCTCCCTGCCCCCAAGAGAGCTTCAGCGTCTGTTGATTTCCCTGGGCCTGAGATAGGCCCTGTTGAGTGCCTAGAGCCATCCTCTAGGCCCTGGAGAAGGAATAAATTCACAATTGGGGGAAAAGATAATTTGCCAGCTCCACTAACCGGGGGAGCTCAGGACAGAAATGGCTCCTGTCCAGGCATAAACAGTCCATGGACTTTTGAGTACCTTTCCCCCCTGCATGGACCTGTGTGGGCCTATTTCAGAATAGGCCCTTGTTGGCAGACTACAACTGTTTTAGCTATGTGGTGGAGAGGTGGGTGTTTGATGTTTGACACTGCTTTGCCTATTAAACAGGGTCTTATCTACCCACATCAGGGGCCTAAGGGCTGGTGGCTCCACTCAGGTCACCCAGCCACCCAAAACAGGGGTCCAAGGATAACTTGTACCTCCCTTAAAACCAGAAACACTGGGTGCCCATAGTCCCTCTCCAGAACCCACCCACCTTGTATGCTCTAGGGAAGAGGGACACGCTTTCCACAGAGACACTTGGGGGACAATTCTCAGCCCTCTGCCTTGTTCAGAGCCTGACGCCCTGCTACAACCAAGTACTGGTACCTACACCAATCACCCCTGTGCCTCTAAGACTGTAGGACAGAGCCTGTACCACACACTTGATCACCTATCTGGACACCTGAACTGAATTCATACAAGAAAAGTGAATGGACTCCTAGAGTGATACACCTGATAATAGCTCTAGCCATCTCGGGACAGGACGTCAGAGCTCCAAAGACAAAAATAACCAAGCTAGCTCACTCAAGCAACCCATTTGGGCATATCAAAACAAAACAAAGCAAGAAGCTACGATACAGTAAGCAAACAAAATAAACTAACACGATCACTTATAGATGGCTCTGAGACAACAGTCAATATCAAGTCACATAAAGAAACAGACCATGATCGCCTCAACAAACACTCAAAACAAAGAATCAAGGGATCTTCTAGAGGAAAGTGTCTTCCTGGAATTACTGGAGGCAGAAAACAAAAGATTAATAACACAAAACCCTTCAAGACATCAGGAAGGAAATCAGGCAATATGCAGAACAAGCCAAGAAATACACAGATAAAACAGCTGAAGAAATTAAAGAGGTTATTCAGGAACATAATGAAAAATTTAATAAGCTGGAAAAATCCATAGACAGACTAAAATTCAGAAGATTAACAATAAAATTACAAAATTAGACAACTCAATAGAAAGTCAGAGGAGAAGAATTGAGCAAGTGGAAGGCAGAATATGTGAACTTGAAGATAAAGCGCTAGGCTACAATATATTTGAAGAAAAATCAGATAAAAGAATTAAAAAAAAAAAACCCCGAGAAACCTTAAGAATTATGTGGGACTCTATCAAGGGAAATAACCTACGAGTGATTGGAGTACCAGAACAGGGAGGGATAACAGAAAATACAGAGAGAATTGTTGAAGATTTGTTGGCAGAACTGGACTAAACCAAAAGCAAAGAAGTTTCCTCAATAAACTGAATGCTTTGAAGGCCAGCATAGAAGGGGTAGGGTTTAGGGACCATGGTTTCAGGGGACATCTAAGTCAACTGGCATAATAAAATCTATTAAGAAAACATTCTGCATCGCACTTTGGACAGCTGCGTCTGGGGTCTTAAGTGCTAGCAAGTGGCCATCTAAGATGCATCAGTTGGTCTCAACCCACCTGGAGGAAAGGAGAATGAAGAACATCAACGACACAAGGTAATTATGAGCCCAAGAGACAGAAAGGGCCACGTAAACCAGAGACTATGTCAGCCTGAGACCAGAAGAGCTAGAGGGTGCCTGGCTACAACTGATGACTGCTCTGACAGGGAACACAACAGAGAACCCTTGAGGGAGCAGGAGAGCAGTGGGATGCATACCCCAAATTCTCGTAAAAAGACCAGACTTTATGGTCTGACTGAGACTAGAAGGACCCCAGTGGTCATAGCCCCCAGACCATCTGTTAGCCCAGGACAGGAACTATTCCCGAAGCCAACTCTTCAGACAGGGATTGGACTGGACAATGGAATAGAAAAAGATGCTGGTGAAGAATGAGCTTCTTAGATCAAGTAGACACTTGAGACTATGTTGGCATCTCCTATCTGGAGGGGAGACGAGAGGGTAGAGGTTAGAAACTGGTGGAATGGACACGAAAAGAGAGAGTGGAGGGAAGGAGCAGGCTATCTCATTAGGGGGAGAGCAATTAGGAGTATATAGCAAGGTGTATATAAATTTTTGTATGAGAGACTGACTTGATTTGTAAGCTTTCACCTAAAGCACAACAAAAATTAAAAAATCAAAGTTGAGCATACAAACACAAAATTGTTGTTTGAAAGAACCAATTTTGGCAGGTTTGATCCAGGGATAATAAAAGTGAAAGAGATAAGCAAATCTTAGGAATAAGAGAGAGGACAAAACTACAGATACAAATAAGACCAAACATACTTGCAACCTATCACTTTGAATAAATTTATATCAATTCAATTGAAATTATAGACGAAAGGAGTGGTTAACTCAGAAAAGCAAAAATTAGCAAAAAGATTTAAGAGCAGGCAGAAAATTTATTGGATCAATAGGAAACAAAGAACGATTTGAAAAGATAAGGTGAGTTTTACTCTCCAAAAGGGCATTGGAACAATCATTTTAACAGGCTGAATTCTGACATACCTTCAAGAACACCGTGTTATTGTTGTTGTTAGGTGCTGTCAAGGCAGTTCCAACTCATAGCTACTGTATGTACAACAGAAAGAAATGCTGCCCCATCCTGTGCCTTCCTCACAATCATTGCTATGTTTGAGCCCATTGTGGCAGCCATTGTGTCAATCCATCTTATTGAGGGTCTTCTTCTTTATCACTGACCCTCTACCAAGCATGAGGTCTGTGTCAACATGGGTAGGCCATGATTCTCAGTGGTTTGACAGATATTACATATTCATCCTCCATTTTGTGATCTGATGTGAGCAGCCAATCAGTTGAAAGGGGACTTTCTTTGGGGGCATGGCCTGCATCCAATATACATGGATATTCTGGAAAAGCTCACTTGCTCTCCATCCTGCATTTGACTTGTCATCCTCTGACCTCCAGTTCTTGGGATGTGAGCCAGCAGGCTGCTTCCTGACCTGCAGATTTTGGGATTCGCCAGCTCCTGAAACCCTGTAAGCCAGAAGCCATATTTGGGTTTGTAAGCCCCTGAAACCATGTGTGTCAGGAAAGTCCTCCAGCCTGATGCCTGATCCATGGATTCAGGATTTTACAACTTCACAACTGCGTGAGCCATTTCCTTGAAATAAATCTCTCTACATTTATATATACACTTCACTGATTTTGCTCCTCAAGAGAACCCAGTCTAAGACAAGGTCCTTCTCCAGGGACTGGTCCCTCTTGATAACATGTCCAAAGTACATGAGGTGAGGTCTCACCATCTTCACTTCTAAGAAACATTCTGGCTGTACTTCTTCCAAGACAGGCCAAAGAAAATTGATGCCTTTGAATTACGGTGCTGGCAAAGAAAACCGAATATACCATGGACTGCCAAGAGAAAGGACAAATCTGTCTTGGAAGAAGTACAGAGGCTGGAAGTTTCAAACCATCTTCCACATTTTAGGTATCTGTCAGAGCAGCACCCCATTCTTGGTACCAAATTCTGTCTTGATTATCTAGTGCTGCTATAACAGCACCCTGGTGGTGCAGTGATTAAGAGCTTGGCTGCTAACCAAAAGGTCAGCAGTTGGAATCCACGAGCTACTCCTTGGAAACCGTATGGGGCCATTCTATTCTGTCCTATATGATCACTATGAGTCAGAATTGACTTGATGGCAACAAGTTTTATTTTATTTTTTGGCCGTAACAGAAATACCACAGGTGGATGGCTTTAAGAAACAGAAACTTATTCTATCACAGTCTAGCAGGCTAGAAATCTGAATTTAGGGTGCCAGCTCCAGGGGAAGTTTTCCTCTCTCTTGTTGGCTTGGGGGGAAGGTACTTGTCATCAGTCTTCCCTGGTTGAGGACCTTCTCAGCACATGAACCCCAGGTCCAAAGGACACACTATTATCCTGGCTCTTGTTTCTTGGTGGTATTACGTCCCTACGTCTCTCTACTCGCTTCTCTTTTATATCTCAAAAGAGACTGACTCAAGATACAGCCTAATCTTGTAGATTGAGTCCTGCCTCATTAACATACTTGCCTCTAATCCTGCCTCATTAACATCATAGAGGTAGGATTTACAACATACAGGAAAATCACATCAGATGACAAAATGGTGGACAATCACACACTATTGGGAATCATGGCCTAGCCAAGATGACACACGGTTTCAGGGGACACAATTTAATCCATAACAGTGGTTCAAGTCCACCCAAAGGTGCACTGGAAGAAAGGTCTGGTGATCTACTGAAAAGCTTCAACTGAAAACCCTGTAGATCACAGTTCTACTCTGATTGACACATGTGGGGTTGCCAGGAGATGGAATTGACTCGACAGCAACAGGTTTGGATTTTTGGTTTTGTTGCTTGTATACCTTACTCCCGATAAACAGCCCGCACCCTCACTTCTGGTCTTTTCCACTTATAATCATTTCACATTGATGTAAGCTCTATAAACACTTGGTCTTTGCCCAACTTATTCCTTTTGTATCCCCAGCACCTGTCCAACAATCTCTCATACCTGGTAGGCATCCAGTAGATACTCTTTCTGAAAGAATGAATGATCCAATCATAGATCTGACATAACCAAAGCAGGGTTAGCATGTCAGTTCAACTTTCCATCATTTTTCAGGTAAGGAATGATCTTCCTCTCTTTACTTCCTAACATTTACTACTAGGGTCACTTGAAATGAAGAATAAATTTGCCTATGAACCCTTTACCAACACTTTGACCACTAAATTGTCCCAATAGGGGTATTGTTGTTGGGTGCTGTCAGGTCAATCCAACTCATAGCAACGCCATCTGACAGAGTATAACTGCCCCATACAGTTTTCTTGGCTGTAATCTGAAAGGGAGAAGATTACTAGGTCTTTTCTCTTGCGGAGGTACTGGGTGGGTTTGAACCACAGAGCTTCCAGTTAGCAGGGAACGATTAACTATTGTGCTACCAGGGCTGCTTAAATAGAAGGATTGCTGTGGTTGTTGTGCGCTGTTGAGTCAATTCCAACTCATAGTGACCCTATAGGATAGAGTAGAACTGCCCCATAGGGTTTCCAAGGAGTGGCTGGTGAATTCTGTCAGTCTTTTGGTTAGCAGCCTGAGCTATTACAGTTAGTATAAAATGGAAGAAAAAATTTACTGATTCATAACAAGCTTCATTTTTGTGGGCTTCATTCCACTCATTGCATTTCAAGGTACAAGATTTAAAAGAAGGTAAGGTCTACATATAGGAAAATTTATTTTTACATCAGTGGACCTTGATGTTACCAGGTACAGACTTTTTGTATTTTTCTCAGTAGTGAAATTAAAATATTAAAAAACATTTCATAAGTGTGTGTGAATCTTCTTGCTCTTCTTATTAAATGGAAGTGCCTTGGGTTAGCAGGGCAGCTGGGTGTGAAATTTTGTTATTTCTTCCCATTATACAAATGCATGTAAAGTGCTTCATGTATTTAACCCTATTTAATATTCACTCTCTTCCTGATTGTTCTTCTCTGATTTAAATTATCTTTGCTGATAAAGGAGAAGCATCTCCTTTCATGCAGAAAAAAAGAAACAATAGTAATGATGATAGCTAATATTCATTGAGTGTTTATTGTGTGCCAGACACTGTGCTCAGGAAGTTGCATATGGCAGCTCATTTAATAATGCAACTCTGTACACAGTTTTCTTTATTTCCATATTAGAAAGGAGAAAACAGGTTATCTATCTCGGTTTACTAATTTGCTCACATTTACACAGCTGTTGTGTTTGTTAGATGCTGTAGAGTTGGTTCCAACCCATAGCAACTATGTAACAGCAGAAAAAAACACTGCCTGGTCCTGTGCCATTCTGACAATTGTTGAGCCCATTGTTACAGCCACTGTGTCAATCCATCTCTTTGGGGGTTTTCCTCTTTTTTCCTGGCCCTCTGCTTTACCAGGCATGATGTCCTTCTCCAGAGACTGGTCCCTCATGCCCAAAGTACTGAAGACAAAGTCTCGCCATCCTTGGTTCTAAGGAGCATTCTCGCTGTACTTCTTTAAAGGCAGGTTTGTTCATTCTTCTGGTAGTCCATGGTATATTTCCATATTAGAGATGAGAAAACAGGTATCTATCTAGGCTAAGTAAGTTGTCCACATTTATACAGCTAGTAGAAAGGACAAAGCTAAAGCAACTGGCCTGTGATACCTTTCTTCTGGGGAAAGAAGGCTGGTACTCTGATCTAATCTCCTGTAAATCTACTAACAACTGGACGTCCTTGAAAACAGATTAATGATAGTTACAGGGAGGAGAGCCACTACTTATGTAATGCTTTTATCAAGATGTTCCTAGTTTAGGATTGTTTACGGCAAACAATACTGTAATATATGGGTTTACGAGCCTTGGTTTCTGGGTGAAGGTCTCATAGGCTAAGCATGTATTTGGGTATAAAATGAAGATGCTTCACAACCTAAATATTTCCTGGTGTACGAGGTAACAGCTCACTTCAAGGTCTCATCTCTATTTTGTGCTAGAGAGTGTTTGTCCCAGGTGGGAAAGAAGGCGTAGTGGTGGTGGGGGGGATCCTGAAAGTCCCAGACACCTCCCTGCTCCACCCAAGGGTCTTGATTGTATCCCTGTATTCATTTGAAAAGCTTGGTATAAGTAAGATTTCTGATAAAAGCGAGCTGGATTTGACAATTCAATCCTTTTTGCGAGCTTAGCTAGTAAATGGTAGAATTAGATCCCACACTTTTAAAGATAGCAGAGCAGCACAAATGTCTCTGGATTTTACAATATATGTTTTTTTGTTTTCAATATGATTGATCATTAATTAATCTCCGAAGCCACCATCCTACTAAGATTCTAAAGAGAATCCATAATATTTTTCTCTATCTTCGTGAAGGTCTAGTCTATATTTTACAACGTCCATTACAACTGAGATTCTTGTTTCCGGTGAAGACATTCCAGAGTTATATTTAAATATAATAACAATGTTTGCCACTATCAAGCATTTAAAATATATTCACCTTAAATAAAATATAGATATTTTAAAGCAGATTTAGAAAACTCTTTTCAGCATTTTAAAAACAAATCAATAGTAACATTTGCATAGATTTTCATAAATTACAAACAACTTATATATGAACTGTCCCAGTGGTAAAAAGACACACCGAGTGAAGATTCTGTAATTGATTAAATAACATCTGCTATAGTTTTTATCAACTGATTTAGTAAACCTTAAGTATACTAGAATTTACCTATCTAAAAAGCCAAACCTGTTGCCGTTGATTCCCACTCACAGATATCCTATAGGACAGAGTAGAACTGCCCCACAGAGTTTCCAAGGCTGTAAATCTGTACAGAAGCCAACTGCCACATCTTTCTCCTGTGGAGCTGCTGGGGGGTTGAAACAGCCAACCTTTTGGTTAGTAGCCGAGCACTTATCCACTGTATCACCAGGGCTCCTAAACAGTTGTTGTCAAGTCAATTTCGACTCATGGCAACTCCATGTGTGTCAGAGTAGAACTGTGCTCCACAGGGCTTTCAATGGTTGAGTTTTTAGAAGGAGATCTCCAGACTTTTCCTCAGAGGTGCCCCTAGGTGGACTTGAACCTTCAACTATTCTGTTAGCAGCCATGCTTGCTTGTGTTTGCACCACCCAGGGACTTCATTTAGGATTTCCTGTACTAAGAATTAAATAATATTTCCAAATTCAAGACTTTTATAATTATGTTCTTAAAAAGCTTTTATTCTTTATTTTGAATTTCTATAGACTTAAATGCTCTTTCATCTAATGTTGCAGAAACTAGAAAAATGCCAAAAAAGCAATCCATAATTTTACCTCCAATGATAATTCACATAAAGAAAGAATTTTCAAAAAGTACAGGTGAAAAGATGGTAATAGAAATTTTCTGCTTGCTCCAGTTAATTTATGAAATCTTTCACCTAGAGGACTTACCCTATGCTTCCTTCATTGGTTCAGAAGAACTAACTGAAAACTATTATTGATGAATTACTTTATTCCTATTGTGAGAAGGAGACATTAAGGATGGGGGGAGAAAGAAAATGGGAAAGCATTTTTTCATTGCTGAGACTTCTAACGTTTACCTTAATCTGTTTCTAAATGCATGCCAAAATGAAAATGAAGATAAGTATAATTATACAATGCACTGAAATGCATTTATTTGTGGTTTTAACTGAATGTTATAAAATATAAATGAGATAAAAATTAGAGTAACAGGAAGCTATGTTACATAACCCTAGTGAAAAGTCAGTAGGTGCTTTAAGCAGCCGTCAAATCTCAGTGGGAATGTAGTCAGAACCCTGCCTGATATTGCAACTGGAAGTCATAATCACTATCACAGCTTTTATGGGCTACTGGTTCTACATTTGTTCTGAGGTATATGGATTCCCCCCAGGACATCACCAAGTCCTGGGAGGAGTCCTCCAGTCTTGCAGTTGCCTATTGCCCAGGCATTTACTTTTATAATTTAGGAAATAACAAAATCATAGCAGCAAAGGAAATGCATTTTCTAGAGTATTAAGTATTTTATAACTGTGTGTAAAAAATGAGTTATCTGAGCCAAAACATCTGTCATTGCCAAGGTGATAGAAATTATCAAAAAGAAAGCCAAGAAGAAATGTCTAGAATACCTGCAGATAGGGTGGGGGATCTGGGAAGTTTGGGGAAAGAGAAACACATTTCTGTATGTAAATTGTCCATAACAAGCAAGACTGCGGTTAACATCAGGTCATTCTTTTGCTCCAAACTCCCCAATGGTTCCCTGTTTCACTTTGAGTAAAAGTCAGATTCCTTACTGCAGTCAACAAGGCCCGGCAGAATCTGGCTCCGTAGTATCCCACGGTCCTTGCTCCTAATCCTTCACTCTGCCTTCATCCTGCTCTACGAAAATTTATGGCTCAGATATACTGAGAAGCAAAGATTGTTTAGGAGCCCTGGTGATGCAATGGTTAAGCACTCGGCTGCTAACAGAAAGGTGGACAGTTTAAACGTACCAGCGGCTCGGTGGAAAAGACCTGGAGATCTGCTCACGTACAGGGAAGGATTACCCAACAAGCAAGGTACACGTGGGCTTAATTATGCTTATTTACTTATCTGTAATGCACAATCTCACCTGTTTTTTTCATATGTGAAATTATTCACTACAGATTAGTAAGTGAACACAGTTTAAACTGGTGGGTACTGTGATTACTGGTCGATCTGCCTCTTTGCATGAAGATTCTGAACCCCTTGCCGAGGAGTCGATTCTGATTCACTGCGACCCTATAGGACAGAGCAAAAGTTACTTGTAAGGCTTCCTAGGCTGTAATCTTTACCAAAGCAGACTGCCACATCTTTTTCCCATTGGAACCATCAACCTTTCAGTTAGCAGCTGAGTGCTCTTAACCACTGGACCAGCACGGCTCCTTCCATAAAGATTACAACCTTGGAAACACTATGGGATGTTTCTACGGTGTCATATAGGCTCACTGCTACGAGTTGGAACCAACTCGATGGCAAACAACAAAAGCCAAGATTATTTAACAAATTTTCCTATCCATAGGGAATGGTGACATAACCATACTAATCAACTTATTTCTAGCTTGGAGCCTATGAGATTTAAACCTGGAAAAAGTTGTCTTAGAAGACCATAAGTGGCAGCCAAGGATAAGGTCCCCATCCCCTCTTCGTATCCCAATGCAGCCCAACCAAGAAGTTTAGAATGGGATGAGTTACAGGAAAGAAAAGACATTCCTCTACTTGTTGCAAGGATGCACTGCTACTATTGCCACTTCCCCGGCCATTGTTGGGGCTGAGGGGTAAGAAAGAGCAATCCCGTCTCTCCTCAAGATGGCAAGTTAAGGACAAAATAATAGGCAGTGAAGTGAAGCACTAATTTGGAATTATTTGTAATCAAATCTTAGTGGTATTAATAATTATATACCATACTTATTCATAGTCTATTAAGCCTAATGAAAGCTTGAAAAATAATTCATATTATTTAAATATCATAAAACTTAATACAGCTCTTAATTTGCTGTCTTATCACAAGTGAAAAGTACCCTACACCATAAATAAAAGAGGACCATCATGGGTTTATTTTTTTTAACAAATTTATTTTGATTGAGATTAATAATCACTAATATCAAAACCTATAAAAAAATTTTTTTTTTTTTTATAAATAGGTTAAATTTCAATGCTAATGCAATTTAAAACATTTTGTTCAGTGATATGTAAATCCATGCTGTAACTTTTGGTACTAAATATGATAGCTGAATACTTCTAACTTAAAATAATTATTAATTCTTTAATGATCGTTCATTTTAGCTTATTCTGTAAAATTGTGTACTGAAAAGCATTTCCAAGGTTTTTAAATATTGATATGCATATTCAACAGCTTCAGGTTAGATTGCTATATGTGCTACAAATTGTAGATTTTTATTTCTTTTTTCAAGTCTTTTAAATCAATGTTAGAGATTTTTAAAGCATGGTGATGCCTACTGGGAAGAGCAATGGTCTGGGAAGAAGCTCAAGTCCTCACTCTACCGTTAAGGCAACTCATCTACCTTTCTGAACCTCAGTTTCCTAAGAAAACACATTACCCATTGCTGTCGAGTCCATTCTGACTCATAGTGACCCTATCGGGCCCAATGAAATCAGGTCTCCGTTAGCAGTAAGTTTCCCCTTTGGTTTATTATATAAAAGATAAACTCTTCCACTAGCAAAATGAAAACAAAAGTAGTGTTTACATATTATTATGTTACGCTGTGTTATTTTTTACCAAGCCGAACTCTAGGGAATTTAGCACAATGCTGCTATCATCATAGCGGTAATCAATGTCATCACCATGATTATCGCCAACAAACAAAATTAACTACACTCATGTTCCTTCTAAGCAAATTATTAAACTAATACATATAATATACATATAATATATTTATGTTTAGTAATGATATAATGGAAACTCTGGTGGTGTATTGGTTAAGAGTGTTTCTATAAAATCAATGAAATATTATTCAGTGGTGTAATAGTGCTGATGGTGGTATTTTTGTGTAAAATGCAAGACAGTAGAACAAATGACTTGTGAAATTCGAATTCTGACGCAACTGATTTTCAAATATGTTATTGTCCATTATACTATGGAACACTTCAGAGTTTGTTACTTAAAACTGAAACTGTTTTCTTTGTACCTCTCAAGTATTGGAATACCATATTCTGGATTATATTGGATATGTATTATTTTTCCTGTCAGAACTGAATTTCGGCATGCTTCTCTTTTAAATAGAATTTCATAAAAAGCAGCCACAGTTACATTTTAATAAATGAAACTGTTTTCCTTGAAACAGATGGAATACAAAGTTTTTTAATTAAATAAACAAGATAAATCTCTGTTTTATCTTCCCCAAACTGTGAGGGTTTCACTTATCAATGAGCACAGAATTGTTGCTTTGGAGAGAATACAGTACTATTACTGGTACCAAATGTAATTATCACTTTGTTTTCTGTAAGAAGATAAGTGATACATCTGCATGAGGATAATCTTACATTAAGAACCATCAAATGAACATATAGACTCAAATGAATAACTTGGGTAATTGAAATCAAGTAGTGAAAAAATACTTTCCTTATGGTGGGTGAGAAGAATAGCTTGAATTGAGGTTTTGTAAAAAAAAAAAAAAAAATCACTGCATTAGTTTATCCACTTTGTTTTTAAATAGACATTTAGAAATGAGCTTTATGCCCCCAGTGAAGTCAGACTGCATATACACGTTTGATTAAATAGCCTGACAAAACCACTTGTTTTATTAAATGTAGTGCTGTTCTAAGTTACAATTTTAGCTCATTTATATCTTACTACAAAACCATAATGTGAGGAAGATTATTGGTTCCATTTTACAGGTGAGCAAATGTAGGCAAAGAAAGACTGATTAACTCAATTAAGATCACACAGCTACTAAGCAGGACTTTGAACTGGTTCAAACCAGTTCAGTCATGGCTGACAAAGGAAAATTGGAACAGACCCAGATTTTTAAAATATTTGAGTGAAAAGGAATAATAAGCAGAATGGGAAAAATTACAGGTCAAAGCCCTGGAACTGGGAGACTTGGAAGAGGCATACTGAGCCCTTTCAGGAGCCTAATGCAGGAGTTTGGTTTACTGCCAGGGTTATAGAGAATGACACACATTCAAAGTGACGCAGTCAGCCACCATCTTTGAGTGAGGGACAACTGTTTCTAACTCTACCTGTCAAGAGATCTGCTACCTATGGTATGCACACGCTGCCCTTGTTTTCTAGGAGAGAGATTAAATTTCTAGCAGAGCTTCAACCCATAATTTTTCCTGTTCCACTTATCATTGCACTTCACCCATATTTTAAAAATTCAGGTCCTGTGTGAGCTTCGCTTCATCAGCCATGACTAAACCAGGCAGAACCAGTTTGAATCTCTGCTACTAAGAAAGCAGAGCAGGCATTGAACAAAAGTTCATGCCCTAAATTAGAGGTCAACAAACCATGGCCAATAGACCAAATATAGTTCACTACCTGTTTTGTAAATAAAGTTTTATTGGAATACAGCCACATTTATTCATTGTTTATGGCTTCTTTTGTTCTATAATTGCAGGGTTGAGTAGTTGCAACAGAGAGTGTATGGTTTTCAACAACTGAAATATATACTACCTGGCCCTTTACAGAAAAAGTTTGCTAATCCCGCTTTAAACTGTATTCTTTACGTTCTTTTCCGTTAAGCTGCCACCTGCTTCCTGTTGGGATCTTATAGTGTAGTCTAATTTAATTCTGATGAGGCAGCATGTTTTATATTATTTCAGTCTTTTGCATTTTGTCAAGACTTGCTAAAAATCACATCTAGTCAATTTTTTGCAACTATCTATGGTGTACTTCAGGATAATTTATGTTATAAAGCTTTTTGGCACGCAGGTTCTGTGTATGTCCTTTGTGGCAAGTTTGATATTTGTTCAATTTTTCTGTATTCTTGTTCTTTCCCTCTGATTTTTTTTTTTAACCAATTCTTTCTTTTTCTCGCATTTTGAACTACTGCACTTTTTGAATATGTTTATAACTTTTTTCATTACTTTTGGAAAATCCTTGGCCATTAATCTTAATTTTTCTCTTCCAACCAATTCTTTTCTCCACTTTTTTTTCCAGAATCCTGTCATCCGTATCTTCTTACTTTGGTTTCCTATCTTCCATCTTTTAACTTTTCTGTGCTTCTATCTCAGATAATTTCTTCTGCTCTATTCTTCCTGGTCACAAATTCCAGTTTTTGTGTTTCTTACTGCTAGAAGCTTTATCTGTACCTTTGGCCAACTTCTCTGTTCCCTATAGATAACTTCAAAACTTTTTATTTATTTAAACACAGTATCGTCATTTTAGAATCTGTAGGACATTCTCAATTATCAGATCTTTGTGTGCTTTTATGATTCTTACCCATTCTGTCCTATTAACTTGTGCTTAGTTTTTTTTTTTTTTTTTTTACCATGAGATGCTTATTTTTCTTAAAAAATTATCTCTGTGAATTGTTCCAGCCATCAGGTAATGGTTAGTGTCCAGAACTCATTTGCATTTGCTATTATCAGACACCTGAGTCTGGAACCACTTTAAACTAAATTCATAGTTTAAGATTTTATGGATGACCCAAGGGCTGTTATGTTTTAGTTGCTTTTTTGTATGTAATTCCAACTCATAGTAACCCTGTAGGACAGAGAAGAACTGGCCCATAGAGTTTCCAAGGAGCAGCTGGTGGATTTGAACTGCTGACCTTTTGGTTAGTAGCTGAGCACTTAACCACTGTGCCATCAGGGCTTCACTGTGCCACCAGGGCTCCTGCAAAAAAAAAAAAAAAATATGGAATGCTTCGTGAGTTTGCATGTCATCCTTGTGCAGGGGCCATGCTAATCTTCCCTGTATCGTTCCAATTTTAGTGTTATACGCTGCTGAAGTGAGCACCTGTATGCTATACACCTCCTTAATACACTGATGTTATTTTTGCTCAATTAATCAACAGTCTTTAAAGTAATTGAAGAAAAAAAAAAGCCATCTTATATATATTTACCTATATATTGACCGTTTCTGTTGCTCTTCATTTGTTTCTTAGATACAAGTTTCTATCTGGCATCATTTTCTGTTTGCTTGAAGAAATTCCTTTAATATTACTTATAGTCAAGTATGCTGGAGGTAAATTCTCTCAGTTATTGTTTTTCTGAAAAAGAGTCATTATTTTACTTTAATTTTTTAAAGATATTTTCATAGATTATAGAATTCAAGGTTAATAGCTGGTATTTTCTCAAGTGCTTTAAATATATTTTTCCGTTGTCTTCTGGCTTGCACGCCTTATGAAGAGATATCTGTTGTCATTCCTTTGTTTATATCCAGGTTTCCCTTCAGCATCATTTTTATTCATTGTCTCGAAGTCTACTGGTATTGAATTCTCTCACCTTTGTATATATGAAGAGTTTTTATTTCACCCACGTTTTTGAAAGATATTTTCACTGGTTGGAAACCCTGGTGGCGTAGTGGTTAAGTGCTACAGCTGCTAACCAAAGGGTCGGCAGTTCAGATCTGCCAGGCGCTCCTTGAAACTCTATGGGGCAGTTCTACTCTGTCCTATAGGGTCGCTATGAGTCAGAATTGACTCGACAGCACTGGGTTTGGTTTTGGTTTCACCGAGTAAGAATTCTAGGTTGACAGTTTATTTCAATGCTTTAAAGATGTTGCCTGTATGTATGGATTTCAGTTACCATGGTTTAGTTAGATGACACCAGTCTTTCAGAAACACAGTTAAAATTTCAGTTACCAAGGTATATTAACAGTAAGTAATTGCATACGGTATAAACTTCACTGCTAGCTCTTCAGTCCACAAATCAGTATGTAAAGAACAGATGGTATCATAATCAGTGGCCAACCCTGTCACTTCTCCTAAATTCTGTCAGTCATTGGTCACTGGTTCATGCAGACAGCAAAGTGTATATTTGTGCTACTTCTGTGTCTCCCCAGGATAAACCTGTATGATATTTTATAAAAATGAATAATCAAAAGAGGGAACTGACCAACAGAGATGAAAGTGAAGCAAATAAGTGAAAAGCGGTAATGTTGAAAGGGAAATTCAAATGGAACATAAATGGAGTTATAGAAGGAATAGCTGTTTGTGTGAATGTTGTCGCTGCTGCCATTTGAGAAACCCAAGATATGCAGCCAGAGGAACTTAGTGAAAACTACTTCAGTGATGTAAATGAGGAAAGTGTTTTTGACAAAAAACATTAAGATGTTGAGAAGGAAGTAACACTGACAGTGGCTTTTGTTTGCTTTATTCTTATTTATAGTGCTGCATACATAATGGGTTTTCAATTAAATATTAACTTATGATTTTAATCAAGATTTTATTACTCTGTCACTGACTAAAAGAATGTAATTCCTTTTATTTACTCCTGAACAATCTCATTTAGAGAAACTCACTTCCATATATAAAGCCACATGTGTACTTTTTGGTGTGGATTCT
Organism: Loxodonta africana; assembly: GCF_030014295.1. Taxonomy (NCBI): domain Eukaryota; kingdom Metazoa; phylum Chordata; class Mammalia; order Proboscidea; family Elephantidae; genus Loxodonta; species Loxodonta africana. The sequence continues at coordinate 38,792,746 of NC_087352.1, forward strand.
GATGCTTTTTTATATGCATGAAATAAGACTCTTTTAGTTAATTTCATTCTATGACAAAAACTATCTTTCTAAGGCCCTCCAAGGAGAACCAGCTACTTTTCTTGTTTATGGTTTTTAGTAAATGCCAGACCTTATCCACAGATATTTTGTTGTAATAGCTGCTTACCAATCCGGTGTTTGTCTCTACCTGCTAAATATGTCTTTGTTAGTCAAGGAATCTGACTCCAAATTATCAAATCATTTTTGACTTACATTTTTTTTTTTTCAAAATGCTTGCTTTATGAAATTGTAGGTTTTCATACATTTTACTATGCTATATTTTGGTTTGGCAATCTTACTCAGAATCAGGCTTCACTGCAAGAGCTTTGCATGCTTCATTACCACTGGAAGCATTAAAAATTAAATGAAATTATTCCTTCTTACACAGGATCTTCTGAAAAATAAATTTGTTTTCCTTTTTTTAAAAGGAAATTCTTGAGGGCAGGGCCAAGATGGCTGACTAGGTAGAAGCTACCTCGGATCCCTCTTGCAACAAAGACTTGGAAAAACAAGTGAATCAATCACATACATGACAATCTATGAAACCTGACCATCAAACACAGATCTAAAGAGTTGACCTGAGGTCAGAGCCTGAGAACGAATAAACACGGGGAAGCAGTGACTGTTTTCGGAGCCTGGAGCCAGCGTCCCAGTCAGGAAACCTTGGCGCCGGGCTTTGGTCTGGGCGCAGGGGAGCTGAGCACAGTATCCTGTGACGGCGCAAACACGGGCGCAGCCCTACCCCCCCAAACTGACCTCAGGGGAAGCCCAGCCAGTGCACGCAGGCAGCGCAGCAACGCGGCTGACAGGAGGAGAAATCACCAGGAGCCAGTGACTGGTTTTGGAGCCGGGAGCGTGGCGTCCCAGCCGGGGAACCTTGGTGCTGGGCTTTGGACTGGGATTGGAGGAACTGACCACGGCTTCTGAGACAGCGCTAGCACAGGACGCGGGCCTGACCCTCGGGGGCAATCTCTACCCAGCCAGTGCACACAGTTAACACGCTCCTTGGGAATCTCAGATAAAACAGTCATCCCAAGCAAGATAAGTAACTTTGTCTATATTCCGGGGTGCTACTCTCTCCTATTTATCTGACCCCTCTCTTCCCCTTCCCACACGGCTTCATTAACATTGGAGTTTCCTGAGCCAGAGAGAGAACTGCACTGCGGTTCTTCTTTCTTTTTGGTCTTTTCCTAACACATTCTCCTGGCCTGAGAGAAGCAGCTACAAAAAGCCCGGGGACCAAAAATCCTTCCCTAATTGGACTAAAAACACAGAACCAGCTCCAGCCAAGCATATGTGATCCACAGTCTTGGGCTTTCATCCCTACAGGGAACAAGGTGGCTATTATAATGCAAAGACATTTCTGATAGGGATCTGACTATAATTGTTTTAGCGGATTACTAGAAAGACAAGTTTCCCAGGTCTGAGATCTCTGCACATTCAACAGAGCCTTCACTGACCCACAACAGGGAACTGAGGGCTGAAGCTCCCCCCAGACCACCTAGCCTCCTGCCTTAGGGGTCTAAGGAGGGTGACACCTACCAATCTGTAGAGGTACTTGCACTGAGGGCCTAAGGTACAGCTGCAGAGCCCCCCCACCAAGGTGCTTTAGGAATAGAGACATACCTACCTCACTGACACTTGGGGGAAGCCTGTCAGCATCCTGAACCCCCTGGAGTGTGAACCCCTGCTGCTATGAGAATCTGGTGCACACAACTACCACCACTACTTCTCGAGGTGGATAGGTGACAGTCTGCACCACACACTTGATGACCCAAAATCAGATTTTACCCAAGAATAGTGAATGGACTCAGGCTTATATATCTGGTAACAGCCCAAACCAGCTGGTAATAGGACATAAGTGAGTCAAGGGCTACAACAATCAAGACAGTGCAATCTAGTAGCCCATCTACGTATATTGGAAGAAAACAAAACAAGATAAGATTCAGTGAGCAAATATAGAATAAATCACTACAATATCTTAGTGATGGCTTGGAGACAGCAGTCGATATGAAACCACATAAAGAAGCAGATCATGATTGCTTCTACAACTCCCCAAACTAAAGAATCAAAATCTTTCCCAAATGAAGATACAATCCTGGAATTGCCAGATACAGAATATAAAAAACTAATTTACAGAATGCTTCAAGACATCAGGGATGACCTCAGAAATGAAATAAGGCAATCTACAGAAAAAGCCAAGGAACACACGATAAAGCAGTTGAAGAACTCAAAAAGATTATTCAAGAACATAGTGGAAAAATTAATAAGCTGCAAGAATCCATAAAGAGACAGCATTCAGAAATCCAAAAGATTAACAATAAAATTACAGAATTAGACAATGCAATAGGAAGTCAGAGGAGCAGACTCGAGCAATTGGAATGCAGAGTGGGAAATCTGGAGGACCAGGGAATTGACACCAATATAGCTAAAAAAAAAATCAGATAAAAGAATTAAAAAAAATGAAGAAACCCTAAGAATCATGTGGGACTCTACCAAGAAGAATAACTTGCCTGTGATTGGAGTTCCAGAACAGGGAGGGATATCGGAAAACAGACAGAGAATAGTTGAAGATCTGTTGGCAGAAAACTTCCCTGACATCATGAAAGACAAAAGGGTATCTATCCAAGATGCTCATCGAACCCCATTTAAGATTGATCCAAAAAGAAAATCACCAAGACATATTATCATCAAACTTACCAAAACCAAAGATAAAGAGAAAATTTTAAAAGATAAAAGGATAAAAGAAAGGTCTCCTACAAAGGAGAATCAATAAGTTCAGACTACTCAGCAGAAACCATGCAGGCAAGAAGGCAATGGGATGACATATACAGAGCACTGAAGGAGAAAAACTGCCAGCCAAGGATCATATATCCAGCAAAACTCTCTCTGAAATATGAAGGCGAAATTAAGACATTTACAGATAAACACAAGCTTAGAGAATTTGCAAAACCCAAACCAAAGCTACAAGAAATACTAAAGGAAATTGTTTGGTCAGAAAACCAATAATATCAGATACCAGCACAACACAAGGTCACAGAACAGAGCATCCTAATTTCAACTCAAATAGGGAAATCACAAAAACAAATTAAAATTAATTTAAAAAAGAAACAAATGCTCAAAACAGGGAACCATTGAAGTCAATATGTAAAAGATCACAATAATCAAAAAGAGGGACTAAATACAGGTGGCATAGAACTGCCATATGGAGAGGGATACAAGGTGTTACAGGACATTACAAGTTAGGTTTTTACTTAGAAAAATAGGGGTAAATATTAAGGTAACCACAAAGAGGTATGACAACTCCCTAACTCAAAATAAAAACCAAGAAAAACATAACGACTCAGCAAATATAGTCAAATACTATGAAAATGAGGAACACACAATTTCCAAAGAAAAACGTCTCAGCACAAAAAAATAAGTGGAAAAATGAAACTGTCAACAACACACATAAAAAAGGCATCAAAATGACAGCACTAAACACATATCTATAATTACGCGGAATGTAAATGGACTAAATGCACCAATAAAGAGACAGAGAGTCTCAGACTGGATAAAGAAACACGATCCGTCTATATGCTGCCTACAAGAGACACACCTTAGACTTAGAGACACAAACAAACTGAAACTCAAAGGATGGAAAAAAATATATCGAGCAAACAATAAGCAAAAAAGAAGAGGAGTAGCAATATTAATTTCTGACAATATAGACTTTAAAGTTAAATCCCCCACAAAGGATAAAGAAGGACACTATATAATGATAAAAGGGACAATCGACCAGGAAGATATAACAATATTAAATATTTATGCACCCAATGACAGGGCTGCAAGATACATAAAACAAACTTTAACAGAACTGAAAAGAGAGAGAGACACCTCCACAATTATAGTAGGAGACTTCAACACACCACTTTCGGAGAAGGACAGGACATCCAGTAAGAAGCTCAACAGAGATACAGAAGACCTAATTGCTACAATCAACCAACTTGACCTCATTGGCTTACACAGAACACTCCACCCAACAGCTGCACAGTATACTTTTTTTTCTAGCGCACATGGAACATTCTCTAGAATAGACCACATGTTAGGTGATAAAACAAACATTTGCAGAATCCAAAACATCGAAACACTACAAAGCATCTTCTCAGACCACAAGGCCATAAAAGTGGAAATCAATAACAGAAAAATTAGGGAAAAGAAATCCAATACTTGGAAACTGAACAATACCCTGCTGAAAAAAGACTGGGTTATAGAAGACATTTAGGAGGGAATAAAGAAATTCATAGAATGCAACGAGAATGAAAATACTTCCTATCAAAACCTCTGGGACACAGCAAAAGCAGTGCTCAGAGGTCAATTTATATCGATAAATGCACACATACAAAAAGAAGAGTGAGCCAAAATCAGAGAACTGTCCCTACAACTTGAACAAATAGAAAGTGAGCAACAAAAGAATCCATCAGGCACCAGAAGAAAACAAATAATAAAAATTAGAGCTGAACTAAATGAATTAGAGAACAGAAAAACAATTGAAAGAATTAACAAAGCCAAAAGCTGCTTCTTTGAAAAAATTAACAAAATTGATAAACCATTGGCCAGACTGACTAAAGAAATACAGGAAAGGAAACAAATAACCCGAATAAGAAACGAGATGGGCCACATCACAACAGACCCAACTGAAATTAAAAGAATCATATCAGATTATTACAAAAAATTGTACTCTAACAAATTTGCAAACCCAGAAGAAATGGATGAATTCCTGGAAAAACACTACCTACCTAAACCAACATATTCAGAAGTAGAACAACTAAATAGACCCATAACAAAAAAAGAGATTGAAACGGTAATCAAAAAACTCCCAACAAAAAAAAGCCCTGGCCCGGATGGCTTTACTGCAGAGTTCTACCAAACTTTCAGAGAAGAGTTAACACCACTAGTACTAAAATTATTTCAAAGCATAGAAAATAATGGAATACTGCCTAACTCATTCTATGAAGCCACCATATCCCTGATACCAAAACCAGGTAAAAAAAAAAGACATCACGAAAAAAGAAAATTACAGACCTATATCCCTCATGAACGTAGATGCAAAAATCCTCAACAAAATTCTAGCCAATAGAATTCAACAACATATCAAAAAAAATAATCCACCACAATCAAGTGGGATTTATACCAGGTATGCAAGGCTGGTTTAATATTAGAAAAACCATTAATGTAATCCACCATATAAATAAAACAAAAGACAAAAACCACATGATCTTATCAATTGATGCAGAAAAGGCATTTGACAAAGTCCAACACCCATTCATGATAAAAACTCTCAGCAAAATAGAAATTGAAGGAAAATTCCTCAACATAATAAAGGGCATCTATACAAAGCCAACAACCAACATCACTCTAAATGGAGAGAGCCTGAAAGCATTTCCCTTGAGAATGGGAACCAGACATGGATGCCCTTTATCACCGCTCTTATTCAACATTGTGCTAGAGGTCCTAGCCAGAGCAATTTAGGCTAGACAAAGAAGTAAAGGGCATCTGGATTGGCAAGGAGGAAGTAAAATTATCTCTATTTGCAGATGACATGATCTTATACACAGAAAACCCTAAGGAATCCTCCAGAAAACTACTGAAACTAATAGAAGAGTTTGGCAGAGTCTCAGGTTAGAAGATAAACATACAAAAATCACTTGGATTCCTCTACATCAACAAAAAGAACATTGAAGAGGAAATAACCAAATCAATACCATTCACAGTAGCCCCCAAGAAGATAAAATACTTAGGAATAAATCTTACCAAAGATGTAAAAGACCTATATAAAGAAAACTACAAAGTACTACTATAAGAAACTAAAAAGGACATACTTAAGTGGAAAAACATACCTTGCTCATGGATAGGAAGACTTAACATAGTAAAAATGTCTATTCTACCAAAAGCCAGCCATACATTCAATGCACTTCTGATTCAAATTCCAATGACATTTTTTAATGTGATGGAGAAACAAATCACCAACTTCATATGGAAGGGGAAGAAGCCTCCGGTAAGTAAAGCATTACTGAAAAAGAAGAAGAAAGTGGGAGGCCTCACTCTACCTGATTTTAGAACCTATTATACAGCCACAGTAGTCAAAACAGCCTGGTACTGGTACGACAACAGGCACATAGACCAATGGAACAGAATTGAGAACCCAGATCGAAATCCATCGACATATGAGCAGCTGATATTTGACAAAGGCCCAGTGTCAGTTCATTGGGGAAAAGATAGTCTTTTTAACAAATGGTGCTGGCATAACTGGATATCCATCTGCAAAAAAATGAAACAGGACCCATACCTCACACCATGCACAAAAACTAACTCCAAGTGGATCAAAGACCTAAACATAAAGACTAAAACGATAAAGATCATGCAAGAAAAAATAGGGACAACCTTAGTAGCCCTAATACAAGGCATAAACAGAATACAAAACATTACTAAAAATGATGAAGAGAAACCAGATAACTGGGAGCTCCTAAAAATCAAACACCTATGCTCATCTAAAGACTTCACCAAAAGAGTAAAAAGACCACCTACAGACTGGGAAAGAATTTTCAGCTATGACATCTCAGACCAGCGCCTGATCTCTGAAATCTATATGATTTTGTTAAAACAACCACAAAAAGACAAACAACCCAATCAAGAAGTGGGCAAAGGATATGAACACGCACTTCACTAAAGAAGATATTCTGGCAGCTAATAGATACATGAGAAAATGCTCTTGATCATTAGCCATTAGAGAATTGCAAATTAAAACTATGATGAGATTCCATCTCACTCCAACAAGGCAGGCATTAATCCAAAAAACACAAAATAATGAATGTTGGAGAGGCTGCAGAGAGATTGGAACTCTTATACATTGCTGGTGGGAATGTAAAATGGTACAACCACTTTGGAAATCTATCTGGTGTTTTCTTAAAAAATTAGAACCACCATACAACCCAGAAATCCCACTCCTCGGAATATACCCTGGAGAAATAAGAGCCTTCACACGAACAGATGTATGCACACCCATGTTTATTGCAGCTCTGTTTACAATAGCAAAAAGCTGGAAGCAACCAAGGTGTCCATCAACGGATGAATGGCTAAATAAATTGTGGTATATTCACACAATGGAATACTATGCATCGATAAAGAACAGTGACGAATCTGTGAAACATTTCATAACATGGAGGAACCTGGAAGGCATTATGCTAAGCGAAATTAGTCAGAGGCAAAAGGACAAATATTGTGTAAGACCCCTATTATAAGATCTTGAGAAATAGTATAAACTAAGAACACATACTTTTGTGGCTATGAGGCGGGGAGGGAGGGAGGGTGGGAGACAGTTATTTACTGATTTGTTAGTAGATAAGAACTACTTTAGGTGAAGGGAAGGACAGTACTCAATACATGGAAGGTCAGCTCAACTGGACTGGACCAAAAGCGAAGAAGTTTCCTGGATAAACTGAATGCTTCAAAGGTCAGTGGAGCAAGGGTGCGGGTTTGGGGACTATGGCTTAAGGGGACTTCTAAGTCAATTGGCAAAATAATTCTATTATGAAAACATTCTGCATCCCACTTTGAAGTGTGGCGTCTGGGGTCTTAAATGCTAACAAGCGGCCATCTAAGATGCATCAATTGGTCTCAACCCACCTGGATCAAAGGAGAATGAAGAACACCGAGGTTACACAATAACTATGAGCCCAAGAGACAGAAAGGGCCACATGAACTAGAGACTTACATCACCCTGAGACCAGAAGAACTAGATGGTGCCCGGCCACAACCGATGACTGCCCTGACAGGGAGCACAACAGAGAACCCCTGAGGGAGCAGGAGATCAGTGGGATGCAGACCCCAAATTCACATAAAAAGACCATACTTAATGGTCTGACTGAGACTAGAGGAATCCCGGCGGTCATGGTCCCCAAACCTTCTGTTGGCCCAGGACAGGAACCATTCCCGAAGACAACTCATCAGACATGGGAGGAACTGGACAGTGGGTAGGAGAGAGATGCTGATGAAGAGTGAGCTACTTGTATCAGGTGGACACATGAGACTGTGTTGGCATCTCCTGTCTGGAGGGGAGATAGGAGGGTAGAGAGGGTTAGAAACTGGCAAAATAGTCACAAAAGAAGAGACTGGAAGGGCTGACTCATTAGGGGGAGAGTAAGTGGGAGTATGGGTTAAGGTGTATATAAGCTTATATGTGACAGACTGACTTGATTTGTAAACGTTCACTTAAAGCTCAATAAAAATTATAAAAAAAAAAGGAAATTCTTATTTACATAGTACGGATGTAAAGACGTGTTTTTACTAGAAAATATCCATATTATAAATTGAGATTTAGGGTCAGAAAATATATTTTCAAAGTAAGGTCTTTTTTTTTCTTAAGCTAAAAATGTACTTTCATTTGTGTTCTTAGAGAGAGTGTAGCTATTATTTTTTAAAATATTCATGTGGAATTTTCATTGTTCTTTCATGATATCCTCTTATTGATTTTGTGTGTGTGTGTGTGTGTTCAGAAATACTTGTTTTTAAAGTGACTCTAATGGGAGAGGTAACCATCTACAGAGTATAGAAAATACCTTCTAGAGTTTTTGATGCAAACTCAATAAGATGTACTATAGTTGAGCATATTAGTAAAATTTTTCAGTAAATGTTCAGATAACTTAGTTCATTAAACATAGGAAAAGCCAAATCATACAACAGCAATGGGGTATGCTGTACCTAACTATAAAAACCAAAACCGAGTGCCATCGAGTTGATTCTGACTCATAGCGACCCTATAGAGAGTATGGAATTGAGAAAAAAAAAGGAAAGAAACTTCAGTGTGCTTGCCTTGAAGATTGATGGCTAAAAAGTAACACAAAAATTTCCCAACTTTATTTATCTAGCTGAGCAATAAATAAGGAAGGCCAAAGAAGAATTGATGCCTTTGAATTACGGCACTGGTGAAGAATATTGAATATAAAATGGACTGCCAGAAGAAAGAACAAGTCTGTCTTGAAAGAAATACAGCCAGAGTGCTCCTTGGAAGCGAGAATGGGGAGTCTTCTTCTCGTGTACTGTGAACATGTTATCAGGAGGGACCAGTCCCTGAAAGAGGATATCATGCTTGGTAAAGTAGACAGTGAAAAAGAGGATGCCCATCAACGAGATGAACTGACACAGTGGCTGCAACAATGGGCTCAAATATAACAACGATTGTGAGGATGGCACAGGGCCAGGCAGTGTTTTGTTCTGTTGTACATAGGGTTGCTATGTGTTGGAACCAACTTGACGGTACCTAACAATGACATGTTTACAATGCCGGGTGACGGAGAATATATACAGAAAAAGACACACGAATTCTATTCATAGTAAGGTTTTGGTTGTGTTAAGGGGCAAGTTCTAAAGTGATAAGTTTCATAAAAGGCATATTAGTGAAGTCTTATGGGAAACTGGAAAAACAAGTGAGGTTTGATGGCGAGTAAATAAAATCTTCCAGGAGATGATGTTTGAACTTTTCAAAATGGTAAAGAGTCAGTATGCTAAGATGTAGAAAAAACATATCTTCAAAGTTTTGGGGAAAATAGAAAATAAACCAAGACATATATAGGCAACAGACAATAGATCACTCTGGCAAAAAAGAAAAAAAAAATTAAAGGGAATAAAATATAAAACTCCAGTAAATTAATTAGGAACCAGATGATGCAAAAACTTGATGTTCTAAAAGATTTCTTAGAGACCTGGACTTTATTCAAGAAGGATAACAGATCAGCTGACCTTTGAGCTGGGAAGTGATATATTCAAAACTCTGCCTTACAGAACTAAATTGAAATCATTGCGTGGGACACAGTTTAATAGATGACTACCAGATAGACTCTCACAATCATCTGTCTTGCCTTTACCTGATCATTCATTTTCTGACTGTTTTTTCTTAATTGGTGTCAACTCCATCAGAACACAACTTAACAGTTCATAATTTAACTGCTTTTTTTTTCTTAATTACTTCTTTTATTTAATAAAACAAATGAAATCCAGAGCTACAGAGCTGCTTTACTTGCTTTGACAGCAGAGTAAGTCATTTGCAAGGGACCAAAGAAGCACCGAAAGACATCCTCTCATCCCCATCACACCACCACTGAACATAATACAGCTCTACATTAACAGCAGCCAAGTTCTTTAAAAGCACCAAAGTAGGAGGGAAAATGGTCACTATGAGTCGGAATCGACTCGACAGCAATGGGTATGAACCCATAACCATAGAAGACAAACTTCAAGTCTGCTTCAGTAGCCTGGAATACCTTTGTCAGTTCCAGCTGGCCAGAAGACCGTTCTTCCTGTCAAGATGATAAATGAACCTTGATGTTCCAACATATTTATCATATCTAGACTCAGCCATTTCATAATCTGCTTTACCTAAACATTAACACAGCAGGCAAACAAACCTGCAGTAAGCACAAAATAGATCAGCTCACTCACTGGTAGGAGCAAATTCCTAATAAACTCTGACTACCACCACCACTGGAGTCCAGGTGGCACAATGGTTAAGAACTCAGCTGCTATTCAAAAGTTCAGCAGTTCAAATTCACCAGTCGCTCCTTGGAAACTCTATGGGACAGTTCCACTCTGTGCTATAGGGTCACTAGGAGTCAGAATTGACTCAACAGCAAACGGTTTGGTTTGGGTTTTGGATCACCACCACCATCACATAGAGAAGAGTCTTACACATTCAAGGTTCCCTGATGATTTTTTCCTGAGTGAATATAAACCAAAAAAACAAAAACAAACATAAAAACATGCCCATTGAGGTGGTTCTGACTCATAGTGATCCCATAGAACAAAGTAGAACTACCCCATAGGATTTCCAAGGATGTAAATCTTTATGGAAGCAGACTGTCATATCTTTCTCCCAAGGGGTGGCCGATGGTTTCAAATCACACACCTTTTGGTTAGCAGCCAAGCACTTGAACCACTGGGCCACCAGTAATCCCCAAATTCATAGTCTTTTTTCTTATAATGAGTCATATTTTACCAAGTGCAGAATAATCTATCCAAATACCATTCTTAATTAGACTGTTAGGTGAATTTGTGATAATCTTGAAAAGGAAAAAAATATATAATTTTAACCTTTAAAGTTGACACAAATCAGGAGTTAAATTAACATCTCACAGCTATCTTCCCTGTTTTTTCATAAAATACTAAGTCTCAATTATTCCTCTTATATTATCTGCACCATTTAAAAAAAGATCTCATATAACTATGAAATATTTCTTCCTCATTGTAAATCATGATCATAGGATTTAGGAGCTGTATTTCTCCTGTGAATAAAGCCATTTTCCAACCTATAAACCAAAAGAGGCTTTATTTCTGGGCAAAGTTACACTGAACTACACAAATTAGAAATTAAGGTTCACCAAAATCTTCAATGGGTATACTCCTAACTATTTGGAACTATATATGTTTTGAAATTTTATTCTCATTCTCTGACGAGAGAGCAGGTTTATCACATATCTCATGTTTTTGTGGTACATGTTCATATACATTAGGAGACTAGATAGGAGTTATATTTCATCTATAGGAGGTGGCATAGTGGTTAAGAGCTACAGCTGCTAACTAAAAAGTCGGCAGTTCAAATCCACCAGGCACTCCTTGGAAACCATATGGGGCAGCTCTACTCAGTCCTATCAGGTCACTCTGAGTCAGAATCAACTCGATGGCAATGGGTTATATACTCTCATGCTACAAATTACCTGCAGATGTGAGGAAATTCTAAAATTTTATACTGCCTTATTTGCAACTCTTGTTGTTAGCTGCTGAGTCAATTCCGACTCATGGTGACCCCATGTGACAGAGTAGAATTGCCACAGGGTTTCCTAGGCTATAAACTTTACAGGAGCAGGTCATCAGGTCTTTTCTCCCACAGAGCTGCTGGTGGGTTTGAACCTCCGACACCTTTCAGTTAGCAGCTGAATGCTTCACCATCATGCCTCCAAGGCTCCTTTTGTAACTCTTAGAAGTGAGAATATGAGCTAGTGAAATCTGAGTATGGGGTAGTCCTGAGTGGAATCAAAGTGAAACTTAATAGTGAGGATGATAATTCACTACCTTACTAGGTATTTTTACTCTCTGACACATTTTTATTAAACATATGTTCCCTAGCATGTTTTGAAATATGAGTTAAGTTTGTGGATTACCTTTGTATAAAAATACTTCCAAGCTACTAAAGTCTATGGAATATTTATGCCATCCCTAAAAATTTCATAATACAAACCTTCCATGGGAATGTGTAAATTATTCATTTTTTAATGATATTACAAAACAGAGAGATAAAAGGTTTTTACAAAGGTCTCATGGAATATTAATCACAGAGGCTGATTTAGAACTTATTTTCTGACGCAGGATCAAATACTGCAAAGTTATTTTTTTGTTCTTTGTATTTTTCTTATATCTGAAGTACATTTGTAAGCTGTTTGTTCAATTTTGGCAATATTTGGTTGAAGTTTTCTAAACTTTGTGAAGCTCATCCCTCTGATGTCCTACAGTACAGTACTTGACCAAATATACATATGTATATTTATTTTTACTTGCACTTCTGGTCATGATGGAATAACAGAGACAGGGTTCATGATTCCACTATAAACAACTAAAAATTATATATTACCTCTAGATTAAACAACTTATTTCAAATATTGAATGAAAAGTCTTTCAGAAGTACGATCACAGAGAAAAGGGAGATGGGATATTGTTGGGTGCTGTCACTATTCAACTCGTAGTGACCCCATGTGACAGAGTAGAAGTACTTCATAGGGTTTTCTTGGCTGTAATTTTTGTGGGAGTACACATAACCATTGCACCACCAGGGATCTTTGGGAAATACAACACTTTATTGTTAACTTGGCTTTCTGCCTGGAGGCACATTCTGGACTGCTAACCAAGAGAAGGATCCTTATCAGAGTACATCAGACTCATTAAATTGAGAAGACAGAGATTGATATTCAGGAAGATTGAGGTAGATTGAATTCATGTGCAGAAAGGAAGCTACAGAGATCTGCACAGTTGTTACACTGAGTCTTTGCTGAATATTAAGATTTGCATACCTAAGTACAACTCCAAAACATTGACAGAACACATGGAAAGCTGTGACCTTAATATTTCTCAAAGTTAAAAGGGAGCTTAGAAGGCCTTTGAATTCCAATTAGCCATACTGGAAAGTCTTCGTTGATCAGTTGAGGCGTTTAATAGATATCCCAGAAAAGCCATCCCTTAGTAATGGGGTTATATTTTTCCTATGATAAAGACTACTCTATATCCTCTCAAAGATTTTTTTTTAAATCTTCAAAATGATTAGAGTTAATCAGAAGTAATTTAGCTGCTTACCAGAACAAAGCCCCAAACTGTTTTAAAGAATATAAAATTTATGCTTGCAACAATGTAAAAATAAAACAATTTCTAGCATTCATTAAGAGTTACCAAAAATGCTGAGAAGCAGGAAAACATGGCCCATAAGCATAAAAAAAGTCAGTCAAAAGACAACAACTCAGAAACAGAGGTGACGGAATTAGCAAAGATATTAAAACAGCTATTTAATATATGTTTAAGCAATGGAATGCACACATGAACACAGTAAGGAGAGATAAAGGAAATACATAAAAAGATTTAAGTAGAACGTCCAGTAATTAAAAATATGGGAATAACATCAGATGTGACACTGCAGAAAAAATGATTTTTGATTTGAAGACATAATAACAGAAACTAGTCAAAATGAAGCAGGGAGGAATAAAGACTGAACACAAGGCTCCAGTGACCTTTGGGACAATGGTAGTGCAGTGGTTAATCGCTCTGCTGCTAACCAAAAGGTTGGCGGTTCGAACGCATCACCTACATCACGGAGAAAACCGTGGCTGGCTGCTTCCATAAAGACTTATAGCCTTGGAAACCCAATGGGACAGTTCTGCCTTGTCCTATAGAGTGACTATGGGTAGTAACTGACTTGATGGCAACCAGGTTTTTTTTTTTTTTTGTAACATATACAATTGGATTCACAGAAGGAAAGGTGGGTAAAAATATTTGAAGAGATAATCACTGGGAATATCTCAAATATCATGGAAACCATAAAGTTACAAATTCAAGAATCTCAATGAACCCCAAGCAAAGTAATTACAAACAAAACAACAGAAAGGTACATAACAACCAAATTCGTAGTAACCACCAGTAAAAAAGAAAATCTTAAAAGCAGATAGGACGAAAAAAAAAAAAGGGAATATATTTATATACAGAGAGATATAGAGAAGAAATCTACAGAGTACTTGTCAGAGTACAAGTCAGATGACAACGGAAGGATATCTCTAAAATGCTGCAAGATAAAACCAGCAATCTAGGATACTATACCTGCTGAAAATACCTTTCAAAAATGAAAGTGACGTAAAAACTTTATCAGGAAAACAAAATCTGAGGCTTTATCACCAGCTGACAAGCATTACAAGAAAATAAAGGAAGTTCTTCAGGAAGAAGGAAAATTTTATCAGTTGGAGATTCAAATCCCTAGACAAAGAAAGGAGAAGCACTGGAAATGTTAAATCTGGGAAAAATATTAAAAAAAATTGTATCATTAAAAAAAATTCCCTTTAGAAGACAATTTTCTGTTTAAATAAAAGAAATAACATTGAATTGTGGGAAACACACACACACAAAATAGCACATACGATGGAAGTGGAAAATGAAAGTATATTGTTTTAAGGTTCTTACATTATATGAGAAGTGGTGTAACATCACTGAAGAAGTCTGTAATAAATAAAAATATCTGTTTTAAACTCTAGAGCAGTAGATCCCAAATTCTTACATTCATAGGAATCAACTGATGGGCTTGTTAAAGCAGATGTCTGGGTCCTATCCCTAGGGTTTCTGATATAGTAGGTCTTGGGTGGAGTCCAAGAATTTGAATATGCAAATTTGCAAATAATCAATTAATTAATTATTTAATTTTGGGGGGTGGAGTCCAATAATTTGAATATGCAACAAATTTCCAGGTGATACTGATGTTTATGGTCAAGGGATCACACTTTGAGAACCACTCTCTAGAGTAATCCCCAAAATATAAAACAACCAGGTAAAGCTAACAAGCCAAGACTTGTGATAAAAAGCAATTCTAAAAATATATTTAAGTAATCAAAAGAAGGCAAAAAAAAAAAACAAAACCGAAAAACCCTAAGAACTGATGTCACAAAAATAAAAAGCAAGACAGTAGACAACTCCCATCCCTTCCCGCAAAGAGATAATTGGAGCCCTGGCATCGCAGTGGTTAAGCATTTGGCTGCTTACCAAAATGTTGGCAGCTCAAATCCACCAACCTCTCCTTAGAAACCCGATGGGGCAGTTCTGCTGTATGCTATGGGGTCGCTATGAGATGGAATTAACTTGAACAGCAACAGGTTTTTTTTAATAATCACATTACATATAAATTGTCTAAACATTTCTATCAGAAAGTAGCCAGTCTCAAAATGGATAAAATAGCAAGCTCCAACTCTAGGTTGTTTACCCACTTTAAATATGAAGACAGAGATATGTCGTAGATGGATATCTATGAAACAAATATGTAACATACTATTATTTATTCATTATTAGGTAAATTCGACACATCTTCAAACTCTATATAATCCACAGTTTAAAAGTGTGCATTCTTAGAGTTTTATGAAAATGCTGAAGGGAGTTTTTACAAGTTAGCTTTCCTGGTTACTCCCATCACTTTTCATAGTGCATACTAATGCTATGGTAAACTAGACACATTATTATTCTGATGGCATTGGACATTTTTGTTGTTGTTCTGTGCAATCCTTTCCTGAAAACCAACTTGCATCTGTGGTTGTCTATTTCAACTGAAGGTCAGACATGTTCTTAACTGACCTCAACACTTTGGCTCACTTGATAGGTACCTGGATGTCACCTGGCCCAAGCTGTGTCAATGTGCCCTTTCCTTGATATTTTTGAAGTGGGGATCTATGGACGCACAAGTGATTTAGAGACTATCGGACAGCCAGATTATCTGAAGGTGGATACCAAAGAGAATATCTTTACCCATAATTTACTTTTCTATCTCTATGCAACGGTAAATATTGTTTAGGTTCTTAGTTAGTGTTACAGATTTGTCTTAGTCATCTAGTGCTGCTATTACAGAAATACCACAAGTGGATGGCTCTATCAAACATAAGTCTATTCTCTCACAGTTTAGGAGGCTAGAAGTCCAAATTCAGGCGATCGTTCCAGGGGAAGGCTTTCTCTCTCTTGCGGCTCTGGAGGAAGGTCCTTGTCATCAATCTTCCCCAGATGAGGAGCTTCTCAGCAGAGGGACCCTGGGTCCAAAGGACACACTCTGCTCCTGGCATTACTTTCTTGGTAGTATGAGGTCTCCGAGTCTCTCTGTAAGCTTTTGTATCTCAAAAGAGATTGACTTAAAACAATCTGATCTTGTAGATTTGAATCCTGACTCATTAACATAACTGCCTCTAGTGCTGCCTCATTAACATCATAGACTAGGATTTACAGCACATAGGAAAATCACATCAGATGATAAAATCACACAATAATGGGAATCATGGCCTATCCAAGCTGACACACATTTTGGGGGACACAATTCAATACACAATGAAACTGAATTGTGTCCTTCAAAAATGTGTTTCAGCCTGGCTAGGCCATGATTCCCAGTATTGTGTGTGGTTGTCCACCATTTTTCAGTCTGATTATGTGTTGCAAATCCTAACTTCTATGATGATAATGAGGCAGGATTAGAGGCAGTTAGGTTAATGAGGCAGGACTCAATCTACAGAATTAGGTTGTATCTTGAGTCAATCTCTTTTGAGACATAAAAGAGAGAATCTAGCAGAGAGAAGAAGGACCTCATTGCCACCAAGCAAGAAGTCAGGAGTGGAGCTCATCCTTCAGACTCAAGGTCTGTGCACTGAGCTCGTAGACCAGGGGAAGATTTATGACAAGGTACTTCCCCCAGAGTCAACAGAGAGAGAAAGACTTCTCTTGGAGCTGGCACCCTGAATTTGGACTTTTAGCCTCCTAAACAGTGAGAGAATAAATACCTGTTTGTTAAAGCCATCCACATATGGTACTTCTGTTATAGCAGCACTAGGTAACTAAGACAGTAACCACTGTAAGAAGCTTCCCCTTATTAAACAGATATTAATTCTCTTCTTATCCTGTCTTTAATGCTTTTATTGATATAGGGGATATTTGAATGTATCATTTAATATACTGCCACTTTTTTTTTTTTTTTATATATATACCTAACAGAACCAACTTACAGGAAGAATAAATATCACCCAGACTAAAAATGTGAGCATAATAACCATTGTAATACCTCCAGTGGCAGTATCTGGACGTAATTTTGGATTTTATTCAATGGAAATTGGGTGAGTGCAATTTTTTTAAGAGATCACTTGTTAATTTCATTTTTATTCCTGTTTTGCATTGGCCGAAATCTATTTTTCCACTTGCCATTTATCATTTCTATCCCCAGTCTAGTTACTTCCTCTAAGAAGCATTATTTTCCTTAATTATTATTATTATTTTTTAACATTTTGTATCCTAGGAACTTACAGACATAGGGTAGTTATTTAAAAACAAAAATCTTACTTAAATAATCTCTTGCTTAATCACTGACTTTAACACATGTTTATACTTAAATTTATTTATTTATTACCTTTTTATTTTACAAGAGAAATCTGTAAGAAAATGTACATATTTTATTTATTTTCACAGCAACATTCTATTTTCAAATTCCATCTCACATTAAACCTTGGTAACTAAAAGAAATAAAAAGTAGAACTGCTTTTATTGAAGCAAGAAGGGACATAGTTCTGTTCTCATCCACAACACATCCTCTATGGCAGCTGATAGACATCAGAACTCTAGAAAACACAGTTGGAATACTGTTAGTGAATAAATTTGTCCTTAGCATGTTTAGCATGATGGTAGAACCCTGGTAGCATGCACTGCTTCCATCTTCTTTTTATTCAATATTCCAAGTTAAGTTGTAAAATTAAATTATGTAATACAGAATATATACATTATATTTTATGTAATATATAATGTATAATTTAGGTTATGTCCATGTTACCATGGGGATTTGATTCATGCTTAACATTTGATCCATGTGGTTGAACATAATTAGCCCAATTACAGGAACAATATGACTTATCCATTGAATATATGAGCTTTGCATTGAATGTAGTTACCTCTGATAAACTAGGCTTACCATTTTGGGTAAAGGGTAGTTTCTAAAATCACTTTGTGTTATCTGACAAATGCAGTCCACAATGCTGATATTTATTTTTAGTCTGAATTACCATAATAAATGATGACTACTTGAGCATTGGATTTAAGTAGATGATTAATGTAGACTCTATTTAGAATGATGGATTAGGGTGTATAATGATAGTCTTTTATCATCATGATTTATCACTTATTTCCACTAGTATGGTCAAATGCCTAAAAATATATAACTTTTTGACAAAAGGTATGTGCTTTTATTGTTTTTAAAGGAAGAAAGAAAACATTATTTAAAAATTTAGTACACATTCCCTGCCATTAAAAAAAAAAAAAAAACTACGATGGTTTGCTATGCCTGGAATTGTCACCAGCTGAATCACTACATACATTTTTTCTATTTTACTGCTATATGACATTTTTACTTATCTTGAGATTTCAGTAAGAAATCAAAAGGATTATGAACTAATTTTCATTACATATACAGGAATTGTTACTTTAAAATTACTGATGTGGTCCTTTCTCTTTTGGCTAAAATGTCTTTTAAAACCAAAGAAGACGTTCTACACTTATTCTAATAGTACACTATCTAATGATTTAACATTTCTGAGAGCATTATTAATTCACATGAATTATACCCAATATTCTCTCTGGCTGACCTTGATAGGGGAAAATGACAATTTTAAATATGAAAATAGCATGAGCTGCCTTCACTCCAACACCCACGCCTCTTCCGAATTGTAAGTCTATTTCGTGGGAAGTATATTCAGTCCTTCTTAGGATATTGGGGCACTGTACGTTAATTGCTGTGAATTCCAAAGTGCCTACCTACCTCCCTCAGATGAAGGGTAATTGAGTAATTGAGTATTGTCTTATTACTTTGTGTGTATTAATGTATATCCTTATGAAACTAACTTATTCACAAAGCTGGACTTGAGAAGGAGGAAAAATGGCTTAGTAAAAAGTGGCTTTAGCTTTAAGCCAAGATGAAGTTACTGCTATACCACAGAAACCCTCCCATCATAAACAATTTGAAAACTGGGCGAAATGTATGAGGCAATATTTTCAGATGAGCAACAACGAGCAATACAAGACTGCCACCCCGACAAGGAGAAACACAGAACAAGACCCACGATACCCCAGTTTTGCCTCATGGATGCATTCTACACCATGTCATGGAGAGGTAGAGCCCAAACAGAGCACAGAGATCACACTGAGCTTAGGAAACAGAGTTTAAGTTCAAGGATGAAAAGGCAATTGAAATTTGCAAGAAAGAATATCTATTGCTGTCAAGTTGATTTCAACTCATAGCAACCATATAGGAAACTTACATGGTTTCCAAGGCTGTAATCTTTACAAAACCAGACTGCCACATCTTTCTCCCTTGGAGTGTGTGGCTGGTGGGTTGGAACCACTGATATTTCAGTTAGCAGCTGAGCACTTTACCACTGAAACACCAGCGATCCTTGCAGGAAAGAACATGCACATGGAATACATTTTAGAAATCTGCATATGAGTCCCCATAAGTCTTTGGCTGAATACTAACTTGTGCATCTTCAGGACAAGACTCCACAAGGCCTGGCATAGAAATTTTTCTAGGGAGCTATGAGCTGAATAGAGATGCCAGGGGTTACATAGTGTTTTGAAAAGTAACAATTCCAACAAGCCAGCCACCAGAACTTGTAACAACTCAGAAAAACCACACCTAATGGCTACTCTAGACCTTCCCTAAAAAAGCTTAAAAAAACAAAACGAACAACAAAAAAAAACTTTGAAATGATGAAATCTAATAATCAAAAAACAAAACAAAACAAAAAAAACCTCACTGCTGTCAAATTGATTCTGACTCATAGCAATCCTATAGGACAGAATACAACTGCCCTGTAGGGTTTTTAAGGCTTTGAATCTTTACAGAAGCAAACTGCCACATCTTTCTCCTGCAGAGCAGCTGGTAGGTTCAAACCTCCAATCTTTTGGTTAGCAGCCAAGTGCTTTTACCGCTGTACCACCACGGCTCCTTCTAATACACCAGTAATTTAACTGTCTGCCAGAACCAAACCCAATGCTGTCTAAAGGATGGAAAAACATCTAAATTGAAAAAAAAAATGGAGCATTCACCATGCCCCACATAACATGATGGCCATACAAGTCAAGATATTTTTGGAGATTTTGGTCATCTAAAGACTTGACTGGGCTGAGATTCTGCAGCCCAGGTGGCATAACTGGGGTGAGGTGGGGTGGGATGCATGATTAATGGAAACCAACAACAAGATGATCCAGATACTAGAATTAGCACTGAAGGACTGTAAATAATTTATTATAAATATGCTCAAGGACTTAAAGGAAAGTATGGTAATAATGAATGAATAAAGGGAACTCTGGGGTTGCTGTGAGTTGGAATCGACTCGACAGCACTGGGTTTGGTTTTTTTTTTTTTTTTTTAAAGGGAGCTATCAGCAGAGCAATGGAAAGTATAAACATAGGTCAAAATGGAAAACTAGAATATCTCAAATAAATATTTCACTGGTTGTGTCAAGCAACAGAAAGGGTAGGTGGACTTGAAGACAGATGATCAGAAGCTAGCTCATTTGAAGAACAGAAAGCAAAGAGATGAACAGGCACTCAGCAACTCTGAGACAGAGAATAACAGCCTGTCTGACAGATGTACAAATTGAGGCCTATGAGGAGAAGACAGGAGAGATCTGGATAGTAAAAAATCTATTTAAAGAAATATGTCTGAAAATTTCCCAAACTTTGTCAAAAACAAACTTACAGATCCAAGAATTTCAGTAATTGCTAAGCTGGATAAATACAAAGAGAACCATATCTACATACATCATAGATGAGGTGCTGAAAGCCATGGATAAAGATAAAATCTTCAAAGCAGCCAGAAGGGAAGAAATATATTATGTGCAGGGAAGCAATAATTCAAATTTTAAGTGATTTACATGTGAAATAATGCAGCCAAAATAAAGTGGTTCAACATCTTTAAAGTGCTGAAATTAAAAACAACCTGTCAATCCAGAGTTCTAGATGTAGGGAAAATACGCTGCAAAATAAAAGGTGAAATGAAGACATTTTCAGACAAACAATACTTGAGAGACTTCATCACCAGCAGAAATGAAATACAACAAATGTTGAATAAATAAAAGAATTTTTTTTACTGAAATAAATTGACACCAGATGAAAATTTACATCTATAAAAAGCAATCAAAAGCACCTAAAATAGTAAATATGTGATAACTCTGTGTGTATGTATACACAGAGTGTGTGTGTATAGACACACATATAAAAACACATATACATGTGTTATGGATGGAATTGGGTCCCTTAAAAATGCGTCAACTTGGCTAGGTCATGATTGCTAGTATTGTGTGATTGTCCACCTTTTGTAATCTGATGTGATTTTCCTTTGTGTTGTGAATCTTACCTTTCTGATGTTAATGAGGCAGGATTAGAGGCAATAAGGTTAATGAGGCAGGACTCAATCTACAGGATTAGTTGTATCTTCGGTCAATCTCTTTTGAGATATAAAAAAGAAGTGAGCAGAGAGACAAATGGGACCTCAAGCCACCAAGAATGAAGAACCAGGAGGGGAGCACATCCTTTGGACCCAAGGTCCCTGCACTGAGAAGCTCCTAGATCACGGAAGATTGATGATAAGGACATTTCCCCAAGAGCCAACAGAGAGAGAAAGGCTTCCCCTGGAGCTGGCAACCTGGATTCAGACTTCTAGCCCCCTAGACTGTGAGAGAATAAATTTCTCTTTGGTAAAGCCATTCACTTGTGCTATTTCTGTTATAGCAACACTAGATAACTAAGACGACATGTATACATTTACACAAGAGTATTTACACACATATATTTACATAAATATATACATATATGTACTTCTTTTAATTTCTTTAAAAGCATATTATTATTTAAAGCAAAAATTTTAACAAGATAGTGTAGGTTCACTATTGGAGAAAAAAAAATAAAGTAGAAGGAGTCACACTACCTGACCTCAGAACATACTGTACAGCTATGGTAGTCAGAACAACCTGGTACTGTACAATGACAGACACATTGACCAATGAAATAGAATCAAGAACCTAGATGTAAACCCATCTACCTACAGTCACCTGATCTTGACAAAGGCCGAAAGTCCATTAAAGGAGGAACAGATAATCTTTGTAACAAATGGTGCTGGTAAAACTGGATGTCCATCTGCAAAAAAAAAAAAAAAGGAAAAAAGAAACGTGACCCACACCTCACACCATACACAAAAACTAATTCAAAATGGATCAAAGACCTAAATATAAAACGAAAAACTACAGATATCACAGAGGGAAAAATAGAGTCAATGCTGGGGCCCTAATACATGCCATAAATATGATACAACCCATAACTAACAATACACAAACGTGAGAAGATAAGCCAGATAAATGGGATCTTCTAAAAATTAAACATTTATGCTCATCAAAACTTCACCAAAAGAGTAAAAAGAGAGCCTACAGACTGGGAAAAAAAATTTGGCTAGGACAAATCTGACAAAGGTCTAATCTCTAAAATCTATAGGAAAATCCAACACCTCTGCAACAAAAAGACAAATAATCCAGTTTAAAAATGGGCAAAGGATATGAACAAACACTCCACCAAAGAAGACATTCAGGCACCTAACAGACTTATGAGGAAATGCTCGCAATCACTAGTCATTACAGAAATGGAAAACAAATGTAAACGAGATATCACCTCACGTCTACATTACCGGCAAGAACAACAACAACAACAACAAAAAACAGAAAATTTTGGAAAGGCTGCAGGGAGAGTGGAATTCTTATACACTGCTAGTGGGAATGTAAAATGGTACAACCATTTTGGAAAATGATGTGGTGCTTCCTTAAAAAGCCAGAAATAAAAATACCATAACCCACCCTACTATCCAGAAATTCCACTCCTAAGAACATATCCTGGAGAAATAAAAGCCGTCACACAAATAGACATATGTACACCCATGTTCATTGCAGCATTACAATAGCAAAAAGACAGAAACAAGCTAAGTGCTCATCAACAGATGAATAGATTAAAAAAAACTATGGTAGATACACACAATGGAATACTATCCAACAATAAAGAACAATGATGAATCTGCAAAACATCTCGCAACATGGACGAATCTGGAGGACATTAGGCTGAGTGAAGTCAATCACCAAAGGACAAATACTGTGTGAGACCACTATCATAAAAACTTATGAAAAGGTTTACATACAGAAAGAAACAATCTTTGATGGTTACGAGAGAAGGGAGGGAGGGGAGGGAGGGGAGGGAGGGGAGGGATAATCCACCCACTAACCCACTGCCGTCGAGTCGATTCCGACTCATAGAGGGGAAGGATAGGAAGAGAAAAACACTAACAAGACAATAAATAAGTGGTAACTTTGTTGACAGGAAAGACAGTACACAATACTGGGAATGTCAGTACAACTTGGCCAAGGCAAGGTCATGGAAGCTTCATAGACACATCCAAACTCCCTGAGGGTCTGAATTACTGGGCTGAGGGCTGGCGACAATGGTCTTGGGGCACATCAAGCTCAGTTGGCATAACATAGTTTATAAAGAAAATGTTCTATATCCAACTTTGGTGATTAGTGTCTGGGGGTTTAAAAGTTTATGAGCAGCCCTCTAAGACACTCCACTGGTCCCACCCTCTCTGGAACGAGGGAGAATAAAGAAAACCAAAGACACAAGGGAAAGATTAGTCCAAAGAACTAATGGAACAAAACTATAACAGCATCCACCAGACTGAGTTCAGCACAACTAGAAGGTGCCTGGCTACCACCACCGACTGCTCTGACAGGTATCGCAATAGAGGGTCTCAGACAGAGCTGGAGAAAAATGTAGAAGAAAATTCTAACTCAAAATAAAAGACCAGATTTACTGCTCTGACAGACTGGAGAAACCCTGAGAATATGGCCCCCAAACACCCTTTTAACTCAGTATTGAAGTCACTCCTGAGGTCCACTATTCAGTCAAAGATTAGACAGGCCCATAAAACAAAACAAGACTAAAGGGGCACACCAGCCCACGGGCAAGGACAAGAAGGCATGAGAGGACAGAAAAGCTGGTAATAAGGAGCCCAATGTCAAGAAGGGGAGAGTGGTTACATGTTGTGTAGTTGGCAACCAATTTTTCAATATGTGTATTGTTTAATGAGAAACTCATTTGCTTTGTAAACCTTCATCTAAAGTACAGTAAAAAAAAGATAATGTGGGTTTATAATATATGTACATATGAATTTTTACAAATTATATTAGCTATTCTGCAAGAACATCATACTCTGCAAGAACTTTAATTCTTAGAACAACCTGCATTAACTAACATTTGCATGCTGGGGCAAAACCCTATCCACCAGAAATTTTCATGGAAGACAAAATTAAATCAAAAGAGACTATATGGCAGGTTATATTTTGAGTTATTAGTGTGCATATGTGTCATGTGTGTTTTCATGTTTTTTCTCTTGTGTTTCTTCAATCCATCTAGCTCCAATTTGCAAAATTACCATGATTTACTGTTAAAAAATTCATTATCCTCAATGAGTTTTCTTCTAAATTGAGAAGAAAGAATCACCTGAGAGTATACTTTTCATACATTTCATCCATACAATATTTCAAAAGGATTCATTGATACTGAAAAGATTTAAAAATGAACAGGGATAAGTGGAATTAGATGGGAATTATTCTTCCACTTCTCTGATGCAAATCTAAGTGAAGGAGTTTGTGATATAGTTTATCATTGACAGAATGTACAACCTTGGAATTGATCTTCTTCAAGTTCTCATCTGAAAGTATTCTATCAACACCATTCCAATAATAGTTTATTTTCTTATCCCTAAAAAAAAGCTATCCAAATATGTCCCATGACAGTTCCTCTCCAAGTAACTAGTAGCCTAATCAATAATGTGATTAGTTAGAAACCTTAATGAATATGTTAAACATAATAGATTTATTTTATTTCCTTCTAGGGATTTTAATACTTTCCCTCAAAGTCATGACACATTAGGATAGGTTAGAATATTAGAATGGGAAGGTGTTTTGAGGTAGATGGGCTTTTTCCCGAAAAAATAGTCCTAAAATCTACAGAAGTAGATGAATATTTTACTGTGTCTCAAGCAGCACCAAGTCTGGTGCTACTCCGTGTAGTAGTTTTAAAGTACATCTGCAAAATTTTTGGCATTCCTTCCTTCAAATGTTGTTGTTGTTAGGTGCCATTGAGCCGGTTCTGGGTCACAGCAACCCTATGTACAACAAAATGAAATTCTGCCCTGGTCTTGCGT
The DNA here is from genome assembly GCF_030014295.1 of Loxodonta africana. Classification (NCBI taxonomy): domain Eukaryota; kingdom Metazoa; phylum Chordata; class Mammalia; order Proboscidea; family Elephantidae; genus Loxodonta; species Loxodonta africana. The sequence continues at coordinate 38,818,367 of NC_087352.1, forward strand.
CATCCTCACAATCATTGCTATGTTTGAGCCTGTTGTTGCAGCCACTGTGTCAATCTATCTCATTGAAGGTCTTCCTATTTTTTTCCCAACCCTCTACTTTAAATAATGGAACGCAATTCTCCTCCCCTTAAATGTAAAAAAAAAAAAAAAAAAAAATTTTTTTTTTTTTGAATGTTGACCAGAGTTTCTGACTCACTTCCAACCAACAGAATGTGACAGAGATGGTGGTGCTGGTCAGAGGCATTAGGAGCAGGGTGGGGGAAGGTACTGAATGGGGGCTCTTGCTCCTGGGCACAAGTCCAAGGGCAGGGGACCAGTGAGCAAGGGTTAGATTGACATTCTAAGGTGTCACAAATATGAAAGGTGCCTGGCTGAAGCAGCCAGACAATGGGTGAAGATTTGTTCCTGCTAAATACCCTGCCACTATCAGCATCTATTTGTCTTGAAACTGGAGGGAAGGGGGTGCAACATTGCCTCTGGGTGCTCATTACCCTCGCTATGCCCCCGGTGGTGATCAAAGACCTGGCCGCTGTTAAACTTCTCTTTTGTGTTTCTTTCTCCAGGGAACACCAGCCACCATGCCAGGAGGTCACTCGGGCAGCCGCAGAGAGGCTGAATTGGAACTGAGGGCTCATGTGAAGGACCCATTTGGGAGGCAGAGTCTGCCCCTTCCACCCTGTCGAACCTTCAGTCACCGAAGTACCTGACAACATCCTGACCTTATAATATATTCTTAGCTAGAACCACACAGCCAAGCTGATTCAAAGTTCCTGACCCACGGAAATTTTGAGGAGAATCAATATGTATGAGCTTTTAAGCCACTAAATTTTGGGGTAAATGTATTATATAGGATTAGTTAACCAATACATTGCTTTTAATTTTTTTTTTTTAATTGTGAGCCATGTCACCATAGAGAAGACTGTAAAAAACTTCTAAGTGAAGTTCAAAAAAATATTTATAAGTCAAACACTTAACAACCTCACAGGTTAAGAAATAAAACATGCCCAGTACCTTAGAGGAGTCCTGGTGGCACAGTGGTTAAGAACTCGGCTGCTAACCAAAAGGTTGGCTGTTTGAATCCACCAGCCACTCCTAGGAAACCCTACAGGGCAGTTCTACTCTGCCCTATATTGTCACTATGAGTCAGAATTTACTCAACGGCAATGGGTTTGTTTTTTTTTTAGTACCTTAGGCAGTCCCCTTCCTGCACAATTGTGTCATCACTGTCATATTATTTTCCCTCCATCTTCTATGCAACCACTATCTCAAATTTCTTGATAACCATTCCCTTTCTTTTCTTTATATTTTTACCACACATGTATTCTTAAGCAACATACTGATTTATTCATTTGGACTGCTTTTTTTTTTTTTTTTAATTCTGTTGTTGTTGTTGTTTGGTGCCGTCATAGTGACCCTATGTGCAACAGAATGAAACACTGCCCAGTCCTGCACCTTCCTCGCAATCGTTATGCGTGAAATCATTGTTGCAGCCACTGTGTCAATTCTTCTCATTGAGGGTCTTCCTCTTTTTCACTGACCCTCTATTTGACCAAGCATGATGTCCTTCTGCAGGGACTAATCCCTCCTGATAACACGTCCAAAGTACGCAAGTCATAATCTCTCTATCCTTGCTTCTAAGGAGCATGTACTTCTTCCAAGACTCATTTGTTCATCCTTTTAGCAGTCCATGGTATATCCAGTATTATTCTCCAACACCACAATTCAATCCTTTTTCGGTCTTCCTTAGTCACTGTCCAGCTTTTGCATGTGTATAAGGCAACTGAAAACATCATGGCTTGGGTCTGGTGCTCCTTAGTCTTCAAGGTAACATCTTTCTTTTTAACACTTAAAAGAGGTCTTTTGCTGCAGATTTGCCCAATGCAATGCATCATCTGATTTCCTGACTGCTGCTTCTGTGGGTGTTGATTGTGGATCCCTGCAAAATGAAATCCTTCACAACTTCAGTGTTTTCTCAGCTTATCATGATGTTGTTGATTGGTCCAGCTGTGAGGATTTTTGTTGTCTTTATGTTGAGTTTAGTCCATACTGAAGGCTGTGGCCTTTGATCTAAATCAGTAGGTACTTCAAGTCCTCTTCACTTTCAGCAAGCAAGGTTGTGTCGTCTATGTAATGCAGGTTGTTAATGAGTCTTCCTCCAGTCTTGATGCCTCATTCTTCTTCATATAGTCCAGCCTCTTGGATTATGTGCTCAGCATACAGATTGAATAAGTATGGTGAAAGGATACAGCTCTGACACACACCTTTCCTGAATTTAAACCATGCAGTAGTCCCTTGTTTTGTTACAACTGCCTCTTCATCCATGTACAGATTCTTCAAGAGTACAATTAAATGCTCTAGAATTCCCATTCTTCACAATGTTACTCATAATTTGTTTTTAATTCCATATAAATGGAATTATACTGTATTTGTCTGTGACTTGTTTCTTTCATTCAACATAATCTTTATAGGGTTCATTAATTTTAAGTGAGTTTTTTTATAGTTGTAGTTTATTAATTTTAATTGATGTAGAGTAAATCACTGTATGATTCTTCAGAGAATTATGGAATCTATTGCTGATGGCTATTTGTTGAGTTTCTTGCCTGGTTGTTACTGCTGTTTGCATTCTTACACAAGTCTCTTGTTGCATATGTGCAAGAATGTTTCTAATACGCTTTTGCTACATCTCACCAGCTTTGTTACATTATATCCTTCTCTTTATCATTCAATTCAATGTATCCCTGGTCTGCCAATTACAAGCTGTGATTTTGACCAAGTCTTTTATCTTCTCTGGCATCAGCTGCCTCAACTGTATACTAAGTAATTATTCTTACCTCTTCATGTTTTTATTAGGATCAAATGTAAAGGGTTTAGAACAAAGCCCACTCACCTCACCCCCCATCTTTATATTTGTTAGTCACTATGGAGCCCTGCTATGGGGTCCCTATGAGTCGGAATCAACTCGATGGCAGAGGGTTTGTTTGTTTTGATGGAGCCCTGCTGGCACAGTGGTTAAAAGCTCAGCTGCTAACCGAAAGGTCAGCAGTTTGAACCCACCAGCTACACTTTGAAAACCTTGTGGGGCAGTTATACTCCGTCCTGTAGGGTCGCTATGAGTTGAAATTGCCTCGACAGCAACAAGTTTGTTTAGTTTTGTTTTGGTATGGCATGAAAGCCCTGTGAGGCAGGGACTTTTGATTCTTTGGTTCAAGGCTCTGTCCTCTATGCTGAGTATAACGTACAAAGTACAGTTAACCTTATATTTACATGGCTACTGTCTTTTCTTTCATATATAGATAATTCAGAATTGTGTTTCTTGCATTTAATTTCCCAACATAAGTATGTTTTTTTCCCAAGTTATCTTGTGCTATTGATATCTAGCTTAATTGCATTATGATCATATTTATATTCTGCATTTTAAATATTTCAGAATTTGGTCATTATTTCTACCCGTTTCAGGGTCTTTGGGTTTTTTTGTTTTTATTCTACATTTAGTTTGTTCATCCTTCATAGATTTTTATCTGTTCATATATATTAAAGGTGATCTTTTATTTATTTTATATATTGAAAACCCACTGCCGTCGAGTCGATTCTGACTCATAGCGACCCTACAGGACAGAGGAGAACTGCACCATAGAGTTTCCAAGGAGTGCCTGGCAGATTTGAGCTGCCGACCTCTTGATTAGCAGCCATAGCACTTAACCACTACGCCACCAGGGTTTCCTTTATATATTGAGCACAGTTATAATCTACCTGATAATGCAAAAATCTGGAAGGTTTGGTGGTTTTTATTCATATTATAATATATATAAATACACATAAGCAGACATATATAGGATTTTCTTGTCATTTTGTGCTTTAAAAATAGAATCATATTAAACACACAGCTTTTTATCTTTTTTACTCTTTGACTATTGTTATTGTTAGGTACCTTTATGTTGGTTTGGACTCATAGCAACCCTATTGGACAGAGCAGAAGTGCCCCACAGGGTTTCCTAGGAGCAGATCTACAAGTCTTTTCTCCTTGGGAGCCATTGATAGATATGAACCACCAACCACTGCGTTAGTAGCTGACCACTTTAACCATTGTGCCACCAGGGCTCCTTACTACACCATCCCCCACTGCCATTGAATCAATTCTGACTCAATAATACTCCACAAAATCCCTTTCAACTCCTTTTGTAAACTATAATTCAAATGGTTGTTGTTAGGTGCCATGGAGGTGGTTCCAATTCATAGTAACCCTATGTACAATAGAACAAAATACTGCCCAGTCCTGTCCTATCCTTACAATCACTGTTATGCTCAAGCCCATTGTTGCAGCCACTCTGTCAATCCATTTCATTGAGGGTCTTCCTCTTCTTCACTGACACTCTACCAAGCATGATGTCCTTTTCCAGAGACTGATCCCTTCTGATAACATGTCCAAAGTATGCTAGATGAAGTCTCACCATCCTTGCTTCTAAGGACCATTCTGGCCGTACTTCTTCCAAGACAGATTTGTTTATTCTTCTAGAAGTCCATGGTATATTCAATACTTTTCTCCAACATCATAATTCAAAGGAATCAATTCTTCTTCAGTCTTCCTTATTCTTGTCCGGCTTTCACATGCACATGAGGCAACTGAAAACACCATGGCTTAGGTCAGGCACACCTTAGTCCTTAAAACAACATCTTTGCTTTTTTAACACTTTAAAGAGATCTTTTGTAGCAGATTTGCCTAATGCAATGCCTTGTTTGATTTCTTGACTGCACTTCCATGGGCATTGATTGTGGATCCAAGTAAAACAAAATCCTTCACAACTTCAATATTTTCTCCATTTATCATGATATTGTTTATTGGTCCAGTTGTGAGGGTTTTTGTTCACCATGGCTTAGGTCAGGCACACCTTAGTCCTTAAAACAATATCTTTGCTTTTTTAACACTTTAAAGAGATCTTTTGTAGCAGATTTGCCTAACGCAATGCCTTGTTTGATTTCTTGACTGCACTTCCATGGGCATTGATTGTGGATCCAAGTAAAACAAAATCCTTCACAACTTCAATATTTTCTCCATTTATCATGATATTGTTTATTGGTCCAGTTGTGAGGGTTTTTGTTTTATTTATGTTGAGGTTTAATCCACACAGAAGGCTGTGGTCTTTGATCTTCATTAGTAAGTGCTTCAAGTCTTCTTCACTTTCATCAAGGAAGATTGTGCCATCCACATAACACAGGTTGTTAATGAGTCTTCTTCCATTCCTGATGCTGTGTTTTTCTTCATACAGTCCAGCTTCTTGGATTATTTGTTCAGCATACAGACTGAACAAGTATGGTGCAAGGATATGAGCCCAATGCACACCTTTTTAACTTTAAACCACACAGTATCATCCTTGTTCTGTTTGAGTGACTGCTGTGTAATTCATATTGGCTGCATCAGCTGCATCATATTCCACAGCACAGTTTTACCAAATTAGAGCAACACATGACAGTTATTTCCATATTTTGCCGACAGATATACATGTATATGATTTAGCTTGTATCCATTTTTTTTTTTCCCCTCTGTGAAACAAATTGTAAGAAATATAATTTCTGGGTTAAAGAGTAAGGTATATATATATTTTTAATAGATGCTCTTCTATGAACTGCTAATTCATGTCCTTTGTCCATAGTTCAATTAGGATATTGATAATTTTGAAATTAATTTTATCAAATGCTATGCAAATAATGGAGTTCTTGTGGTGCAATGGTTAGGAGCTACAGTTGCTAACCAAAATGTCTGCAGTTCAAATCCACCAGCTGCTCCTCAGAAACCCGATGGGGCAGTTCTACCCTGTCCTATAGGGTCACTATGAATTGGGATCGACTCTATGGCAATGGGTTATGCAAATAATAACCATGCTTCTTGATCATGTGAATTGAAAACAATTTTTCTGATAATTTTTAAAATTAATTTTGTCACAGTCTCCATTGTAATATCATGTGTGTGTGTCCTACAGCGAACTATGGCTATCTCTTCTGTTTTAAGTTTTCAGCTGTGGTAAAGAAGATCTCCTCTACCCCTACAGTGTGCATGGCTTTTTCAAGAATTTCTTTACATTATTATATTTTGTACTTTTTACAATTAAATCTGTAAACCATCTGGAATTTATTTTTAATAATGTTTGAGGAAGGGGTCCAAATTATACTTCCCCAGATGGCTATGTGATTGTGCCAACACATCTTATTAAGTTTACCATGCTTTTCACACCTGCAATACTACATTTGACATACAATAAATTCTCATATATAATGAGCGCTATTCCTGGATATTGTATTATGACCCATTAGCTATTTGTCTATTGGCATGCCAGTATAATGTTTTTTTTTTTTTTAATTTTTATTCCTGGATATTGTATTATGACCCATTATCTATTTGTCTGTTGGCATGCCAGTATAATGTTTATTTTACTGCATTAATTTTTCAATATATAGTAATATCTGGGTTGTTAAAGGTATCCCTTCACCATTCTTCTAATTTATTTTCGCCCATGATGTTCCCCAGTTTTCATACCTCCAAATACAACAGAATTATCCAATTACATGCTCAGGTCATGGAAAACATAAAGTCATCCTTGCTATCTCTATTTTACGTACAACCAGAATACATTCCATAAACTATGTCTGCTCTTTACCATAAAAATATTTCCTAAATCACTGTTTCACTGTTTCCATCACCACCACTCAGTCCAAGTCACAATCATCTCTGGCTTGAATTACTCACTGGCCTCCTCACTGGTTTCTCTTTGTTCAGCTTTGCCCTCTTGCTGCCATTCCCCACACAATGGCAAGGTAAGGTCGCTAAGATATAACTATCAGTCTCCACATATCTAGAGCAAAAGAGAAATAAACCAAAGACTCAAAGGAGAAAATAGTTCCAGAACAAATAGTCTATGTGAGCTATAGCCTCATCTACCCTGAGACCAGAATAACTAGATGGTGTCCAGCTATCACTATTGATCGTTCTAATTGGGGCCACAATATATGGGCTCTGATAGAATGGATGAAAATGTAGAACAGGTTCCTAAAACAAACAACAAAACAACAACAACAAAAACAGACCTATTGGACTGGTTTAGACTGGAGGACTCCCCAAGACTACTGCCTTGAGATACTCTTCAAACCCTCAAGCAAAACTAACCCCTGACATCACTAAATAGCAAATTGGCTTAAAAAAATAACAAATATCGCCCGTAAGTACTGTCCTTTAAAAAATCACCTATATGAGATCAAACAGTCAACAATTACTTTAAAACAAAGATAAGAATATAAGCGGGCAGGGAAACTAGATTAATGAAAACGCAACAACCAGAATGGAAATAACAAGAATGTTCATGCGTGCTGGTGAATGTAACCAGTATCACTGTATAACTTGTTCAGAAATTGTTGAATGGGAATCTAAACTGCTGTGTAAACCTTCACCAAAAACACAATAAAATAGTACTTAAAAAATATAAAGGAAGACCCCCAAAACCAAAAACGGTAAGATCAAATGTGTGCATGGGATCATATCAGTCCCCTGCCCTCAACTCTCTACTTCTCCATAACACGTGGAAAAAAAGCCCTCCTCATGGCACACAAGCCCTTCTGCGGCCCAGCATCTGGCTGTCTTTGGACCCTAGTGCCTGCCATCCTCCTCTCACTCACTCTGCTTCAGCCACAGTGGCTGGCCTACACGCTGTGGTTCAAACACCAAACTTCTACTACACTTCTTCAGAAAGGTATTTCTTGACAACCATGAACCGTGTATAAAATAAAACTTTTCTAATTTTTAACATCTTTCTCTATTTTTTCATTCTAGCATTTCTCCCTAAGAAGCCCTGGTGATGCAAAAGTAAAGCACTCAGCTGCTATCTGGAAAGTCAGTGGTTGAACTTACCCAGTGCCGTTGAGAGAGAAAGACCTGGTGCTCTGCTTCTGTAAAGATTACAACCTAGGAAACACTATGGGGCAGTTCTACTTTGTCACATGTGGTCACTATGGGTTGAAATCTACTCAGCACCACACAACAACAGCACTTATCCCTACCTGAGCATTTTTACATGTTACCTCTAATATAAACACCATGAGATCAGAGTTTTGCTTGCTTCTGCATCCTCAATGATAAGAATAACACCAGCTATAATGTCGATGTTCAACAAATACTTGTGGAATAAATTATTTATTTTTCAATCCAAAGAAAACACTGTTGGGATTTTAGTTGAAATTGATTGAATTTAATAGTAGAGTTTGGGAAAATTTGCATTTATATGACTATATTCTCTCTTCAATGGACTATTTTTCCATTTGTATCTTTTTTATAGTAGTTTTTACTTTCATACAGGTCCAGTGATATTAGGTTAAATGTATTTGTAAGTATAAAATTTATGTTGTCACATAAATTATCATTATATGACATAATATGTCATAGTTTCTTTAACAGAGTATTTTTTTTCTCATTTCCATTCTGTTTTCAGTTACTTTCACAAACTATTTGAATCTAATAAATTTTACTTATATCTTGGAATTTTTAATTATAAAATCATAACTATAGTAAAAATAATGTTATCTCCTATTATGACATTTTTAACTGCTGTTTTACTTCCAATTGTTATAGATGTTACAATTGCCCAGATAATTTTAATAACAATGGCAATCGGGCTATCCATATCTATTTCTGGGTGCTTTTACTTCTGCCGTATTTACACTTTATTCTATGGTCTAAAGCATGTTTTTTCCACTTAATGCTTTAATGTTTCTTGAGACAGAAGCTGCCCACAAACATTTTGGGGCCCTCAGGTTTCTTGAGATACTACTTTTGCCACTAGAAGCATTTACTGCTTTCCACTGATGGCTTGTGTAACAGTAAAAAATGAAAGAAACAGCTTTTGGAGAAAATTCACTAAGATAGAAGGCTTATGGGAGAGACAGTACATCCAGGAAGTGTGATTGGGTCAAACTTTCACCTTTTTTGGCTTTTGTACTGTTAGATAGTCATTGCAAGCATATTTATGGCTTCCTGAGTGATAGTGAGGAAGCTCTGGTGGGTTTGGGCTTATTTATTTATTTATTATTTGGGGGGGGGCATATTTGGAAACCAGAGGTGTCAAATGTAAATTTTCATTTGAGAGACACCATTTATATATGAAACCTTTAATTTTTTTGGAATGTGTGTTCCCCACAAAATATTAAGTACAAAACTGTTGGTTTTGGGGGGACATATGTATGGTATATTCAATATCCTTCATCAACACCATAATTCAAAGGCATCAGTTCTTCAGTTTTCCTTATTCACTGTCCAGCTATCACACGCATATGAGGTGACTGCAAATACCATGGCTTGGGTCAGGTGCACCTTAGTCCTTAAGGTGACATCTTTCTTTAAAGAGGTCTTTGCAGCAGATTTGCCCAACGCAATGCGTCACTTGATTTCTTGATTGCTGTTTCCATGGGCGTTGACTGTGGATTCAAGTAAAATGAAATCCTTTACAACTTCAACATTTTTTCCATTTATCATGATGGTGCTTATTGGTCCAGTTTGAGGACTTTTGTTTCATGTTGAGGTTTAATCCATACTGAAGGCTGCAGTCTTTGATATTCATCCATAAGTGCTTCAAGTCCTCTTCACATTCAGCAAGGAAGGTAGCAGGTTGTTAATGGATTTTCCTCCAATCCTGATGCCCTGTCCTTCTTCACATAGTCCAGCTTCTTAGATTATTTGCTCAGCATACAGATTGAATAAGTAAGGTGGAAGCAGACAACCCTGACGTACACTTTTCCTGACTTTAAACCACACAATATCCCCTTGTTCTGTTTGAATGACTGCCTCTTGATCTATGTACAGGTTCCTCATGAGGATACTTAAGTGTTCTGGAATCCTCACTCTTTGCAATCTTATTCATAATTTGTTGTGATCCACACAGTCCAATGCCTTTGCATAGTCAGTCAATAAAACACAGAAAAATATCTTTCTGGCATTCTCAGTTTTCAGCCAAGATCCATCAGACATCAGCAATGTTATCTCTCTTTTCATATCCTCTTCTGAATCTGGCTTCAATTTCTAGCAGTTCCATGTTGATGTACTGCTCCAAATGCTTTTGAATGATCTTCAGCAAAATTTTACTTGTGTGTGATATTAATGATATTGTTAGAGAATTTCCTCATTCTGTTGGAACACCTTTCTTTGGAAACGGTATAAATATGCATCTCCTCCAACTGGCTAGCCAGGTAGCTGTCTTCCAAATTTCTTGGCATAGATGAACGGGTGCTTCCAGTGCTGCATCTGTTTGTTGAAACATCTCAGTTGGTATTCTGTCAATTCCTGGAGCCTTGTTTTTCATCACTGCTTTCAGTGCAGCTTGAGCCTCCTCCTTTAGTACCATCAGTTCTTAATCATGTGCTACCTCCTGAAATGCTTGAATGTCGACCAATTCTTTTTGGTACAGTAACTCTGTGTATTCCTTCCATCTTCTTTTGATACTCCCTGCATTGTCTAATATTTTCCTCTTAGAATCATTCAGTATTACAACTCGAGGCTTGAATTTTTTCTTCAGTTCTTTCAGCTTGAGAAATGCCAAGTGTGTTCTTCCCTTTTGCTTTTCTATCTCTAGGTCTTTGCACATGTCATCATGATACTTTACTTTTTCTTCTCAAACCACCCTTTGAAATCTTCTGTTTAGCTCTTTTACTTCATCATTTCTTCCTTTCACTCTAGCTACTCTATGTTCAAGAGCAACCTTCAGTCTCTTCTGACATCCAGTTTGAGCTTTTCTTTCTTCCTTGTCTTTTTAATGACCTCTTGCTTTCCTCATGTATGCTGCCCTTTATATCATTCCACAACTCATCTAGTTTTCAGTCATTAGTGTTCAATGTGTCAAATCTACTCTTGAGATGATCTCTAAATTCCGGTGGGATATAGTCAAGGTTGTTCTTTGTTTTTCACAGACTTGTTCTGATTTTCTTCAACTTCAACTTGTATACAAGCAACTGATGGTCTGTTCCACAGTTGGCCCCAGCCTTGTGTTGACTGATGAGATTGGGCTTTCCACAGATGTAGTTGATTTGATTCAGTCTATTTCATCTGATGAGGTTCACATGTGTAGTCACCGTGTTGTTGAAAAAAGTTATTTGTGGTGAAGAAGTCACTGATCCTGGAAAATTCTATCATGGGATCTCTGGCATCATTTCTATCACCAAGGCCATATTTTCCAACTACCAATTCTTCTTTGTTTCCAACTTTGCATTCCAATCACCAGTAGTTATCAATGAATCTTGATTGCATGTTTGATCAATTTAAGACTACAGAAAAAAAAAAAAAGTTGGTAAAAATCTTCAAATTCTTCATCTTTGGCCTTAGTGGTTTGTGCATAAATTTGAATAACAGTCATATTAACTGGTCTTCCTTGTAAAAAAAAAAAGTATGGATATTATCCTATCACTGACAGCACTGTACTTCAAGATATATCTTGAAATTTTCTTTTTGACTATGAATCCGATGCCATTCCTCTTCAATTTGTCATTCCCGGCATAGTAAACCATATGATTGTCTGATTCAAAATGGCCAATGCCAGTCCATTTCAGCTCACTAATGCCTAGGATATCAATATTTATTCATTCCACTTCATTTTTGACAATTTTCAGTTTTCCTAGATTCATACTTCGTACATTCTACCTTCTGATTATTAATAGTTGTTTGCAACTGTTTCTTCTCATTTTAAGTCCTGCCACTTTGCCATATTAGCAGATGAAAATCCCAAAAGTTTGACTCCATCCACGTCATTAAGGTTAACTCTACTTTGAGGAGGCAGCTCTTTCCCAGTCATGTTGAGTGCCTTCCATTCTGAGGAGTTCATCTTCCCGTACTGTAACAAACAATGTTCTGCTGCTGTTATTAAGGTTTTTCTGGTCATTTTTTCTTTCCAGAAGTAGGCTACCAGGTCCTCCTTTCTAGTCTGTTTTAGTCTGGAAGCTCAGCTGAAACCTGTCCACCAAGGGTTACCCTGGTGGTATTTGAAATGCCAGTGGCAAAACTTTCAGTATCACAGCAACACGTAAGCCACTAAAGTATGACAAACTGACGGACATGTGAAAACATACAGTGTAAAAAAAAAATTAAAGGAGAAAGTAATAGAGTCTTGAAAGGGTTAATAGCCTAAGCCTTGATTTCGGTTTTACAATTACCACCCTTTCCTTCAAAATATCTATGGGAGTTCTAAAATTGTGTGTATTTTTTAATGCTAAAAATCAAAAGATTTTATTTCAGTGGATGCTTTCCTCTTCCTTCATCTGACTAGCAGGGGCCTGAATGGAGTGTTGGTCTAGTGTTCTCTTGGGATAGGATCATAGATGGGGCTATTTTCCTTCACGTGCTCTTTGGAACTAAGGTCCAGCTCTCAGACACTGTATGTGGACTTGGCCAGCCTGCGTGCTCACAGTTTAACAGCACGGAGGTTGGAGAAATTTGAGTCCACCTCTCTCGCTCAAACTCACCTGAGGGGTAGGACCTGATGCCCCCAGCAGAGGGAGGCCAGGTGTACCAGGCACGTAATTGACGATGCCAGCCTTCCCTCTGAGGCTGTGGTGGTGGCCATGTGCCTGTGGATCTCTGTGGGCCAACCTCATCAGCTGTACCTTATGTTTCTTAAAGGGCCAACAAAGGTATATCTACGTCTGGTCCTAACATAATATTGAGTGTTAGGTGTTATGCAGTCAAGTTGACTCATAGCAACCTCATATGGCACAGTAGAATTGCCTCATAGGGTTTCCTAGGATGTAATCTTTATGGAGCCGATCACCAGGTCTTTCTCCTGAGGAGCTGCTGAGTGAGTTCGAACGTCCAACCTTTCAGTTAGCAACCCGGTATTTAACCTTTGAACTACTGGGGCTCCTTTGATAATATTTTAGTCAAATGAACTTTTGACATCTATTGAACTTGGTGCCCTATTAAACTCAGTACCACCTATACAACTCGATCCTTAATTCCAAGATGATTTCTTGCCCCAGAGCTTGCCCTAGCTTCCTCCTAGGTCCTCTTCAGACCCCAGACCTGTAGCTATGCCTCAGCAGAGCTGCATCATATCCACCATTTTATCCACTATCTTATCTGTCATCTTATCCACCATCTTATATACTGGCCCTATTACCCAGTAGCTCCACCAACAGCCTAACTTAAGAATGTTGGATGGATCCCAGGTTATTTTCCAAAGGCTGTCTTTTCTGTACTACCAATTTAAACTGCTAGGAGAAATCTATTTTTAAACCTTTTATAAAATAAAAAATAAGACATTTAAACTTAAGTTTATTTATAACAAACTCACAATTATAATAACATTATTTAAAAGAAGATGATACAGTAATATTAGAAATGCATTATTTGAACCTTACATATATAATTTCCTTTTAAGTTTGAATTCAGTATTGGTTTTATAAACTATAATTACAGTACTTACAGTACTTGATATAAAAAATTAGCTAAATTATCATGATACATGATAATTTTTATACATGGTAAACTGCTTTATGAAAGATGAAAAACAAACTGGATTTAGCAATTCCTAAAATGTTGAACTATTAGAATACTAAAAAAAATTCAAAAGTCAGCCAGTCCCCACTAAGTTTTAAGATACAGCTATAACCAAGCTACCAGATGGCACAATTACAAGAAGTAATCAAAATTTTATGAGCATGTAGTTGGAACTTTAGGAGCTGTTCTATTGCTATAATGGTGCTGGAGATTTTAGTGAACTGTTAATTATACTTTTGAAAATAAATTAATTTTAGAGAATCATGTAATTTATCCCTCAGGGTTAGAGCTCAATCTCATAGTAGAGTACAACTCTAAAATATCATTCTCTATGATATCAATAATGTCTCTAATAAGAAAAATGAGAAATATAAAGAATTTAATGTCTCAATATGAACTAAGAAATCATCTTTCCTTAAAATGGTGTTTTGGTCCCTAGATGCTTGTTTTATCATGATATACCATGATCTCATTGTTAAGTATCAAGGCATTGAAAGGATATGGGACTACAGAAACAAGTTACGTCTTAGGTGAGGATTCGTCCCCAAGCTGTCCTTTCCTCATAGGACCCAGATTATTTTGCCCAGTTATATGCATGTGCCTCAGGCAGTTCAGCAGGATACTGTGCTTATAGGCAAGCTTACACATCTTCACTTGTTGCCCAAAAGTGCTATCAAGTTGACATGGACAACCCAATAAGTTAATTTAATATTTGCCTGGTGCCTTGTTTTGGAATAAAGTTCTTATATATGACCTAATGATAACAAAAGCCTGTCTTCAACAATTTGGCAAGTTAGAGTAGAGGCCATACATCAACATAATGACTTATGGGACTAGTATGCTTTCAGTATTTGTGTATTGACTCGATGTTTCCTATTTCACAATTTCTAATACTACTCTTACTGAGAAATGCCTCCCTTAAGGTGAAGGAAGAAATCATTGGGAACCAAATTGGAAGTCCACTTTTCAAGAATGACAGGTATTAACAACTCAAATCAAGAATACTGTGCAGTTCATGTTAAAATTTCTTTTCTGTCTAGAAACTTTCAGAGCAATTAGAGGAAAGAAAGGAATGAAGAAAGGGAGGGACGGAAGCATTAAAGAAGGAAAAGAGGAAGGAAGGAAGCAAACAATGGAGAACAAACACACATACATACATGCATACACACACACACACACACACAGAGGGAAGTGGCCACTACACAAACTTGGCCTCTTGGTTTCTTTACCTCCAAATATCTGACATTTTTTGTACCCTAGCTCTACTACCTACTCCCAAGGCTATAGCTTTGACTATGCCTTTAATAATAATTAAAACATTTCATTTTTAAAATTTGTATTTATCCCAGTGGTTAAGAGCTCCAGCTGCTGACAAAAAGGTCGGCAGTTCAAGTCTACTAGCTGCTCCTTGGAAACCCTACGAGGCAGTTCTACTCTGTCCTATAGGGTGACTATGAGTCAGATGAGTCAGAACTGACTAGAGGGCACCAAATACCAATAAGGTCTTATCTTTCCTGATCACTTTTGCTGGAGCTGCCCATTTCAACCAGAGTCTTCTTGTTTCTCTGTTATGATGATGGTTGTAGTGGGGGTTATGAGTCTCCCTGATTTTGTGGCCTCTTTTGTCTGTATTTTTTTTGTCTTGCCAAAAAGTTGGCTGTTTGCATCCACCAGGTGCTCCTTGGAAACACTATGGGGCAGTTCTACTCTGCCCTTAGGGTTGCTTTGTGTCCCAATCGACTAGATGGCAATGGGTTTGATTTTTTTTTTTTTGGTAAAAAAAAAAAATATATATTTATTTTTTTGCCTTGCAGATTCCTCAATGGCCAAATTGCCAAAGGACATTTTCTTTTCCTTTTTGTTTCTTTCTACTCCAAAAGTAAGCATTTCAGAGTGCCCCTTCAAACCTCAGAACTGCCCCTTTAAGTCACACTAAGTTTGAGGTTTTTATCCCTTGTAATGCATGATCTGCCCAGATATGTTTCTTTCTTTCCTTTTTTTTTAATATTTCAAGGCTGAGGATGGAATTAGAGTTTCTCGTGATCATCTGAGATCAACCTTAGATCCTTTAGATGTTTTACTTCGGTCTTCTCTGCAGTTTTTCTATGTCTGGCTGTGCTCAGCACAGTCTCCTGGCCAGGCTGAGGTATGGCATGACCTTGAGACATTGTGTCCTGAGATTTGTCAGTTTGTCTCTGTTTACCAATAACTATTTTGGATAATTTAACTTAATATTTAAAAAGAGATATATTGACTACCCTTATCTGCAGGCATATGAGGACATTTTATTTATTTTATTAAATCTGAGCAATGTCTATATTTAATTATTTTACTGTGAAATTTCAGTTGTTTGCAAAATTCCATTGGCAATATCAGAACAGTGAAAAACAATCTACATTAATGTTTTATTATTAAACTTTCTTTTTATGGCCAATGTAGAGCTACGTACCTTTCTTCACATTTTAAATTTATATTTTCCCCATAAAAAATCAATTTCTAGTTTATAGAAGGAAAAGCCACTCCAGTTTGCTAAGTTACAAATTGCAATTTTGGAGTTTATGGATGTGGTGGGATTATGGGTCCCCTGATTTCATGGCCTCCCCGTTTGTTAGTTTTTGTTTTGATTTTTCTTTTAAGAAAATAATTATTTGGAACAGTTTAATCGTATTTTGTAAGGTCATAAAGATACTCTTTTCTTGCTAATCAAGTGCACTCTTTTAATCTACTTTTCAAAGAAGCTCTTTTCTTGAAACTACTGTCAGGTATATTCATTAACGTATGATTACACTTCTGTTAGTCTATAGAGTTAACTAATATGTACATATAAGTTTATTCCTAAACAATTTGTAATGCCGTCTACGTAGTATAAGTGTGATTCATTGATCCAATATTAGAATTTTGTTATAGAAAAATATAAGAGCCCCATTAAAAGATAATTCTAACATTCTTATTGCACAGTTTCTTCAAAAATATAGTCTATGACACAGACTCCAATATACAAGAGAAATTTTCAACCAAAACTAAAATGTATGTGTGTGTGTGTATATATGCAATATACATACATATATATGTGTATCTGTATATTTATATAGATCTGTCTTGGAAAAAGTACAGCTAGAATGCTCCTTAGAAGTAAGGATGGCGAGACTTTGTCTCATATACTTTGGACATATTATCAGGAAAGACCAGTCCCTGGAGAAGGACATCATGCTTAGTAAAGTAGAGGGTCAGCAAAAGAGGAAGACCCTCAATGAGATGGCTGCAACACAGTGGCTGCAACAGTGGCCTCAAACATAGCATCGACTCTGAGGATGGTACAGGACAAGGCAGCGTTTTGTTCTGTTGTACAACGAGTTGATCTGAGTCAGAACCAACTTGATGGCACCTAACAACAACTACATGTATCTATCTATATAAAAATATGACCTGGTGACGAAATTTTGAAGCAGCTCTGTGGGAGAAAAATCTGGGAATCTGCTTCCCTAAAGATTATAGCCCAGAAAACCCTATGGGGCAGTTTTACTCTGTAACATGGGGTCACTATGAGTCAGAATCCACTAAAGGGTACCCAACAACAACAGCATTTATATGTGTGTGTGTATATATATGTACGTATTCTTTTTTTCTTACAATACAAATGCCAAATGCTACCTGTAGTTCACAAGCTTTGTTGAACAAGATTTTCTCTTTAATATTGTATTAGGTGTTCAAAAAACAACAATAAAATTTCATTGTCCCGGGCTGTGAGTTCAGTAGGAGAAAAGGCTATTAAATATGAATTTTAAATGATAGCCTCAATGCATTATTCAAGCATAGAGGTTGGACCCTTAGCCCAGTGTTAGGATTAGGAGGAGACAAAATTACAACACCTAAAAGAACAAAGTCACAGAGATATGAAGTAATGGTATTATACAGAAACCAAACCCATTGCTGTCGAGTCAATTCCAACTCATAGCTACCCTATACAACAGAGTTGAACTGGTCTGTAGGGTTTCCAGGGAGTGACTGGTAGATTCAAACAGCCAACTTTTGGGCTAGCAGCTAAGCTCTTAACTACTGCACCACCAGGGGTCCAGCGGTATTATAAGCAGTTTTTATTTCTCTTAATTAGGAGTTGGTGGGGAGGTGCTGTTTGAGGAAGTTTGATGAACAGGCAGAGAGGCCAGATCTCAGAGTAACTTATGGGTCTCTTGACTTGCTCCTACTGGCATACCGGTGAAGCATCTTTATCAGATAATCAGCTTGGTAATATTGCATAGGGTTGGAACATGTCGGGTGGAAGTTTGGAGTCTGGTGGCTCAGAGCCCACCCAGGAGGCCATTTCAATGATGGTGGTAAGAGATTATGATAACTTGAACTATTAGAG
This sequence comes from Loxodonta africana, assembly GCF_030014295.1. NCBI lineage: Eukaryota > Metazoa > Chordata > Mammalia > Proboscidea > Elephantidae > Loxodonta > Loxodonta africana. The sequence continues at coordinate 38,836,249 of NC_087352.1, forward strand.
TGAAATGAAAGACAGAAAAGGAAAGACAAGAGTTGAATAACTCTTCATATACCATAGATATTATTATGTAATACTTGACCCTCATAGATGTCCTGAATATATTCAGAACACAGGATCATCATCAAGCTTTAGAGGAGAAAAGAAAGACTGGGAGATCCAAATTATAAGCATAGTTCACACAGATAATAAGGAAGCAGATCCAAAGCCCAGTTCTTATGACTGCTGGTTGATTATATTATACTATATTGTTTATAGTTTGTTATTGTTGTTGTTGGTTGCCACGGAGTTGATTCTGACTCATGGCGGCCCCACAGATGCAGAATGGAACTGTTCCATAAGGTTTTCAAGGCTGTGACCTTTCAGAAGAAGATCTCCAGGACTTGTCTCCGTAGGTGTCTTTGGGGGGGTTTGAACTGGCAATGTTTCAGCTAGTAGTGGAGTGTTTAACCGCTTTTGCCACCCAGGGCTTACTCTCATTCATAGCATAGTGTTATTTAAATACATATCTTAAAATTTTATAACTACCACTGAATATTATGTACTGAATTAGTTTATGTGAAATTGATAAATTTATATGACCATTTCTTTCCGGTTGGGTGTTTTTTTTTTTTTTTTATATTTACCAAAACTCAGATAATGAAGATACCATTTATAAAAGAAAGCAAGATTTTTACTGTGGTTACAGAAATCAAGGCTATCCATTTTTGGGAAATCATCTGTATTCTTGTGTTATACTCCTTACCAGCACACTTTTTAAATTAACAACCATGGTGCTGGAATCAGTCACAAATGTTGCTGGGTAAAACATTAAGATAACATTTGCTAAAGTGTCACAGATAAGGGGGATCACTATTTACTTCTCCTGACTTCTCTCCATTTGCTCAGTTTATGCTACTAAAGTACATTTGCTACCTTCCATTTTTTGATGTATATCCTTACTCCGTGTTGGTCTCACAATTTGCCGGAAAACATGTGGCAATTACTCAAACGGTGTCAGTTTGTCAGGAAGGAAGCCAACGCATAATGCATTTTCCATGACAAGAGCAGATGTGATTCTGAGAATACACCTATTGATAAAAGCAGTAGGAAAATGAAGAAATAATAGCTAAGGTTACTCTCGCCCACTCTTCAAAAAATTATGAAATCCCGGCAATTTCAGACAAGCTGAAAAGAAATGTTAGTAAAGAACAGATTTCAGAGCACTCTTTAATCCATGAATGTCAAAGAATCAAGCATTTCTTAAAAATGGGTTTATCTCTAGAGGGACTGTTGAGGTGCCCATTTAAAGGACTGAGATTTTAAAAAATAAATAATCTCTATTTTAGAATAGATTTAGATTCAGAGAAAAGTTGAAAAGATAGTACAGAGAGTTCCCATATAACCCTCATTCAGTGTCCCCTAGCACTAACACATTGCATGTGTTACTATGGCGCATTTGTCACAACAAGGAACCAACATTAGTATACTACTATGAACTACATTCATACCTTTGGTTTTTACCTAAAGTCGTTTTTCTGTTCCAGGGTTCTGTCTAGGATACCATGTTATATTTAGTTGCCATCTCTTCTCAGACTCCTCTGGTCTCTGAGAGTTTCTTGAATTTTCCTTGTTTTTGGCAGCCTTGGCAATTTTGAGGAGGACTGGTCTCATATTTTGTAGAATGTTGCTCAATTTGTCTGATGGTTTCTCATGATTAGACAGGGGTTATGTGCTCGTGGGTGAAAGACCACATGAGGTAAAAGCCATTCTCATCGCATCTTGTCCAGGACACATACATTAACATGATTGGTGAGTGCTAATGTTGACCTTGATCACCTGGCTGAGGTAGGGTTCGCAGAGTTTCTTTACAATAAAGCTGCTTTTTCCCCCTTCCTTTACTCTTTGGATGTGGAGAGAATCTTATTTATATTCTTTGTAATAAATTTATTAAAGGCACAAAATAACAACAGGATTCAAGGCGCACCATAAATGGAGCAGGCCAAGTGTGCCTGGGATAGCCTCCTGGGCAGAAGGCAGAAACTTCCGGAATGCTACACTGCAATTACTTGCACTGGTAGACACCACCAATCCTAGGGATACAAATGTCATTTACTACAAAGGAGATGGCTGCTCCATTGAAAGAACCGGGAAATGTCCTCAATTTGCCCCCTGTAGTTTGCACGAAAAGAATTAAATACTCTGTTTTCTGTACTTGCTTGTCTTTTTTAGGCTCTTTAGAACAACTGTTCGCAAACTGTGGTTCATGGACCACAGAACTGCAAGAAGGAGGTATCTCAAGAGAAAAATAACTTCATGTTTAAATAAGTTTCAGAAGGCCTGCATTAGAAGAGATAAGACATGATTCTTTACTGTTAGACTTTCTCCTAATATTTATTTTATTCACTATATATCTGCTATTTTGTAAAAAGATCCATGTCTTTGTACCTTTTTGTTTATATTAAACTTTTTTCTTTAACACCATGGAGTAGTAAAATCAATCAAAAAAAGCACAAAATTTCCTCTTTGAGTTGGAGTGAAGAATTAGAAGTTGTTTACCCATCACTGTTGAGTCGGTTTCAACTTAAAGAGACCTCATAGGACAGAGCAGAACTGTCCCACAGGCCTTCCAAGGCTGTAATCTTTACAGAAGCAGATTGCCACATCTTTGTCCTGATGAGTGGCTCGTGGGTTCAAACCGCTGACCCTTCTGTTAGCAGCCAAATGTTTAACCACTGTGCCACCAGGGCTCCTTTAGTAGTCATAAGCATATGCAATTTGTATTTTCGTAATGACAGATGTTGCCCTAAAGTGAGTTCATAGACAGGGGGTCCAGGTATTGGGGTGCCCTGGTGGGCTTCTTGCTTGGGGGACTGTGACCACGGTGGAGTTGGAGGGGGAGCTGTGAATCCCACCTTTCATTGCCCTTAAGTGGGTTTTACCAGCTCTCTTTCACCATAAATCTGAGGTTCCTGTGAATCTAGAATGACTAGGCATATGCACTAGCACAGAAGGAAAAAAGTCCCAGTGAATTACGGGATAAACGACTTTTTAGGTAAGGGGCTGAGATGGGTTATGAAGGAGGATAATTTATCTGGTTGCTTTGAGGTGGCAATTCATGTGGGAATATCATTCAAAGGGAAGCCTTTATAATTGGGATCTAGCTTTCAATGAAGGCTTACAACCATGGTGCTGCTGTTAGGTACCATCGAGTCAGTTCTGACTCATAACGACCCTATATACAACAGAACTTAACACTGCCCAGTCCTGTACAATCCTCATGATCCTTGTTATGCTTGAGCCCATCGTTGCAGCCACTCTGTCAATCCATCTAACTGAGGGTCTTCCTCTTTTTTGCTGACGCTGTACTTTATATCAAGCATGATGTCCTTCTCCCTCCTGATAACATGTCCTAAGCATGTGAGAGGAAGTCTCACCATCCTCGCTTCTTGGGTGCACTGTGGCTGTACTTATTCCAAGACAGATTTATTCATTCTTTTGGCAGTCCATGGTATATTCAACATTCCTTACCAACACCATAACTCAAAGGCGTCAACTCTTCCTCGGTCTTCCTTATTCACTGCCCGGTTTTCACATGTGTAGTAGATGATCGAAACCACCATGGCTTGGGTCAGGTGCACCTTAGTCCTTAAAATGACATCTTTGCTTTTTAACACTTTAAAAAGGTCTTCTGCAACAAATTTGCCCAATGCGATGTGTCCTTTGATTTCTTGACTGCTGCTTCCGTGGCTGTTGATTGTGGATCCAAGTAGAACGAAATCCTTGACAACTTCAATCTTTTCTCCACTTATCGTGACGTTGCTTATTGGTCCAGCTGTGTGGATTTTTTTTACCTTTATGTTGAGGTGTAATCCATACTGAAGCCTGTGGTATTCGATCTTCAACAGTAAGTACATCAAGTCCTTTTCACTTTCAACAAGCAAGGTTGTATCATCTGCACGTTGGAGGTTGTTAGTGAGTTTTCCTCCAATCCTGAAGCCCCATTCTTCTGCATTTAGTCCAGCTTCTCAGATTATTTGCTCGGCATACAGACTGAATAAGTATGGTGAAAGGGTACAACCCTGATGCTCACCTTCCCTGACCCTAAACCATGCAGTATCCCCTTGCTCTATCTAAATGCCTGCCTCTTGATCTATATACAGCTTCCTCATGTGCAAAATTAAGTAGTCTGGAATTCCCATTCTTCAAAATGTTATCCATAATTTGTTATGGTCCACACAGTCGAATGCTTTGCGTAGTCAATAAAACACAGGTAAACATCTTTCTGGTATTCTCTGCTTTCAGCCAAGATCCATCTGACATCAGCAATGATATCTCTGGCTCCACGTCCTCTTCGGAATCTGGTTTGAATTTCTGGCAGTTCCCTGTGGATGTACTGCTGCAGCTGCTTTTGAATGATCTTCAGCAAAATTTTACTTGTGTGTGATATTAATGATATTGTTCGATAATTTGTGTGTTCGTTTGGATCACCTTTCTTGGCACAGACAAGTGAGCACATTCAGCACTACATCCATTTGTTGAAACATCTCAATTGGTATTCTGACAAGTATTGGTAGTGAGTAAAATTCCAGAAATTGACAGGAAGGTAAATTTTGAAAGGAGATAGGGAAGGGAGGGGAGGGGAGGGGAGAAGAGGAGAGAGGGAAGGAGGGGAGGGGAGAGGAAGGGAAAGGATATGCTAACACTTGTAGCTGCTAAGGGGAAGTGATCACAATTTAACAACAAATTTAAAGCTCGTTCTTTACGAGACTATACATATATGGTTGTCAGAATAAACGATGGATTGAATTTGGCATTCAGAGTTCCAAACACCTAATTTTTAATAAGCCTAACAAATTGGACTCTTTCTAATTGTTTTTATATTTCAGTTTAGAGTTGGTCTGACTACTGATTTTTTGAGTGTAAAGAATTGAAACTTCACAGGAATTTTATGTACTCTGATGGATTATAGTCTTATGAAAATTAATCATGCTTACCATAAAATAAAAAAATGCTAGTAATGTCTTAGGTCACTTCATATTTTTTTTTTCAAAATTACCTCTCCATATTATCTCTGCCAAAACCAATGGGACTTTTTTATATTTAATATAATAACTATAATAGGTAACACTTATAATTTAGGCAAATTACGTGTGTGTGTTTTAAGTAAACTTGTCAAAGGATGATGGTACTAAGAACAGATTTGAAATTTGATGAGATTTGGCAATCAAGTAGATGAGAAATGGGTAATATCAGAACCAATTTATAGCCAGCAAATGCAGACATCTTTTAAAATAATTTTGTATTGAGAGAGAGAAGCATGGCTGACACAGATGGGTGAGTGCTAAGGAGCATTATTTTTAATTGGAGAAACCTAGCCACTTAAAATGTAACTATGAAGAAGATACAGAGAAGGACATGTTAAAGTTGCTGGTAAAAATGAACAACAATAAGAATAGATACATAGTAGACGTAGGCACAAGAAAAGGCAAGAAAGCCCTGGCATCCAGAGTAAGGTGGAAGGATTCATCTAAAAAAAAAAGAAGAAGAAAAGAAAACTGGAGAATAAGAAAAAATGGAAAAGTAATAGTTTTGTAGGTTTGGTAAGAGGATGTTAAGAGAATCCTAATGATAACTTGCATTTTCTCTACAAATTATGAAGATAGTTCTTCTGGTAAGAATGAGGATTGCAGAAGATGGCAAGATGAAGGGTTTCAGGAGATCCGAATATTGAAATGGCCTCCGTAGAGAAAATATGGTGGTCTGTTGTTATTGTGATGTATATGCAGGAAGAAACCAGTTTAGTTATTTTGTTTGGTTATTTTCCACAAACGTGAAATTGAAGGATTCGTGCTTTAGGCTATGAGCAAAAAGGTGTAGTCTATTGCAATGGGTCACAACCCTCTTCTCTTAGAACACCGTACCATAGCCACTGGCTTTCAGAGATGTGGTACTGCAGAGAAGCAGCCATGCTGAAAGTACACATCCCTCCCACCACCATTTTTTTTTTCTACTTAAATGTTTTTCTTTAATTTTGGTTTCTGCTTCAATTTTTTTTTTAATCAACTATTACATACATTTGCACAAATTCTTTTGATTGAGGTCTTACATAAATATAGCAGAGGGCATAAATCTTAAGTGTATAGCTCAATGTAGACATACATACTGAGGAAACCTGAGCAAAATTTGAGAAATTGGCCCCTGCCTCAAATTTGTACAGATCTCAGTTCACTGCTGGCTTCTTAAATTGTTCAGGACTGAATAAAGGATAATACAATGATAATCACAGAAATGGCCAAGCATAGCTGAAGAGATTGTGCATAAATATTTTGACTAAAAGAAGAAAAATGACAGATATGACTCGGCGAATGTATAATATAAAAAGCAATGGATGAATGTGTCTACTGGGAAGCAAATACATTCTCAATTACTATTTTTCTTGATTTATGTATCTCTAGAAGGATTATAAAATAACATTTCTTTGAAATTATTTAAATGATTTTATTTTCTAGAAGTTAGTTTTTAGGCTGCCATATATTGTAGTATTGTTTACATACGTTACAATAAATGAAACAGTATATAATTTCTTATGTTTAAAGAAATCAGTTTAAATAAAGATGGGTTTTTATTTTCTTTGGTATCCATACTTACCTGTTAAAATACTAATCATATCTCCACAGAACTCAGTGTTTATTATTTTATGAACTTATACAATGTTCTATACGAAATAGGTAAAAATAGAAAGAGTTGGGTCCTGTCCTATCAACCATTGTTTAACTCCAGATAAACATTTGAAAATATTTTTTGAATAATTCTTTATCTGTGCCCTTTCAAAGGAACACTATACAAATGGAAAATGCTGTTTTCTCTGTGCAAATAGTCAAATAACCAAGTCAATTAAAGATTCTGTAGAAAAGATGCCTCTTTCTAAGGCTGATAAAGGTAATAATTCTTTAAGACTAAATAATGCTATTTAGAGACCTAATATTTTCAGTCTAAGTAAATATATGGCTGAAACCTACATTTTATATAAAATTCTGCCAAAATACAAATGGTTATTTAGTTATCCATTCTTGCAGAGAGCTAAGCCATTCATTTGCTTGCTTTTTAATTCTGTTTCACATAGGATCCTGAGAACTTTAACTATAGATACTATACATGTTTTCTATAGCAATTTATCTAGAGTAACTTTTGCAAAAGCTTTCTTATAGCAGTAGCAATGCTGTATCACACAAGACTATGATAGACAGATGGAGCTGTACTTCTGACTTCAAAACTTTGACTGAAAGAAGTTTCACTAATCAAGAGGTGTGTACGTGTGTGTGTGTGTGTACACAAGCACTCAATATTGCCTATAGTTTATCTTGGTCGAGAAAAGTTCTTTCTGATTTATAAATGCAGTATAACCCTATTTTTCTTTTTAGCCTCTATTTACCAAAGTAAACATTCACAATATTCAAGGCCTTATGTGTCATAAAAGTACTATTCATGTTTGACCTCCATTCATTTTGGCTTTAATTCAGCTTTTAAGCTTTCAATTAAATGTGGATCAAATGTTTATTAACTTACTTCATTTCATCAGAATGTTTTAGCTCAAGATTACCACTTACACATTGCAAAATTTTAAAAAGTTAACATAATTGGTCACAAAAATGGGTGTCAGATTTTTTCTTCACTACATTTTCCTCTCAAGAAATAAATCCTATAAGTTTAAATATATTTTTGTGATTTTGTTGATGCCGTGTGTGCCATCAAGTCAATTCTATCTCATAGTGACCTTGTAGGACGAGAGTAGAACTGCCCCACAGGGTTTGCTCAGCTGTAACCTTTAAGGGAGCAGATCGCCAGGTCTTTCTCCAATGGAGCTGCTGGCTGGGTTTGAACCACCAACTTTTGGCTTGGCAGCCGAGCCTTTAACCATTGTGCCACCAGGGCTCCTTATTTATTTTTGTAATAAGATATTTAAGTATCTTAACTTTAGCTACTGCTGAAATCTCAGTTCTATAAGCATAGCAAAGATTGCTATAGTTGTTAATTAACTTGGAAAGCAGCCTTGGGGTAGTGAGAAGATGAGACTATTTCAGAGGGTAGGACTTCCCTGAAGAAGCATCAGGAATATGTCAAGGATGTTGCATTTTAGGGGTAGCTGGCAGTGAAAAATGCAATTCAATTCTCAGGATTAAAGCCGTATTAATTATTTGATGAGGGAAAACGAAGATACAACTTCATTGCTGAAATGTGCATTTATGAGTAGACATCTCTACGCTTTCACAGGAGGGATCACTGCAAATCACAAATCTATTAGGGCTCATAAACTCATTGCCATCCAGGCAAGACCAATCATCGCAAACCTACAGGACAGAGCAGAACCGCCCCAATGGGTTTTCTAGGCTATCATCTTTACAGAAGCAGACTACCACATCTTTCTCTCGTGGAGCAGCTGGTGGATTTGAACTGCCAACTCTTCAAATGCAGCTTAAATATCCTCAACAAGTATCTTATATTCCAAACATGTGGATGCTATCTAGTCAATTTCAACTCATAGTGACCTTATAGTGAACTTCGAATACCACCGCCAAAAGTTCTAACAATACTGCTGCATTCACCGACATTACGAGTGTAATAAATGTTTTGAGAGCCCGTTATTGCCGGACGCTGCACTAATTTTCACTACATTTTCCTTTTTTATCATTTCAACGATCAGTTATCAATAATTATCAATCCCCATCTCCATTTTACAAATGATAAAAATGAGTTTCAATGAGCCTAAACTGGCCCCAAATCACACTCAAGTTCTTTGGAAAGCCAATGTTCCTTTCTTCATGCAACCACACCATGACATGCTGTCAGACTTTCATGACACAAGCACGATCTTGACCTCAGATGTCTTCTCAGCTTTCCTTTTGTGCTAGTGTGCCCTTTAGTCTTATATACATGACTGAACTACAAAGCTCGTTCCTCACATGTGTTACTGTTGGCCCTACAGACCTGTCTAATCGTTGGCTGAAGGTTGAACTTTAGGAATAACTTCAGTACTGAATTAAAAGTGTGTCTGCGGGCCATACTCTCAAGGTTTCTCCAGTCTCTGTCAGACCAGCAAGGCTGCCTTTTTGTGTGTGTGTATGAATTTGAATTTTGTTCTACATTTTTCTCCCGAGCTGTCCAGGACCCTCTGTTGTGATCCCTACCAGAGCAGTAGGCGGTGGTAACCAAGCACTATCTAGTTTTTCTTGGCTCAGTCTGGTGACGGTTGTGGTTCTCAAGAGGAAATTTTTAATTGTCAAAAACTGAAATTAATATCTATGATGTCCAGGTATTAAAAGATTAAAATATTTTAATAAAAATTCTATATGTGCAATTTTTTGCTTGTTTTCAATGTTATGTGACTGGGATGGTACATCCAAACAGAAGTTAAGTGATTATGGTAGCTGTAGCACAAGCTGTGTGGATTATATGTAAGGTAGTTCGAAAGCTGAAAATTCATTCATTAGAAATTCACTCATTTTTATGGCTGAATGATACTCCACCGTATGTATATACCACATTTTGTGTATCTATTCATCAGTGGGTAGACATGAGTTGTTTTCACCTTTTGGCTACTGCGAATAATGCTGCTATAAACATTGTGTACATTTTAGTCTCTGTTTTCAATTGTTTTGGGTATATGCCCAGGAGTGGAATTCTGGGTTGTATGGTAATTCTATGTTTAACTTCTTGAGGAACACCAAACTGGAGGTCTGCAAAATGGTGGCTCCACCATTTTACATCCTCACCAGTAATGTATGAGTCTCCCAATTTCTCCACATCCTCTCCAACATTTGCTAATTTTTTAAAAAATCATGACCATCCTACTTGGTACTTATTGAAATAAAAGCGATAAGGACACAAAAGGACAAATATTTTACCATTTCACCTATATGATATATCTAGAATAGGCAGATTCATAAAGGTAGAATATAGTAGATTAGAGGTTACCAGGGCTGAAGGAGGGGTTAGTGGGGAGTTATTCTTCAGTGGGTACAAAAGTTCTATTTGTGGTGATGAAAATGTTTCAGAAATAGTAGTGATGATTGTTGCACACCATTATGAATGTAATTTACACCATCGAAACTGTACACTTACACATAGTTAAACTCGAAAAATTTTGTTTTATATGTATGCATGTATGTATGTTATTGTTGTTGTTAGGTGCCATCCAGTTGGTTCCAACTCAAAGTGACCCTATGTAAAACAGAACAAAACACTGCCTGGTCCGGCACCATGCCCACAATCATTGTTCTGTTTGAACCCATTGTTGCCGCCACTGTGTTAATCCATCTGGTTGAGGGTCTTCCTCTTCCTCACTGACCCTGTACTTTACCAAGCATGATGTCCTTCTTTAGGGACTCATTTCACCTGACAACATGTCCAAAGTACATAAGACGCAGTCTCGCCATCCTTGCTTCTAAGGAGCATACTGGTTGTACTTCTTCCAAGACAGATTTGTTTGTTATTTTGGCAGTCCATGGTATACTCAATATTCTTCACCAACACCACAACTCAAAGGCGTCAATTCTTCTTCTGTCTTCCTTATTCATTGTCCAGTTTTCACATGCATATGATGTGACTGAAAATACTATGGCTTGGGTCAGGCGCACCTTAGTCTTCAAGGTGACTCTTTGCTTTTCAACACTTTAAAGTCCTTTGCAGCAGATTTGCCCAATGCAATGTGTCTTTTGATTTCTTGACTGCTGCTTTCATGTGTGTTGACTATGGATCCAAGTAAAATGAAATCCTTGACAATTTCAATCTTTTCTCCATTTATCATGATGTTGCTTATCGGTCCACTTGTGAGCATTTTTGTTTTCTTTATGTTGAGGTGCAATCCATACGAAGGCTGTGGTCTTTGATCTTCATCAGTAAATGCTTCAAGTCCTCTTCACTTTGAGCAAGCAAGGTTGTGTCATCTGCATAACTCAGGTTGTTAATGAGTCTTCCTCCAACCCTGATGCCCCCATTCTTCTTCATATAGTCCAGCTTCTCAGATTATCTGCTCAGCATACACATTGAATAGATACGGTGAAAGGATACAACCCTGACGTACACCTTTCCTGACTTTAAACTATGCAGCAACTTCTAGGTCTGTCTGAACAACTGCCTCTTGATTTATGTACGGGTTCATGAGCACAATTAAGTGGTCTGGAATTCCCATTCTTCACAATGTTATCCATAATTTGTTATGATCCACACAGTCCAATGCCTTTGCACAGTCAATAAAACACAGGTAAACATTTTTCTGGTATTCTCTGCTTTCAGCCAGGATCCACCTGACATGAGCAGTGATATCCCTAGTTCCATGCCCTCTTCTGAATGCAGCCTGAATTTCTGGCAGTTGCCTGTTGATACAACTGCTGCAGCTGATTTTGAATGATTTTCAGCAAAATTTTACTTGCATGTGATATTAATGATATTGTTCGATAATTTCTGCATCCAGTTGGAGCACCTTTCTTGGGAATAGGCATAAATATGGATCTCTTCCAGTCAGTTGGCCAGGTAGCTGTCTTCCAAATTTCTTGGCATAGGCAAATTAGCACTTCCAGCACAGCATACCTTTGTTGTGTGTTGAAACATCTCAATTGATATTCCATCAATTTCTGTAGCCTTGTTTTTTGCCAATGCCCTCAGTGCAGCTTGGACTTCTTCCTTCAGTACCATCGGTTCCTGATCATATGCTACCTCTTGAAATGGTTGAGCATTGACCAATTATTTTTGGTATTATGACACTGTGTATTTCAATTCCATCCATCTTCTTTTGATGCTTCCTCAGTCGTTTAATATTTTCCTCATAGAATCCTTCACTATTGCAACTGGAGGCTTGAATTTTTTCTTCAGCTATTTCAGCTTGAGAAATGCTGAGTGTGTTCTTCCCTTTTGGTTTTCTATCTCCAGCTCTTTGCACATTCACTTTCATTCACTTTGTCTTCTAGAGCTGCCCTTTGCAATCTCCTGTTCAGCTTTTACTTCCTCTTTTCTTTCCTTTGTGTTAGTTGCTCTATGTTCAAGAGCAAGTTTCAGAATTTCTTTCAACATTTTGTTCTTTTCTTTCTTTCCTGTCTTTTTGATAACCTCTTGCTTTCTTCATGTATGATGTCCTTGATGTCATTCCACAACTTGTCTGGTCTTTGGTCATTAGTGTTTAACGGGTCAAATCTATTCTTGAGATGGTCTCTAAATTCAGGTGGGATATATATTCAAGGTCATACTTTGGCTCTTGTGGACTTGTTCTAATTTTCTCCAGTTTCAACTTGAACTTGCATATGAGCAATTGATGGTCTGTTCCACAGTCGGCCCCTGGCCTTGTTTTGACTGACGATATTGAACTTTTCCATCATATCTTTCCACAGATGTAGTCAATTTGATTTCTGTGTATTTCATCTGGTGAGGTTCATGTGTATAGTTGCCATTTATGTTGGTGAAAAAAGGTATTTGCAATGAAGAAATTGTTAGTCTCACAAAATTCCATCATGTGATCTCCGGCATCATTTCTATCACCAAGGCCATATTTTCAAACTTCCGATCCTTCTTTGTTTCCAACTTTTGCATTCCAATCACCAGTAATTATCAATGCATCTTGATTGCATGTTTAATGAATTTCAGACTGCAAAAGTTGGTAAAAATTTTTCATCTTTGGCCTTAGTGGTTGATGCATAAATTTGAATAATATCATGTTAATGGCCTTCCTTGTATGTGTATGGATATTATCCTATCAGTGACAGCACTATACTTCAGGACAGATCTTGAAATGTTCTTTTTGACAATGAAAGCCACACCATTCCTCTTCAATTTGTCATTCCTGGCATAGCAGACCATACAATTGTCCAATTCAAAATGGCCAGTACCAGTCCGTTTCAGCTCACTAATGCTTTTTTAATGCTTAGGATATCGATGTTTATATGTTCCATTTCATTATTGATGATTTCAAAATTTCCTGGATTCATACTTCATACATTGCAGGTTATGATTATTAATGTATGTTTGCAGCTGCTTCTTCTCGCATCTGAATACTGGTGGCATAGCTTCTAGCATCACAGCAAAATGCAAGCCCCCACAGTATGTGTATATACATATATATGTATCTCAATAATAATAATAATAATAATAATAATAATAATAATAAAATGTTAAAAGGGGAATATGACTTCTCACATCACACTCAGGTGATAAAAAAGCATCTGTCTGCATTTCGTCATCCCGGAGGTCCTTTCTTAAATAAATACACATCAGAGGTGTTCAATGCAAGGAGGTCATAATGCATAGATGGCAACTTTACAAGAGCCAAGCCTGAACTGCACAGGCCCTGGTTTGATAAGAGCCAAGTTCTTCATCAAATGGGTGTGTTTCATTGTGAACCCTTAGGAAAACATTAGGTGTTGCTGCAGTCTTATATCTACCCAGGGATGAGAATGGGTGAGGTCTGTGGGCTCAACAACCAAACACGAAAATCAACTCATAGTGACCCTATAGGATAGAGAACTGCCCCAAAAGGTTTCCAAGGAGCGGCTGGTGGATTCAAACTGCCAACCTTTTGGTTAGCAGCTGAACTCTTAACCATTGTGCCACCAGGGCTCCAAGGGCAGGGCTTATTATGTTGGATTTCAGAGTTGGGTGGATATAAGACAGAATTCCCCTGCCTTAACAGACAGCAACCCTTCAGGAGTATGGCTGGCCCTTTGGAGATGGGGAACCGAATGGAAATGGTTCTGAGACTCCCCATGTTTCCATGTCTGGCTGGTTTGAGAGCACAGATACAGTGTACTTTAATACACTCTGCCTTTTCAATTGTCATATTTGACTCATAAGAACAATTTTGCTAGCTTAAATTTATTTTTAGATGAGTTTTAGGAGCTGGATTTCATTACTCCGCAATAATCTCTGATAAGTATGAAAACTCATGCATATAAGAGCCCCCTGAAGTATTGCAAATATTTTATTTCATATCTTTTCAAAATAATGAGGATTTCATGAGACCAAATAATCTATGTCCCCCTTAATATCACTGCCAAATTATAAATCAGGGCATTAGATAAGATTTTCAGCTTTTCTCTTTTTTTTCTTTTTCACTATGATTTGGTTCCTGAACAAACAATTCTCCTTGTAACAGATTTCTTAGAACTCTTTCAAGTGACAGAAAACATCAAATGCTTAGGTGCTAATATTAATTACATTTTTAATTAAATGACAAATCATTTTATGTATCATGCATTTACTGAGTATGTTTGTCATGTTTTGTGCTACATACAAACATATGTTACAATGACTTCTTTTTAGAGCTCTAAATCTGTTAATTCATATCTATAAACAATGGAATTACCATATGTTCTCAAAAGAGCTATAAACAAAGAACTCATTCTAAACACCATTGAAAATATTTTAATGGGGAAAAAACCAAAAATTATTTATCAAAAATAGTGTCTTTTGCTATTTAAAACTGATAAATTATTGACTCAATGAGACATCTATATTCACACAGTTCTGCTAATATTTAAGTTTCTTTACCCAGGTTTACCAAGGACATAAAATATATACTGTCACCTATTTTTCATAGTTTTGAAGAACTTCTAAATGGGAATAATAATGGTTCTCAATGAGTAAAGTGGAAAAATTTGAGTTTAATTTGATTAACTTAGAGAAGAAAGATGCAGGAAAATCTTGAGCAATGGGAAAAGATGTCTATCCCAAAACACTCAGGTTTTAATCCCTTTGAGTCCAAATCATGAAGAAACAGGCTTAAGTTCTAACATGAGAATTGAAGAAAAAGTCCTAATAACTGCAGCATGCCAATATGTTACTGGTAAAAGGAAATAAAATTATAGCATCCATCAGAAATTTTCCAGCACTGGGGGTACTTGCATTTTCCAGCACTTCAGTACTTCCATGTGGCTGACCCACATTCCTCATGTAATTGAGGTGTGGAGTTGGTAAACAAACAACAAAGATTATACATTTAAAATTATTTTATCAGCCACATAACACACTTTTGAACAATTTCATATGCCAGCTATGTTTTTTTTTTTTAATTTATCATGGAGAAATAATATAACAAAACATTTGCCATTTCAATCATTTTTATGTGTACAACTCAGTGACATTAACTGCGATCACAGTGTTGTGCAACCATCACCATCTGTTTCTAAGTTTTTACTGTGTTAGGTTTGGGGACTAAAAAATTTAGGGCTCTTCCATCTGAGAATGTGTGCTCCCTGAACAGTGTAAGACAGGTAAATAAATATCCTGCAATATTTGACTAAATGTAACAATTACAGTACTTACAAGAGGCTAAGCAGGAAGAGTACAGATGGGACCAGGAGAGAATCAGAAAAGAGTGCACAGAAAATGTGATTACTTAAGTAGATTTAGAATGACAAATAGGGGACAACAGGGACAGGAGGAAGTTGGGAAAAGGACAGGCAGGGATCGAGAGCAACGTGTAGAGAAGCTAGACACATTCTGGAAATGACAAATGTTCAGCTTGTCTAGAATAGTATAAAGCAGGAGTTCCATGTCTATCTAGAAAGGCCTTACATCTCATGTTACCAAGTTTGAATATTCCCATGAAAAATACAGGCAGTCATCAAAGCAAGCGAGCAGCCTGGGAGGTTTTTGTAAAAGTACTCTGACACAAAGTACAAGGAGACAAGATAGGCAGCTGCGTAATAATTTAGTCAATAAAGAATAAAAGCCACAATTAAATATATTTGGAAATGGAGAAAAGGAAAAAACCGTTTGGCTGTACATGTGTATTACCATGCGTGTACACAAATGCACACATATACATCTGCCTGGTAGATAAAATTAAAGCAAGATACTGCTCTTTCCTCAATTAAAACTCACCTCAATTTAAATAGTAAGAAGAAAAGCATAAAGTAGCCAGAAGTTTCACATGAAATCATATACCATCCTTACTCTATCCAACTACAGAACTGTTAAGTTCATGAATACTTTAGGTTATTTCAATGCTCTTTTACTCTATCCTACAGGGTCGCTATGTTTTTTTTTTTTTTTATTCTTACTACACTTTATGAAGAACAGTCACATACTGATCTCACATTTCTTTTTTTAAATTTATAGTAAACTCTTGCATATTCTTATGTAGGTTCCCAGCCTGATTTAGACCCATCTGAACATGAAACACATATAATAAAACTATGGGCTGAGGCAATTCTGGAGAAATACCAGAAGCTGGAGTCACTTTGGGGCCATACCAGGGCACCTAAGGTTGTACTATAGGGTCAGTGAGTAGGAAATGACTAGTGGAGGTTGTGTTAGGTGTCAATACCTGTTGCACCTGACTGGTCACCGGCATCTACCTGTGAGGAACTGTGATGAGACAGGACATGCAGCAGAAACAGTTGAAAACCAGCGTGAGACTTGGTGGTACTATGAGAACACCCACCATGGACTTGTGGCCATCCATGAGAGACTCACAAGTATATGGTGAGTGGATGCCCGTGTATGTAGGGGTGGGTAGGGTGGGTATCCAGTTGCTGTCGAGTTGACTCTGACTCATGACGACCCCACATGTTGTTGTTGTTGTCAGGTGTCATCCAGTCGGTTCTGACTCACAGCAACTCTATGTACTACCAATGAAACACTGCCCAATTCCACGCCATCCTCACAATCTTTGTTATGCTTGAGCCCACTGTTGCAGCCACTGTATCAATCCATATTGTTGGGGGTCTTTCTCTTTTTCACTGACCCTCTAACTCTACCAGGCATGATGTCCTTCTCCAGGGACTGGTTCCTCCTGATAACATGTCCAAAGCATGTGAGACAAAGTCTCACCAACTTTGTTTCTAAGGAGCATTCTGGCTGTACTTCTTCCGAGACAGATTTGTTTGTTCTTCTGGCAGTCCTTGGTATATTCAATATCCTTCACCAACACCATAATTCAAAGGCATCAATTCTTTGGTCTTCTTTATTCATTGCCCAGCTTTCAGATGCATATGAGGTAACTGAAAACATCATGCTTGGGTCAGGCATACCTAAGTCCTTAAAGTGACATCTTTTCAAAACTTTAAAGAGATTTTTTTTTGCAGCAGATTTGCCCAATGCAATGTGTAGTTTGATTTCTTGATTGTTGTTTTCCTGGGCACTGATTGTGAATCCAAGTAAAACAAAATCCTTTACAACTTCAATCTTTTCTCCTTTTACCATGATGTTGTTTATTGGTCCAGTTGTGAGGGTTTTTGTTTTCATTATGTTAAGGTTTAATCCACACTGAAGCTGTGATCTCTGATCTTCATCAGTAAGTGCTTCAAGTCCTCTTCACTCTCAGCAAGCAAGGTTGTGTCATCTGCATAACACAGGTTGTTAATGAGTTTTCCCCCAATCCTGATGCCCCACCCCATTCTTCTTCATAGAGTCCAACTTCTTGGATTATTTGCTCAGCATACAGATTGACTAGGTATGATGAAAGGACACAACCCTGACACACACCTTTCCTAACTTTAAAACATGCAATATCTCCTTGTTCTGTTCAAAAAATTGCCTCTCAATCTACGTATAGGCTCCTCATCAGCACAATTAAGTGTTCTGGAATTCCCATTCTTCAAAATATTATCCATAATTTGTCATCATCCACACAGTCAAATGCCTTTGTATAGTCAATAAAACACATGTAAACATCTTTCTGGTATTCTCTGCTTTCAGCCAAGTTCCATCTGACATCAGCAATGATATCCCTTGTTCCACACCCTCTTCTGAAAAAAAAAAAAAAAAAAATTTTTTTTTTTTTTGAATCTGGCTTAAATTTCTGGCAGTTCCCTGCTGATGTACTGCTGCAACCGCTTTTGAAGGATCTTCAGCAAAATTTTGCTTGTGTGTGGTATTAATGATATTGTCCAACATGACCCCAAGTGTGTCAGAGTAGAACTATGCTCCTTAGGGTTTTCAATGCTGTGATCTTTTGGAAGTAGATGGCCAGGCCTTTTTTCCAAGGCACCTGAGTAGACTCAAACCTCCAAGCTTTCAGTTAGCGGCTGAGTGTGTTAACAGTTTGCCCCACCCAGGGACTCCGTGGTGGGGATGGGAGTGCAGATTCACAGTGGCTGCCACACAGAGCCAGTCACGCCTTATGCACAAGAAATGGGTTTGCCTGGAGAAATTAGGGTTATTTCTGCACTAAGGAAATCATTCTTTTGGTTTTTATCTTTGCAGTCTTTTTCAAAGATCACATTGTGTCCACTCTTTGGAAGTGATACAGTAGCCTTTGCCCAAAATGAATAAAATTCTTACTTGCCTAAGAATTGTTAAACATTGCAGGAGGTCAGCGAGAAGCCCTGAGTAATCTCTTCAAAGGAGACCTTTTAACATTGTCTGAGTCTTTAGACAAAATAAAATGGGGACGTGGCCATTCCTGCTGGAAAGTAAGAGAATACACTAAATGTTCTCTTCAACTGACACTTTATTCAATGTAAAATTTTATAATGCTGAACCAGCATTAAATTTCACGGGAATAAATAGTTCCTTTTAATCAGTCTTCTCAACTCTTGGATTTTGGCCTTGGCTGAGGCTGCTAAGTGTGCCAACATTTTGGCCCACTGGATGCGTATGCTGGGGTGCCGGTGGCCTTCCCATTCCACGTCATTGCCATGGTTCTGGCCGATCATTTGCACGGGGGCAGACAGCAAATGCAAATGTGCTCTTCATCAAACTGGTGCTGGATTTTTACAATGGGAGTTTTGTCAGACCTCAATTTGTTTTGGTTGTAGTAAATGATTCTTAAATACACTGTTTAACAAAGATATGACTCAGAAAAAAGCAATTTAGCATTAAATTTTTGACACTAGGCTTGCCACTGTGAAAAGGATAGGAGTACAGAAATCTGAGCTTGTTTCCTACACTTGAAGGTCACATAAGGCCAATGTGCTGGTTCCACAAATGTGTAGGTGAACATTGTCTGTAGAACTGCCAGCATGAAATACCCTCTATGCAGTCGACCTGCTTGCAGACTTTCTTGTTGGAAAAAAGGCCGAAATCAGCTAACAAACGGAAACTAACTAAAGTAATTAAGCATTGAGAGTTCATTCCCTCTTTACACAAGCTGCACAGAATGTTAAATCAGACATTTGACCAACGAGACAGACAAAGAGATAAATGCATCTCTGCTCGAAATAACCTATATATTTAATATATTCAGAGTACTCCTGAACTAGGAATGCAGACCCTGGATTTCACCATGGTAAGAGTAATTTTATTTTATACCACTTGAATTCTGAAAATAGGTTTGCAGGGAATTTTGAACCCAAAAAGCAATTATTCTGTTATTATTTGCTCTTGGTATCTTATATTTTAGTTCAAACATAAAGAACATTTCTCTACTTAAATCCATTTAGTCAATTCAACTGTCAAATAATAACTAGCATGGAAGGAAACATGTTTGTTATTATTAAAACAGGTGGCCATATAAAATATCTTATCTGTGTTATTGTTAATGTATTTTTCTATGATTCTAAAATAGTTAAGTCTGTCATCATAACTATAATAATTATGTCTAAGGAAGGACTTAGTAGAATATCTAATCTTATTTATCAAATTAAACTAAATGCTTACAATACCTGATTGTAACAGATGTCGCCTTTTTATTGCATTGCTACTAGTGATTTAATAAAAATAGCTCAAGTAGCATTATCTTCTAATATAAATCTATCTGAAGAGATTGAGCAAGAAAATAAATGAGGAAGTACTGGATTATAACCCAAAGTACAAAATAAAAATTCATGAGTCTACACTGATGTAAATAACTGATTAAATAAATGGAGGCATAAGACAAATCTGCAATCCTCAAGCTTTTCAAATAATTTATATAGTTACTCTGCCTCAAGTGGGGGGAACATAACTCCCCACTGCTTAGGGGTCCACTTTGCCAAAGTACAGTATTAAACCAAGGAAAGAAGAGTAATTTTACAGTGGAGAAACCTGACAAACCCTACCTTAGCCAGGTGATCAAGGTCAATATCAACAGCCATCAATTATGTTGACAGTATGGACTCTTGACAAGAAGTGACTGAAAACAGCACTTTACCTCTGTGATTTCCAGGAGCCTAATCATGAAAACAACCTAAGACAAAATCCAATGAAAGGGCATCTACAAAATATTCCACCAATACTCCTCAAAACTGTCAAGATTATCAAAAACAAAAGAAATGGCTGTGGCCAAGAGGAGCCTAAACAGACACGATGACTAAATGAATGTGATATCCTGGAAAAGAAAAACCACATTAGATGAAACTAAGGAAATCTGAACAAATTGTGTCTCTTAGTTAATTTTAATGAGTCAATATTGTTCCATTAATTGTAACAAAATTTTTATACTAATGTAGGATGTTAAAATTCAGGCAAACTGGGTGTAGGATATATAGGAACTCTGTACTATTTTTTCATCTTTTCTATAAATCTTCAACTGATCTAAAAATTAAAGTCTGTTGATAATTAAAGTGTTTTACATATATGAACTCACGATCTCATATGACCATTATGATTTCCACAGAAAAATAAATCTTCTCACATTATAAAATTATTGTAATATTTTAAAAAACCAAATAGCTGACATTTGTTTTTAGTTATGAGTGACATAGAAACATATCAATATAAAGAAGGTGAAGGGAAAAGGAAGCAGAGGTAAAGAAGGGTGGAAGAAAAATATTATATTAATTTACAATTTATATGAAATATTGTATTTTTATTTCTTAAAGAGGAGATATTCCATATTTACACATTTTTGAGGAAAAAAAGCAATTGGAAGGAGGAACTATAAGTTGTAAGGACAAGTAAGAAAAGCGAAAAGAAACTATAAATTCCATTTTGTATCTTTAAAAATAATAACTTGCAAGAGATGACGCTATGGTATGAGCATGGATTTCTAAAATATTTTACTATAATGGGATTAAATTGTAATTATGGTCTAAAAGAGAAGTACCTGTATTAAATGTAAGATGGAAATAGCAAAAAACAACCAAACCTGTTGCAATTGAGTCGATTCCGACTCATTGCGACCCTATATAAAAAAAAGTGCTAGCTAAACTTTGACATATTTTTTCTGATAGAATTAAACCTTCCATCATAAGCAAATCTCTAGAACTAGAATCAATATCTGTTGAAATTATATAACTTGAAAACTAAATCCAGAAATTAGCGAGTTAACTGGAGAAAGCCTTATAATAAATACACTGTTTGAGCTATAAATGTGTATAAGAAAAAACGTCACCCCAGAAAATTAGAAGAGAAAGAGCAACATGGAGACATTTCAGGTCATTAAGAGGAGAAAGTAGCAGGAAGATAAAAAAAATGACTGGGAGTAGAATTCTAAGGGCAATCTTCAGAGAGTTGTTACTATTTGTATTTTTGTCACTCACTGTGGCATAAACGGTATGATTTTTCTATGTGGCCTAGTGAAATCCTTCACGGACCACCAACAGATGGTAATGATATGCTTGTGTGGTAAATTGTGAGATTAGTTTAAGTTTTTCTTGATAAAACCTGCTGCCATCGAGTCGATTCCAACTCTAGCAACCCTATAGGACAGAGAACTGCCCCATAGAGTTTCCAAGAAGCGCCTGGTGGATTCGAACTACTGACCTTTTGGTTAGCAGCTGTAGCACTTAGCCACTATGCCACCAGGGTTTGTCTTGATAGAACACATAAAAACGCAATTAAAACAATACCATTTATATTAACACCAAAAAAAAAAAAAAAAGAAATACTAAGGTATAAATCTATCAAACATGTACAAAATCTATACGAGGAAAACATATTAAGTTCTGATGAAAGAAATTAAAGAAGACTTAGACATTCCATGTTCATGAATGTGAGGAATCAATATTACTTATTTATATGTTGGAGTGGAAACAGAGTCCCAACTTATTTGAAAGATTTGAAAGAAGAATTCAAACATGCATAATTTACAAGATGAAGAGTTAAATCTCATTTGCTGACAAATTCCTAAGAACACCTCTTTACTTTATGCATGCGTTAGCTGCTTCTTGCTCAATTTAAGTATGTTTGTTAAAGGCAGAGAATTTATGTTCAAACTACTTTCTAGCTTTCTCATTGGTACATCCATAAGCATCTTCTTTTCTGTACAGAATCGCATTTAATTGATTTAATTAAATATATTAAGAAAAGATTTAGAGTTGAAGGAGTGTATATGGATTGATTTTCAGGGAGTGTTTGCCAGTTATGATACATCGCTGTTTTGTCACATAAACATGTTAATATGTTGCTTGATCTCTCCCTCCTCAGAACTCCCAAAGCTCTTTCTTCCGTATCACGTTTCAGTATTAATCACTGTGAAGCTCATTATAATCACTCTATATCTCCACTTCTTTCTTTGCACCTGTGGTAGATAAAATAATAATATCCATTGCTCTTCAGTCGAATTCTCATAGTGATCCTACAAAGCAGAGCACAACTTTTGGGTTTCCTAGGCTGTAATCTTTATTGAAGCAGACTGCCACATCTTTTCCTGCAGAGCTGCTTGTGGGTTCGAACCTGCTGACATTTCAATTATCAGCCAAGCACTTAACCACTGTACCACCAGGGTTCCTTAGGCAAAATAATAGCCCCCCAGAAGTGTTCACAACCTAATCCCTAAAGTTTGTGAATGTGTTAGATAACATGGCAGAGAAGAACAAGTTTGCAGATGAAACTATGGTGGCTAATAAGCTGACTTAACACAGGCAGCTGATCAGTTTATTTTAGAAGCATTTTGAGATCTTTTAAGAATGACATTCAACAAACAAAAATGTTTTCTGTTATTTGCCTTTTTCTGGCATATTACAAACTAGAAAAATATATCTTCTAATATTTAAAGAGAAGGAATGGCGGGAGGGGGTTGTTACAGGTTTTATGAAAGAATAATGCAAATATATGAAATTAATTCGTGAAAGAAAGCAGTATTAGAATGCATGCCATAAAGACTAAACTTGATAAACAGGTGAATAGAGTACTTCTTCAGAATTAATGTTCACATCTTCTCAAATTTTGTCTGTCATTTAGATTGAGGTGAGTTCACTCTAGATTTGCCAGTTCACTTAACCTCATGATTCTCTGCTATAATGATTCGTCATTTCTCAAATTTTCAATTTCTATGCTGCTCTTTGGCAGTGATGAACCACTGCCTAAGAAAAATGTTAGTCATATCAAATAAGCAAAATCTTCACATTTCTTAATACTTTCCTCAGTAATCTTCTGTTGTTTAGAAAACTGGGCTAAAACTTTACCAAGTTTAGTTGTGAAATTATAAATTATTTCTATTTACTATTGTTTATGAAAAAGAATCTATTGGTTATTTGAAGTAAACTTGTTAAAACTGATTCCAAAGTCAAAATAAAAACCCTAAACCCACTGCCATCAAGTCGAACTCCAACTCATAGTGACCCTATAGGACAGAGTGAGGGTGTCCCATAAGCTTTCCAAAGCTGCAAATCTTTACTGAAGCAGACTGTCTCATCTTTCTCCCACAGAGCAGCTGGTGGGTTTGAACTGCCGACCTTTCAATTAGCAGTTGAACGCTTAGCCACTGTGCCACTAGGCTCCTTAAAGTCAAAATAGTAATCTGTAATTTTGAGACTAAAGGGAGAAGAAAATAGACTTGTTTATGGGCTACTTATATGCCAATGTTTCACCAATTAGAGTTGGCTAGTGTGAGTCATAATAATCAAAAACATCTTCATCTTTTTAGGACATAGACAAATGAAGATATCATAATGCTTGAGTTTATTAGCTTCCATATTTCCCTACTGAGTATTGATGACAGGGACTATTTCTCCCATCTAGCTCCCTTTACGAAAGTTCCACTAATAAGCACCATGCTTGAAATGCATGTTAAGTAAAAGTGACTGACCACAGTGGTCTTCAGTTATTGCAAGGTAACTATGAAAAATACAATAGCTAAATGGATCAATATTTTCCTTTGGCCTATAAATCTTTGTTATCATGATGAATACTCAGTTTTTGTATGAAGTTCTTTCTACTTTGTCTAATTTCATCTTTGCAGATCATCGTTGGAAAGTCCAGTCATGTAGTCATGCCCTGGAAAAGTGCTGGAGATGGGAATCTTAGAAGATGGTATAGGATTATTATATCATCAGAAAATTGTAGAATACATTAGGCATTTGCCATGATGCACAGAGACCAAGTCTGTCAGTCAGCAGTGAAACAGAGAAGAGTGAGAAAACAACTCAAAGGGCATTTTGATAAGGGCCAATCATGGTAAATTTGGGTTGCATGGAGGCCAAGCTTAACCAGCCTAACGGAACCCATTGAAGATATTACTGTCATGATAAACAAGGAAAATCCAAGTGATGGAGCTGTACTTCCATTTTCCAAAATGAATTTAACCATATTCTACATCAGAGGGTTTAATTGCTAAAATGAGGTGCCATGGGGTAGATGTGGAAATAGATAGAAAAGTAGACCCTTAGCATAATGGCATGAAGTTCAAAAATGGTATGATGAGTTCTTTACTTTCAGAAATTATTTGAAGGTTTTTACTGGAAAAGAGTAGCTCTAGATTTCTTTGTGATATTATTCTTGTATAAGTCTTTTTGGGAAAGGTTGTCCAAATGTAATAAGGCTAGAGATTGGTTCAGCAATCTGTTTCAATTTCAACACATTGGGTTTATTTTTTTGTACAGAATGGTTCACTGAATCTGTTTCAGTTGGAAGCTCTCCATTAAATACCCAGAAAGATTATTAAAGAGAGCATAATTTGTGCTTATCTTAAAATTTTATCTAAATTTAAGAAAATATAATCTAAATATTAGATTAAATGTAATAAATTGAAGAGGTAACTGTATGTATTAACATAGAACTAGTTCCTAAATCTCACTGGAGGTGTGGAAGTGTGAAATCTCTGCTTCCTTAGCACCAGCTACACAAAAAAATACTTGCTGAAAATAAATATATGTTATATGAATTATTTCCAAATATATATATGTATATTATTTCTCATATGTTCCTCTGTAGTCCCTCTATTCCCCAGCAGGATAAATATATATAGTATTGGCAACTAAAAGTCAAAGCTGGAAACCAAAATATACACTTTAAAGGCCAGGAGGAAAAAAAAAAAAAATTAACTATTGGCTCTTCTGACAGTGAAATGGAGGAAAGTTTTATTTAGTGAACGTAAATGTTACAGGCTCCATCGCTAGAAAAAGAACTGAGGCATTTCTGGGTTAGGAGAAGGTTTGAGCTGGAGAAAGTCAACAGCACATCCATCATCTCTTTGGTATTGTTACTCCATTGGTAGAATCAGTGTTTGGAGATCAATATGGTGTCATTTGGAATGCAGGCAGGCCATTGTGTTTCCTTCATCTGCAGTCTCTCTGCTGCTCATCAGTAAATTATGTCACTTGTATGACTTCTCTCTCTTCTTTTGAGATCTTGAGAATGAGAATAAGGAATTGTTTAATTAAGGGGTTACACATAATAATTTGAAATGTAATTCTTTGGAAATAAAATACTGAGCTAATTGTCCATTTGAAAATGATGATTTTTTTTTGCCTTTATAATCTGTGTACTTAGGAAAAGGACATCTTAAATGGGGCAAGGTTGATCAGATTGTGACTACTTCTATTTACATAAACTGAAGGTAAAGTCATTCTATTAAAAAAATTATGAACCACACACACTGCCGTCGAGTCAATTCCAACTCATAATGACCTTACAGGACAGAGCAGAACTGCCCCATAGGGCTTCCAGGAACAGCTGGTGGATTCAAACTACTGACCTTTTGATTAGCAGCCATAGCTCTTAACCACTGCACCACCAGGGCTCCAATTAAATCCGGAAGTGGACAAGGTTCTATTACGGATCCAGAATTGTATAATCTAAGTAGGGGAAGAAACATAACTACATTTTAAAATGTTAATGTCACAAGGCAGTTTGTTGTTGTCATTAGCTGTTGTTGAGTTGATTTTCGATTCATAGCTACCCCATGTAACAGAGTAGAACTGCCCCATAGGGTCTTCTAGACTGTGATCTTTACAGGAGCAGATCACCAGGTCTTTTTCCCACAGGGCAGTTGAGTGGTTTCGAGCTGCCAACCTTTCTGTTAGCAGCTGAGCACTTAACTGTTGTGCCACCAGTTCTCCTTCCAAGGCAGTTTAGATGAATGGCAGTTTGTAGTGTTTAACTTTTTATTCTTAATTTCCCAGTTCATCTGGAACTTATTTTGGTCTATCAAATGAGGTGAGACTAAATTGATAATGTTTTCCAGAAGGCTAAACAATTGTATTTTTACCATTTTGTCAAATCTACCTCTTCCACATTGGATTTTGTGCTTTATTTTACATATATTCTGCTCTAGTTCAAAGAAGAAAATATGAGAAGAATTTTAGGGAGGACCTCTTGCACAATATTATAGTTGCTTCTTTAATCTTCTCTTAATTCCACTACCACCCATTACTATAAATATTCCCATCTCACCAGAATACTGACAGCCATTTTAGTAGATGCTAGTAGTTTTTTTTAGTAGATCCGGTACCGGACATATGAATGATTTTTTCTTTTTCTTTGAAATACTTTGAAAAATTTCACTTTTGCAGAAATGGCTCCATGTTATTTTAAGGTAGGAAAAATTCATACTAACTGAAAAAAATCCTATGACACTCAAGTTAACTTTAATGGAATGGTCTTTTTTTTTGGTTTCAAGTTTGCCTCAGTAATGACCACTACTGAAGATGTGTGAAATCCAACAAGGTAATTTCTCTGGTCTCTTAAGGGTGTCTTCACATGGTCCAAAACCTAGCTAGTAGTGGCTCCAGTTATAGCTACCCCTCTGAATGTGATCTTGTTATTTGACATATCCCTCTGATAATTGGTTCAGGACTAATGACACAGTGAACACATTTCTTTTCTGTTCTTTTAGTTGACACACCAAAAGCATTTCATTTTTACCCTGAAATGACAGTAATATGCTTTTGATTCTGCTACAAGGTTATGTGAAGTTTCTAGTCCTGTACTACAAAGTAGTTCTCTGACAATTTGATGGATTTACTATCTTGTAGGACATTGTCCTTCTCTACTAAATTTATAATGTCAAGCGAGAAGTGACAAGTCGTTTTTTGTGTAGAAAAGAATGCGAGTTAAACCTCATGAAGTCCCATCATATTTCTAAAGTCTCTGTGATCCAGTAACCCAGGGCACACAGGCATTAACCTCATGAAGGTAAAGGACAAGATAGCACATCTTGAAAACGCACCACTAAGGAGATGGTAGAAATGCCAGTGTAAATTTCTTAGATTTTAGAGGCATAGAAACCCAAAATGAGTGACCTCCTCCAACTAATTTATTCTATTATCAGAAAAGATGTCTGTTTTTAAAAAGAGAAATTTTAAAGGTTCAACAGTGCTTGAAGTGTCTGAAGCTGAGGGGGTGCAATTAGAGGCCTGTGACAATATTAATAAGATAATTAAAGAAATGTCTCCTGGGGATTTGGGACAAACACATACTTTCTGTAGTATATACATATTTCTCATTTTGAAAAAGATAAATTGGGAGCCTAAATACTTGACCACAGGTTACCAGGTAACTGGAACATTAAACTGGAAGTTAAATTATATGTCTTGCAAAAAAGCTAATGCACCCCAATGAAGTTATGTATGCCCTCCAAAACATTTCCTGATTAAGTAGAAGCAGCATAAAGACAATGGCACCCAGCGTCACTGAAAACACAAGTTGCTTAAATTAACAGATTCCTCAGACCCCTCCTCCCCCGGTGGGTTTTAGAACCCGCGGCTCTAAAAATATGAGTCCCTCAAAGAGGCACTAAAGAATTTTGTGGTTTAAAAGGAAGTTTCTTATGATGATCTAACATAAAATAAAAATACTTTACTCTCATTTATAGGCATCTTTACAAAGAAAGACTTTAATATACTGGCCATTCACATGGGTGAGCTTGGAAAAGATATCCTGGACATAGAGTTGAGAAGAAAGTTGATTGTCCTCTCTGCTTGGAAGGTGAGTCAGTGTGCAGTCAGGAATTATACTGACCACTGGGAAGTTTCCAAAATGTGGTTGAAGGAGTTGGAAAGATTAGAAAGAAGCACAGGGTTTGGCATGCTGTAGATGCCTACCACCAAGGCAATGGCAAAATTACCATATCTCTTGGTTATTGATAAACTCTTGATTCTGCCCTCTATTACACAGATGTATAACCTATATCTGGAAGATTTCTAAACAATTGGTCGACTATAACAGGAAATATTTTTCTGAATGCTTGAGACAAAGATAAGTGCTTGATGACAGGGTGAGGCCATTTAAGTCAGCACTTTTTGATTGGCCTGTGAAATTTATAGTTCATAAAATGCTGTCTTAAGATTTCATACCTTTTTGTTTTTTACAGACTCTGTGTAATAAACATGTAAGAGTTATAATATGAACATGTAATTTCCTTGAACTTGTACAGATGAAGTACAATAATGATTTCATAGTTTAATAAATGTGTTATTTTCTTAGGACCTGCAAATACATATTTCATATCTGCAAAAGAGGGAGTATCATTTACCCTAAAGGAATTGTCAGACATATCAACAATTATAACACATTCTTAGCAAGGAAATGGATAACAGAAGGTCGTAAGGAGAGGTAAGGTTGTTTTTTCTCATAGCTGCTAACCTTTTGGTTAGCAGCCAAGCTCTTAACCACTACTTAGAAAACAGAGGGAGAGATTTTATGTTGAAATGTGAGATGTTCGTGTTGTTTCATCCTGTCCCCAAACTCCTGAGCTGCGCCTTGGGATTAAAAGATACATAATACAAAGCTTGAAGTACTTGGAAATCTGAGAGAGGTGGAAACAGTTCTGTATGCTACAGAGTCTATGTAGATGAAGGGGAGATAGGTCTCAGGGAGGAATCTCCCACCCCATTATGATGAGGCAGCACAGAGTAGAAATGTGAGTATGATCTATAGGGCATAATTCCATAATGAAGGACTCTCTGAAGGAAGTGGACTAGATAGCTTTGTTAGAGACTGAAGAATGTCAAATGGTGTTGGATCTCCTTAGCTGAGAGCTCTAGAGCGTGGGGCCTTGAAGAGAGAATAAGCATTCAGATCAATGGCAAAGTTAGAGAGGCAATGCTGTGTATCTAGCAAAAGAGCATCCACTCCATGAGATAAGATTTAGAAGCAGATTCTGGGAAGGATCAAGCTCTTTATCAGAGCTGAAACTGATGTCAACTCTACTTATACCTTACACTAAAATTCACAGTATTATCCAAACTAAATAAAAGGAACTGAAAGTTAAGCAGTTCCTTATCATCCAATTGACTCTGCACTTATATGTTAGTTGGACCTTTAAATTTCACAAGGTAAAATTATTCATGGTATTTCCTCTCAGCAACTATCATTTCATTCTCATAAATTTCCAGCCAATTAATATTTAAAGCCCAACATTTCTTAGATCTATTGACAAATGAATGGATAGCTAGATTACAGCACTTAGGCTGAAAAGAACTAGGGAAACTCAGGTGGAGACAGTGGGGGTGGGAGAAGAAATGAGACATGTTCCTACAGTTGATATCCATCCTGAAACAGATTTTATCCCATTGAGAATTGAAAATAACAGTTTGCTGTTTTTTCCTTGTAATGGCATAACTTGGAATGCCAGCCTTGGGAAAGACTGTCAAGTAGGGGATATGTGCCTTTCTAATCTTTGGCACTGCGTACATCATAACAAGAAGCCCTGGTGACGCAGTGGTTAAAGCAATGGACTGCTAATGGAAAAGTCAGTGGTTCAAAACTACCAGTGGCTCTGTGGGAGAAAAATGTTGCAGTCTGCTTCCTTATAGATACATAGCCTTGGAAACCCTGTGGGGTCACTATAAGTTGGAATTGACTCAAAGGGTAGGTTTGGTTTGTTTTTATGTCATACCTGCCCCAAAGTGGTCTCTTTTTCTATTAGGCTTCCAGTGATTTCTTACTGTAAAACATTAAATTGGACCTGACAAAATCTTACCAATGTATTATTCCAGAGTGTTTCCCTTGACCAAAACAAAAAGTATATCCTAAAACAAATCCACTGGCATTTAGTCAATTCTGACTCATAGTGACCCTAGAGGACAGAGTAGAACAGCCTCCGCGGTAGTTTCCTAGGCTGTAATCTTTATGGGAGCTGATCACCAGGTCTTTTCTCCCAAGAAGTCATTTTATGTGCATGTGTGTGTGTGTGTGTGTGTGTGTATTTCAGGATATATCTGAGCAAATATTCGAATTACAATTTTTGTAAGCAAATTATTTTGACATTTTTATTTTTCTTTTAGGTGTTGAAATGCTGTTAAAAGTACTAATTACGATGGGCTAGATTATAAAAATTTAGTATTTATAAATATATGTTTGGGAATTATTATTAATGGAATATATAGATATATTAAACTTTTTCATATCTCTTATATGAAATACATTCTAATAGGAAAGGAATAAACAGCATTTAAGATAGCTAAAGGAAATGAAATATAAATGGAGCTATTACATGAATTACATGATTTTTTAAACTAGTATACAAAGACAATCTTTCTAGTGAATAAAAACTTTGTAATTAGTTAAGGTGATATTGTGTTGAGCCATAGAGATGGGAAAGTTATGCTTACTCTACTCATCCAAAATTTGACTATTTTTAAAAACTCACAAAATCTCCACCTAGTATAATTTTCTCTTACAAAGCATCTTAGTTTTAATTGTTTTTATTTCAATAGAACATGTATATTTTGCAGTTGCTCCCTTTATTCTTTTATTTTTTTTATTGAAAAAATATGTCCAGCAATAAATTATTCTGACATTGAATTTTTCCATTTTCTCATTTAGTCTATGGTAATTAAAAAAAAAAAAGTGAAATAACAATGAATGAAAAATAATTACTAAATTCATAACCGAGCCCTAGTGGCACAGTGGTTATGAGCTCGGCTGCTATCCAAAAGGTCAGCAGATTGAATCCACTAGCCGCTCCTTAGAAACCCCATGGGGCAGTTCTACTGTGTCTCATAGGGTCACTAGGAGTCGGAATCAACTCAGTGGCAATGGCTTAAAAAAAAATTTTTTTTTTTTGCAATGGGTTAGTTAGTTAGAAATTCATATTGGGAACTTAGTTTTGTATTTAAGTTCAGAGACAATGCTACCATATTTAATTAAAATTTTAAGGCAACAATTATTCAATGAACACTCTGATTACAGTTTCTACATGAAAAAGTATTTTAAAAAATCATTGTGAATTGTTTGATGGGTCTCGTGAAGTCTCTGCCCAATGATCTAATTTCTTCCAGCTTTATGGCTACTCTCTTTTAGGGTCCCAAATGCTTCATTTTACCTAAATATTTGTGGTGAATGTAATATTACATTTGATTATTAGAGATTTTCATTCATTTATTCAGGTATTAATACTCATTTTAAGCACCCAATATATTCAAGGCATCAGCACTATGGCACTACAGGGCTAGGGCTCTAGTTGATGTCATTAAGAAATTTACAGAATAGTAGAATGCGTAACTATATAGTAAATACACCATATTAAATTAAAAAAAAAATCAAACAGAGGTATCAAAATGTCCTAGCAGGGAAAAAAAAGTAGTTAGAAAAAGAAGTCAATCCTGATATAGAATACAGAAAGTAGAGAAGATGAAATTTCATTTGACTGCTATAAGATTTGGGTAACTAAGGTTAAAGGAATATGCATTCTAGACATTTAAGAA
This sequence comes from Loxodonta africana, assembly GCF_030014295.1. Taxonomy (NCBI): domain Eukaryota; kingdom Metazoa; phylum Chordata; class Mammalia; order Proboscidea; family Elephantidae; genus Loxodonta; species Loxodonta africana. The sequence goes on from NC_087352.1 coordinate 38,867,946, forward strand.
CGAAGGAAAAGTTTAAGCCAAGAAAATGAAAATCACATGGTGCATTCAGAATGAAATGTAATTGGGTATGACTAGAATAAAAAATATATTGGTAAGATGAAGAATGGGGTGAAATGCCTGCATCCGTAGCTTGGGTACATTGGGAACTATAGTCTTCTGATAGCTCCAGGCGTTCCTTGGCTCTTAATTGCAGTGTCACATGGAGTCTTCCCTCTGTCTCTCTGTGTCCTCCTTTTTTATAAGGTTAGCACTTGTATATGACCTCATGTTAATTTAACTGATCACGTTATCAAAGACAATATGCAAACAAGGTCACAGTCACCAGTAGCCAGAGTTAAGATTTCAATACATCTTTTTTTTGGGGGGGGGGACACAATTCAATCCATTAACAGATACCACCATACTTGCTAGTTTTTGATAAAGAAAAACTTACAATGCAGAGTCACTACTATTAATTTGATGGATCTCAGAAACTAATATGTCAATAAATTTAAAGTAATTTTAATTTAATCTGAACAAAATCAGTGATTCAATACACACACATGCATGCACACAGTCCGCTTTCAACCTCCAAATAATTAATACTTTTTCAATTGCAGAACGGATTTTATTATTCTATTAATAAAAATGACTAAATTAGTAAAAAACACTAATCATTGAGTCCAAATGTATTTGCAATTAGTACTTTCACCAATGGAAAAAGCATACTTTTATTACCTTTCCTTAAGGGGATAATTAAATGAAGGAAATTACAAATTATTCTTTGTAAGTGCTAGCACAGGCCAAATGCAAATAAGATAGGAGCTTCAGAAGATAATATTTGCAACAGGGAATGGCAGTACGACAGGTTTTGTATGTTTTCATCAGTTTTTAAATTATTGAATGCCTTTTGAACTGGAGAGGAAAATGAAGTGGTATCTTCGTTCTCATATCACAGATAACTCCACATTAATTAAAATCACTTGACATACTTTGAAAGGTTGTGTACTACTAGGCTAGGAAAACTGGTAAGTGATAATCAAATTTTATCTTAATCTTGGTGCATATGAACACACTGAATTGGATCCCAGGACTTGCATTATTAAATGCTATGAATGAGAATTTTTCTTTGAAACTCTTCTTATGCTAGGAAAGAATGAACACGTTAATGCCAATTTTCTGACAGGTTTTTAAATTTATCATGATATATGCAGAAGCATCATGAAAGAAATTTGTGTTAACAACCAAAAATGGTAGTGTTAGACCCTTGGGTGTTTAATGTTATATGAATGATTTAAATCTGTATTTAATCTTGCCTTTTATGCCTTTTTTTTTATGCCAAGAAGGAAGCAAAAAGGATTGAGGATAAGACATTGTAATGCAATTTTAAGTCCTTATTTTCTTTCATTTTTGCTCTTTCAAAAACAGTATTACCAACTTACATTCATTTTAAAAAGAAATACATAGGTTATATATACTTTATTTTTCCTGTGGCATTTAAACCTCATGTTTTTATCTGTTTTGGCTTGTTTTGCTTTTTGTTCTTTCCATGTCACCTAGAATGTAAGACCTGCCATACTGGCATGGAATGAATTTCTTAAAACATGAATGTTTTAGAAATGCCTTTGTAACTACAGATAAAATGAAGCATAAGAGAAATGTAAATTGATTTAACATTCCCACCCCAAAATAAGAGCATTTGATAATCCCGAAGTTACTACTGTGCATGTTTAGATACAGCAGATTCAAGAAATAAAAGAAAATGCCACCTGCTAAATGTAGTCTTCATACTCTGAACACATTACAGGGAAGTGTGATTGCTCCTCTTGTGAATAAGGAACTTCAAACAGAAAGATCTTAATAGAATTAAGTGTTTCGGACAAATGTCATCTTCATTTTAAACAGGAAGAAAGAAAAAAGAGAAACGGAGGATATCTTGCCAAAAGTTTATACTTGCATACAAAATCACACTAGGATCAAATAAAAACAATAATGGATACATGAGATAATTTCAAGATATGAGAACATACTCCAAGTTAGTTCAAAATCAAGGTGGAGTGCAGACATATTTGAGAATAGAAATTTCCTGTTATTTTCAAACAAATTTTAATGTGAAGAGATCTGTGGATGTCAGGGCTCTCGCCATAATAAGGTATGGTCCAAATTCACACATTAAGTGACTTCTGCTCCAAGGTTAACCCATTCAAGAGGAAGTTTGGAATATAATGTCTAGATAGCAATTGTGCTAAAAATTGTCCTTATTTGCTTTTGACTCCATGCTTGCATGGCATTCATTCACTATAACAAAGGCTGGTATCTGAATTGGGGATCTTTTGGCAATGGGATGAACTGAGTGCTTACTGAAGACTGAATCTCTCATTAGTGAAAAGTCAATTGCAAGGTATGCATTGGGGCAAAGTACAAGTTGAATGCAACTATTATTAAAAAATTCCCAAACCAAATCAAATAAAAATCCAGGTCTGTTCAAGCAGGAAACGAAGACTGTAATTAGTAGATGTCAAAACAGCAATAGAGAAGCCCCAATGCAAATATCATAAAAGCTTCACTTATTCAGCAGCCATTTAGTTAGTGCCTAGTAGCATCAAGTCGGTTTAGTAGCATCAACTTGGTTTGCTAGCCAACTGAAGGCACATTCAATCTCTCATGAGATGTATTTACTCAGGAGAAAGAAACCCATCACAAGGAACATCCAGCCGATAAGTACTGCTTACTTCCAAAACGCTTGGGAAGTCAAATCAAGCAACATATCCCATAAGGAATGGAGAATAACCCACCAAGCCTAACTACTGGTGGATCGATGAAAAGGATGAGTCTACCACATCAAGGAGTCCTTGGGTAGTGAAAACGGTTGGGTGCTTAGCTACTAACTGAAAAATTGCTGGCTTAAGGTTGGCAGTTTGAATCCACCCAGAGGTGGAAATGGAAGTTGTTGGGTAGGGGTTCCAGGAAAGCTCCTCAAAATGGAACTAACTTAACAAGCCTGCCTTTTTGTTTTGGCTGTTGGTTTGTTTTGTTCTTGTAGGCCTTCAATCTTCTCTCTTTTTCGTGACTAAGTTGAGTATGTGATGTTGGAGGAAGAGTAGTGATTTTGTGGCCACAAGGCAACTATGAGGAAAAAGTGAAGAACATCTCTTGGCGCTGACATTCTTCAGCCGGAACTAATTCCATCAGCACCCCTTTCCAGATTAAACTCATTTACATGGACCACTACTTTGGAAGTTTTTGTTTCAGCCCAGGGCACTTTCAGGTTGCTACACGGGCTCTTGGGTCCTTACATTTGTGAGGTTCATATCACCCCCTAGGTAGAAATGCTCACTCCCTGGAGAGTCATACTTCTGTCTACTGAAAACCTATGCTTCACTTAAGCATTATAAACACAATACTGCTTTTTAAACATACCACCTTTTAAATTCAATTACAGTTCCTATGAGAATGGGACTGTTTTTAAAACTAAAACAAACACTGGATATTTAGAGCATCCTTATATTTACTGTTCAGAGCACAATGTTAAATATGTGTGTGTTTTTAGTTATTGATAATGTCCTATGTCTCTATAGCACTTTAGAGCAGTTTTCCACATTAATTACCTCATTTAATCACACAAAAACTATGTAACTATTTGTTGATTACCTTCTCTTATTGTTCAAGATAACTGATTTTATTACAACACCAGAACTATCTTGCCTTGAATACATTCTCTTGAAGGATAGCTGCAAACTTCAGGCCACCTTGGAGTCAAAGACTTCTGAGCTCTTTCTCAGACTGCCAAAACTTCCATTTGTCCAAATTAATCACCTCGCCATTGAGTTATATAATTCCATAACTAGGAGGGAGTTTAAAGACAATATTATCAGCTCGTTATTTAATTAATTTACTAATTCATCCAGTTATCGCCAATATTAAGCGCCTAGCATTAAGTACTGGGCATTCATAGATAAAAGTACAGACTTCTCCAGCCTTAAAGATCTTATTATCAGTGGGGAGGCAGAAAAATCAAAAAACTGCAAAAGTGTGATAGTTGTAACAAAATTATCTTATTATATTCCAGTGGTATGTTATGTAATTTTCATCTATTATCTCATCTGGCTTTGTAAAATTGGAAGTACTATTACCGCTATTTAACAGACAAGAAAACACATTCAGAGAAATCAATAGATTTGCTAGTTGACACACAGCTTGTAGGTGACAAAACAGGATTTGGAGTTTTGGGCACTGTGAGATTATAGTTTCAGAGATGCATAGAGTGCTCTGAGAACACCTGTGAGGAGAAAAACTAGGTCCACAGAGTCAGCAATGAAATTACACTGTGTTGTTTACCCTGAACTGCACACCGGAAGGAGACAGAGACATGTTCACCAGCCAGCGGCTGGTTTTTGGTTTTAGTAAACCAAAAACCCTCTCCAAAAATCACCTGGTTCCAGAATAGAGATCTGTGACCCTTGAGTACGAAGAAAGATTTGTGACATTGAGTGAAGAGTAGAGGAGACCTGGAGCCATGAGGAACTGTTGAAAAGGTTCTGGTAATGTATGTGTTTGTCCAGGAAGACATTCTGTAGTAGTAGTAGTTACATTTTTTCCTCTAACTTACAGGCTACATGACTTGTAGATGACCCTGTTATTTCTCTCTGATGTTCCCCATTTTGTGGCTCTACAAGTCACGTGTTCATTCATCTATACTTGTCATCTGTTAATCTCTCCATCCCCTCCCCCAGTCAGCTCAGTTGAGGAGAGGTGGGGGACGGACACACAGGGAGGAACAGGAGGGTCCTGGTGGCTCCAGCGGACCCAGCCTTCTTGAAAGTCTCTAAATCTCCTGTGATGGGACTTGGTTAGCCCTTTCCCTGGTCGTTGTTGCTGTCTTGTGGTTTTGAGCTACCATGGAGCCGATTCCAAACGACCCTGCAGGAGAGAGTAGAAATGCCCCCATAACAAGGTTTCCAAGGCCGTAAATCTTTACGGAAACAGACTGCCACATCTTTTCCCTAGGTGCAACTGGTGGGTTCAAACTGCCCACCTTTTTGTTAGCAGCCCAGCGATTAACCACTGTGCCACCAGCGCTCTTTACAAGGGTCATAAAAAACCAAACCAAAGCTGTTGCCCTCACCTGATTCAGAGTCATAGCAACCCTACCGGACAGAGTAGAGCTGCCCCCAAGGGTTTCCAAGGAGTACCTGGTGGATTCGAATTGCCGACTTTTGATTAGCAGCCATAGCACTTAACCACTACACCACCAGGGTTTCCACAAGGGCCATAGGATGCTGAAAACTACAGGTTCTCATTGACGATTTTAATTTCACTTGCAAAACTTATACAGCATATAGGCCCCAAAATGCCTAGTTATCTCTTTTAAGTTGCCTCTGGTGCCATTTACAAACTTAATTCATTATCTTTACATGTATTAAACTATAATTTAGAAATACCATTGTTCTTTAAAGGTCTATGGGTCTCATTACTCACGGCGTTGGTGTTCGAGAAACCTCCCGTGAACACAATTCTCAAACAGCACCCTCGAGGGACCTCGGCTAGGCGCCAGCCTGTGGGGGAGACGCAGTGTTCCTGCTCTGCGCAGGCGCATATCAGCGTATGCCCCCAGGACCTCGAAAGCTCTGCTAAGTTTCATTCGGGGTTACAAAAACATATTATCCCCAAGTAGGCAAATCTAAACTATGGAATCTGTGAACAGTGAGCATTGACTGTATCAGTTTTATGATTTTTAAAACTAATCTTTCCCGGGTTATTTATTAATTTTTTGACTAAGTTATACATGTGAACACGGAGTTCTGGTGGTGCAACGGTTAAACATTGGGCTGCTAACCAAAAAGTCAGGAGGTGGTATCGACCAGCCAATCCTTGGAAACCGTGTGGAGCGTTCTACTGTGTCCTGTGTGGTGAACGTACTCGACTGCAATGGATATGGTTATAGGTGAACACCGTGAACCTAAGTTCTCTTAGATGTCGCAATTCTGTTTATAAATTCTAAAATTTCACCACAAAAATTTAAATCGATTACACAATTTAAATTTTACATTATTAAAGTAACAAAGCTGTCACCTTAAAAGGCCAAGATTCTTTTTACTTCATAAAATATTGCCATGTAAAAATACAAATCTATAAGCCTATGTTTATAATTAGTATTTCAGGATTCTTTTTTAAACACAGAATTACTAATGCTACTGATTTGATTCTCAAACGTTTTTTATACTAAATCAAAATAGTGCACAATGCCTGCTCACTTAAAGAGAAAGTAAACATTCCTGTTGACTGAAGTTATTTATTACCAGAGAATTTGGCTAGGACTCTGATGAGATTCTTATCTGTGATGCTGACGCGAATGCCCAAAGTTTATTTTGCAGTTGTTCTGTCACATTCTTTTTTAAATACTTAATCAATATATATTGGTTAGCTAGCACTACTAACCGAAAGGTCGTTAGTTTGAATCCACCAGGCGCTCCTTGGAAAACCCTACAGGGCATTTCTACTCTGTCCTGTAGGGTCGCTATGAGTCCAGATCGACCTGAAGGCAATGGGGTTGGGTTTGTACATATATAGATATACACATATACCTATATATATGTATATACATGTATGTATGTATGGAAACCCTGGTGCCGTAGTGGTTAAGTGCTAGGGCTGCTAACCAAAGGGTTAGCAGTTCAAATCCTCCAGGCGCTCCTTGGAAACTCTATGGGGCAATTCTACTCTGTGCTATAGGGTCGCTATGAGTCGGAATCGACTCGACGGCAGTGGGTTTATGTATATATATACATATCAAAAAACCGCATTTCGACTCATAACGACCCTATAGGACAGAGTAGAACTGCCCCATACGGTTTCCAAGGAACACCTGTTGAATTCAAACTGCCAACCTTTTGGTTAGCAGACATAGCTCTTAACCACTATGTTACCAAGGTTTCCTATATATACATCTATATATATCGCCCACATATCTCCCAGATTCCTAGATTGTGATTAAATATCCATCTTTTTTTTTTTCTGTTCTCTCACAGAATTTTATAATTCCCACTCAAGTCAATAGCTTGATTGGATTTTGCATTTTGACCATTTAAGGCCTATAACTGTGTTTTCCCTTCTAATTCCAAAAAACTTTTAATGTAATGAGGTTCTAATATGAATTTATTTTGCATTCATTTCGGGAATTTTGAATTTGAAAAATCTCATAGGGCCATAGAAGTATTATGCAAATTTCAAATAATACTAAATTGGATTTTGGATATTACAAATGGCATCAACTGCCCTGTAGTCACAAACTCAATCTAATTACATCCTCCCTTGAGTCAGGGAATGCTTTCTAATTTCTAGTATTCACAAAAGTAATATCTCTTAATAGATTCATTAAATGAGTCTATAGTATGAATACAATTAAGTAAAAGGCTCCATAATTATACATTCTATAGTTGTTCACAAAGTTTACATGACCTTTTTCTTTTTGTGTGCATCATTATGAACTCAGGACTTCACAGATTTGACTTTTTTTCCCCAATTAACTAAAATTGTTATTCATCTTTGGCTGATCAAATTGTCAACACTTTGTTCAACTGGAGCCCCATTTCATGTCCTTTTGACATGATTCCATTAACCCTGTAAACATTTCCTGTTTCCTAACACAAGAATATGTTCCAGGCTCACCTTGAGCAGATAGAATTATCTGTATCTTCAAGGAACTCTTGTTCTTTTTTGTGGAGACTGGTATTGAGCCTTGGGATCACATCACCCCTACACCATTTCAGAAGGGAACACATGCAAGAATTGTGTTCCCTTTTGGAGACATGAGTTCACATTGATATTGCCAATTCAGTTCTAGTATTAGAGTGTTCCTCTTAAAATGTTTTGACTCTGCAAGTGAACCTCATTTTTTTTATATTAAAAATCTTGATTCCTAAAGATGAGCACATTGCTGTTACATAACACGAAAAGTTTCAGAGTAACATTCATAGGAGAAAATAATTCATTTAGTGAAGTTTGTGATTTTCCCTGAAGCTCTTTTTGCCTTAGAACACTCAAGATATGGACCGTTAAATTACTTTTCTAGTGACAGCCAACATGGCTCTTTGCGATTGCTACTTTTGTTCTATTTTGTCTCTTCTCTTTCAATTTGAAGGCATTGGCATTTTAAAAGGGTCCAGTTCTAAATTCTTATACGATGACACCCTTCCACTACTTGTCCTTTTCTTTCTTTCGTTTTTGCTTTTGTAAATATATTGAATTATTGGAGGAAAGGGGTGGGTTTCTCAGCCAGTTATCCTTGAGACAACTGAAAAAACCATAAACAAACTTCTGAACAACAGTGTAACTTCCTACTAAGGTCCATCCACATTGTCTTTAAAAAACAGCTGTAATTACTATGTTCACAAATAAGCATTCTGGCTAAGCAAGCCAATTCTGCCTCCTACCCTTTAATTTCTAGTAATATAAAAATGTATAAGATTTTGCATATTCAATTAAATTTTAACTTCACTAAGTCTTTATATAAAAGCTTTTAAAATTGATTGTAATTCTATGTCATAAAACTGTGTAGATTTTGTCAAAAATCTCCTTTTGAATAGTGTCAAAATCCAAATTTAACTTTTTTTATCTTTTTAATTTAAGCATTATTATTTTGACTCCTTTTTAGAATCCCTAGTGTGAAATTCAAAATTTCAGAAGCCATTGGAAAAAATATACATATTAATTTCCATGATAAATTCATACTTCCAAAAACTAATTAAAAATGGTAGGAAATATTAAAAAATACAAAAATATTAAATTAATTTTTATTTTATAGATTCTATAGATTTGCTTATGATTCATATTTTTCAGAGTATTAGGGTCACTATGAGTTGGCATTGACTTGATGGCACTGGGTTTTTTTTCCTTTTTGGTCAGTTTGTAAAATTCTAACTCACTTAAACCCTAAAACATTTCAATGTCATCCTTAAGTTCTTATCACATTTAAATAAGACTTTATTTATTTTTGGAGCCCTGGTGGCGCAGTGGAAACCCTGGTGGTCTAGTGTTTAAGAGCTATGGCTGCTAACCAAAAGGTCAGCAATTCGAATCCACCAGGTGCTCCTTAGAAACTCTATGGGGCAGCTTTACTCTGTCCTATAGGGTTGCTATGAATTGGAATCCACTTGAGGGCAAGGGGTTTGGATTTGTTTTTTTGGTGGCACAGTGGTTCAGGGCTAGGCTGCTAACCAAAAGGATGGCAGTTCAAATCTACCGGCTGCTCCTAGGAAACCCTATGGGCCAGTTCTACTCTGTCCTCTAGGGGCGCTATGAATTGGAATCGACTTGATGGCAACTCATTCTGGTTTTCTTTACTTTTAGTGAAGAAATGCAAATTCTTATAAGAAACCAGAATATGCTATGTCCCAGGTTCCCAATTTTGTATTAATAGTAAGTGTAGTCATTTCAATGGAGAAAAACATAATGTTCTTCTAAACCAGTTAAAGGAAAACATTAAACTTCTCAGTTCCATTATGCATTATGTACTCGCAATCACATTTATTTAAATTTGAAAGACATTTAATATGAGCCTTCAAAATTAAAAAAAAAAGTATGAAAAGAAAGATTCATAAATAATTCTTTAACTAAAATGTGGAGAGTGGATTTGGTTGGAGTTTTTCATTCCCCAATCCTGTTTAGAATCTGGGCTTTTGCTGTTAGAAGATTTGAAACTGACTCTTGAAAAAATAAAGACCTTCAGCCTTGGATTAGTTAATCCTTTTATCTCTTCCTTGGCTTCTGGCCTGCTCTTACCAGCCCATTAGTTAAATTTCTTTCTAAATATGAGACCTTTTTTAAAAATGGAAAGAATTATTAGTTTGATAGGTTCAATTCCTATCAGTTTTACCTTCATACAAATTGTTCACAGTCATTCTGTCTTTTTAACTAGAAACATACATTTAAGCAAAGAATGTAAACACAGATCTGCATATTTTAACCAACAGAATGTCTTGTTTTCAATTTTTGTTTTTAACTGTGTTTTTGGAAACAGCTGTGTTAGACAGTATTTTTGGTTCAGCATTTCATATCTATTCTGCCCTTCTCCATCTTGTCTCACCCCAGGAAGCTGACCTATATAAGCTACTTCAACAGTGATCTGTGTCCTCTCACTTTTCATTGGCCAGTGGATACCCCAGCAGATGGTGAGAGAAAGAGATGAGGCTGTTTATTTCTGGATCACTCCTTTCTAAGTCACCTCTGGCTGGTTGTGTCCCTTGAAACCTTATCTCCATGATGTTCTCCTTCCTGTTCTGGTAACTGCTCCTTCTAGGAGCTCTACCATTTTTGGCTCAGGGTTCCAGCACTCTCTCTGTTGTTCCCCTACACTGTGACCCACCTTTGTAAATAAAACCCTAAAACTCATTGCTGTCCAGTAAATTCTGACTCATAGCGACCCTATAGGACAGAGTAGAAATGCTCCATTGGGTTTCCAAAGAGCAGCTGGTGGATTCAAACTGCCAACCTTTTGGTTAGCAGCCGAGCTCTTAACCACTGCACCACCAGGGCTCCAATATAAACCAAAAAACCAAACTCATTGCCATCAAGTTGATTCCAACTTATAGAGACCCTATAGGACAGAGTAGAAATGCCCCATTGGGTTTCCAAGGCTGTAATCTTTACACAAACAGATTGCTACATCTTTCTCTCTCCAAGTGGCTAGTGGGTTGGAACCACTGATATTTTGGTTAGCAACCGAGTGCTTAACCACTGCATCACCAAACAAACAAACAAAAAACATTGCTGTCTTCTCGATTTCAACTCATAGTAACCCTACAGGACAGAGTAGAACTGCCCCATAGGGTTTCCAAGGCTGTAATCTTTAGGGAAACATACTGCCACATTTTTTTTCCCATGGAGTGGATGGTGGATTTGAACCACTGACCTTTGAGTTAGCACCTGAGTGCTTAACCACTGCACCATCATGGCTCCTTCCTCTGTAAATACCACCTTTATTAAACCCTTCTGGAATTATACTAACATGATTGCAGCACCTGTATCTGTTGGGTCTCTGGCTGCTCCAGGACTCTTTCCAAAGGTTCGTTCTTGAGACCTGAGTTCTCTGAATAAGTTTTTTTGAATTTAACAATGTTGGCATGAATCATAATACTTCCAAGTTCTCTTTGGAGATAAGAAATCCTTAATATGTAAAAGATCAGATCACTTCAGATGTTAAAACACAGTTGTTTACAGTTATACATATTTTACTTTGTTTTTTACTCAATGCTTCTTGATTAGGATACATTATTTCAAAAACAAATAATTCCTTCACCCTTTGACACTAATCAAGCCAGCCTTATTTAAAGGAAAGTCTCTCTATTTTTGGCTTTTTCCAAGTTCTCAGAGTTAAAGTTCAGTAACTTAAGGAATTAATTTAAGTAAAGTAGCCTTCCTCTTTTTTATTCCCGTTAGCAAGTTTCTTCTGTTTAATAAGGGTGGGCGGTCTCCTGTGGATTCTACAACTTCTTTTATTTGGTGAGTCCCAAAGAATTTAAAAGTGTTCTTTCTTTGGCGTGACTACTGGTTTGGGAAATTTCCTTATAATGCCTCCAGGGCTTTATCTTACATTGAGATGATGTGATAGAACGTTTCCTGGCATCTCCAAGATTGGAACTGGGTGAGGCTATTTTAGGCAATCATTAGGCAGAGTAAGAGTAAGAAATCAGTGATCTAAAAGATCCTTGGATTGTGCTAGTGATGAGGGGAAGACAGTACTCTGCCAGTATTGCTTTTGTCTAGAGGCAACATATGGGATTCCATGAGCTTTGTGTTTTTTATGTTCTAATTTTTAGAAATTACTTTTATTATTTACATTCATGTCAATTTCCTGTGGTAGACTAATAGAGGGACAAGGCCTGTACTTCTAAGAAGTAAGGGTTTGTTTGTTTGCTTGTAAAATATTATTTATTTACTCATAAACATTAGAGGTTAATATTTATTACTCAATTGTAGTATTGTTCTTTAATCACCTACCTTGTCTGTTCTTTGCTCTGTTTATAGTATAAACTTAGTGCTACACAATCACAATTTTCTTAGAAGGGCTATACCTTGGTTTGCCCCAGAGAAGTACTAGTTTTAACTCATTGAAATTGGATAATCATTAAAAATATCAATCCAATTTTCAACAGTGTCCCCAGTTTGGACAATATATATATGATCACTGTGAAGGAAAAGGTTAATGTTAGAACGTTAATCCCTTTCCTCTCCCCTGGGAATGCAGAGAGAAGAAAAAAAAAATGACCCGGTCAAAGCTCCCTATAAACATGTTAATAGAATTTTCTGGTAGAGACACTAATGGTGCTCATTAGCAGAAAACCAGAGCCCTGATCTGTGAAATACTTTTAGCCACATAACCTAGTCTACCTAGAGGGCTTTTGTAAACAAACCTGGAATTTTTAAATTCATCAGGGCATGTCTTCCTAGAAAATGTCATCTCTGCCTTCTAGTTAATGGGGCATAAATTGGAAATGTGTTAAAACCACAATGGCTCCTTTTGTGAAAACAATATCCTGTATGCATAGTTCAGAACTCACATGCTAAATCTGAGCCACAGTGCACCCTACTACAATAAGGAAAGACCAAGTAAGGTGTGGTGATGGTTTCAGACTTCACATGCTTTGTTTGTGTGTCTTGTAATTGCCTGTATCCTTTGAATTATTAGTAATTTCTCTGAGACAGATTTGGAAATCAGGCCTTTTGCATTATTCTAACTACCATATGATAGCTCAATATTGACCTGCCTTTATACAGAACCTACTACTCTGTTCTTCAAACAATAAATAAAACATTCGTTCCAAAAATGAGCTTCCATCTCAAAGGAATTTTCACATAGTATCAGGAATAAGTCTATAAAGGTATTTTAAACTTAAGAAAATTCAATATGAACCAGAAATACTTAGTATATTTGATTATTTAATTATACCAATAATTAAATATCAATGGAATTATATCCTTATTGACTGTCATACTTTTCTTGGATTAATAAGAAAACAGAAAAGAGTCAAATACTAAACAACATTTGGAAGTTATTTTGTAGATAATATTTCACAGTATGAGATCTCTAGGAATACATAGTAAAAGGAGGTGTCTTCTGGTGAAATCCTGCTGGCAAAAATCCTCAATTCATGTTTTTTCCATCCTTAGGTGCTATAGAACATACTGGCTATAGGAGGGCAGGATAGGCAGGGTTCCCACCTTAAATGAGATTGAAGAGGGTCCAGTGTGAAAAAGTGTTACTCTTTTTTTTAGCAGTGGTTTGGCTGCCCCTGGTGGTGAACAGTCCTGTGCGAAGTTTCTGGTTTCAGTACTGGATTCAGAGGTACACGGTACTACCCTTTTTTCCTTTTTTTTTGATGGGTACCCTTAATTTAAGGAGCCTTGGTGGTACAGAGATTAAGTGTTCAGCTGTTAACTGAAAGATTGGTGGTTCAACCCCACCAGCTGCTCTGCAAGAGAAAGACATGGCAATGCACGCCTGTAAAGATTACAGCCCAAAAAACCTTATGGGGCAGTTCTACTCTGTTGTCTAAGGTTGAGATGGATCACGGCAAACAAAAACAATGACCTTTTTTAGGCACCTCTATCTGGCAAAAGGTTGTGTGCAGTGAATGAAACATGCTTGATATATCATTTCTTACAAATGGTATATTTTACTTCACTTGAGATATCTCTCTTTCTTTAAAACCAAAAGAACCAAACCCATTGCCGTAGAGTCAATTTCAACTCATAGCAACCCTATAGGACAGAGTAGAACAGCCCCATAGGGTTTCTAAGGAATGCCTGGTGGATTTGAACTGCCAATCTTTTGGTTAGTAGCCGTGGCTCTCAACCACTGTGCCACCAGGGGTTCCTCCCTCTTTAAATGTACATATATTCTATTATTTTTAACACTGAAATTATTGTTACTGTAGTTGCTGGATCAGCAAAACTTTTCTGTAAAGGGTCATGTAGTAAATATTTTAGGCTTTATGGTAAATACCATAGGATTTGTGGCCTTATGGTCTGTGTTGCTCCTACTCAACTCTGAAGTATAAAACCAGCCTAAGATAACACATAAACAGATAACAATGGCTGTGTTCCAATAAAAATTTATTTAAAAAACAGATGATGGGCCAGACTTGGCCCAGGTACTATAGATTGCCAAACCTGGCTCTAGTTTAAAAAGATTATTGGAAAAAACTAGGAATTTGAGGTCTTACACATTGGCACATTGACATAGTATACAACCATAATAAGCACTCAATATATTTTTGTAATTATTTTTTTAATCCAGTCTGCTTTCAAATAGATATGAAGCAGCAATAAATGTTGACCAATGATGAAATAAACAAATCAAAATATCAGTTAAGTCAGTTGTCTGACTTCTTTTACTCAACTGATTGTCACTTAGAATAATTACGAACATCTAGTTTTCAAAGCCAGTTTAATGCTCCAGAACATCAAGGCTAGCCTAGCAGGGGTGAGTACATAAGATACACTATGCCCATTGAGGGACCACTCATCATTTCCTGCCTTATCACCTTTTGTAATTGTTCACTTGGTATCTTGAAGGCTTTCCTGTCTTAAAGCGCCTCTTAACAAATGTTTAGCTCTGAAGGAAGCAATAACTTACAGTCTTAGAGAGAATCACTAATATCTCTATGAGACCAAGGTTCAACCTGTTGCCATTCAGTCAATTCCGACTCATAGCGACCCTATAAGATAGAATAGAGCTGCCCCATAGAGTTTCCAAGGAGTGCCTGGTGGAGTTGAACTGCTGATCTTTTGGTTAGCAGCTGTAGCTCTTAACCACTACTCCACCAGGGTTTCTGAGACCAAGGTAGGTTCTGTGAAAGTAGAGAGGGAAATTTGGTAGGCATCTGAGAATAAAAGTTATCTTTCTTACCAAATTCAAATATTATTTGGGCTCTTATCCTTTTGTTTGAAAAAGGGATGTTCAACTGAATCACAGAATCAGATGATCATGGAATTTTATTTCCAGAAGATAAATATGAGCTAGTCCTACCCTTTCATTTTGAAAATGAGGAAGCTTCTCCATAAATTCAAATATATTGCAATCCAACCCATAGGAAAGAATATTTCTGTGTTTATTGCTGTTCAAGCATAGCCAAAAATTCTCCTTAGAAGGTAAACCTGGGATCTAAGTAGTGGCCCAAATTGCATTTCACAGAACGGGCAACTGGGACCAGGGCAAAGCTCTAAATCGGTCTTTTCAGTAAAACGGTATTTCACTTATTAAGATAGGATTTTCTGACAGTACTGAGAAACTGGATTTGGTTGAGTCACAGGACAGAAATATTAGCTGTAGAATATACGTGTTTTAGGATTTAATTATTCAATCAACTTTTTAAAAAAGGAATAACGCAACACTTTCACTTTGAGAATTGAGCTTGAGATGAAAGAAAGAACCTTAGCTCTTGTAACTTCACAGTATTTTATGCTATTTATTTATGTTTAAGTCCCTGGGTTTCTGGCATATTGAGAGGAGCAAGGCAGCCACCATTAGAACTTCAAAGGGGCATCGAAGCGTATAACATCAATTGTAGGCCAGGTAGGGTGACAACAAAGAAGGAGAGCACTGAACTCCGCTTCAACTCTGTCTTAAGCTGGGTTCTATAGAAAAGCAAAATAAATATATGTATAGACAGAGAGATTTATATCAAGGAAATGGCTCACGTGGTTGTAGAGGCTGGAATGTCCCAAGACCATGGGTCAAGCTGGAGGCTTCTTCTGATTCATGTAGCCACAGGGACTAGTGAACCTGTAACTTGATAAGGGTGGGCTCTGCCTGGTGAGACCCCTCCAGTCAATTGAGAGACACACCAGGCCTTTGAGAAAGAGAAAGTAGACTTTATTGCAAGTTGATCAAGCAAGGAGCTTGGAGACTGAGTCTCAAATCAAGCTCCGTGAGGTTGGGGATTCCAGAGTAGTTATAAAGTTTGAGATAGGGAAGTTATGCATAATTCACGAAGTTTCTGAGAATCCGCAGACAATTCCAGGGACTAATTAACATGTGTGAGGGTGCAGTGTCACGGAGGATAGGGGATGTGTTTTTCAGGGTATGACACATAAAGTTCATCTAAGGACAGCTTTATGGCTTTTTTTTGCATGTCTGAATGGAGGTGGAGCAGTGAAGTGGCCTTGGACTGCTACACAGGAGGCCTTATCAGGAACAAGTTGACCACAGACCCAGGGTGTGATGGATGGAGAGGGAAGAGTTTAACCTTGTTGGTTACAAACCTAAGATCAGTAGGTCAGACAGCAGGGCTCTTGCTCACAGGCTGTGAAGAACTACAAAACCCAAGATCAGCAGGCAAGACAGCAAGTAAGCTGCTAGCTCAGGTCCCAAGAACAGATGGACAGGAGCCAGCTGCAGGATTCAGAGCCAGCAAAAGCCTGCAAGCCTTGCCAGAAAGTCCATCTATATTGGATGCAGGCCACACACCCCACCAAGGAAACTTCCCTTCAACTGATTGGCTACTCATAGCAGATTCCATCACAGAGGTGATCACATTATATCAAATCTCATCATGGAAGTCACTGCATCATCATGGAAGTGATCACGTCATCATCATATGACTGCCAAACTACATCATAACTGCCAAACCACTGAGAATCATGGCCCAGCCAAGTTGACACACAACCTTAACAATCACAGACTTGCAGAGTAGCAGAAAGTATTAAAAAGTATGCTTGGGGCTCACAGCCAGCAAGTGGAACCTGCTAATCCATTAGAAATGCTGATACCTGCAACAGGGCGCTTTACAGTAATATTTCACAATCAGTAAGGAATGTACTAAAAATGGGAGACAAAATCAAATAGCACAGACACAGATCTAGGAAAGCAAGAGAATGCTTAAAGGTGACACGACTAGAGAATATATGAAGGGAAAAAATTAACCCAGTAAGTCAAAGACGTGGTAACTGGTGGCCAACAATGCTCTTCATTAAAAGGTGCTGCACCTGAGTTTCCTCCATTTTCTGTCCCCTGTGGCCTCCATCTGGGCTGATCAAGAAGCAGAGTGAGCTCTTGTAGGCTCAGTCATCTTGGGATTCTCTTTTTTTCTCAAATACAAGCCTTATTATATTAATCATCTCTTAGATCCCCTATTCCTATGCAGCCTGCTGGTATAGGCTTTGGGCTTAGATGAAGTGGAGAGCTTAATTTCACTAAGAACTCTTTTTAAAGGGCATGCTTAGGTATTTACTGATTTTTTTTTCCCTTAGTTTTTTTGCTGTCCTTGTTACAAATAAGACATTCAGTTACTTTCTTCAACTAAAACACACTTCCTGATTCCTGAAGAACACAGACCAGGCATCATCTCTTTCAAAAAGCCTCCCCTGACATCTTCTAGTCTTGGTGAATATGGCAGGTATTTGGCTCCCTTCATTTCCTAGATAAATTTCATCATGATATTTCCCCCATTATATTGAAACGATCTATTTAGGAAGCTATAGGTAGGCAGAAAGATCTTTGGGAAGGGTGATCGTGCTTTCTGGTTTGTATCCTCGACACCGTTTGCTGTGCCTAGAATGCAGGGGACTTTTAATTAATGTTTGCTAAACCCTCGTGGTGTAGTGGTTAAGTGCTACAGCTGCTAACCAAAGGGTCGGCAGTTCACATCTGCCAGGCGCTCCTTGGAAACTCTATGGGGCAGTTCTACTCTGTCCTATAGGGTCGCTATGAGTCGGAATCGACTCGACAGCACTCTGTTTGGTTTTTTTTTTTTTTTAATTTAACTTGACTTTTTTTTATAATTGCAAAAATTACAAAG
Source organism: Loxodonta africana (assembly GCF_030014295.1). Lineage (NCBI taxonomy): Eukaryota > Metazoa > Chordata > Mammalia > Proboscidea > Elephantidae > Loxodonta > Loxodonta africana. Next base: position 38,885,723 of record NC_087352.1, read on the forward strand.
AGTGGTAAGAGAATGTGCAAGATCACAGTCTTCACATTCAAACGCATATTTATTATCACAGATAATACTTTCTAAAAGATCGATAAAGAGGTCCAGCAGGAGAATGGAGCAGGCACAAAAGAACTTGGTGTACTTTTTAATATAAAGTTACATTCTTCTTAAAATGAGATATGAAGCAAATTTTCTCTAAAATTTCTTATGGAATATTCAGCCCTCCTTTGCTAATTATTCTGCTGAGTTTATGTCTTTTCAGAAATGCTGGGTTTTGTACTTAAGGGAAAATATGTCTTCAATTCAGTGTTAATTATGACGTAAAATAACTCTCTCTCTCTCATCCACATCTTAAAATGCTCAGTTTTCTTATTCTAGTAATTATTTATGCTAATCACAGTCCTTAGGATTGAAATTAATGAGAAAAAATATATACAGAAGATAACATCTGAACATTTTAATAGTGTGTGTTAAACATTAGGTAAAGTTAATAAGAACATAAAAAAGATGTGTTCTAACAATATAATTAGATGACAAGAATATTTCGATTATCTTCAAGAAAGTATAGATCTTTTCTTGCAACAGCTTCGGAGTACATGTCAAAAGGCAGAAACAGAGGCACAATTTATAGATGGTACACTTTAAATAATCAACGAAAAAACCATCACGAACTTCAAGTGGCCTCCAAGGTTTGGGTTAGAGATGATGGCAAGAATGAGATTTATTATATAAATACTTTTTTCACAGAAAGAGAATCACCCAGAGCCAAAAAATCTTGCCTGGTTACCCAAAAGGATGTTTGTCTAGATTATTAATTATAAATCTGACATAAGGTCATATGTTGACTTTTGTGATTTCTCAAAAATCTTACATTTCCAGATCAATTTAATAGTTTTTCCCTTGTGCCATAAAATTCCTTAAAAGCTGTGCAATTGTTAAATTTTATGATCATGATTGATCAGTAATATATTTGAAAAAACAATACGATTACAGTTACATTTGATTTTTAAAATGTTGGCTGACTTTAACTTTATTAAAGTTGATATATTTTTTGGCTCAGTTGTCATAAAAGCTTTCAATAACTGGAATGTGCCAGTGCCCTTAAGTTGAAAATAGCTATAGGGAAGCTACAAATGAAGAAATGTTTATATTTTTATTACTTTCTGTTATACATCCTCTTTGGAAGTCAGACTGTCTTGCCCTTATTAAAATTTTGAGATTCTGACTATATAGTTACATAGGAATTAGATTTATTAGTCATAATTTGCTTAGGTTGAATTTTATTTACTGTTAGCTTTATTGTTTCTGCAAGATATGATGGCATCAGACCAAGCTGAGTGCATCATAGACCCTACATACTGCCTTGTTTCGGTGGGCTGACGCCGTACTGAGATTTGTCAACAAGGCGTTCAGGGAGGTCCCGACTGACACCGGAGCCCATATTCCAGAGAAGTGTCCAGTTCTGGGGATTTTGTCTCAACGGCCAATGGGGACTCTCATCTGCCCAGAGTTCCAGAGCTGCTTTACATAACGAACCATCAAAACAACCATCTCCTGGGTGTTACTCCTCGAAGCACAGCAACCTTGAGTAGCACACAGCACCCTCAGTGACCATGGTTTTATTAAACTTTACTGGGATGCTCTGCTATTGAAATGAACCCCAGTGGCTCAGGGAGAAACAGGCTAGATTCAAACACTGAGAGCTGAATGTAATTTTGTTTACCTCCTTCAGTTCCATGGCCATCTGAGTGTGTTCTGATTCCTCCCTAGCTGGCTGAGAGTGAGCTGCCCCTATGATGCATTGGAGAGATGGCAGGTATAAGAGGAGCCTTTTTTCTCCTTCTTGCTACTTACTTTTTCATCTGTCCTGCAACCATCTGGGAGGATGCAGACTGATATAACATTTATTACAGTCAGCAGAAGAGGAGTGGGAGGAAGATTTCTGTCCTGCTAGCCAAAGAACTGTCTCTTAGAAAGCAAGCTGTCTTTTTCTTTCCTCTCTGGTCAAATTTAAGGCCAGATGTCATACAAGTATTTTATAACCTGCTGACTCTGAGAGTGTTCTAGAAAACTTAAATGCCTTTAAAACTTTCGAAAACTGTTTCCACGTGTAAAGGTCTAACTTTTTTGGAGTGTGGCCATGTTGAGGGTTCAATCATAGAATCTAACAAAAAAGAGTTTGGACTTACTCTCCAGTGTGGAGATATGGTCCTGGAGGGACCTTTGTAGGAGGGACATTGGAAGAGATAATAGGAAGTGCTGTTCTACACACAGCTGTTTCCAATCAGTGCTTTCATCAGCAAGTAGTTTAGTGGGAATAACCTCACCTCCACAGAACAAAGGGCCCCAACCTACTAGTAGTTCCTATAAGCCTCCTAAAATTCTACATGTGACAGAACATAGACATTCTTCCAAAACGTGCTGAGTCTTGGTGGATGTTGTTGTTAGGTACTATTGAGTCGATTCCAACTCATAGTGACCTCATGTGACAGAGTAGAACTGCCGTATAGGGCTTCCTAGGCTGTATTCTATATGGGAACAGATTGTCAGGTCTTTCTCCCATGAAGCTACTGGGTGGGTTTGAATTGCCACCTTTCAGGTAGCAGCCAAGTGCTTAACCATAGCACTACCAGGGCTCCTGGATACAGTGGGAAATATCTCCTGCCTGCTTTTTCTCCTTGAGACTGGTCTGGTGCCCCTTCTTTGAGCCAAATCCCTGTTCAACCAATTCTTGATTTAAAAAAAAAAATGCCCCCTCAAAAAACAAGTTGGCGACTTCTGTGGCCCAACCACAGATTAAAAGAGTCAATATCACTGTGTTAAGATATCAATAAAGAGTCTTAAATATATTCTCAAGTCGGATAAAGTCCATGAAATCAGTACTGTGAATTCCCAAGAGTGAGTACTGCATGAAATGTCAGCAGGCACAGATCCTCAAAGAGAAGACCAAGAAAGAGTACATGGTTGTCAAAACCACAAATGTTAGAAACGAAAAGCAAAAAAGAATAAAGACAAAAGAGGGAGAGAGGAATACAAAGAGGGCCCAAAAGAGAAGACCCAAGGTGCAGAAGGTGAGAGGAGAGAACGATGGTTAGCAACCACTGATAGGAAAAGAACAGAAAACAAAAAGGTAGATAAAACTGGCCCCAAACCAGACAAAACCAAAACAAGTTGAATACTTGTATCATAGGCCAGAAAGAGCATTTAAGAAACAAGAAATTGAAATTAAACCAATTCGAGCACTGGAATGAGAATTCAAAATATTCCATTGCAGAGATGGACCATGGGGTTATTATGGTGAATGGCCCAGGAGAAATGTATAAACCCAGATATTCTTTGGCTGCTATGGGAGAAGGTGGCTTAGTCCTACAAAATATCTGCTATTCTGGCACACAGCTGAGTGGGAGTGATTAGTCTGAATTGAAAACCCCTGAGCTGCTGCAAATGTGGAGGTGGCTGGTGTGTTTAAGCTGTGGTAGAGGAAGTATTGAGCTGGTCATGTTCCTGTGTAACGAGGGAATTGGTTTTTATATTCTACTGTATATAAGAGTTACCCTTCCCCCAACCCAAGTCCTTCCTAGCCTGCCAAAGGAGGAGAATTAAAATCTCCCTACCTCTGTAGGCAAGAAGAATGCCAGTTCAGTATGCATAAATAGAAAGCCACAGGGCCAAGGCAAAGAGCAAGGAGTCATTCCTCAGTAACACAAAGAGAAGGAATCCAGTGGGTAGGAAAGCTTACTCACAGCAAAGCATCCCTGGCTACACTGTGGTCAAGTTTTCACTGTGGGGCATTAGTAAACTTTGAATTTAAGAATACCAGCACCAGTAGAATCACACGTCAGCCTGTCCATAGGGCAGAGATCTGAAGATCAGCTGAATGCAGAAGAAAGAAAATATTGACTCTTTCAGAAAAGACATCAGCTAAAGGATTCAACCTGTTTCTTGGAAAGGAAGAACTGGACATTCAAGTGAGAACTCCGTTCCGTAACTCACATACTTAAAAGTCAGCCTATACCCACCAGTATAGAAGTACTGGTTGTTAAAATATGTTGCTATTATTGGCTGCCATCGACTCGATTTTGACTCATAATGACCCCTTGTGACAGAGTAAAACTGCCCCATGTGGGTTTCGAGGCTGTAATCTTTACAGGAGCCAATCACTAGGTCTTTCTCCTGTAGAGCTGCTGGGTGACTTTGAACTGCCAACCTTTTGATTAGTGGCTGAGCACTTAATCGTTGCACCGCCAGGGCTCCTTGTTGAAAAATTTACTGGCTGCAAAATAACTACTGTGCTGACCCCCAAATGCTACCTGCTTCCCTTGCCACTTCGATCCCTCCCGTCTGTCCCAACTAGGACTAATTCCTAGATAACTACTGTTCTGATTGGTTACTGTTTATAACACCCGGACCCATAAATACCCCCTTTTGAGGGTATCTCCACTGTTGAGTCTCTGTACTCTTGGAAACATCTTATAGCCAGCCCAGGTCAGAGGTGCCATCCCCAGCAACAATATGCCTGGTATTCGTAGGGGTTCTTGGAAACTAATCTTTCCATGCTGTCAATGACTAATTCCTTCATTAAAGCCTTTTGGGACAATTTTTTTTTTTCAGCAAACACTTGTTACAGGAAGCTCCTGATCCTGTCTTGTCTTACGGATGTATTATAGGTTATCCCTTGTTTGTCTCATTCAGCGGTGGACACTTTGTACCTTCACGAAGATAAACATGTCCTTTCTCCTCCCATCTCTGCCCTGCATTTGACAGTTCTCACTGACCACAGAGCCAGGCCAACATGTGTGACCACAGACCCTAGTCTCATCCCAAACCCCATAGTTTGGTTGATATGGCACAGAAGGCTACATTTCCCTTGTGGAGCTGTTTGCCAATGTAAATCTTGAGAGATCTTTTCTCATTCAATAGAATTACAGGATCTTTTTGGAATAGAAGGGTATATTAGAGGTAGTAGAATCAAACTATTTTATACACATTTAAGTAATCCCTTCGTCAATGTCTCTGACAATTCATTATTAGGCTTGTCCTTAAAAATGTCTAATAATAATATTTCACTGTTATGATGACTGTATGTACACATACATACATATATATATACAGTATATTGAACCATGGTGGCACAGTGGTTAAGACCTCAATTGCTAACCAAAAGGTCAGCAGTTCAAACCCACCAGCCGTTCCATGGGAGAAAGATGTGGCAGTCTGCTTCTGTAAAGATTTATAGCCTTGGAAACTCTATGGGGGAGTTCTACTCTGTCCTTTAGGGTCACTATGAGTCAGAATCGACTCGACGGCAATAGGCTTGGTTTGGTGGGTATATATATATATATATATATATACCCTTCATTCTCTCATTCAAGAAAAGTGTATTTAAACTCCACTAAACCAAAAAACCCATTGCTGTTGAGTAGATTCCAACTCATAGTGACCCTATAGGTCAGAGTAGAACTGCCCCATAGTGTTTCCAAGGAGCGGCTGATGTTTTTGAACTGCTGAACTTTTGGTTAGCAGCCATAGCTCTTAACCACTGTGCCAGCAGGGCTCCTAAGATGTGGAAAAAGGAGTGGTTAAGCACTTAACAGTGGTTAAGCATTCGGCTGCTAACCGAAAAATTGGCTGTTGGAACCTACCAGCCACTCAGCAGAAGAAAGATTTGGTAATCCGCTCCCATAAAGATTGCAGGCTAGAAAACCCTGTGGAGCAGGCCTACTCTATCACATGGGGTGACTATGAGGTAGAATGGACTCCGAGCCACACAACAACAACAGATGCTGAAAACAGGTGAATCCTCAAACCAAAAATCAAACCCATTGCTGTTGAGTCCATTTCAACTCATAGTGTCTCTGTAGGACAGAGTAGAACTGCCCCCATAGGGTTTCCAAGGCTGTAAATCTTTATGGAAGCTGACTGCCAATTTTTCTCCTACTGAGGGGCTGGTGGGTTCAAACTGCTGATGTTCCAGTTAGCAGAACTGTAAAAAAGGCATGAAGGTAGCGTCTGACCTCCTCTAACTCCACAAGGGGGAAGGAGAATCAAGATCAACAGCCCAAGGCCGATTTCCATGAGGTGGAGGTCAGACATGCCTCCTTTGTCAGCCATCTTTACCCATTCTGACACCAATTCCCCCCCGCCCCAGGCACTCTCTACTCTGCTGGGTTCGATAATTCATTGCAATGGCCACACAGAACTCATAGACCGTACTCACAATTATAGAGTTTATTAGGGAAGTAACAGGTTACAGTTCAGGCTTAGGAACATTCAGGATACAATTCTTCCATCAGGACAGGCTCTTCCCAGCCATGCTCACAGCATGCCTCTCCCTGGCCCTAAGCCTCTGCCCAAAGGCACTCAGCTGTCTCACTCCGTGGGCCAGGAAGCCCACCCAGCCATCTTCTGCTGCTGAGTCTCTTCTGCAGGGTCTCTCCTGCCACTGCTTCTCACAGTATTTAGGGTTACAGCTGTCTCTCTCTCTCTCAGTTTCCTGCTTCCAGGAGTGTCTCAGCACAGGGATCCCATGTCTAAGGGAAGTCCTGGCTCCTGACTGTTCTTCCTTGGTTTTAATGGGATCTTCTCCCTTTCACCTTTGGGGTGGCTCATTTCCAGCCCAGCAGGATGGCAAAACTGACCAGTCCCCTTGGTGGGCTGTAATTACCCTATCTGCTCAGTCCCGCACAATCACCTGGATGGGAGTTACAAGACCATGGCAAGAAAGTCTACACAAAAACCATCTATCACACTGCAGCAGCCAGGCACTTTGCTGGGCCACTGGGGCTCCTAGGTGAATCCTGGAGAGTCAAAAATACCCAAGGCAGAGTTTGTGCTCTCAAGGAGTTCACAGTCCAGGCGGGAAAGCAGGTCCCTAAGCAAACTAACTCCATTACTGTGTAGAAGACCCTGGTGCATGGAAGAGCAAGGTGAAATGACTTCATAGAGTAAGAACACCTACCTACCCCTAGTGATCTAGGATGGCTTCCTGCTGAGACTTCAGGAATCATAAAGAGGCAGAATGAGCCGGAAGGAAAGGAGGTAGCTCCAGTGGCATCACTAGGGTTGGTGTCACCCAGCGTGGTAACTCTTGGTATCACTGCACCAACCCCCCCATGGACCTCCTCGCATATACGACCACACAGAATCCTTAGTAATGGTTTTTGTACTAATGCTACTCATAAATCGTAGTCCTTGTATATCACCCCTTCTTTTCCTTTAATTGGAGCCCTGGTGGTGCAGCAATTAAGAGCTCAGCTGCTAACCAAAAGGTCAGCAGTTTGAATCCACCAGCTGCTCCTTGGAAACCCTATGGGGCAGTTGTACTCTGTTCTATAGGTTCGCTTTGAGTCAGAATTGACTTGAGGCTTGGGTTAGGTTGGTTTGGTTTCTTCCTTTAATTACTACTTCATTCTCAAAAAAGTTACTGAGACAGGCTCATGAATACTGATTACCCAATACCACAGCTAAAACACCAGAAAATGTGACAAAATCAGCAACTATAAAAATGCCGGCAAGGACAAAAACAACAGTGAGTGCTTGTAACACATGCGGATGAAATCACATGATTCGAAGCATCATTGTAATTGGGTAATAATGGCAGCTCTGACCAGAACACATTAGGAGGTTCAAAAAGTAAATTAGCATAGAGTCTTAGCCTTGTAGTTATAGTGATACACATAAGCTGGAAACCCTGGTAGCATAGTGGTTAAGACTACAGCTGCTAACCAAAAGTTGGCAATTCAAATCCACCAGGTGCTCCTTGGAAACCCCGTGGAGCAATTCTACTCTGTCCCGTAGGGTCACTATGAGTTGAAATTGACTCAATGGCAACAGGTTTATTTTTTTGTTTTTTTAAGCTGGGCTTACAAAAAAGTTTGTACAAAAAATCTTTTTGTTGTTATAACTAATTACAGGGATTTTTTATAAAAAATAATACATTTCTGCTGAAACACCACACAAAAATTTTATAGGCAGTCATTTTGGTGTCACCGCCCCCCTCCCCTGAGAGTGTTACCCAGTGTGGTCCGTATCCCTGCACCCCTCTAGTGACGCCACTGAGCAGCTCTATAGAATGAGAAACCAGAGGAAAGACAGCAACCGATAAACAACATCAGCCTGCAGGCAGAGACGAGCACTTCAGAGCTGCTGAACATAAAAATATAACCTACTAATGAAGCAGGGATGACACTTTGCAAGCCTAATCACATAGTTAGTGGGTCCCTCAGTCAGGAAGGCGAGTTTCATACAAGTGCTTCAGTGCCATGTAACACTTCTGAGCATGACCAAACCTCCTTTGTATCAAAATTAACTACCCATGTGTGTGTTTTCTACTGAAAACTGTGTACATTCAAATCTTGCAGAAATCTCTGTGCATAAAGCTAAGCTTCTCTACATCTCACTACCCTGAGATAAATATCCTGTCATCTTTAGCCTATGCTGAAAAATCTGGATGAATGAATACTATTGACTAAAAATGCAAAATTAAAGTTCTGCTCAGCAAATAGAAAATCTAATTTAAGAAAACCACTACCATTTTTTCCCCCAGAAATCATTCCCTTGGTTTAACAAGTATTCTTTTCAGTCCTCACTAAAGTAAATGTATTATTGAGCTAGCTTACATGATTTAATACTAAATAAACAATCATTGCATGCAGAGAACAGAGTAAGATGTACGTCTTCTAGAAGACAATTTCCCCCTAGATGCTACAGGTTAGAAAAAAACGAGAAACATCAATGTGTTTAGCAAGTATTAGCATTTTATGCTTTTGAAAGCAGCATCTTCTGGCTCAATTCCAACTCTTGCTCAGCACCTCCCTGCCTCCCCTTCACCCCATTTCTGCTGGTTTAGTTAAAGCTCAGTTGCAGTGGCAAATATGATTCCCCCTTCCCATAAATCATTTGCCATTCAGTCGATTCTGACTCTCGGGGACCCCATGTGTGTCAGAGTAGAACTGTGCTCTCAGAAATTTCAATAGCTGATTTTTTGGAAGTAGATTGCCAGGCCTTTCTTCTGAAGTGCCTCTGGGTGGACTCAAACCTCCGATCTTTCAATTAGCAGCCAAGTGCATTAATAATTTATACCACCCAGAGTCTCCCCCCCCTTGCCATATACAGGTAATATTTTATGTTGAGGGCAGATGGTACAGAAAAGAATTAAAGGTGTTCTCATTTTAAACATATATCAAAATAACGTCTTCATTCTTTCTCCAAGGAGAAGTAGAGGCTTTGATAGAAACAGTAGTATTCACTCGAAACCCATTTACCAAACCTATTGCCAAGGAGTCAATTCCAATTCATAGTGACCCTTTAGGACAGAGTAGAACTGGCCCACTGGATTTCCAACAGGGCTTCGAGCTGATTCATTTTGTTTTGAACCTCTGCTATTATTGTTCTTGTTCTTAGGTGCCGTTGAGTCAATTCCAACTTATAACGACCCTATGTACAACAGAATGAAACACTGCCTGGGCCTACACCATCCTCACAATCATCGTTATGCTTGAGCCCATTGTTGCAGCCACTGTATCAATCCATCTCATTGAGGATCTTCCTCTTTTTGAATGACCCACCACTCTACCAAGCATGATGTCCTTCTTCAGGGACTGGTCTCTCCTAATAACATGTCCAAAGTATGTGAGATGTGGTCTTGCCATCCTTGCTTGTAAGGAGGATTCTGGCTGTACTTCTTCCAAGACAGATTTGTATATTCAATATTCTTCACCAACACCATAATTCAAATGTATCTATTCTTCTTTGGTCTACCTTATTCATTGTCCAGCTTTCATATGCATACGAGGCGATTGAAAACACCATGGCCTGCGTCAGTGCGCTTTAGTCCTCAAAGTGACACCTTTGCTTTTTAACACTTTAAAGAGATCTTTTGCAGCAGATTTGCCCAAAACAATGTGTTGTCTGATTTCTTGACCGCTGTTTCCATGGAACTTGATTGTGGATCCAGGTAAAATGAAACCCTTGACAATTTCAATCTTTTTTCCCTTTATCATGATGTTGCTTATTGATCCAGTTATGAGGATTTTTGTTTTCTTTATGTTGAGGTATAATCCATACTGAAGGCTGTGGTCTTTGATCATCATGAGTAAGTGCTTCAAGTCCTCTTCAGTTTCAACAAGCAAGCTTGTGTCATCTGCGTATCTTTGCATATTTCATAATACCATACTTTGTCTTCTGGAGCTGCCAACCCCTGCTGAGAATTTGCATTTTTAACAAGTTTTACATAAGAATCACTTGGGGAACTTGTCAAACTGTAGATTGTGATTCAGTATATCTAGGATGGAGACGCAAATTCTCAGTATAGGCTCGAACTGAAATGAACCGGTTTGAAGCCCTGGTTTCCAAGTCTGTAAATTTTTACAGAAGCAGACTGCCACATCTTTCTCCTGTGGAGTGACTGGTAGGTTCGAACCATCACCTTTTAGTTATCATCTGAGTGCTTAACCACTGTGCCACCAGGGTTCCACAGTATTCATTCACCTCCTTTTAAAAAGGGCCTAAAGCCCTAAGCTGTCACTGGGTGACTGAAACACATATATCTCTGCACAAATGTCAATACTCCATCTCTAATAAGGACTTCTAACCTTTGTCTCTCACCTAAACGTTCCTATGATTAGAAATTAGAGCATTTACCCACCAGGTAAAGTTCCATACTCCTGGTAATTTCTTATCTTTCCTATCACCTAAGTTGTCTTGTCACTTATCTCATTTCTCTAAGGTTCTTTGGCAGATGGTAGTAATGGATAATTGAATAAACCAGTCTCAGCTAATTTGATAGAAAATCTGTTATCCTTTTAAACTTAAATAATGTCTTCAGCTAGCTAAAAATCACTTAAGGGCACTAACTGGGCTAATGATGTTGGGATTTGTGAAAACAAAGGGAGGACTTTGATGAAGTGGCTTTTGGTCAAGAGGAACTTTGGCTCCCTTTGCATTGTGCCATGTTGACAGCTGTGGCCCTTCCCTACTCATAACAAGGCCAAGGAGAAAATGTCAGTGAGTGACACTGGTAATTATCTCAGACTAATGTCTGCTTGCTGGCTCTGCCTGTGGCTCTTCCCAGGTCTGCAGGTCAGGGATAATCCAGAGGTTAAACAGTTTTGGACAGAACAGGCTAAGGTTTGTACCTTTAAAGGACTGGATATTTCTTTTGCTCATAAACCAGAGAGGCTCCCACTAAGGCTTTATAACAGTCCATTTCCCCCCTTGTGAGAGAGAGGTGTTAGGTTCATTAGTCTTTGCTGCCTAAAAGATTTAAAAGTTAAGAGAAATGCAAAGGGTCTCCCATGGGCACTTTCTAGGTGAATATATGGAAATAGAATTTGGAATTACTTACTTTGAGCATTAAAACCGTAATCCATTAAAACCCTGTAGATATAAAAATAGCTTGGTATTAATACTTGATTTCATCTCTAGAGGGAGGAAGAAGAGGAGAAAAAGATCCATGCTTGCAGGACACTCTGCCAGGAGCTAGGGAAAGAGAAGTGAAGCAGGCAGACACTTGCTGCTCTCATGGAATCTGCATTCTACTGAATGTAGAATTCTAGAACAGGTAGTTAATAGTTATTTGATACTATTTGGGCATTTGTACGTTTGAAAAGAAAATGATACTATAAAACTAACTGAACAGTGGAGACATCTTTAAAATTATCAAAGTGGTGAGAGGGAGGAAAATGAAAGGCATTAATCAGCCTAGGGTCATAGAAAATACTTCTTTATCCAAAAATCTCAAAATAATAAAGGAAATAAAAAAAATCTGGTTGCATCACCTACATGGACTTGAAATATTACCTTTGTTAGTCATCTACCGCTGCTATAACAGAAATACCCCAAGTGGATGGCTTTCAAGGAGAAGTTTATTCTCTCACAGTTCAGGGAGCTGGATCCAGGGGAAGGCTTTCTCTGTTGGCTCTGGAGGAAGGTCCTTGTGTTGCATCAGTCTTCCCTTGGTCTGGGAGCATCTCAGAGCAGGGACCTCAGTTCCAAAGGATGCACTCTATTCCTGGCACTGCTCTCTTAGTGGTACTAAGTCCCCACTAGGTGCCCTCTCTGCCTGCTTCTCTCTTTTATATCTCAAAAGAGATTGGCTTAAGACACTATCTAATCTTGTAGATCTCATCAATATAACTGCCGCTAATCCATCTCATTACATCATAGTTATAGGTTATACAACACATAGGGAAGTCACATCAGATAACAAAATGATAGATAATCATACAATACTGGGAATCATGACCTAGCCAAGTTGACAGATATTTTGGGGGACACGATTCTATCCAAGACATTACTCAAACTATAAAATCACAAAAGCAAAATCAGAACTTTTAAAATAACTCTAACGTAAATGCTAACATATTAGAAGCTGGAAAATAAATGGATCCCCCAATTTACTTGTGGAAAATGAAAAAAATACATAAAGAAATTAAAAGACATTTTAATTTAAAATGAATAATTTTTCTTTCCTTTGGCATTTCTAAGCTCTCCTATTTAACTGAATCAAAACAATTTCTTTTAAAAATTTTGTTGTTGTTAGGTGCTTTTGAGTTGATTCTGACTCATAGCAACCCTATGTACAGCAGAAGGAAACATTGCCTGGTCCTGTGCCATTCTCACAATCATTACTATGTTTGAGCACTCTATTTTTAATTTCAGTAGACTGAAAAAAAACCCATCGGTTTGGTCACTAATAACATTGCTTTCCTTTAAATTTCTTGAGTTAAGCCCTGTCAACATTCATAAAAAGGCCTCATGCTATTTCTAAATATGAACATTTTCCATTTTTTTGTGACTTGGAGGTTTTTCTGTGTTTTTACTCCTTTCTTACTTCCCAGCAGTGCATGGATTGGCCAAGTAAGACTTCCATTTATCTGCAAACTATCAGCATCATTGATGAGCCTTGCCATCTGCTTAGCTGACAAAAGGTTTTGGTTGAACATATTGGAAGGGCTCCTCTCACTCTGATGACAGCAGCTGCCAGTCCAAAAGAAAAGGGGATCACGACACCTGCGTGATCTGTATCATCCTCGATAAGGTGGAATCAAAACCATGGCTGCCCTTCCAGCCTATTATATGTTTGTTGCTGAGAATATGGAACCACTAAATGTACACTCTCCCACTGAATCATATTATGCAAAATTGTGGAGGGGGGCAATTTTTAAAATGATTTCATTTGTAGGTTTTTCATTTACATACATACAATCTGAACAACAAAGTTAGACAAATTGCCAGGCAAAAATACTTTTCCACTCAAATGATAGTGTCATCCTCTAAACCCCTCTTCACTTTCTTGATTCTAACACTCTAATTTGCTGCATAATTTTTAGGCAACTGCTTTAACCCCTCCATATTGAGTCATCCATCTTCATTTTCTCCAACATTTAACTCAGTGCATTGCATATTAACTAGTAGGTGATCAATAAATACAAACATCTGATGAATGGATGAAAAATACCAAACCAAAACCAAACTCATTGCCATTGAGTCGATTCCAACTAACAGCGACCCTATAGGACAAAGAAGAACTGCCCCATAGGGTTTCCAAGGAGCAGCTGGTGGATTCAAACTGCCGACCTTTTGGTTGTCAGCTGAGCTCCTAATCACTGCACCACCAGGGATGAAAAATAGCTATTAATAGAATAGGGTCCCTGGTTGTGCAATGGTTAAAGCACCTGGCTACTAACCAAAAAAAAAAAAAAGGTTGGTAGTTCGAACCCACCCAGCAGCTCTGAGGGAGAAAAGATCTGGTGATCTGATCCCATAAAGATTACAGCCTAGAAAACCCTATGGGGAGGTTCTACTCTATCCTGTAGGGTTGCTATGAGTTGGAATCAACTTAAGGGCACACAACAACAATTAATAGAATAGAAAAATGAGAATAATATGCATGAATCCAGATCAGAGGATTAGATGATTTTAAGATAGCCAAGAATAGGGATTCTGATCAGATAGAAGAAACAAATACGTGTGTGTGTGTGAGTTTAAGTGTGTGTCCACTCTTCCCTCTGTGAAGATAAGCCTGTATTTAGAAAATTTGCTTTCAGATGGCTTTTATTACTTTATATTTATAAACATATTTATATACTCCCACATACTATAAGAGTTAATTTCTTAGAAAGACATGCTTTAATTAGCAAATGCTAAAACCACACGGATGAGTATACTTATGCCGTATTAGTAGTATAAGGAGTTAACATAGATTTATAATTTTTTCTTATATGAGGTTAGGGAAGTCAAAGTAAAGAGTATTTCATAACATTGTGCTAAATTATTTTAAACTCTTACTTAATCTAAATTACAATTACTCTGGATTAGATGTTATCAATATTTTCAGGTTGCATTATTATTTTAAGAATGACTTTTAGATTGCCATTTAAATGTCTTTGTTACAGCGTCTAGTTAAGAAGCCTCCCATCCTACTGGTACTGGCTCAGAATTTCATGGGGAATGCTTCTACTTCTCCTTGTCTGATTGACAGTCTGTGGTCTTTAGGCATTAAATCCTCTATCCTTTCCTCCACCCAAGCCATGGCATGTGCCTCATTCCTTCTTTTGTGCTTCATGGTGTAGTGTCCATACCTCTAAGACAGTATTTATCAATTGCACTGTAATTTTTTCATGGGTGCCCTTCTTTCCAACAAGAGAGACATATAAAGGAAACAGTTAGTGGTTTTCATGCCTTTGTCCCCATTGCCCACCAGAGTGCCTGGCCAATAACAAATATAGACATTTGGAAGCTGAATGAAATAGTAAAATCACTCATTAGCCTCTAATGCCCAAACAGAATATTTTGGTTTATCAATTGCCAAATGAGTGGTAGAGACAAAAATCTGAATTCAGAGAAGAGATTTTTGGAGGTGAAATGTCAAGGAAAATGCTTTCTGAAAGAGAAACGGCTTGAACTAGGTTTAAATGGATGAATAATGTTTTTGAAAAACAAAGAAGAGAGAGCATCCAAGGTCTAAAACAAAGTGTAGATGGAAAAGCACAAGTCAAGTGCTAAGAATGGCACGTAGTCCAGCTGTACCATAACTGAGGACGGGGAAAGTTAATTAGAGAGATGGCTTAAAAGGTTGGTGAAGCCAGATGTTAAGCCATGTATCTTAATTGGCTGGCCATGGAGTGAGAACTTTGGGTAATTTAGAGCCATTTTTAGTTTCAAGTATTCAGGCAATAAGAGTAGAGTGAGGATTTTACAGGAACATTCTAAAAAGGCCAAGTGAACATTTTTCTCTAAATTCTGAGATTTTAAAGTCCTTTTATGAATTAAACATTCAACTTCAGATTAAAAAAAAAAAGATGGACAATAGGCTCAAAAAGAAGCACCCTATTCAAGTTTCTTTAATGGATTCATTTAAAACAAAATAATCCTAAAATAATGAAGACACAAAATTATAATTTTGTTTTTATTAAGTAAACATTTTCATGTGCCCATTGAAACATTTTCTATTTATATTATATGTGTTATTTATGGTCCTTTTCTCTAGCATAAATGAATTTCATTATTTTAGTGTACCCTGGGTGGCACAAACAGTTAAGCGCTCAACTACCAGCAGAAAAGTTGACAGTCTGAACCCACTCAGAGGCTCCTTGGAAGACAGTCTTGGCAATCTGCTTCTGAAAGGTCACACGGCGTTGAAAGCCCTATGGAGCAGTTCTACTCTGCACATACGGGGCTGACATGAGTTGGAATAGACTCAACGGTAACTGACAACAATAACAACATGGTGTGAAGATGTTAAGGATCCAGAGTTCTTTTATAATGTAATTTTGTGAAAAAATGAAAATGTTCTCAAGCATTTAAGGGAATAAAAGAAGGAAAATAATTCATTTTGCTATTAACGCAATACATTTCCTCCTCCGTGGCCAAAAGTCTTTTTTATGGAAACTCATAAAATCACAGAATATTGGCAGAAAATTTTTAAATTTTGCAACTTTTAAGAAATGAGGCATAATAGCATACTGAGAATAAATTTAACTGAAAACAAAATGTTTTCTGAGTAGAAAAGACTGGATAAGACGTATGTCTATCAAATAAGACTGTTTCTGTTCATCCAAAATACAGCTATGCTTTACAAGTACTGTAAAGAAAATACACATTAATAGAATAAACAACTCTGTTGTATATATCCTATTAATATATACCTATTTACTGGCAAATGAGGGTTTTCGTGGTTGCTGTTGAATGCACATTATATACTTACCTTGCAATGGCATATGTTGGAATGTGGAACTTCCTCTTTTTCATGTTTCATATATGTAAATAATCTTCTACCCACATAAGATTATTTTGCTTTATCATTCACATAACATCCACACAAACTTATTAGGCGGAACAAAATTTATTAGCCAAATAAATTAATATTTTATTAAAGACTAGTATTATTGAATAATACGTAAGCAAAGAAGTATAAGGGTAGGAATTACGAAACATGCTAATTCAATAAAATGAGGCTTAAGGAGAACGAATACATTTAAAGCAATTTTTGGCAAGCATTGCAATAGTTAGCTGAATATTTTTATGTGTAATTAGATTATGAAATAAAGCCAGCTGCCTTTGTAAAGTTTTAAATCCTCTGTGAACACAGAGGCATATGGTCTTTCAGCTGTGTCAGCAGATTTCAAGCTAGAGGTATACTTACATGTCCCTAATAGTTATATATTTCTGAAGCAGTTTTCATTGAAAAAAATAATTAGTAACCTAAACTGATATTTATCTCACCTTTTACCAGTCAGCCACTTCTGTATATATGGGTCAAATATGACAAAAATCAGCCTTGTGTTCTCTTAAGTCATTATTCTAATAGATGGCAATTGTTTAAGCTTTTTGAATGGTTAAGAATAATTCAACGTAATTCAGGAATAGCAAATTGCCAAGAAGCATAATTAATTTTGGAAGATACACTAAAACAAACAACATCAGACTTAATAAAGGTTGGAAATTCTAGAGCCTATCATTTTTTATTGATTTCTTTTTTCTTTTTTCTTACACTTCACAAATGCCTACGTTTTCATAAACATGCATCTGCTAATCCCTGTCAATGCTTTCACCCCTCAAAATCAATGAATAGGTAAATAAAAGAATTTTAGAAATTGAAAAGGAAATACTATCTTTTGATAATTAAGTCTTTACCTTTCTCTTTGCTGTGTTGTTGTTAGGTGCCATCAGGTGAGTTCTGATATGTAGTGATCCTATCTACAACATAACGAAATTATGTCCAGTCCTGCTCCATCCTCACAGTCATTGCTATGTTTGAGCCTGTTGTTGCAGCCACTGTGTCATTCCATCTCGTTGAGGGTCTTCTGCTTTTTCATGGGCCCTCTGCTTGATCAAGCATGATGCCCTTCTCCAGGGACTGGTCCCTCCTGATAACACATCCAAAGTATGTGAGACAAAGTCTCACCATCCTCATATCTAATGAGCATTCTGTACTTCTCTTTCCAGAAAGATTCATTCCATTTTCTGGCAGTTCACGGTATACTCAATACTCTTTGCCAACACCATAATTCAAAGGCATCAATTCTTCTTCGGTCTTCCTTATTCATTGTCCAGCTTTCTCATGCACATGAGGTGATTAAAAATACAATGGTTTGGGTCAGATGCACCTTAGTCCTCAAAGTGACATCTTTGCTTTTTAATAGCTTAAAGAGGTCATTTGCAGCAGATATGCCCAATGCAATACATTATCTGATATCCTTACTGCTGCTTCCAGGGGTGTTGATTGTGGATCCAAGCAAAATGAAACCCTTGACAGCTTCAATGTTTTCTCCATTTATCATGATGTTGCTTATTGGTCCAGTTGTAAGGATTTTTGTTTTCTTTATATTGAGATGTAATCCATACTGAAGTCTGTAGTCTTCAATCTTATTCAGTAAGTGCATCAAGTCCACTTGACTTTCAGCAAGCAAGGTTGTGTCATCTCTATATCTCAGGTTATTAGTCTTCCTCCAATCCTGATGCCACGTACTTTGTATAGTTCAGCATCTTGGATTATTTGCTCAGCATACAGATTAAATAATTAAGGTGAAAATATATAACTCTGATACATACCTTTCCAGATTTTAAATCATGCAGTATCCCCTTTTTCTGTTCAAACGACTGCTTCTTGGTCTAGGCATCAGTTCTGTGTGAGCACAATTAAGTGTTTTGCAATTCCCATTCTTCACAATGTTATCCATAATTTGTTATGATCCACACAGTTGAATGCCTCTGCATAGTCAATAAAACACAGAATAACATGTTTCTGGTATTCTCTGATTTCAGCCAAGATCCATCTGACATCAACAATGATATCCCTCATTCTGCATCCTCTTCTGAATCCAGCTTAAATTTCTGTCAGTCACCTGTCGATGTATTGTAATCATTTTAGAATTATGTTCAGCAAAATTTTACTTGCATGTGTATTATTGGTATCATTCGATAATTTCCACATTCTGTTGGATTGCCTTTCTTTGGAATGGGCACAAATATGGATCTCTTCCAGTTGGTTGGCCAGGTAGCTGTCTTCCAAATTTCTTGGTATAGATGATTGAACTCTTCCAGCATTGCATCAATTTGTTGAAAGATATCAATTGGTATTCTGTCAATTCCTGGAGACTTGTTCTTTGCCGATGCCTTCAGTACAGCTTGGACTTCTTCTTTCAGTACCACTGGTTCTTGATCATATGCTACCTCCTGAAACAATTGAATGTTGACCAATTCTTTTTGGTACTGTAACTCTATTTCTTCCATCTTCTTTTGATGCTTCCTGTGTCATTTGATATTTTGTCCATAGAATTTTTCAAAATTGCAACTTGAGCCTTGAATTTTTTCTTCAGTTTTTTCAGCCTGTGAAATGCTGAGCATATTTTTCCCTTTTGGTTCCTAACTTCAGGTATTTGCACATTTCATGTTAATATTTTACTTTGCCTTCTCAAACTGTCCTTTGAAATCTTCTGTTCAGCTCTTTTACTTCATCTTTCCTTCCATTTACTTTAGCTACTCTAAGTTCAAGAGCGAGTTTCGGAGTCTCTTATGACATCCAGTTTGATCTTTTCTCTTTTCTGTCTTTTTAAAGACTTTTTGCTCTCTTCACATATGATGTTCTTGATGTTATCCCACAATTTGTCCAGTTTTCATTCACTTGTATTCAATGTGTCAAATCTCTTTGTGAGATGGCCTCTAAATTCTGTTGGGATATATTCAAGGTTGTATTTTGGCTCTTGTGGACTATTACGATTTTCTTCAGCTTCAACTTGAACTTGCATATGAGCTATTGGTGGTCTCTTCCACAATTGGAACAGACTTTATTCTGACTGATGAGATTGAGCTTCTCCACTGTCTTTTTTCACAGATGTAGTCAATTAGATTCTTATGTATTCCATCCGTCAAGGTCCATGTGTATAATCACTATTTACTTTGTTGAGAAAAAGTATTTCCAATGACTAAATCATTGGTCTTGCAAAATTCTATCATGCGATCTCTGGCATTGTTTCTATTACCAAGGCCATATTTTCCAACTACCGATTGTTTTTCTTTGTTTCCAACTGCTGCATTCCCATCACCAGTAATTATCAATCCATCTAGATTGCATGTTTGGTCAATTTCAGACTGCAGAAGTTGCTAAAATCTTCAATTTCTTCATCTTTGGCATTAGTGGTTGGTGTGTAAATTTGAATTATAGTCATATTTAATGGTCTTCCTCATAGTCCTATGGATATTATCATATCACTGAAAATGTTGAACTTCAGGTTAGATCTTGTTCTTTTTAGCAATGAATGTGATGCCATTTCTCTTCAATTTGTCATGTCCAGCATAATAGACCATATGACTGTCTGATTCAAAATGGCATGTAGCAGTCCATTTCAGCTCACTAATGTCTGGGATATCTACCTTCCAATTTTCCTAGATTCATATTTCATACATTCCACATACTAATTACTAATAGAAGTTTGCAGCTGTTTCTTCTCATTCTAGCCATGCCACATCAGCAAATGAATGTCCTGAAAGCTTTACTCCATCCAAGTCGTTAAGGTTGATTCTACTTTGAGGAGGCAGCTCCTCCCTGGTTGTATTTTGAGTGTCTTCCAACCTGAGAGGCTCATTTTCTGGCACTATATGAGACAATGTTCTGCTGCTATTCATATGGTTTTCACTGGCCAATTTTTTTCTGAAGTAGATTGCTAGGTCCTTCTTCCTAGTCTATCTTAGTCTGGAGGCTCTGCTGAAATCTGTCCACCATGGGTGACCCTGCTGATATTTGAAATACTGGTGGCATAGTTTCCAGCATCACAGTGATACTCAAGCCATCACAGTACAACAAACTGACAGCCAGGTGATGGTTTTTCACTTTAGACTGTGAATGTTCACTTCAATTCAGGAATCATAGTGTGCTACAGGTAATTTGATCTACTTTTAATCTTTAAACTACTGAAAACATTTCTAGTATCACTGTAACTTCTTTTGCATATCAGTTTTGTATTTGAAAAGATACAGGTTTGAAACTTGACATTCATAAATGGGTGCCATTGATTTTATAATACTCATGTTTACCTTCTAGGACTATGGCTGGTATCATACATTTCCTTTATCTTTTCTATTATCATTAACATGAAGTACATAGACACATTTTCAAAGAAAAATATCTGAAAACCATGTAACCACTTATCTTTCAAATTCCCTTTCTATAGCTATTCCCCCATAGGCCCCTTGTATTCCTGTCTCTTCCTCATTTCATCCTATTTTATACTTGACTGATGGAAGAATAGTCTTACCTGGGAAATCCTTCAAGTATCCTCAGTTTTGTTTTTTCAATAAAGTGCAAACTTTTTAACCTGTCAGTAAGTTTAATGTACCATGAATTGTCTTCAATATTCTTTTAAACTTTTGTCTTATTATTGCTCTTTACAAATCATCTAGTTTAGCCTAATTTTACTGTTGCTATTCCACAGCACTCCCATGCTCACCCCTGGGTTCTCTGTCTTACATGGCTCCGTAGCCCTCTCCCATCTCTGCAAATCTAGTTTCTTCATCATTCAAGGCCATTTTTACACATCACCTCTCTAAGTGTCTCTGATCTCCAGCGCTTAAAATGTCCTATTCTATCCTGGCATGGCACTTCAGTCCATTACTTAACCTATTTATTTGTAGCTTGATATATGCCCACTTGTATGTGTAGTGCAGGACAACACATCTTGCTGTATTACGCCATACCAGACAACACTCCACAGCTGCAGGTTGTACCTGATTTCTAGGTAGCCAGGAGGCCATTAGGAAAAGGGCTCCATCAACTGATACAGATTGGTCTACAAACATCACATTCTTCTAATCAGAACTTGAACATACATCAGCATATGGAAAGCAGCTTCTATTACTTACAAGAATCAGACCACACTCAATCAGAAAAGTTCCATAATGAGCAGAGTCCCCTCAAAAGCTGTCTGAGAAAAGACGACGACTCTTCCTTGCACAACCCATTTTGTGTCATGGGTGAGGGGCTTAAATGGGACCCTACCTACTTCTGGTCTCCCCTTGGGCAGGTAGGTCCACTTAGGTGGACTGTAAGCTTATGCTACGTGTGTCTTACCTGTACCATAGCTGAGGAGACTCAGAAAACTTTCTCTCTCAGCCTATTTATACCCCCAGCCTAAGTGACTAATCGTATCTTTTTAACCGTGCTAACAAACATCCTGCTACATCATGACCCCAGACTTCTTGAGGAGAGGAGGTGATTAGCCCAGAATTAATCTTTTTAATCTTCCTAACAAACATCAGGCCTCAGTGCGGGTGGTGGTTTGTTCTGAGGCCTAAAGATGCCATCAGGGAGAGGAAAGGAGAGAACCAGGGCCGTCTGGCTTGTCGAAGGACTTGCTCTCCCATGTGGGTTGTTTTATTAGATAAGAAGAGCCTCAAAAAACTCTCTGTGCTGTCCCCATCCCCTTGGAAACATTTATCACTCAATATTGTTTGATAAATGATTTTTCCCTTCCCAAGTTTCATATCTGGCTACCAAAGCCCCAGGAAGCAATAAAGAGTGTATCTTAGGTGGCGCATTCGAATGTTTTGATAGTATTCGAGAATCACAAATAACTACTACATTAAAGCTTATATCCATAATTAAGTAAGTGAAATATATATTTTTCTAACTTACATGAAGATTACAGTTCTTCAAATATAAAACTAAGTATTTTCTCTCACTTTTTTATCCAGGAAAGCACATTTGGTACTGACGTTTCTAGAGAATGACTTCTAACATTTCTAGCTCTTTTTTTTTTTTGCATTTGAGAATCTGTAACATTTTGAATTTTTCATTTCTACTATGTAGTTGGATATTTGGTTTTTTGTAAATCACGTTTGCACATGAGGGTTCTGCATGAATTCTCACTTCCATATAGCTATGCTATCTCTTAGTGTAAGTTATCTACTCCCTTATCAGCGGATATTAATATGAAGTTGAAGCTGTGAAATAAACACTGTGTCTTCTCTAACACATTATTGAATACAGAAGTCATCCAAATTGCTGTTTGTACAAAATCAGTAAAATATATGAAATTGCCACATCACAATTGCTCTCAGTTGTTCGAGGTTTTTCAGTGAAGAGCAGTTGTTTATTAAAAATCAAAATAAAATCTTTGCAGCCTCCTTGAAAGAAGGAGTGGTATAGAGAAAGAAGATAATTCTGTTTATTTTAAGAACAGCAATTTACTCCGGAGGCTTCTTCTTAACCTCTTTCACACACTTAACATCCAATTTAGCCAAAGACAGACTTTCTGGAGATAAGGAAGAAAAATAAAATGACAGGTGTGCTTTTAAAATTAATTTGAGAGTGTCAGCCAACATTTGCAAATATAATATTAGGGAGTTTGTAATTATAAACATGGGGAAAAAAAGCACTCCAGTGGCATAGGTTCAATAAATAAAATAGAAATATTTTTACAGAGTAAAATAGCAACAAAAATTTAAGAATAAACATGAAAAAGACTATACATTTTATTTCAGATTATCGTTTCTGCCTGATATGAATCTAATGTCTTATACCCTAAACATTGTAGATAACCTTTGTGACTCCATCTTTTATATATTCAGAGAATATAAATGAGACTCTTTCTGACATTCCTCAAGTAAAAACATGATGAAAGAATTGAATATAGTAGGTCTCCTCCCTAGTGGGCAACATCAGCACAAAGAAAAACAAAACAAAAATACCAGAGAAGTCGTAGGTATGTGAACATTTAATAGAGGAAGAATACGTGAAATATTTGATAAACTCTTCTGTGAAATTCTTATTAAGTATTAACAAAAACATGAATTGTATATTACATCTTTTTTGAAGTTCTCAGAAATATTTGTCAGTGATTCAAAAAGAGAATTTTATTCTCTTCCCTTGAATCCATACATATAATGCTTCATGCTCATGATTTCAACTATGAATTTGAAGTATACAACCTAATTCCATCATCTAACATTTTGGTTTGCCCACAATTAATACCACTCATTAAGGAACTCTTGTGGCGCAACAGTTAAGGCTGGCAGTTCGAACCCACCTAGCAGTTCTGTGGGAGAAAAGACCTGGGGACATGCTTCCATAAAGATTACAGCCGAAATTGACTCACCCATTTCTGTTAAAAAATGGTAATGGTCACTTTGCAGCGCATTTTGAGTGGAAGGAAGGAAACTTTTTGACGGAAAATAAAAGATGTAGTGTTAAATGACTACACTTTGAACAGGCCTATTATCAAACAATAAAAACATTATGTGACTAATAATAATGGGCTTGAAACAAGAGTAAACATTTTGGTGCAAAATATATCTGGGGTTAGCAGACCAGGAAAAATTACACAGTCCCATTAGGACCAAGAAATAATAAATTTCTTCATTATAATAAAATAGCAACACTGGATATGGAGTGATGATTAATTGGAAGTGTTTATCAGAATCCTTCTGTTATAGTACTAATTACATTGTTTTTATTTAGGTTTAATGTAGTATAAACTAAATTTTGTATAGAAATTTCTCTGGAATTTGGCTTCAATTATTGGAAAATCATCTTATTGTAATTATCATACAGTCACAGGATAAAGAATGTAATTTTGAACATGAGCATGAAGGCAAGGTAAAGGTAAAATTTATTTTAATGTTATAGTCATGTTTCCCAGGCCCAGTGTGGATAAGAGGTGTTAAGCAGAACCTCTTACAAAATTTTGTCTAAATAAAAATAAAGGTTGGCTAGGTAAATTACTCCTCACACTTCTATTCCCCTGCCTTTAACTCATTATGCTACTGTATGAAACAAAAGTTAAATATAATGATTGGTATAACATTTCATATAAGTCTAATTCAAATGTTATGAAATCATGTTAGCTAGCTTTGGCTTTTTTTTTTTTTTTTTTTTTTTAAAATGGTGTGAATATCCTCACCGTGTAGAATATGTGAACGTGAATTCATTTGCAAGGGCATTCATCTCAATGTACAAACCATTCTGAGACAGAGTCTATAGGCTATACTGTTACTGCTAAATTGATACAGCCAGAATTCTCCTGCTGACAAAGCAGACGTCTTACATGCAAATATTTGTCTTCTGTTGTTTTTATGGTTATTGCACAGCCAAAATCAAGGGGTAATTTGATGAAGATCTGTATTAGAATGCTAATTAGCTCACAAGTAGGAATAGGAAAGAAATGCAGGTAACGATGCCATAAAACAGCTCCAAGCCCTGTGTAAGTACGCATATATGTATTTATTTGCCGGTTGTTTAGAATCATTGCTGAGATATTTTGGTCTAATGAATGATACTCTACTTCCACAATTGCCTAAGGATAAAAATTTAAATTTGGCTGTTCTAGGAATTTAATAGTTTCTAAATAAATCTTTTAAATTATAGTTTCAAGGCACTTTAAATTTAATTAGTAAATCTTTCTGTATGAGCTGAAACTGTATCATTTTAACAGCTTTCTTAAGGCCACTGAGTTTTCTCTTTAACCTTCTAAATTAATAAAGGAACTTGTTTTTCAAACAACCTCTTGGCTCACCATCTCTCTCTTTTAAGGAAGTAGCAATTGCCCAGCAAGTTATCAGTATTATAGAAAAAAAAAAAAATCAGTGCCTGTTATGAAAATGGACAATTAGAACAATAGAACAGGAAACAGATTCCAAAACAAAAAAACATTCCAAATCATTAAGGAAAAATGGATTATTCACTAAATGGGGGGAACTAGATATGCCAATGGGAAAAAAAAAGAGCCCTGCCTCATACCCTCATTAAATAATAATAATAATACAATAAATGGTTTAAGGAGCTAAATATGAAAAACAAATCCATAAATGACTGGGAAAACAGTCATACGAGGAAGCCACCTTGGAAATGGATCCTGCAGATGAAGTCAAGCCTTCGGATGACAGCAGCCCTAGACAAGAGATTGACTATAATCTCAGATAAGACCCTAAAACAGAACCACAAATTACCTGCTCCAGAACTCCTGACCTACAGAAACTGAGATAACACGATTCATCTGCAAACATTTGTGCTAATGTTTTATGTGCAAATGGTAACTATAACACTGAGTTTAACAAAATTTATTTTCCCATTCTTTTGTTTGACTTTCTGTTATTCCTAATTTTTAGCATTTAAACACTTTTTCAATAAATAGTAAACTATTTGGCTTTTTGATATTCCATACTGTTGTGTAACAACCCAGTGGCACCTGGACCCAAGGTTGGCTGTGTCTCCAAGAGACCAAAGAAAGACTCCAGAACCAGCGATCATGACACATGGTTTATTTGTGGAGCTTACTTACATGACAGTTGGTCCAGGGTGGCAGCTGGACCAGTTTAACTCTCCACAACTGCCTAGCAAGGGACACAAATTTATATACTGTTCCATCTAGGGCTAAGGCTTACTGTTTTTCTTCCCAAGTCCTTGGGCAGTCAGTATACCAGGGACTTCATGTCCAGGCTCAGATGTTTTTCTTCTTGTTCCCAAGGTATTCCTTGGCCTTGGCCACTGGCCCAGTCATACCACTCCCAGCCTTGTACCTTAGCCCAAGTCCATCCTGAGTTCACCCGCAGCATGTTTTGGAGAAGAGCAAAGCTGGCTCCATTAGGAGGGGATGCATACAGCTGAATAGTATTACCCTGCACATACGCATTTTAAAACAAACACTTGAAAGTTAAAAAACCACCCTACCACCAACACCTTGTTAGGAATACAATGATTGGTTTATATAATCAGTTGGGAGAAATGAAACCTGTACTATTTTGCATCTTACTCATTATGAATATGAAATATTCCTATTTAGCATAAACTGAGCAGTGAAGGGGCTAAAGAGAATATTTTAAGCCAGTTGTTCTCAACTGTAGCTATATAGTAAAATAACCTGGGGAGTTAGTAAATACCCATGCCTCAACCACTTCTCCAGGGATGCTGATCTAATTGGTCTGTATTGACAGTGAGTTACTGCTTTGCTTAAAATCTCCCCAGGTGATTCTAACATTGTAGCCAAGTTTAGGAACTACCAATTCAAGCCAATCATGTGACTGCAAATAGGTGACCTATAAAAAAACAAGAATTCTAGTCTTTTCACTGGTACATTCCCACCATGTTTGATACTGCCATGTTCAATATCAGTAGAATTAAGGGGTATTTTGAATAAAAGAATTACCCACAATTCTGTTATAAGAATTCTAGTCTTTTCACAGGTAAATACCTGTCCATGTTCCATACTGCTCACATTCCAGCAAAAATCTTCCTGCTTGTTATTCAGAAGGTACTGCATTTTAGCAAAATGTAATATATGGCAAATTATAATATAGCAAAGTTACAGTAAATTAATAATCATTAGCTCCTATTATAATCCATTCTTTTTTTACTCCAAAAGGAAAAAAAAAAAGACATAAAAATGAATGCAGAAGGCTCATTAATCTATTCAGGACACATTAATTTGGTAGTTTTTATGTTCCAGGTACTGTTCTAATCGCTGGGGACCTAGCAGTAAACAAAATGACATCCTTGACTTCATGGAGCTTACATTCCAGGAGTGTGAGCTTGTGTTCTGGTTTATTAAGAAATAAATGCATGTTTAAGATAATATTAACAATGTAAGTACAATGATACATTCAAGGTCATGTTTGACCTTGAGTATATCCCACCTGAATTTAGAGACCATCTGAAGAATAGATTTGACGCATTGAACACTAGTGACCGAAGACCAGACAAGTTGTGGAATGACATCAAGGACATCATCCATGAAGAAAGCAAGAGGTTATTGAAAAGACATGAAAGAAAAGACCAAGATGATTGTCAGAGGAGACTCTGAAACTTGCTCATGAACACTGAGCAGCTAAAGCAAAAGGAAGAATTGATGAAGTAAAAGAACTGAACAGAAGATTCAAAGGGCCTCTCGAGAAGACAAAGTAAAGTAGTATAATGACATGTGCAAAGAGCTGGACATGGAAAACCAAAAGGGAAAAACACGCTTGGCATTTCTCAAGCTGAAAGAACTGAAGAAAAAATTCAAGCTTCGAGTTGCAGTGGTGAAGGATTCCATGGGGAAAATATTAAATGATGCAGGAAGCTTCAAAAGAAGATGGAAGGAATACACAGAGTCATTATACCAAAAAGAATTAGTCGATGTTCAACCATTTCAAGAGGTGGCATATGATCAGGAACCGATGGTACTAAAGGAAGAAGTCCAAGCTGCTCTGAAGGCATTGGTGAAAAACAAGGCTCCAGGAATTGATGGAATATCAGTTGAGAGGCTTCAACAAATAGAAGTAGCTCTGGAGGTGCTCACTCATCTATGCCAAGAAATACGGAAGACAGCTTCCTGGCCAACTGATTGGAAGAGATCCATATTTATGCCTATTCCCAAGAAAGGTGATCCAACTGAATGTGGAAATTATAGAACAATATCATTAATCTCACATGCAAGCAAAATTTTGCTGAAGATCATTCAAAAATAGCTGCAGCAGTATATTGACAGGGAACTGCCAGAAATTCAGGCTGATTTCAGAGGAGGACGTGTAATCAGGGATATCATTGCTGATGTCAGATGGATCCTGGCTGAAAGCAGAGAATACCAGAAGGATGTTTACCTGTGTTTTATTGACTATGCAAAGGCATTTGACTGTGTGGATCATAACAAACTATGGATAACACTGCGAAGAATGGGAATTCCAGAACACTTCATTGTGCTCATGAGGAACCTTTCCATAGATTAAGAGGCAGTTGTTCAGACAGAACAAGGGCATACTGATTGGTTTAAAATCAGGAGAGGTGTGCGTCAGGGTTATATTCTTTCACCATACCTATTCCATCTGCATGCTGAGCAAATAATATGAGAAGCTGGACTATATGAAGAAGAATGGGGCATCAGGATTGGAGGAAGACTCATTAACAACCTGCATTATGCAGATGACACAGACTTGCTTGCTGAAAGTGAAGAGGACTTGAAGCACTTACTAATGAAGATCAAAGACCACAGCCTTCAGTATGGATTACACCTCAACATAAAGAAAACCAAAATCCTCACAACTGGACCAATGAGCAACATCATGATAAACGGAGAAAAGATTGGAGTTGTCAAGGATTTCATTTTACTTGGATCCAAAATCAACAGCCACGGAACCAGCAGTCAAGAAATCAAAGGTGCATTGCATTGGGTAAATCTGCTGCAAAGGACCTCTTCAATGTGTTGATGAGCAAAGATGTCACCTTGAAGACTAAGGTGCGCTTGACCCAAGCCATGGTATTTTCAATTGCCTCATATGCATGTGAAAGCTGGACAATGAATAAGGCCAAAGAAGAATTGATGCCTTTGAATTGTGGTGTTGGTGAAGAATACTGAATATACCATGGACTGCCAAAAGAAGGAATAAATCTGTCTTAGAAGAAGAACAGCCAAATGCTCCTTAGAGGCAAGGATGGTGAGAATTTGTCTTACGTACTTTGGACACGTTGTCGGGAGGAATCAGTCCCTGGAGAAGGACATCATGCTTGGTAGAGTACAGGGTCAGCGGAAAAGAGGAAGACCCTCAATGAGGTGGATTGACACAGTGGCTGCAACGATGAGCTCAAGCATAACAACGATTGTAAGGATGGCGCAGGACTGGGCAGTGTTTCCTTCTGCTGTACATAGGGTCGCTATGAGTCAGAATCGACTCAACGGCACCTAAGAACAACAACGACAAGTACAGTGAATAAAAGTAAAGCATAGTAGGAGGAGAGAGTGTTCCATAGAATGCTAGTTTAAGCAGAGTAATCACGAAAATCTTCAAGGATGAACTATTTGAATACAAATATGAAATTGTTCACAATGATTAAAAATTGCATAATTTTAGTATAATACTTTACATCTAACCACCATGCTTTTATTAAAGTGAACAAATGGATTAAAAAAAACCCATTGCCATTGAGTTCATTCCAGATTAGATGCATTAAGCCTCACTGTGACACATCAACACATTTAGCAACAGGGCCAGATTACCCAGTAAACCAGGCACACACGCGTTGACTTGTGTGCATTTACTAATCCGTAGGGAACAATTTCATGAAATTGTAGGGAACAATTTCATGAAATTGTAGGGAACAATTTCATGAAATTGTAGTGAACAATTTTGCCCCTGGCTTAATATAAACCACTGGTTAATCTACCCCTGCTTAGCAGTCACAGGTGTTAGCAGATCAAAGATAAAAAAATCCTCATCCTTGGAGGTAACTCAAGCATATTTCTGTCGAAGCACTGTGAATTTACATTCCTTAGAAAGAAACTTGGAAATTTTCTTCCATTTATTAACATACAGTTGATTTTACTCACCCAGACCCACTTGAGCTGAATGAACTGATGTATACTAGGAAAATAACCTACTGTGAATTGCATGAATTTTAATTGCATATGAATATGAGACTATGCCTTGGCATACCAAAAGGAAGCTATATAACTGAAATTTATATAATAGACACTACCTTGCAGGGAGAAAAAACACAAAAAATAAACTCAAACAAACAAAGTCAGAAAACACATTTTCTGTTAAGTAAACAAGGTTAATCGTTTTTGATTCTTGATTGTTTGCATGTCAGCCAGGAGAGTCAGGGTCCAATAGCTGTGGTAGCAGTGCAAACAGGAGAAAGCACAAAGTACACATTCAGCTTGAGAAATATGGAGCTCGAGGAGACCAAAACACCTTCTCTTTAGTAAATGAAGGAAACATAACATGACGCATTAACTGTTTTCTTATGAAATTTAAGACTTTGAAAGTTTGCTTTTGAATGTTCACATGAGGTGTTATACAGATGGAGCTGCAGTGACAAAGAGATCACGGAAAAAAGTGAATCAAGCATAATGAAAATTTTTGTTTTCTTTTACATAATAGTCTAATGTAGGCAGACCAGGGGTTGTAGAGGGACTCTACCTCCTCCATGCATGGCTTTTGTCCCTTAGCTCAGTATATATGCACCAGTTCTTTCCATGCCCCAGGGAAAACAGAAAGGGATCAAGGGAGTTCATACCCAATCTGTTTAAAGGCAAGAACTTTTAAGTGGGATATATGGTTTCTACTCACATCCCACTGACCTAAACTGAATCTCAAGGCCACACCTAGTTCCTAGTATGGTCAGAAAATATAGTCTTTAGATGATCAGCCAAGTTTTTAACTATTCATTCTTTATTAATTTTTATTATTACCAAGAAGATAATTCAGTAGAACTAAAGACCATTTTGGATAAAAGAATTACCCGTAATCCTGTCATAAGAATTCTAGTCTTTTCATTGGTACATGCCTCATGCCTGTCATGCTTGATACTGAATCATTTGTATATATTTTACATGCATAAAATCAAAGTCTATTATTTCTCCCAGATACATATATAAAAATCATCATGAAACCAACCCAGTCAGCTATCAGTTGGAGAATATATATTCATAGAATAAGTGATTTAGTTATATATGGGTTAAAATGAGTGAAAATATATATAAATAATACATTGATATATAATTATATAAATATAAATGTATGTTTTATATATATAATTTATAATTACATAAATACACAATGAGGAATACTTAAAAAACATGATTTGAATAAACACTATAAATTTCAAGAACATCTTATAATACGATTTGTGTAAATTTTTAAAACACAGTGAAAAATAAACTGTAATATTGTTTGTAAAAAGTATAATAAATAGAATGGAATTATGTAGACTTATGAGAGAAATAGTCTCTAGAGAGTAAAGAGGGAAGGGACTGGGAGTATTAATCCAAGGGAAATTAGCCTATTACTGACTAGTTTACTTTTAAAACTTTCTAGAAGCAGTATGATACAACGTTAATCCCAGGTAGTAGAATTTGGGTGGTTGTCACAATATACTTTGAATGTTTCATGGGTTTAAAATAGTTTTTCTCAAATCGGTTACAAAGCAAAAAATTTTGTTTAAATACATTATTTGTTTGAACATCTTACAATTAAAAACAAATTAGTAGATATTGCCCATTATTGATTTTTTATGGGAATTCTGGAAAATAATTCAAAGGTGATGAAATTTCTTACCTGAGTTTACTGGAAGAATAGCAGTGTTATTTACAGAAATAACAAAAAAACTTAGACAAGTACAGTTATAAACCAAAACCAAAAACCAAACCCACTGCCACTAAGCCAGTTCTGACTCAGTGACACTATAGGAAAGAGTAGAATTGCCCCATATGGTTTCCATGGCTGTGATGTTTACTGAAACAGACTGCCACATCTTTCTGCCACGAGCGGTTGGTGGGTTCAAACCACCAACCTTTCAGTTAGCAGCCGAGTGATTAACCATTCTGTTACCAGGGCTCCTTAAGTCAAGTCACATACGATGACAAGTGTTGAATTGATTACACCTGAAACTGATTTGAAATTCAAGAGAAATGTCAAATTAGATCATGTCAAGACTAGGGAAATGATGTTTTAAAACTGTATACACACACACACACACACACACACACACACACTTCAAACCATATATACAGTTTAAAAACGTATAAACCAAAAACCCATTGCCATTGAGTCAACTCTAACTCAGAGCTACCCTATGAGACAGCAGAACTGTCCCATAACGCTTCCAAGGAATGGCTGGTGGATTTGAACTGCCAACCTTTGCTCTTAACCACTGCACCACCAGTTTTAAAACATAGATATATAGTCTATGTACAGGTTCCTCATGAGGATAATTAGGTGTTCTGGAATTCCCATTCTTTGCAATCTTATCCATAATTTGTTATGATCCACACAACCAAATGTCTCTGCATGGTCAACAAAACACAGGTAAACAACATCTTTCTGGTATTCTCTGCCTTCAGCCAAGATCTATCTGACATCAGCAATGATATGCTTCATTTCATGTCCTCTTCTGAATCCAGCTTGAATTTCTGGCAGTTCCCTGTCAATATAGTATTGCAACAGCTTTTGAATGATTTCCCAGCAAAATTTTACTTGTATGTAATATTAATGATATTGTTCCATAATTTCTGTATTTGGTTGGATCACATTCCTTTAGAACGGGCACAAATATGGATCTCTTTAAGTCAGTTGACCAAGTAGCTGTCTTACAAATTTCTTCACATAGAAGAGTGAGCACTTCCAGTGCTGCATCTGTTTGTAGGAACATCTCAATTGGTATTCTGTCAATTCCTGAAGCCTTGTTTTTTGCCAATGCCTTCAGTGCAGCTTGGACTTCTTCCTTCAGTTTTATCAGTTCTTGATCATATGCTACCTCCTGAAATGACTGAATGTCGACCAATTCTTTTTCATATAGTGACTCTGTTTATTCTTTCCATCTTCTTTTGATGCTTCCTGTGTCATTTAATATTTTGCCCATAAAACCCTAGACTCCTTCAATATTGCAACTTGAGGCTTCAATTTTTTCCGCAGTTCTTTCAGCTTGAGAAATGCTGAGTGTGTTCATCCGTTTTGGTTTTTAACTTCAGGTCTTTGCACATGTCATTATAGCACTTTACATTGTCTTCTTGAGCCACCGTTTGAAATCTTCTGTTCAGCTCTTTTACTTTATCATTTCTTCCTTTTGGTTTAGCTGCTCTATGTACAAGAACAACTTTCAGAGTCTTCTGACATCCATTTTGGCCTTTTCTTTCTTGTTAATGACCTCTTGTTTTCTTCATGTATGATGTCCTGGATGTCATTCCACAACTCTTCTGGTCTTCAGTCATTAGTGTTTAATGCATCAAATCTATTCTTTTTTTTATATATGTATATAATTTTTATTGTGCTTTAAGTGAAAGTTTACAAATCAAGTGAGTCTCTCACACAAAAACCCTTTTCCCCCTTTTCTACACACTCCCAATTACTCTCCCCCTAGTGAGACAGCCCACTCTCTCCCTCCACTCTCTCTTTTCATGTCCTTTTGCCAGCTTCTAGACCCCTCCACCCTCTCATCTCCCCTCCAGGCAGGAGATGCCAACATAGTCTCAAGTGTCACCTGATCCAAGAAGCTCACTCCTCACCAGCATCCCTCTCCAACCCATTGTCCAGTCCAATTCACGTCTGAAGAGTTGGCCTCGGGAATGGTTCCCGTCCTGGGCCAACAGAAGGTCTGGGAGCCATGACCACCAGGGTCCTTCCAGTTTCAGTCAGACCATTGTCTGGTCTTATGAGAATTTGGGGTCTGCATCCCACTGCTCTCCTGCTCCCCCAGGGGTTCTCTGCTGTGTTCCCTGTCAGGGCAGTCATCAGTTGCAGCCAGGCACCATCTAGTTCTTCAGGTCTCAGGATGTTGTAGTGTCTGGTTCATGTGGCCCTTTCTGTCTCTTGGGCTCGTAATCACCTTGTGTTCTTCCTTCTCCTTTGATCTGGGTGGGTTGAGACCAATTGATCCATATTAGATGGCTGCTTGCTAGCGTTTAAGGCCCCAGGCGCCACTCTTCAAAGTGGGATGCAGAATGTTTTGTTAGTAGATTTTATTATGCCAATTGACATAGATGTCCCCTGAAACCATGGTCCCCAGACCCCTGCCCCTGCTACACTGGCCTTTGAAGCATTCAGTTTACTCAGAAAAGTTCTTTGCTTTTGGTTTAGTCCAATTGTGCCAACATCCCCTGTATTGTGTGCTGTCTTTCCCTTCACCTAAAGTAGTTCTTATCTACTATCTAATTAGTGAATACCCCTCTCCCACCCTCCCTCCCTCCCCCCTCTCATAACCACAAAACAATGTTTTCTTCTCAGTTAAAACTATTTCTCAAGCTCTTCCAATAGTGGTCTTATACAATATTTGTCCTTTTGCAACTCACTAATTTCACTCAGCATAATGCCTTCCAGGTTCCTCCATGTTATGAAATGTTTCAGAGATTCGTCACTGTTCTTTATCGATGCGTAGTATTCCATTGTGAGAATATACCACAATTTATTTACCCATTCATCCGTTGACGGACATCTTGGTTGCTTCCAGGTTTTTGCTATTGTAAACAGTGCTGCAATAAACATGGGTGTGCATATATCTGTTTGTATGAAGGCTCTTGTATCTCTAGGGTATATTCCGAGGAGTGGGATTTCTGGGTTGTATGGTAGTTCTATTTCTAACTGTTTAAGATAACGCCAGATGGATTTCCAAAGTGGTTGTACCATTTTACAATCCCACCAGCAGTGTATGAGAGTTCCAATCTCTCCGCAGCCTCTCCAACATTTATTATTTTGTGTGTTTTGGATTAATGCCAGTAGTTGGTGTGAGATGGAATCTCATCGTAGTTTTAATTTGCATTTCTCTAATGGCTAATGATCGGGAGCATTTTCTCATGTATCTGTTGGCTGCCTGAATATCTTCTTTAGTGAAGTGTGTGTTCATATCCTTTGCCCACTTCTTGATTGGGTTGTTTGTCTTTTTGTGGTTGAGTTTTGACAGAATCATGTAGATTTTAGAGATCAGGTGCTGGTCTGAGATGTCATAGCTGAATATTCTTTCCCAGTCTGTAGGTGGTCTTTTTACTCTTTTGGTGAAGTCTTTAGATGAGCATAGGTGTTTGATTTTTAGGAGCTCCCAGTTATTTGGTTTCTCTTCATCATTTTTGGTAATGTTTTGTATTCTGTTTATGCCCTGTATTAGGGCTCCTAACGTTGTCCCTATGTTTTCTTCCATGATCTTTATCGTTTTAGTCTTTATGTTTAGGTCTTTGATCCAGTTGGAGTTAGTTTTTGTGCATGGTGTGAGGTATGGGTCCTGTTTCATTTTTTTGCAAATGGATATCCAGTTATGCCAGGACCATTTGTTAAAAAGACTATCATTTCCCCAATTGACTGACACTGGTCCTTTGTCAAATATCAGCTGCTCATACGTGGATGGATTTATATCTGGGTTCTCAATTCTGTTCCATTGGTCTATGTGCCTGTTTTTGTACCAGTACCAGGCTGTTTTGACTACTGTAGCTGTATAATAGGTTCTGAAATCAGGCAGAGTGAGGCCTCCCACTTTCTTCTTCTTTTTCAGTAATGCTTTGCTTCTCTGGGGGTTCTTTCCCTTCCATATGAAATTAGTGATTTGTTTCTCTATCCCCTTAAAATATGACATTGGTATTTGGATTGGAAGTGCGTTATATGTATAGATGGCTTTTGGTAGAATAGACATTTTTACTATGTTAAGTCTTCCTATCCATGAGCAGGGTATGTTTTTCCACTTAAGTATGTCCTTTTGAATTTCTTGTAGCAGAGTTTTATAGTTTCTTTGTATAGGTCTTTTACATCCTTGGTAAGATTTATTCCTAAGTATTTTATCTTCTTGGGGGCTACTGTGAATGGTATTGATTTGGTTATTTCCTCTTCGGTGTTCTTTTTGTTGATGTAGAGGAATCCAAGTGATTTTTGTATGTTTATTTTATAACCTGAGACTCTGCCAAACTCTTCTATTAGTTTCAGTAGTTTTCTGGAGGATTCCTTAGGGTTTTCCATGTATACGATCATGTCATCTGCAAATAGGGATAGCTTTACTTCCTCCTTACCAATCTGGATACCCTTTATTTCTTTGTCTAGCCTAATTGCCCTGGCTAGGACTTCAAGTACGATGTTGAATAAGAGCGGTGATAAAGGGCATCCTTGTCTGGTTCCCGTTCTCAAGGGAAATGCTTTCAGGTTCTCTCCATTTACAGTGATATTGGCTGTTGGCTTTGCATAGATGCCCTTTATTATGTTGAGGAATTTTCCTTCAATTCCTATTTTGGTAAGAGTTTTTATCATAAATGGGTGTTGAACTTTGTCAAATGCCTTTTCTGCATCTATTGATAAGATCATGTGGTTTTTATCTTTTGTTTTATTTATGTGATGGATTACATTAATGGTTTTTCTGATATTACACCAGCCTTGCATACCTGGTATAAATCCCACTTGATCAGGGTGAATTATTTTTTTGATGTGTTGTTGGATTCTATTGGCTAGAATTTTGTTGAGGATTTTTGCATCTATGTTCATGAGGGATATAGGTCTAAAATTTTCTTTTTTTGTAATGTCTTTACCTGGTTTTGGTATCAGGGAGATGGTAGCTTCATAGAATGAGTTGGGTAGTATTCTGTCTTTTTCTGTGCTTTGAAATACCTTCAGTAGTAATGGTGTTAAGTCTTCTCTGAAGGTTTGGTAGAACTCAGCAGTGAAGCCGTCTGGGCCAGGACTTTGTTTTGTTGGAAGTTTTTTGATTACCGTTTCAATCTCTTTTTTTGTTATGGGTCTATTTAGTTGTTCTACTTCTGAATGTGTTAGTTTAGGTAGGTAGTATTGTTCCAAGAATTTATCCATTTCTTCTAGGTTTTCAAATTTGTTAGAGTATAATTTTTCGTAGTAATCTGAAATGATTCTTTTAATTTCATTTGGCTCTGTTGTGATGTGGTCGTTCTCGTTTCTTATTCGGGTTATTTGTTTCCTTTCCTGTTTTTCTTTAGTCAGTCTAGCCAATGGTTTATCAATTTTGTTAATTTTTTCAAAGAACCAGCTTTTGGCTTTGTTAATTCTTTCAATTGTTTTTCTGTTCTCTAATTCATTTAGTTCAGCTCTAATTTTTATTATTTGTTTTCTTCTGGTGCCTGATGGGTTCTTTTGTTGCTCACTTTCTATTTGTTCAAGTTGTTGGGACAGTTCTCTGATTTGGGCTCTTTCTTCTTTTTGTATGTGTGCATTTATTGGTATAAATTGGCCTCTGAGCACTGCTTTTGCTGTGTCCCAGAGGTTTTGATAGGAAGTATTTTCATTCTCGTTGCTTTCTAAGAATTTCCTTATTCCCTCCTTGATGTAGTCTTTTTTCAGGAGGGTATTGTTCATTTTCCAAGTATTTGATTTCTTTTCCCTAGTTTTTCTGTTATTGATTTCTAGCTTCATTGCCTTGTGGTCTGAGAAGATGCTTTGTAATATTTCGATGTTTTGGACTCTGCAAAGGTTTGTTTTATGACCTAATATGTGGTCTATTCTAGAGAATGTTCCATGTGCACTAGAAAAAAAAGTATATTTTGCAGCAGTTGGGTGGAGAGTTCTGTATAAGTCAATGAGGTCAAGTTGGTTGATTGTCGTAAGTAGGTCTTCTGTGTCTCTATTGAGCTTCTTACTGGATGTCCTGTCCTTCTCTGAAAGTGGTGTGTTGAAGTCTCCTACTATAAATGTGGAGGTGTCTATCTCACTTTTCAATTCTGTTAAAATTTGATTTATGTATCTTGCAGCCCTGTCATTGGGTGCATAAATATTTAATATGGTTATGTCTTCCTGATCAATTGTCCCTTTTATCATTATATAGTGTCCTTCTTTATCCTTTGTGGCGGATTTAAGTCTAAAGTCTATTTTGTCAGAAATTAATATTGCTACTCCTCTTCTTTTTTGCTTATTGTTTGCTTGATATATTTTTTTCCATCCTTTGAGTTTTAGTTTGTTTGTGTCTCTAAGTCTAAGGTGTGTCTCTTGTAGGCAGCATATAGATGGATCGTGTTTCTTTATCCAGTCTGTGACTCTCTGTCTCTTTATTGGTGCATTTAGTCCATTTACATTCAGCATAATTATAGATAAATAAGTTTTTAGTGCTGTCATTTTGATGCCTTTTCATGTGTGTTTTTGGCCATTTCATTTTTCCACATGCTTTTTTGTGCTGAGACGTTTTTCTTAGTAGCTTGTGAGATCCTCATTTTCATAATGTTTAACTTTGTGTTTGTTGAGTCGTTACGTTTTTCTTGGCTTTTTTCTTGAGTTATGGAATTGATATTCCTTTTTGTGGTTACCTTATTATTTACCCCTATTTTTCTAAGTAAAAACCTATCTTGTATTGTTCTATATCGCCTTGTATCACTCTCCATCTGGCAGTTCAATACCTCCTATATTTAGTCCCTCTTTTTGATTATTGTGATCGTTTATCTATTGATTTCCATGATTTCCTGTTATGTGTATTATTTTGTTTATTTATTTATTTTTTAGAATTAGTCTTAATTTGTTTGTTTTTGTGCTTTCCCTATTTGAGTTGCGTTGATATCAGGACGTTCTGTTTTGTGACCTTGTATTGTGCTGGTACCTGATATTATTGGTCATCAGGCCAAACAATCTCCTTTAGCATTTCTTGCAGTCTTGGTTTAGTTTTTGCAAATTCTCTAAACTTGTGTTTATCTGTAAATATCTTAATTTCGCCTTCATGTTTCAGAGAGAGTTTTGCTGGATATATGATCCTTGGTTGGCAGTTTTTCTCCTTCAGTGCTCTGTATACGTCGTCCCATTCCCTTCTTGCCTGCATGGTTTCTGCTGAGTAGTCTGAACTTATTCTTATTGATTCTCCCTTGAAGGAAACCTTTCTTTTCTCCCTGGCTGCTTTTAAAATTTTCTGTTTGTCTTTGGTTTTGGCAAGTTTGATGATGATATGTCTTGGTGTTTTTCTTTTTGGATCAATCTTAAATGGGGTTCGATGAGCATCTTGGATAGATATCCTTTCTTCTTTCATGATGTCAGGGAAGTTTTGTGTCAGGAGTTCTTCAACTATTTTCTCTGTGTTTTCTGTCCCCCCTCCCTGTTCTGGGACTCCAATCACTCGCAAGTTATCCTTCTTGATAGAGTCCCACATGATTCTTAGGGTTTCTTCATTTTTTTTTAATTCTTTTATCTGATTTTTTTTCAGCTATGTTGGTGTTGATTCCCTGGTCCTCCAGAAGTCCCAGTCTACATTCTAATTGCTCGAGTCTGCTCCTCTGACTTTCTATTGCGTTGTCAAATTCTGTAATTTTATTGTTAATCTTTTGGATTTCTACATGCTGTCTCTCTATGGATTCTTGCAACTTGTTAATTTTTCCACTGTGTTCTTGAATAATCTTTTTGAGTTCTTCAACAGTTTTATCAGTGTGTTCCTTGGCTTTTTCTGCATTAATCCTAATTTCATTTGTGATATCTTTAAGCATTCTGTAAATTAGTTTTTTATATTCTGTATCTGATAATTCCAGGATTGTATGTTCATTTGGGAAAGATTTTGATTCTTTTGTTTGGGGGGTTGGAGAAGCTGTCATGGTCTGTTTCTTTATGTGGTTCAATATGGACTGCTGTCTCCGAGCCGTCACTGGGAAACTAGATTTTCCAGGTAATCAGCTTAAAAAAATGCAGTCAGATCCCTATCTGAATTCTCCCTCTGGCTCCGGGTATTCGGATGTTAATGGAGCCGCCTGGGGAGAGAGAGCTAGGAGTGTAGCACCACAGAATATAGAGCTGATCACCGCTTTCACGCTCCACCCCCGTCCGCCAAAATCCGGGCGGGATGGCTCCTCGGTTGGCACGCTACTCTCCCCGCTCCGAGACCAGTCACTTCCTCCCGGGGACTTCTCCCTCCGGCTGCGCCGCTACGCCGCCGCACCGCTCGCGCGAACTGGGTGGGCGTCACTCGCACGATGAGGTGGGCCCGCCTCCTGGGTCAATTCAGGGGAATATAATTGGAACCCTCGCTCACGCCCCGCCCACTTTCGCCAAAATCCCAGCAGGACGGCTCCCCGCCTGGGACGCTGCTCTCCCCGCTCCAAGATCGGTCACTGCCTCCCGGGTGCTTCTCCCTCCGGCTGCACCGCTACGCCGCCCGCGCCAACCAGCTAGACTCTCTCCCGGGATGGGTTCGGGGGGGTAGGGCTGGGCTCCTTGTCTGTGCCGTCTGCCCCCCTGGGCTCTGCCCCAGATCAGGCTCCGAAGGTCACCTGCCTGGTACGCTGGCTCCTAGTTCTGAAAACGGTCGCTGTCTGCCCGTATTTGTTCGTTTTCCGTTTCTAAGTCTGTGCTTGTTGTTCAGTGTTCGT
Source organism: Loxodonta africana (assembly GCF_030014295.1). NCBI lineage: Eukaryota > Metazoa > Chordata > Mammalia > Proboscidea > Elephantidae > Loxodonta > Loxodonta africana. The sequence goes on from NC_087352.1 coordinate 38,925,946, forward strand.
AGATTGTTATATATGTGATCGATTCACTTGTTTTTCCAAGTCTTTGTTGCAAGAGGGATCCGCGGTAGCGTCCACCTAGTCCACCATCTTGGCCCCGCCTCTCAACTGATTTTTGTATGTTTATCTTGTATCCTGGTACTCTGCCGAACTCTTCTATTAGTTTCAGTAGTTGTCTGGAGGATTCCTTAGGGTTTTCTCTGTATAAGATCATGTCATTTGCAAATAGATACTTTTACTTCTTCCTTGCCAATATGGATGCCCTTTATTTCTTTATCTAGCCTAATTGCTCTGGCTAGGAGTTCCAGCACAATGTTGAATAAGAGTGATAATAAAGGGCATCCTTGTCTGGTTCCCGATCTCAGTGGGAATATTTTCAGGCTCTCTCCATTTAGGATGATGCTGACTGTTGGCATTGTATAAATGCCCTTTATTATGTTGAGGAATTTTCCTTCTATTCCTATTTTGCTGAGAGTTTTTATCATGAATGAGTGTTGAATTTTGTCAAATGCCTTTTCTGCATCAATTGATAAAATCATGTGATTCTTTTGTTTTATTTATGTGGTGGATTCCATTAATTGTTTTTCTAATGTTGAACCACCCCTGCATAAATCCCACTTGGTCATGGTGAATTATTTTTTTGATATGTTGTTGAATTCTATTGGCTAGAAGTTTGTTGAGGATTTTTGCATCAATATTCATGAGGGATATAGGTCTATAATTTTCTTTTCTTGTGGTGTCTTTACCTGGTTTTGGTATCAGGGATATGGTGGCTTCATTAAATGAGTTTGGTAGTATTCCATCCTTTTCTATGCTCTGAAATACCTTTAGTAGTAGTGGTGTTAACTCTTCTCTGGAAGTTCCGTAGAACTCTGCGGTGAAACCGTCCAGACCAGGGCTTTTTTGTTGTTGTTGTTGGGAGTTTTTTGATTACCTTTTTAATCTCTTCTTTTGTTATGGGTCTATTTAGGTGTTCTACCTCTGTTTGTATTAGTTCAGGTAGTTAGTGTGTTTCTAGGAATTCATCCATTTCTTCTAGGTTTTCAAATTTGTTTGAGTATAGTTTTTCACAGTAATCTGATAAGATTCTTTTAATTTCAGTTGGGTCTGTTGTAATATTGCCCATCTCATTTCTTATTCGGGTTATTTGCTTCCTCTCCTGTTTTTCTTTTGTCATTTTGCTCAGTGGTTTATCAATTTTGTTGATTTTTTAAAAAAGCCAGCTTTTGGTCTTGTTAATTCTTTCAATTGTTTTTCTGTTTTCTAGTTCATTTAGTTGAGCTCTAATTTTTATTATTTGTTTTCTTCAGGTGCCTGTGGGTTTCTTTTGTTGCTCTCTTTCTATTTGTTCAAGTTGTAGGGACAATTCTTTGATTTTGGCCGTTTCTTCTTTTCGGATGTGTGCCTTTATTGGTATAAATTGGCCTCTGAGCACCAATTTTGCTGTATCCCAAAGGTTCTGATAGGAAGTGTTTTCATTCTCACTGGCTTCTCTGAATTTCTTTATTCCATCCTTAATGTCTTCTATAATCCAGTCTTTTTTCAGCAGGGTATTGTTCAGTTTCCAAGTGTTTGATTTCTTTTCCCTGCTTTTCCTGTTATTGATTTCCACTTTTATGGCCTTATGGTCAGAGAAGATGCTTTGTAATATTTCAATGTTTTGGATTCTGCTAAGGCTTGCTTTATGACCTAATCTGTGGTCTATTCTATAGAATGTTCCATGTGCACTAGAAAAGAAAGTATACTTGGTTGATGTTGGGTGGAGTGTTCTGTATATGTCTACGAGGTCAAGTTGGTTGAGTGTGGCATTTAGATCTTCTATGTGTTTATTGAGCTTCTTTCTGGATGTCCTGTCCTTCACTGCAAGTGGTCTGTTGAAGTCTCCTACCATTATTGTGGAGCTGTCTATCTCACTTTTCAATGTTGATAGTTTGTTTTATCTTGCAGCCCTGTCATTGGGTACATAAATATTTAATATTGTTATATCTTCTTGGTGTATTTTCCCTTTAATCATTATATAGTGTCCTTCCTTATCCTTTCTGATGGATTTACCTTGAAAGTCTATTTTGTCAGAAATTTATATTGCCACTCCTGCTCTTTTTTGATTGTTTGCTTGATATATTTTTTTCCATCCTTTGAGTTTTAGTTTGTTTGTGTCTCTAAGTCTAAGGTGTGTCTCTTGTAGGCAGCATATAGATGGATCTTGTTTTTTAATCCATTCTGCCACTCTCTGTCTCTTCATTGGTGCATTGAATCCATTTACATTCAGGCTAATTATGGATAGGCATGAATTTAGTGCTATCATTTTGATGTCTTTTTTGTGTGTTGACAGTTTCTTTTTCCCACTTGATTTTATGTGCTGAGTAGATTTTCTTTATATATTGTCCTTTCCTCATATTTGTGGTTGTTGATTTTGTTTCTGCTGAGTCTGTGTTTTTCCCTTGTATTTTATTTTGATGAGTAGGATAGTTTGTCTTCTTTGTGGTTACCTTATTATTTACCCCTATTTTTCTAGATTTAAAACTAACTTTTATTTCTTTGTATTGCTGTATCTTCCTCTCCATATGGAAGGTGTATGATTACATTTCTTAGTCCCTCTTTATTATTTTAATGTTGTCTTCTTTCATAGAATTACATTGCTGTTACCCTGTTTTGGGTTTTTTTTTTTTTAATACTCTTGCTTATTTTTGGATTTCCCTGTCTGGGTTGACTTCTGGTTTCTCTGCCCAGTGTTCTAGTCTTGGGTTGATACCTGATATTATTGATTTTCTAATCAAAGCGCTCCCTTTAGTATTTCTTGTAGTTTTGGTTTGGTTTTTACAAATTCCCTCAACTTGTGTTTATCTGGAAATGTCTTAATTTCACCTTCATATTTAAGAGACAGTTTTGATGGATATATGATTCTTGGCAGGCAATTTTTTTCCTTCAATTTTTTAAATATGTCATCCCAATGCCTTCGTGCCTGCATTGTTTCTGCTGAGTAGTCTGAGCTTATTCTTATTGGCTCTCCTTTGTAGGTGACTTTTCTTTTATCCCTTGCTGCTCTTATAATTCTCTCTTTATCTTTGGTTTTGGCAAGTTTGATTATAATATGTCTTGGTGACTTTCTTTTAAGATCTACCTTATGTGGAGTTCGATGAGCAGCTTGGATAGATATCTTCTCATCTTTCACAATATCAGGGAAGTTTTCTGCCAACAAATCTTCAACAATTTTCTCTGTGTTTTCTGTTATCCCTTCCTGTTCTGGTACTCCAGTCACTCGTAGGTTATTTCTTTTGATAGAGTCCCACATGATTCTTAGGTTTTCTTCATTTTTTAAAATTCTCTTATCTGATCTTTCTTCAAATACATTAGTGCCAAGTGATTTATCTTTGAGTTCAGAAATTCTAGCTTCCACTTGCTCAGTTCTGGTCCTCTGACTTTCTATTGAGTTGTCTAATTCTGTAATTTTATTGTCAATCTTCTGAATTTCTGATTTCTGTCTGTCTATGGATTTTTCCACCTTATTAAACTTTTCATTATGTTCCTGAGTAATCTTTCTAATTTCTTCAGTTGCTTTATCTATGTGTTCCTTGGCTTGTTCTGTGTATTGCCTCATTTCCTTCCTGATGTCTTGAAGGGTTCTGTATATTAAACTTTTGTATTCTGCATCTGGCAATTCCAGGAATGCACTTTCATCTAGAAGATCCCTGGATTCTTTGTTTTGAGAGCCTGTTGAGGTGATCGTGGTCTGTTTCTTTATGTGACTTGAAGCTGACTGTTGTCTCCGAGCCATCTATAAGTTTTTGTATTAGTTTATGCTTGCTTACTGTATCATAGCTGCTTGCTTTGTTTTGTTTTGTTATACCCCTATGGGTTGCTTGAGTGAGCTAGCTTGATTATTTTTGCCTTTGGAGCTCTGATGTCCTGTCCCAGATGGCTAGAGCTGTTATCAGGTATATCAGTCTAGGATTCCATTCAGTTTTCTTGTATGAATTCAGCTCAGGTGTTCAGATATCTGATCATCAGGTGTGTGGTACAGGCTCTGTCCTACAGTCATAGAGGGGCAGGGGTGATTGGCGTATATACCGGTACCTGATTGCAGCAGGGGTCACACTCTGAACAAGGCAGGGGGCTGAGAACCGACCCCCAAGTGTCTCTGAGGAAAACGCATCCCTGTTCCCTACAGCGTGCTGGTGGGTGGGTTCTGCAGAGGGGCCATGGCACACAAAGTTTTTCGTTGTAATGGCTTGGAGGTACCAGTTATCTTTGGACCCCTTTCGCAGGTGGCTGGGTGACCTGAGAGGAGCTACCAGCCCTTAGGTCCCTGATGTGGGTAGCCGAGGACCTTGTTTAATAGGCAAAGCAATGTCAAGCGTGAAACACCCACCTCTCCACTGCACAGCTGAAATGGTTGGAGTTTGCCAACAAGGGCCGCTTCTCCTGAAATAGGCCCACACAGGTCCATGCAGAAGGGAAAGGTGCTCAAGGTCCACGGATGGTTTATGCCTGGACAGGAGCCGCTTCTGTCCTGAGCTCCCCTCGTTAATGGAGCTACAAATTATCTTTTTCCCCCAATTGCAAATTTTTTCCTTCCCCAAGGCCGGGACGATGGCTCTAGGTACTCACCAGGGTCTATTTCAGGCCTAGGGATTCAGCCTCTGAAGCCGGCTTGGGGGTGGGGGGGGGCACGGTAAAATATACGCAAGTACTTAGCTTTTTACTGAGAGCGCCATTCTCCTCAGGTTCTGGAGGAGCGAGTAGGCTGTGTGGCTGGCTGCTTCTCCCTGAGGAACCTGTGGCCGAAGGCTAGTACCAGCCCGCCACTGCCGCCGCTGCTGCCATTCAAGGAATGGTGCCTGACGTTTCCCGGCAATTCAGGGCCGGTAACTCCTCTCCACTTCCGAACGGTCTCTTTTTCCCCCTGCCCCTCAGTTCATTGTCTAAGCTGGCCTTTGATGCTTAGGGCTCCCAGCTTGTCACAAATATACCTGTTTCACTTGTTTTGTTGGGTCTTTCTTGTAAAGAGGGCTCGCCAGAAGCATCCGTCTAGTCCTCCATCTTGGCTCCGCCTCCATCAAATCTATTCTGGAAATGGTCTTTAAATTTGGGTGGGATACAGTACTTGGCTCTCATGGACTTGTAATTTTATTGAGCTTCAGCTTGGACTTGCACTTGAGCAACTGATGGTCTGTTCCGCAGTCAGCCCCTATCTTATTCTGACTGATACAGAGCTTTTCTATTGTCTCTTTCCACAGAGGTACTCAGTTTGACTCCTGTGTATTTCATCTGGTGAGGTCCACATGTTTAGACGCTGTTTATGTTGTTGAAAAAAGATATTTGCAATGAAGAAGTTGTTGGTCTTGCATAATTCCTTCATGCAATCTCTGGCATCATTTCTATCGATATATTCCAACTACTGATCCTTCTTGTTTCCAACTTTTGCATTCCAGTCACCACTAATTATCAATGCATCTTAATTGCATGTTTGATCAATTTCAGACTGTAGAAGTTGGTAATTGCTTGTGAAGATACTGACACTAGTAGCTTGAGACACTAGGTCTTTAAATCAAGAATTGTAAAGGTAAAAATAATTTTTATATTGTGTTGCAGACTGCCTCAGTCTTATGAAACAAATCTTAAATATGCTGTTATATGAATTCTGGAAAAAGTCATTTATATCTTGTTCCATCTACTTTCTGTTTAGTGGAGATTTCTTACAGATATTGAAATTATATAGTATCTATTTGAATTGTATCTTGGAGGGCACTGTTTTTTGTTTGCTACTTTTTAAAATGTGTTTATAGTTATGAAACCCCATTCTCCTTACTGCTAGCTATTTCTAAATCTAAAAAAAAAAAAAAGAGGCTATCTGAAATACTGCAAAGCCTGAGATACTTTGTGTGTGAGGGGGGATGGAGGGGACATTTTCCAGAAGAGATTTTCCAGACATGGTTTGATAGGTGATGTGATGTGAGGCTGACTGCAAATCAGTCTCATAATTTCAGAAAGTAACAAAAAGAAATTTAAGCATCACTTCAATCAAGTTAATTTAGTAATAAAAATTTCATGAGAAGTTAGTGACCTGGAAAGAAGTATAATTGGTAGATGCAGTAAAAGTATAGAATTTAATGTAGCTTTTGACTGGATAACCTGAACTAATGTCAACAAGGAAAAGCATGGTTTAGATCCAATGCTTATTACAAAATCTAAAAAGGATATTTAGCCCATTTCCATATATTTTTACTCTGTCATGTAATTAAAACACTAAGCCAAGAAGGTTAAAATAGATTTTTTTCTCATGTTTTTTAAAGGGTAGAGAGTAAAGGAAGATTAAAGTGAATTATGTATGATTTATGTTCTTTCTCAAGGACTGAATTATTAAGACCAACCTTGTGGCTTCCTCATTAAAAGACTGATATTTTTATTCAAATGTACATAGCAATATGAAAGCAAAAATCAGTTTACGCTATTTGCCAGTATTTTATTTTTATTTACCAATCGTTGGTACCCTGGTCAGATCATGACTCCAATATACCTGATAACCTTTCTTTAAAGAATATGAGAAATAAAAAATCTAACAACTGTATATGTCTAAGGATTTACAGAAAAAAAGCAATGCAGATTTAAGAATGCAAATAACAAAAAGGAGGCAAATTCTATACCAAACTGCTCATGTTTTATATTAATATCATAAAAGATAAACTGTATAGGAAAAATAAGTACCAGAGATGAGAGTCTTACTCTTCAATAATAAATTATTTGATTCAATTAAATATAATAAGACACTAGCAATTTTATTCCACCCTAGACCATTAGAGCAAGTCTAAAAACTTTATAAAACATTGAAATCAAATAGTCCCTATTCTCAAACCACATGTACTTTAGTCTGAAATCAATAAGCAAATGATAGTGGAAAAATCAAAGGAATTTCTAAATAATCCATTGTCCAAAATGAGTCATTCAGGAAATTAGAATTTTTTTTTTTTTAAACTGGATCACAGCATAAGCGTATGGGATATAGCTAAAGTTATACTTAAAGGTAAACTTATAGACTTTCATGCTTATATTAGGAAAAAAAAGGCAAAAAAATGAATGAAATAATCACCCATCATGAAGAGTTTGAAAACTACAACAAAATAATATAAAAGTGTTATAAGGAAAGAAAGAATGATTTGAATAGGAATTATTGAGTTATAAGACAAATACGAGATGATCTACATAAAAACAAAAATTACTTCTTTGTTTTAAAAAATGATAACACTGACCACCCTCTTGTTAGATTGAGCACAAAAATAAGGGAAAAATAAAAATATTGGGAATGACGAAAGATATAATTATATGTGCTCGGATATGAAATGAAAAAAGCATATTTTGAATGAGTTTATGCCAATAAATATGAAAATTTAGGTAAAAATTTCTGGTAAAATACAACTTGGTAAAGCTGACTAAAAGAGAAACAGAAAACCTGAATTATAACTAAAGCCAGATTTAGCTACTGTTCAATAATCTTTCCACATTAAAAATGGTAGGCACAGTTAGGTTCACTGATGAGTACTACCAGATACCTGAGTAACAAATAAGTCCTATCATATAAAAATATTAAAAGTAAATATAAAGAGTGAAAACATATTTTTGAGGCTAATCAGCACCTTAAAACAAAACTTAACAAGGATATTTAAAAAAAAAAGTAAAATTACAAAGCCAGTGAATCTCACAAACATTCATACAAAAATTCTAAGCAAAATATTAGGAAGAAAAAAGAACAATGTAAGAAGCATAATTCGCCATAACCAAGTTGGGCTTAAAAATTTTTATTCAAAATTAATTAGTGCAATTTGCTACCATGTAGATTAATGAAAAAAATATCATTTCAATACATGAAGAGGAGTGTTTATACAGAAAATATAGTTTCGGTTTGCTGTTTACTTAGAGTGAATTTTATAGTGATGAATTACCTTTAGCTATAGTATGAGAAATCTGATTGGAACCCTGCCTTCATCTCTCAGTTTTAACTTTAGGTGAGTGAGAAGGTGCGGAGAGTGGTTAAGAGCAATTTATAAGTTACAGTAATAAAATAAAAACTTGTGGTTACTTCTACCCTCTTCACCATCCCATTCCCATTTTTTCCTTTATCAAGGGATTCTAGTTTTATCAAGATTTTCTGTAGAAATTCTCCTGTTTCCATGAATTGCTATAGGTGTGTAATCTAACCTACCATAGAGTGGAAAATGAAATAATCATTTTGATGATTTTATAACTATGGTGATTTTTATAACTATGGTGGTTTCATAAGTGGTCTTATTAGCATCCCTAAAGCCCCAAATTTTATCCCTTTACTTATTCCTATCAAACATTTACAAAACTGAAACTATTAAGGCAAAATTAATATGAATAAACAACTCACTAAGGAGTACTGGTTGACATGGTTTTCAGAACTTTTGAAATATATCACTTCTTAAGCCTAATAACTCTCTAGTTGGTGAGATTCCTAACAAGATGAAGTTACAAAGCCGTCTGCCTGTGATTAAAAGTTGAAATGTTTGCAGATAAAAGGCTTTCATTTTACCTGACTTCTCTAACATATATGGTCCCATCCTCCATCCACAATTTTAAAAATAAAATAATTATTCCCTAGCTTCAGTTTTTGGATACCTGGTTTAGTAGCGGTTCAGAGCTCGGCTGCTAACCAAAAGGTCCTTGGAAACCCTATGGGGCAGTTCTACTCTATCGGGTGGCTGTAAGTTAGAGTCACCTATGATTCAGAATCAACTTGAGGGCAACGGATTTGTTTTTTGTTTCTTTTAGTTTCAGTTTTTAATGATTTTGTACATGAAATCTTTTGACTTGACAGATCTTTATAAGGTCACATGGCCTTAATGACTATCTTTTCTCTAGAAAAGTCATTAGACTGTTTTTCTTCCCTTTAAAACATGTTTTGTATGTCCATTTGGAAAATAATTCAATTGATAATTAGGTATAAGTATTTAAAATGTTGAGAGGAGTACCACTGAGGGCTAGAACATGGTTTTAAACAAGGATTTTCATATCTACTCTTGAGAAAAGAAGCATTTCTTGACTTATTTTCACTATGAGGAAATGAAATTTCTTTGAAAAAACAGGATGAAATATTCTTTACCAAGAATTATCATTGCTGACAGTGACATATTCAAATAGGTGATGGATTATTAATCTCTTAAATTGTTTTGAATTAGGTGCAAAATGCCAGATGAGGTTCACATAACATGTCACTATTAATTAGGTAGGTTATTCCTGCTGAGACGCTTATTGTAGACAAAATAAATGGTTTTCATTAACTAGCAATTAACCTGGTTACATTACAAAGGTCAAAAATTAGTCTGTGGCATAGAACACATTACCGGCGGGTTTCAAAAAATAAATGTATCCATCTAAATACTCTCTGGATGATATAAGTACTGAGAGATGCAGAATCACAGTCGGTGAATAAAGAACAACAACAACAAATCCCAAATAGAAGAGAGCTACATGTGGTAGAGTCAGGGGAAAATAAACTTTTATTGACCACTCACTGTGTGTCAAATATTATCATTTACAGTATTTAATTTAGTTGTCTTTACCACTGTAAAATGTGATAATATTATTGCCAAGTTAAATCCAAAGAATCAGAGGCTCAGAGATGTTAAATAAATTTTCCTAAGTCACAAAAAATATAAGGCATAGCTGGGAAATGATCCCACATCTATCCTCTGGCTGCCAAATTTCGCTGTTCTAGTAGCAGGGAAAAAAAAAAAGAAAATATATGCAAAGACTGGCATATGGATACTTAAATAATAACTTAATGAATGAGTGAGTAAAGTAATGTCTATATTCATACGTTAATAAGCAAGCACACATTTTCATATGTAATTTGACTCATAATTCTACATACACGATTTTAAATAGTTGAAATACCAGTGGTGGGGAAAAAAAAGGCAATGAGATAGAAGAGAGTCAAATCTATCATATTGTAACTAATAATAAAATAAATAAAATTTATTTTAAGGTCATTGGAATTTTAATAAGGATTGCATTAAATCTGTAGATCAATTTGGGTAATATTGACATTTTAACAATATTAAGTCTTCCAATTTATGAATGTGGTATCTCTTTTCATTAATATTAGGTTTTCTTTACTTTGTTTCAGCAAGGTTTTATAGTTTTCAATATACAAGTCTTCCATCTCCTTGGTTGAATTTATTTCCAAGTATTTTATTTTTTTGGATGGTACTGTAAATGGAACGGTTTTCTTAGTTTCCCTTTCTGATTGTTTATTGCTAGTGTATAGAAATACAACTGATTTTTATCTAGTGATATTGTATCCTGTAACATTGCTGAGTATGTTCATTAACTCTGATAGTTTTTATGTGGATTCTTTTGATTTTTCTGTATATAAAATCATGCTATCTGTGAATAGAAACCACTTTCCTTTTTCCTTTCTGATGTGGATGTCTTTTCTTTCTTTTCCTTGCCTAATGGCTCTGTCTAAAACATCCAGCACAATGTTGACTAGGAGTGGTCAAAGCAGGCATTCTTGTCTTGTTCCTCAATGCTATGGGAAATACTTTCAGGTTTTCATCATTGAATATGATGTTAAAAAAAAGTTACCTGTGGGTTTTTCATAAATGTCCTCTATGAGGTTGATGAAGTTTCCTTCTATTCCTAGTTTGTTAAGCATTTTTTTAATCATGAAAGTTTGTTGGATTTCGTCAAACACATTTTATACATCACGTGAGATGATCACGTGGTCTGTTTGTTTACTTTCCTTTATTCTATTACGGGGTGTGTTATTACACTGATTCATTTTTTATGTTGAACCACACTTGCATTTGGGGACAAACCCCACTTGATCATGGTATGTAATCTGCTTAATGTGTTGCTGAATACTCTTTGCTAGTATTTTGTTGAGGATTTTTGCATCTATATTTATAGGGGATATTGATCAGTAGATTTCTTGTGGTACCTTTGTCTGGCTTTGATATCAGGGTAATGTTGGCCTCGTAGAATGAGTTAGGAAGTGTTCCCTCATCTTCTATATTTTGGAAGAATTTGAGAAGAATTGGTGTTAATTGTTCTTTAAATGTTTGATAGAATTCATCTCTGAAACCATCTGGTCCTGTTTTTTGTTATCAGGGGGTTTTTGATTACTTAGTCAATCTCTTATAATAGGTCTATGCAACATTTCCTATTTCTTATTGAGTAGTTTTGGTAGTTTATGTGTTTTGGGAATTAGTCCATTTCATCTAGATTATCTAATTTGTTGACATCCATTTGTTCATAATATTCTCTTATAATTTTTATTTCTGTATGTTCGGTAGTAATGCCCCCATTTTCTCTTCTGAGTTTAATATTTTGAGTATTCTGTCTTTTTTTCCTTAGTCAGTCTAGCCTCTTCTTCATTTTCTGTTTTCATGGAATCTCCACAGGTGTTTTCGGTACTTAATTTAACTTTAAACAGACATCTTTGTTGCTGTTCTATTCTGAAAAGAAAGAGGGAAAATGTGACTAAGAGACTTAATGATCAAAATCTAGAATAAACCAAAAAAGTTCTAAAGTAACCAAAATAGCTAGGAACAATTTATTCTTAAATAATTACCATTCTAATGAGAATTATGTTTCAGACAAATTCTTCCAACCATGTACATTACTGGGTTATTTGACCCTTGGAAAATCTCCTCCTTCTTGAAAGAGAAGATTTCGATTACCTTTTGTCCAGTCAAACACATCCTTGGCTTCACTTCATCTAGGCTGACTGAGTGTCATTTACCTCCCCTGCACTTACACATTCTCTCCACAGTTGTCTTTTCATTAAGTGGCAGATAATCATATTTAACTTATACCAGTTTTGTGGTATAAGGTATTTAAATTATTTAGAATTACTGTAAACAACTCTATTTTTTGCAATGTAGCAGACTTAAGAGGTTTTATACAAGGAATATTTTCTCCTTTGCACCTCTTAGATTCTTGAGTTTAGTTTTTAAGATTTCCATGGAAAATATCACTCTATATTTTGTGGTATAGTTTGTGAACACGTTCCCTCGTTAAAAAGGTAATCCAATAAATTCTCAGAATTCTCTGTGAAATGCGGATTGAGTCAAGCACATAAAATCAGAGTTCAACTTGTTTTTTGTTACAGTTGTCATTGTATATGTATGTACGCAAATGACGTAACTACTTTTTTTTTGTAAATTTATCTTCTAGGCTGTGATCTTTTCTGAAGCAGCACTAATCTATGCCTAACATGTAGTAGTTACTCAAAAAATGTTTATGAAAAGAAATAAATGACTTGACTTGGTTAATAATTTAAATGTATAAATTAGTCTTTTATTAAAAAATGTAGACACAATGGTACCCTAAAATCATTGAATTCCAAAAAAACTAGTTATGGTTATGACAATTTATGCATGTTTTATACTAACAATTTTTTAATAATGAGTAGAACTGACTAAATTACATATTAAGCCCATATTAAAAATGCCCCTAAGAGACTAGAAATCACTCCACGTTTTCTGTAATTCAATACAAATCATAGCTATATAGTGTTTAATTAAAACATCTATTAGAGTCATCAAAGAGTGTTCTAGAAAACTTTATGAAAGCTTTAGTTTGCATTTCCATTAATATTTTAACTGGTACAAATCAATTGCAGGTGCTGGAATGGAAATGTATTTCAAAGCAGTAGAGCTCAGCTTCCAAGGCAACAGAACCTCAAACACACAGCACTAATCATACTTTTCTTTTATGTCCTAAGAGATGCAGAAAATTAGGGTATAAAAAGGAAAACATCCAACTGGAAATGATGCATAAAAACAATACATCCTAAATCCTGGACTGTGTTTTCCTTGAGCTACATATAATCCACATATTTAAAAGCCATTTTTATATGTTGTTTTTTTTCTTTTTTTGTTTTCCAGTTTTCCTTTTCTTTTTGAAACAACAATCCTGTTCTAATACCCAGGGTATTTTTTAACAATAGTTGAAACTTTCTGTTTTAAAATTTCAGGTATCAGAGTTAATGGACCGTCACGGGGGAGAATATAGAAAATATATTTAGTGTCCCTGATTAATCAAAACACAGATTAATCTTAGAGAATACCAGTACGGAGCTCTTAAATAAATGAAAATAGCATATGCTACGTTACAAAAACAATCATTTTTAAAATGGACAGCCATTCATTCTAAGTAAACTTTTAGATTCAGTTACAGGAAAACAAAAAATTAGGAATGATGCTGACAATAATTCTGATGGCAATCTTTTTTTTAATTTCATATTCTTTCTTTTTTGGGGGAGGTGTAATAATATAATGCTTTGAGTATTCAGGAGTCAGATTTCTGTCCCTTTTAACAATATGAGACATGGCCATTATCTTTAAAAATACCCTGTGTAAAAAAATCCACGTATCTCTATCACAGATATATAGACACACTCACAGAGTGCACGCATGATTCATTCACTTATTTTGTCATTCAATAAATATTGAATGTCTACTCTGTCCCAATGATTATTACAGTTACTGAGCAAGAACAGACAGTGCCCTGCTTTCATAGAGTTTACTTAGAATGAGTAAGACTTTGTGAGAAATAACTAGTCATGATGTCTTTTTTGCTTAAACTACAAACAGGGTTCCTGATACCAAGCACCACCACGTTAGTCCAACACTAGATGTGCCCGTAATTAGCCTTACTAAAGTGTTTTTCCTTACTATACCTGTGTTCAAAAGTTTTAAATTCTTTCTCTTACGAATAGAAGAAAATCCAAACTTCAAGACCTTTCAGAATCTAACCAAAACCTATCTGCCCTCTAATGACTCTTCTTTCTAGCCTATTACTTATTTCACCTTCTTTATCATACTTAAGGAGACCTGGTGCGCAAGGGTGAAGAAATACGGCAAGTTATCGCTGCTAATCAAAATGTTGACAGTTCAAATCCACCAGCCACTCCTTGGAAACCCTATCCAGCAGTTCTACTCTGTCCTATAGAGTCACTCTAAGTCAGAATCAACTGGAAGGCAAGGGGTTTGTTTTATCCTACTTAACATTGTAGCAAAATATCGAAGTCACTAGAATAAGGCTTTTTAAGGGCATACACTTGGTTTATCTTTTTCACCCCTTCACTTTCCTAGCATCTAGGACAGGGTCAGGCAGATACTAGTGGCTCAATAAATATGCTGAACAGCTTACTACTTTCTAAAATCTCTGCTCCAGGTGGTTAAGCATTGTTCGTGAAAATGCCTTACACTTACCCATCTGAACACTTTTGTGCACACAGTATCTGCCTGGAAAGTTTTTGCAGCAATTCTTGCCCGTGGTTAGTATGCAACTTATCAAGTGTCCGCTCAATTGAGGCCTGACATCTCATTACCTTTAATTAGTATTTCACAATTAATACTAGCCCAGCTTATGAAAGCTTTTCTGTTGATATTTTCAATTATTATTTAAATATGTTATTCCTAAGTGAAATATTTGAAGTAGGAATCATCTTTATTATAGTATTAACAATTCTAATAGCAATATATTGATTTCAAATTTCTATTTATTGTGAGGCCACTCTATACCAGGTCTTCATAATTGAGCTCTAAGTGCTTGTCCCACCCATACTATACCTTCTTCTGGTTTTATTTCCTACTGACTCAGGCAAGAATTTAATAATGATTGATTTTATTTCAAATAATACAGCAGAAGAATTACTGACAGAAGAAAAAAGTAGGAGTTTCTAAGTAAATAATTAGAGATAGTTTGGACCAGATAGGAGAGGGGAAACATACGTGCCTCCCTCAGTGTTACACAGGTATCATAACACTACAGTTATTAACATGATGGGGAGGCTCTGAATTATTAGGGATTATGATGTTTGGGTTTAGTATGCTCTGTTTTAGATAACATGTGTTTGGAGAATATATTTATATTTTTATTCAAAATACTTTGTAAAGAAATAGGTAACAAAGGTTTAAGGGATTATAAACTACTACATTAACAAAATAAATAAATAAACTGCTGGATTGACCAAGCAAAAATACGTGAAACGATGAAATATTGTTAACAGTCACCAATACCAACAGAGGAGATGAAACAACAGTAACACATTATTGTCAAGTGGAACAACTCAATTCTTGACACACTTGGTTTGGCAGTTGTTCATGTGTTTTTTCGCAGCTCCAAATCCTCTCTTCTTTCTCCCACTTTGTGATACTGGAGCTGGACTCAGTCAACTGCGTTTTTCCTTCCTCTGCATACAGGGGGGTACTATGCAGAGACTGAAGGAGGGGTTTTCTTTTCTTCCTCCTGCTTTTGTTTTTGTCCTCTGGTGGCCCCAAGGCTGTTGAGTGCTGCTGGTCTCTAAACGTTCCTGTGGCCCTTGGCTGTTCTGGTGGCTTCAGGCAGCCTCAATTTGTTTCATTACCCCAGGAATGGGTGGGCAGTGTGCTCTTAGAGCAGCCACACAATCTCCTAATTTAGGAGATTTTTTTGTTCTGTTGTTGTTAGGTGCTGTTGGGTCAGTTCTGACTCATAGCAACCCTACAGGACAAAGTAGAACTGCCCCATAGGGTTTCCAAGGAGTGGCTGGTGGATTTGAACTGCCGACTTTTTGGTTAGCAGCCGAGCTCTTAACTACTACACCACCAGGGCTCCTTAGGTAGGAGATTTAGGCGTCTTGATCTCTACCTTGTGGGTTCCTCCTCCAAGTTTCTCAGTATCTCCTTGTTCACTTGTCTCTCAACTGCGGGGGTCAGGGGTGTTAGTTCCTTTCTACAGCTGCCACTTCTATTCTGCCTTAGAGTTCTCTTTCATCCCTTTTATTTGATAGCCACCTATTATCTAGTTGTGGCATAGTGGTTAAGTTCTATGTCTGCTAACCAAAAAGGCAACAGGTGGTCCTTGAAAACTCTATGGGGCAGTTCTACTCTGTCTCATAGCTAGTTAACGATTAATTGTCAACCTAGTTAACGATTCTTTATGCTGAATTTCCCTTGTTCAAATTGCTGGTGTGATTTCTTTCTCCTTTCTGTATTCTGACTGACACAGGTAGATAAATGCAGAGTAGAACAGGACCTCTTGGTGTTTTAAGTACCAGGGGCTCTTCTTAGAACCAGGTTTTTGTTCCTTTGCTTCCTTGTTTGTTTTTCAACCTGCATTCTCAATCTCACTGGCACAAGACTGTTAAGCTATATGTTTAATAGGGTGGGGCTTTTTCCAAGCTTTAAGTTAAGGAAGATGCAGTGGGTCACCTGTTTATATAACAAACCATGGTATATTAATTTCTTTCCCTTCTTCCACGCACCCTGCTGTCAAATGAGGTGAAGATTGCCATTCAAGCAGATTCTGACTTTGTCTAAAACTTGCTCAGGATTCTTTTTCCAAAAATTGGAAAATTTATAAAAGGATATCTGTTCAGATAAGTTCTATCCAAGAATGTCTTTTAGCATTTTACATCTTGAAATAAAATTAAAAAAAAAAAAACTGGATGGAGAGAGGGCTTTCTATTTTAATGTAACATGGGCAACAATTAAGAACTAAAGAGTTTTATTATAACTTTTATTTTTTAATTGCATTCATAACAAAGAACTGATAATCATTTTTTAATAAGAATTGCTTGGGAGGGAATGAAAAGCACAGGTAATGGAAATCCTGACACCAATAAAGGAAGAGTGTTTAAAAATAAGCAAGAGCAAGCCCTTCTGTGGAGCAGAGTTTTATATTTAACATCTTCATATTTACAGCTGGCAGAAGATTAATAGTAAATAACTGTCAACCAAGTCTAGGATGGAAAAGCATCACAAGGAGGCAAAATGCCATATGTCTTCCAATATCCAGGTACTATAATGACATTAGGAAGGTGATTAAGTTGCAACCACACAGTGTCCAGGTGTAATATGGCATATGGTACATTTCCTGACTAACTGTGCATCTCATTGCTCTTGTCAGCTAAAACCACTAATAGACTTTCATTGCCACATGTATATGTGCAAATATGGGATTTGCTGTTTGAGTAAAACGCTCAGTATTATAATGATCGCTGTATTACTTATTTCACTACTTATAATTACATATTAAAATTGTTTTAAGGAATGTGAATATAGATAAATATGATTCGTAAATTGAAAAAAAATTAAAGGTAATAATAATAAACAACAAAAAAACAAAACCTGTTGCCACTGTGGACTCATAGCGACCCTATAGGACAGAGTAAAACTGCCCCATAGAGTTTCCAAGGAGCGCCTGGTGGGTTTGACCTTTAGTTAGCAGCCACAGCACTTAACCACTACACCACCAGAGTAATATTTACTGAATGTTTTCTAAATGTTACTGCTTTGCTTTAGATGTATTACCTCACTTAATTTTCACAATGAATGTCATTATTGAATTTACAAAAATAAAAAAACTAAAGTAAGGAATTAGCCCAGGATCACACATTAATAAATGGAAGAGTTGATATTCAAATCCAGATATTCTTAATTATAATTCCATGCATTTTCTACTAGACCATTCTCATTTTAAATATCACAGATATTTTTAATAAATTGTAACATGATGAAAACAAAACATACTAAGTACACTGATAATAAAAATAAGAACTAAGTTGAAGATAAGAAGCTCTTGATAATAGTTGTAAGACACATCAACAAATTCTTTAATGTTTCTTCCCTTAAGAGCTGGAGCTTGATTTTACTCTCCTTAAGTATGGGCTGGACTTAAGAGACTTAACTTCATTAAATAGAAATAGCAGACATGATGGCACATGCTTCTGAGATTAGGTTGTATATAGACCGGGCTTCCATCTTGGGTGTGTTTTCTCTCACTTTCACTTGGATGTTTAACTCTGCAGGAAGCCATGTCTTCAGCAGCTCTATGGAAAGGCCCACATGGAGAGGGCTGAAGCTTCCTGCCAACAGCCATGGGAGTAAGCTTGGGAGCAGAACCTTAACCCCTATCAAATCAATAGGGATTGCACCTGCGGCAAACAACTTGCCTGCAACCTCATGAGAGACCCCAAGCCAGAACCACCCAACCAACCCAACTCTGGGTTTCTCACTCTGATTCTGTGAAAACCAGTTGCTGTGGAATGGATTCCAACACATAGTGACTCCATAGGGTTTACATGGCCTGGTTTTTTGGAGGTAGGTTGCCAGGCCTTTCTTCCTAATCTGCCTTAGTCTGGAAGCTCTGTTGAAACCTGTTCAGCGTCATAGCAACATGAAAGCCTCCACTGACAGATGGGTAGTGGCTGCGCATGAGGCGCATTAGCCAGGAATCGAATCTGGATCTTGTATGGAAGGTGAGAATTCTATTACTGGGCCACCACTGCCTGACACCACACACACGCTACCTTCTTAAATTGTTTTGCTCTACTCCATTGAACTGATGACCATTTGAAATACTATATGCTTACATGCTGTGGTGCATTGGTTATAGGCACTTGACTACTACCCAAAAGGTTGCCAGTTAGAAACCACCAGTGGCTCTGCAGAAGAAAGACGTAGCAGTCTGCTTCCACATAGATTTACAGCCTTGGAAACCCTATGGGGTCACTATGAGTCGGAATCAACCTGACGGCAGTGGGTATGCCTGTATACTTTATATTGGCCCTCACTAAAATGTAAAGCCTGGAGAATATGGGACATTTTCTGTGTTGTTCACTATCGTTGACTTGCCTCAAACATGCCTGACGTGTAATTAGTACTTTTTGAATTAATAATATATCTGGAACATATCTGAAGATTCAGAACATTCTAGATCTACTCTGTTCTTTTTTAATGGCTATACAGTTCTTCATTTTATAGATGGATATTAGCTACCTATTTTCATTTGAGGGTTATTTATTTTCATTCCTTACTTTTGCAGAATTTTCTTCATTTTAATTCATGTTTTCATATTTAAAAGCAGTTCCCTGCTTTAGCCTCCCCACCTGCAATTCTCCCTCTCCAGAAACAACCATTTCAGCTTCTTAGCTTTTTTCATCTGGTATTTAATCTACTTAGACAGCTATTTTTTTTTTTTTTTTACTTTTCCATTATCGATAGTATCAGCACAAGAATGTATACATAAACACATATACAGACACGCACCTTTTTATCCACTTTACACTTGGTTCAGTGAATTTATGGGTGAGGAAGAGCATAATCTTGTGTTTTTCACTTACATCAACATGTACATTTATACGTGTGTGTAGGAAGGAATATTTGGGGATCTATATATTTTTCCTCCTCTTCCATTAGCTTTCTGTTTAGAGGTTGAGGAAAAGTTAATCCTAAATCTGTCAGCAGAGGGAATATCTGAAATCTACCTTACAGAAGCTATCTCCATGTACAGACACAAGCTCTATGGCCATTAGCTACGGCTTATAATGGTTTTTGGGATTCAGAGTCCTGCACATGGTTTAAACGAACAAGTACCGGATTCTTGGTCCACAAATCACCTAATAAGACTCCACGAAGCATTATTTCAAAGGGATTGAGAAGAAAGGTGATGCAATGATGCTGCCTTCATCTTACACAGCAAATTAAACAAGCATGCATTTGGGAAATATAAGAAAAACCAATGTGCCTCACATTTGTGTTGTCTACTTGCAGGTGATGGGTATGGCTGTGTTGCCATCCACATTATTTCTTATGCACAAATTCTTAATTTAAGTATCCATGGAAACTACTAATACTATTCATTGATTTATTTTACCTTTTATCATTAAGAAAGATTGAAGAGGGACCTGATGCTACCCAACAAAAGAAGATAGGAACTCCAAGGATAGCATCTGTCTCTTCTCCAAAGCTGTCCCTTACTTCTTTTGGCTTGAGCCTTGGACTCACCTTTGGATTTGGCACTTCTGAGACGAGTAGAGTTGGTGAATCATTTTTTTCTTATTTGAAGAAACCACTGACTTCCAGGTCAGATTCACATTCTGGCAAGTGCAATTGTGTTTTTAAAAAAGGTAAGCAGGCCTTATTTACATTCTCTCATCCCATTATAGAGTCAAGCCCATTGTTTGATGTATAGTAATTGGAACACAGCAGACAGCAGTTACCATATTCTTTGCATAGAAATGTGCTGTGTTGGCTCCATGCCACTCATTCTCCTGCCTGGCATAGCTACCTCTCTGGCTCACATGCGTTCATTCTTAATTAGAACTCAAAAATGCCGACAGTTTTTCTTGCTGTGAAATTGCCTTGTTCTCTTTTCTTAAGTGTGGGCATCTGTATGTTAATACATTATGAGTAAAATTTTGGATCTCTTCCTAAAATAAGTTCTTTCTGACAAAGAAGCTGCATGCTATCTGGCAACATACCATCTTATTATCTTAGGTATCCATTTTAATGATACACCCCTACTCATACATTAAAAACAGGTTTTTTTTCTACCAATGACAGATCAAACCAAAAGAAGGCTCTTTATATTAATTGCAGTTTTCCTAAATATAGGTCTTATTAACTTAGGATGGGTTAAGATGCTAAGATACTAGCATGGAAAAAATAGCAACAATGACATATAGCTTGCCTTTTCTAGAGTCCTTTAAGTTAAGGCATATGGAGTTAAAAAAGATGTAGAGAAGAACAGTGGTTAAAAACAAACAAAAAAATTGTTCAAGCACATTTCAGCTCATCAGTATTTAGTCAAAATATTCAAGTAATGGTCACTGATTAAAAAAAAAAAATTCCATACATATGAAACAGAAAAGCCCTGGTGGCACAGTGGTTAAATGTTCCATTGCTAAACAAAAGGTAAGTAGTTCAAACCCACCAGTCACTCTGGCAGGAGGTAAATGTGGCAATCTTCTTCTGTAAAGCTTACAGCCTTGGAAACTCTGTGCATCAGTTCTACTCTGTTCTATAGCGTTGTTATAAATCGGAAATGACTTGATGGCAAAGGGTTTTTTATAAGGGACAGTAAAAAAAGGATGTTGCATAACTCAAAGATGACCGTTGTTGCTGTTAGGTGCCATTGAGTCGGTTCCAACTCATAGCGACCCTATGTTACTACAAAACAAAACACTGCCCGGTCCTGCGCCATCCTCACAATCACTGTTATGTGTAAGTCCATTTTTGCAGCCACTGTATCAATCCATCTCACTGAAGGTCTTCCCTTTTTTGCTGACCCTCTACTTTATTAAGCATGATGTCCTTCTCCAGGGACAGATTCCTCCTGATAACATGTCCAAAGTATGTGAGACATATTTTTGCTGTGATTTTTTTTTTTTTGCTTCTAGGAGCATTCTGGTTATCCTTCTTCCAAGACAGATTTGTTCCTTCTTTCGGCAGTCCATGGTATATTCAGTATTCTTTGCCAACAGCACAATTCAAAGGGGTCAATTCTTCTTTGGTCTTCCTTATTCATTGTTCGGCTTTCATATGCATATGAGGCAACTGAAAATACCATGGCTTGAGTCAGATGGAGCTCATTCTTCAAGGTGACATCTTTGCTTTCAACACTTTAAAGAGGTCTGTTGCAGCATATTTGCCCAGTGCAATGAGTCTTTTGATTTCTTGACTGCTGCTTCCATGGGTGTTGATTGTGGATCCAAGTAAAATGAAATCCCTGACAACTTCAATCATTTCTCCGTTTATCATGATGTTGCTTATTGGTCCAGTTGTGAGGATTTGTGTTTCCTTTATGTTGAGGTATAATCCATATTGAAGGTTGTGGTCTTTGATCTTCATCAGTAAGTACTTCAGATCCTCTCCACTTTCAGCAGGCAAGGTTGTGTCATCTGCATAATGCAGGTTGTTAATGCATCTTCCTCCAATCTTGATGCCCCGTTCTTCAGAGTCTAGCTTCTCGTATTACTTGCTCAGCATACAGATTGAACAGGTATGGTGAAAGGATACAACCCTTACACACACCTTTCCTGACTTGAAACCATGTAGTATCCCCTTGTTCTGTTTAAATGACTGCCTCTTGATCTGTGGTGTACAGTTTCCTCATGAGCACAATTAAGTGTTCTGGAATTGCCATTCTCTGCAATGTTGTCCATAATTTGTTATGACCCACCCAGTGAAGTGCTTTTGCATAGTCAATAAAACACAGGCTTTCAGGTAGGATCCATCTGACATCGGCAATGATATTCCTGGTTCCACATCCTCTTCTGAACCCTGCCTGAATTTCTGGCAGTTCCCTGTCAATATACTGCTGCAGCCGCTTTTGAATGATCTTCAGCAAAATTTTACTTTTGTGTGATATTAACGATATTGTTGGAGAATTTCTGCATTCAGTTGGATCATCTTTCTTGGGAATAGTCATCAATATGGATCTCTTTCAGTCAGTTGGCCAGATAGCTGTCTTCCAAATTTCTTGGCATAGATGAGTGAATACTTCCAGTGCTATACCGTTTTGTTGAAACATCTTAATTGACATTCCGCCAATTCCTGGGGCCTTGTTTTTTGCCAATGCCTTCAGTGCAGCTTGGACATATTCCTTCAGTACCATCAGTTCCTGATTCATATGCTACCTCTTGAAATGGCTGAAAGCTGACCAATTCTTTTTGGTATAATGACTCTGTGTATTCCTGCTATCTTCTTTTGATGCTTCCTGCGTCATTTAATGTTTTCCCATAGAATCCTTCACTGTTGCAACGTGAGGCTTGAATTTTTTCTTTAGTTGTTTCAGCTTGAGAAAGGTGGAGCGTGTTCTTCCCTTTTGGTTTTCTAACTCCAGGCCTTTGCACATGTCATTATAATACTTTGTCTTCTTGAGCTGCCCTTTGAAATCTTCTGTTCAGTTCTTTTCCTTCATCATTTCTTCCTTTTGCTTTAGCTATTTGATGTTCAAGAGTTTCAGAGTCTCTTCTGACATTCGTTTTCGTCTTTTCTTTCTTTCCTGTCTTTTTAATGACCTGTTGCTTTCTTCATGTATGATGTCCTTGATGTCATTCCACAATTCGTCTGGTCTTGGTCATTAGTGTTCAATGTGTCAAATCTATTCTTGAGATGGTCAATAACTTCAGGTGCGATATACTCAATGTTGTACTTTGGCTTTCATGGACTTGTTCTAATTTTTTTCAGTTTCCACTTGAACGTGCACATGAACAATTGATGGTTTGTTCCACATTTGGCCCTTGGCTTTGTTCTGACTGATGATATTGAGCTTTTCCATTGTCTTTTTCCACAGATGTAGCCAATTTGATTTCTGTGTATTCTATATGGAGAGATCCATGTGTATAGTCACTGTTCATGTTGGTAAAAAAAGATATTTGCAATGAAGAAGTCATTGGTTTTGCAAAATTCTATCATTTCCATCACCAAGGCTATATTTTCCAACAACAGACCCTTCTTCTTTGTTTCGAACTTCAGCGTTCCAATCACCAGTAATTATCAATGCATCCTGATTGCACGTTTGATCAATTTCAGACTGCAGAAGCTGGTAAAAATCTTTAGTTTCTTCATCTTTGGCCTAAGTTGTTGGTGCATAAACTTAAATAATAGTTGTATTAAGTGGTCTTCCTTGAAGGGTGGGTCCTTCTTTCTAGTCTGTCTCAGTCTGGAAGCTCAGCTAAAACCTGTCTGCCATGAATGACCCTGCTGGTATGTGAATACTGGTGGCATAGTTTCCAGCCTCACAGCAACACTCACGCCATCACAGTACGACAAAATGAGACAAGTGGGAGCAAAGATGATTAAGTCTAATTAATTCAGCTGAATGTCTTGGTTGGGACTACAGGAACTTTTATTCTATAGGCAATTGTGAAAGAACATGTGGATGTCAAGATTATGTGTGCCAGATAAATGGACATATGCATTATAGGGTCTTTTTGATGAGCTCTTGGTAATCTGATACCTCAATATTAGTTTACAAGTTTTCTGAAAATCAGAGTATGTGATTCCACAAGATTGACACTTAAAAAAAAAAAAAAAGGTTTCTGAACATAATTGGAAATCCACAGGCTTAAGAATAAAGCTTTAACTTTGACAAGTACATCTGTCCTCCACTTTTCAACCCAAATCCAACAGAGAGTGAACTGTCTTGATCAATTTTGAGAAGAGTTGACCCTAATTTTAACTGCTACCTCAGGAATGATTGGGCAGAAAGAAGTGAAAAGGAAGTCCGAACCCTCTTTTGAGAACTAGTTTTAGGGAACATAGATCTACAAAGTTCATTTCAACACTGCCTGGTCCTGCACCATCCTCACAATGTTTGTTATGTTTAAGCCCATTGTTATAGCCATTGTGTCAATCCATCTTGTCAAGGGTCTTCCTCTTTTCTGCTAGACCTCTACTTTACCAAGCATGATGTCCTTCTCCAGGGACAGGTCACTCCTGATAACATGCCCAAAGTATGTGAGACGAACTCTCACCATCCTTGCTTGCTGAAATGCTAATCATCAATAAATATTTGTCAAGTGTATAACATATTTATCGCTATGAGTCGGAATCAACTCGATGGCAGTGGGTTTGGGTCTTTTATAATATATTTAGCATACTAAAATATTATTGTTCCATGTCGCCGAATTGTATATATAGAAATTATTGAGATTATGTATGTTTTCTTATATACATTTTCGTCACACACACAAAAAATTACTATTGTTCATAGCGGAAACCCTGGTGTTGTAGTGGTTAAGAGCTTCGGCAGTCAACCAAAAGGTCAGCAGTTTGAATCCACCAGGTGCTCCTTGGAAATCCTAAGGGCAGTTCTACTCTGTCCTATAGGGTCGCTACGAGTTGCAATGGACTCAATGGGAACGAGTTTTTTTTTTTTTTTTTTTAATTGTTCCTAGTAGGAGAAAAACTCAGGGATACTTATATTCATTATGCATAGGAACAAGGCACCAAACTGATTTGCTTTCTGTTGGTTATTTAAGAAGAGGCTTGGGACAGTCTATGTTTTTAAGAATTTACAGAGATGATATCCCTGGGGAATACCCTTGTGTCATGTAACAAAATAATATGGGAGAGTCATTATTATTTTTTTTTTAATTTAGAATGAGGTTACCCTCCTCATTCTGTATTCTAATTCATCTTTCTCCTTGGATGTCTGGTTTAATGAAACTTGTTTTCTATTAAGTGGCTGGAAACAGTTTTGAATTCATGATATAGTGTTGCAGAAAATGACGCACTTTTAAATGGGTTAATGATCAGACATTAACAGGGGAAACTTATTGAAAGAAAGCCAACTTCTATTAGTACTATTTACTACATATATTATTTATTTACTACATAATTGGCAATTAACCCCTTCCTTCTTTTTAAAATGGAACTCTTCTTTTAAAATTTAATTCTTTAAAAGTTGTACTTTCCAGATTATTGTCTTTTCCATCCCTGTTTTAAATATTAATTCTCCTAGATTTTTAAATCAACCTCCTTGGCTCTTTTACTCTCAAATATATACGTCGCCGCACTGTAGCTCCTAAAAGCCACCATACTGAACAGATCACCCTCTTCACTTAAATCTAATTTACTCCTCTCTGTCCTTGCACATCTGTTTCCTTCTAACATCTTCATTTGTTGTAGCAGTACTAGATTTTAACTCACATGCCATTAGTCTGTCATTGGAATCAAACCATTTGGCTGCACATGTAAAAATATGAAGATGAAGCTTACACTGCTTTGATATGACTAGTGTTGATGTGTCTAACTATAGGTGAGTTTCTTACTTGCATTAACAACATACACACACAGAAAAAAGTTTCTTTTTCCCCAAACTTGACTTGTTTTATAGTTCCAAACATGAGGTAGAGTTCTTACCTCTCCCCTTTTACTTATTTTTTTTTTTTAAGTTTCTTTTAGAAGAAGTGAACAAAAAAAGTATCTTTCTATGATGCCTGGAAATACAATTTTGTAAATACTATTAAATTTGAATATCATCCCTTACCGAGAGACGTTCTTATGCTACACAGACACTGTAATGAGAAAATCAGTGTTACCTATAACTCCATTCTTCTGGCTACCTAAAATACAGCAAACTGACTCTCTAATGGAGTTATTTTTGTGAATAGATAGGAAAAGAAAACCACGCCTTATTTTCTTCTAATTAAAACTCACCATGATACAAAAAGTTTAATATCTGAGCTAACAGTTTTACTCTTTTTTAGAAGCATGTGTACATGCTTTCTAAATCATAGCTAGTTTTCAATTCTCATTCTGAATTATTGAAAATTTGCTTACCAGATTTTTAGTTATTGGCATCATAGTATATATACTCTTGACAGGCTCATATACGTCAGTAGATCCAGGTTTTTTTTTTTTTTTTTTTTCCTGCTAAATTATTTGCTTCCTTAGATTTAGGGATAAGGAGAAATACATAGATATGCATTTTTGGTTGTAAGTATCAGGCTAATGTAATCAGTGATGGAATTTATTTTAAGGATATCAAGATGCTCACAGAGTCAACAGAAAGCTTAAAAATCATATCCAGAAAATGCCAAAAACCATGGGACACTGATGCTAGAGAACATTGTCACTGGGCACTGGGCGTGGGTGTTTGACGAGTAGAACATAGGTTATATGGCCATAGCCAGGCTGCCAGGCAGTAGGGAGGGGGAGTTACAGTTCAATTTCCATAATGAAAAGTGGAAAACTGTTCCATCAATAGTTTGCCTAATGTCAAATACCCAAATATATGAAAGACAAACAAAACAAAACAAATCTCAACCGGTGGGTATACATTAAAGAATGGGAACCCTCAGGGCCTTTCACTTCCATCATATCATAATGCAAGTTAAGTGTTTTTCTGTTCTTTGTACACTGAGTTAAAAGAGGACAGGTCATCATCTTTGACACCCTATAAACTGATTCTCTAAATACTGCTTTCAAATGAGTTTTTGAAAAGATTTGCATAATGTATGTGTTCATTCATTTTCAAAGAAACTGTGATCTTAAAATAGCACATTAAAATGCTTTGTTGCTGTGGCAGGCAGAATAAAGGCACCCGAAGATGCCAAAGTCCTAATCTCCATAACCTGTAGATATGTTACTTTATGTGGCAAAAGGAATTTTGCAGATGGATTAAGATGAAGGACCTTGACATGGGGTGATAATCCTAGATTATCTAAAAATATACATATATATATATATATATATATATATATATATTTTATCTAGGTGGGCCCAAACTAATCACATGGATCCTTAAAAAGTGGAGAACCTTTCCCAGAGATAAAGATGTGTTCAGAGAGAGATGTGATGACTAAAACAGGGTCAGAGAGATGTGACTTTCCTGGCTTTGAAGATGAGGAAGGGGCCCCAACCCAAGGAATGTATTCTAGGAGTTCGAAAAGGCAAGAAAAGGATTCTCTCTTGGAGCATACAGAAAGAAACGCAGTCCTGCCAACCTTGATTTAAATCCAGTTATATCCATTGAACTTTTGATCTACCAAACTGTGAGACAATAAATTTGAGTTGGTTTAAGCTCCTAAATTTGTGATAATTTGTTATGGCACCAATAGAAACTAATACAATTGCTCTCCTGTAACGTAAGCAAGTGGAGAGCTTTCCTTTTCTCACTTTACAGATGGACTGGTTACGTGAGACTCAGGAAGAGTAAAAGACTTACTCAATAAAATGAAATTCAAGTGTTAGGGAAATAAAGTGACCTAGTTCTACTTTTCCTGAAAAGGGTTAAATAATAACACTCTTCTATTGCATGTACATTACTGTGAAATTGTCAGTTTTGATTTTTTTTATATATTATACATTGTTAAGCAACATAATGATAAATGGAGAAAATATTGAAGTTGTCAAGGATGTTATTTTACTTAGATCCACAATCAACACCCATGGAAGCAGCAATCAAGAAATCAAACAACATATTGCATTGGAAAAATCTGCTATAGAAGACCTCTTGAAAACATTAAAAAAGCAAAGATGTCACTTTAAGGACTAAGATGCACCTGACCCAGGCCACGGTATTTTCAATTGGCTTGTATGCATGTGAACGCTGGACAATGAATAAGGAAGACCAAAGAACACTTGATGTCTTTGAATTATGGTGTTCATGAAGAATATTGGATATACCATGGACTGCCAGAAGAATGAGCAAATCTGTCATGGAAGAAGTACAGGTAGAATTCTCCTTAGAAGTGAGGATGGGGAGACTTTGTCCCACTTACTTCGGATGTGTTAGCAGGAGGGACCAATTCCTAGAGAAGGGCATCATGCTTGGTAAAGTAGAGGGTCAGCGAAAAACAGGAAGACTCTCAAGGAGGTGGACTGACACAGTGACTACAACAGTAGGCTCAAACATAGCAAAAATTGTGAGGATGGTGCAGGAGCAGGTGGCATTTTGCTCTGTTGTACATAGGGTTGCTATGAGTTGAAAATGACCTGATAGCATCTAACAACAACAAAAACACACCATGAAAAAGATTTTCAGAAAAAAATGAAGTTACTTGGTTTATAAATCCACATTTTCTAACGATAAATGTATAAATGCTAATACCAAGAGAAAGGCATTAACAGTCATCGTGCTCTTTTGTTTTCTATTTAAAAACACAACATGCAGATAAGACTTAATGTGTAATTGAGACTAGATTTTCAATGTTTTAGTTATATAGTCATGCAAAACTTATGTCATTCCTTACATGAGAATTTTCGAGCGTATAAAATTGGTGGTGGATCTCTACCTCAGGGCAAGGCTACATTGCAAGTTATATGCTCTACAAGACAAAGATATTACAGTAGGAGCAATTCCCTAGAAACTAGTTTGAGGGAAAAAAGAAATATCAGCGTATACTGCATTTAAAGAATTCTAGAGTTGGAAGGTAGCATAATGACTATTTTATCTTTAGTATTACCCTATACGAAAGTTATATAATAGAGAGGTAACTAGCCAATTGACACATAATGAAGTGGTAGACTTTGCCTCATTCAAGCAAGGTAAACATATAGATGGAATATTGACAGATCCTCTCCATCCCCAATATAAAAACTAGCACTCTGTAAAAGCCCATTCTACCCAACAAACAGCTCACTTCATTACCAAACCAAAAAAACAAACCCAGTGCTGTTGAGTCGATTCCGACTCACAGCGACCCTATAGGACAGAGTAGAACTGTCCCATGGAGTTTCCAAGGAGCGCCTGTCAGATTCGAACTGCCAACCCTTTGTTTAGCAGCCGTAGCACTTAACCACTATGCTCAGGGTTTCCCACTTCATTATGGCTGAGTATAAATTCATAGACATTTAGTGGAGTATGCCAAAAATGTATTAGCGTTCGTATTATGAACTGTGTTCCCCCCAAATATGTATCAACTTGGCTAGGTCACAATTCCCACTATTTTGTGGTTGTCCGCCATCTTGGGATCTGATGTGATTTTTCTATATGTTGTAAATCCTAACATCTATAATGTTAATAGGCAAGACTGTTGTTGTTGTTAGGTGCCCTTGAGTCGGTTTCTACTCGTAGTGATCCTATATACGACAGGACAAAACACTGCCTGGTCCTGCGCCATCCTCACAATCGTTGTTACGCTTAAGCCCACTGTTGCAGCCACTTTGCCAATCCATCTCATTGGGGTCTTCCTCTTCGCTGACCCTCTACCGAGCATGATGTCCTTCTCCAGGGACTGATTCCTCCTGACAACATGTCTGAAGTATGTGACATATATTCTTGCCATCCTTGCTTCTAATGAGCATTCATTCTGGTTATACTTCTTCCAAGACAGATTTGTTCATTCTTTTGTCAAAACCCACTGCCATCTTTTGTCAGTCCATGGTATATTCAACATTCTTCTCCAACACCACAATTTAAAGGGGTCAATTCTTCTTTGATCTTCCTTATTCATCATCTAGCTTCCACATGAATATGAGGCAACTGAAAACACCATGGCTTGGGTTAGGTGCACCTTAGTCTTCAAGGTGACATCTTTGGTTTTCAACACTTTTAAGAGGTCTTTTGTAGCAGATTTGCCCAACGCGATGCATCTGTTGATTTCTTGACTGCTGTTCCCATGGGAGGCAAGATTAGAAACAGTTATATTAATGGGGCTGGACTCAATCTACAGGATTAGGCTGTATCTTGAGTCAATCTCTTTTGAGATATTAAAGAGAGAAGCCAGCAGAGAGGGACCTCATTGTCACAAACAAGGAGAGCCAAGAGTGGAGTGCATCCTTTAAACCCAGGGTCCTTGCACTGAGAAGCTGCTAGAACAGGGGAAGATTGATGAAAAGGATCTTTCTCCAGAGTCAACAGAGAGAGAAAGCCTTCCCCTGGAGCTGGCACCCCAAATAGCCTCCTACACTGAGAGAATAAATTTCTATTTGTTAAAACCATCTATTGGGTTATTTCTGTTATAGCAGCAGATTACTAAGATAAACTTCTAAGGCTTATTCTGACTTTTTTACATGTGTTTTTATGACTGATAAAGAAATTGTAGGCACTAGAAATCCTTGGTGTTTCATGGAATCATAGGTGTATTAGTTTCCTAGGGCTGCTGTAAAAAAATACCATAATCTGGATGGCTTAAAATAAGAGAAATCAATTGTTTCACAGTTCTGGAGGCTGGAATTTCAAAATTAAGGTGTTAGTAGGGCCATGCTCTCTCCGTAGGCTCTAGGGGAAGATTCTTCCTTCTCTCTTCCTAACTTCTTGTGGTTCTTGGCAATCTTTGGCATTCTTTGGTTTACAGATGGATCACTCTAATCTCTGACTCCATCTTTGCATGGTATTTTCCTTCTATGTCTTTTTTTATATCTCTTCTTTGTATAAGGACACTAGTCATATTGGATTAGGGCACATCCCATTCCAATATGACCTCATGTTACCAAATAGCATCTTCAAAGACTCTCCAAACAAGGTCACATTCACAAGTACTGACTTCAACACTTTTGGGTGACACAATTCAGTCCATAACAACAGTCATGTACTCGCAGTGCTTGGCGCATTCACAAATACCAATGGCTAAATCATGGAACATCTTAATAGCAGTTGTCAGCAGGTAACTCAATTCAACAAATATTTTCTCTTTCCAAGCACTTGGCTATGTGTGGGAATGCAAAGTTGAAAAATGTCTGGTGAGGAAGACTGAACCTGACCCATCTAACAATGATCTGCTGTAAAAAATTTAGGGGAGAAAGAATGAAAAAAATACCTTATAAACATCAATCAAAGAGCATTTGATTCAAGGAGAATAGTGGGCATGGGAACTTGATGAAAGTTCTTCAAGGAAGAGTTCATAATCGAGTTAGACATTGAAGAATAAATATAACAGTCAGGTAGACAAAGATGACATTGAGGTGAAGTGAGAAGGAGGGATTTTGATATTAGGGCATGTAGAAGAAGATAACTACCAGAAAAAGAAACAAGGTTCTGAAAAAATATTAAATATATAAAGACTATTGATGAGCCCCAAGTATACAGAGCATAAATGGAAGGGAGTAACAGAAGAAGAGACTTGTAAAAGACTAAGTCAAGATTGGGAAAGAGATTTG